>NC_084674.1:1887500-2604000 GCF_028389875.1 Rhea pennata | reverse complement strand
AGCCGCCGGCTTTCAAGGAACCCGGCGCCGGCGACAGCCCCAGCAGGGACCGGGACAAAGGCTGCGCGGCGGGGGCGGGCCGGGGCCGGGGCGTAGTGCGGCGGGGGCGGGGCGGAGCGCGGCGGGGGCGGGGCGGAGCGCGGCGGGGGCGGGGCGCGGCGGGGGCGGGGGCGGGGGCGGGGGCGCGGCCGCGCCGCGCCGCGCCGCTCTGCGCTGCGCTGCGCTGCGCTGCGCACCGCCCCGCGCAGATGGCGCGGCGGCGGCCGGCGGCGCGGGCGGCCAATGGGGGCGCAGCCCGTCAGCTGACCGCGGCGCCGACCAGGTGCGCCCGGGCCGCGGCACCGCAGCCCCAGCCGCATCCGCAGCCCGGCCGGAGCGGGCGGCACCGGCACCGAGCCGCGCCGGAGGAGGAGGCGGAGGCGGCGCCGCCGCTCCCCGCACCGCCGCCCCCGGCGCCGCCGCTCCGGAGGAAGGGGGCGGGTCCCCCCCGGCGGGCTCCGCCGCCCCCCGCGCAGCCGGCAGCCCCCCGCCTAGGCGCCCCGCCGCTGCATGGGGCAGAGCCGCCGGCGCGCCGGCCCCCAGCCCTGCCCGCCGGTAAGTGCCGCCGCGACCGCGAGGGAGGTGTGGGGAGGGGGGCGCCGCGGGACGCGCCTCCTGCGCGGCCCCCCCTGCGCTAGGGCCCCGCCGCGCTCGGGCTGCTCCGTGCCGGAGGCGCTGCCGCGCGGCTCTGCGCGCCGCCCCCCGCCGCGGGCGCTCGGGGCTCCGCGGCGTCGAAGTTGGGCGCCCCGGGGAAGCGGGGCCGCCGCCGGCGCGCAGGGCTCCGCGCCTGCCCGAGCCGCCGCTCCGCATGCAAATGCGAGCGTGCCCTGGCAGATGTCTCGCCTCATCCATTCACATGAAGGGATCTGAAAAGACGAGGAGCCCTGGGCTCAACAACAGACCTTCAGAGACCGGAACAAAGGCGCAGTGTGAGCCGCCCTGCCCGGGGCTGCGGGGCCCGCTGTCACCTCCCTCCGAAGGCCAGGCTCTCCGGGCGCCGTCTGCAGCGAAGCGCTGCCAGACTGACTGCTCCGCACCTGTATTCAGCCGGTTCCGCGCAGCGTTTGAAAGGCTGTGAGCGTGGAATATATGGTACGGGTAAGACCTGTAAAGCGGAGGGAGATCTTTCTACTCCTCCCTGACTTAAAGCAACCCTCGATCTCAGCTCTTCACTATTACACCTAGCCTTTTCTGCACCGGTATCTTATTTTTAAGAAGTCTGTGACAGCCTCAGAAATGCTCAGAGCAAACGTGCTTCTCTCGCACGTCGTACATCCCTAGTTTGAGTAAGTCGGGGTCGGACCGCGGGTGAGTGAAGACCTGAGGCAGTGGGGAACGGGCTGCTGCGGATCGGGCCGCCAGGAGAGCCGGCGCCGGCCGGAGGGAGGGGGACGCGCTCCCAGCGCGCCCCGGCGGCCTCCCGCGCGGTCCGGGGGCCGCGGCGTGGGGGCTGCCCCGCGGGGGGCTCGGCGCGGCGCGGCCCCGCGCTGCGGGCGCCGTACGGCAGATGGTAGCCTGCTACTTTGCACGTTTCCGTAAGTTATTTAGTGCTGGCTCAATGCTTTTTTCCCACTAGGCAGTGGAAAGAAAAGTAACAGAATCAAACTTAAAGAAAATAGCGTTGTCCAAAAGCAAAAGACCGCACGCGGACGGGTTGTATTTCTGTCCCGAGGCAGCGGAGCATCACCACAGAGCGAATCCCCTTAACAAGCCTAGTTTGTGAACCTTTAAATCTCCTTTCCTTACAGACTTAAAGGATCCTTACAAAATGAGCTTGACATTTCTAAACGAGACTTTTAATAAAGCTTTCACTGAAAGTAATTTAGATGTACGTGAGATGATCTCGCGGACACTTACCAGGACCCAAGTCAAATACTGCATCGGTTTGAGTGTTACCTGAGAGGTTCTATTTAAATATTTTTGTGAGTCTTATAAATAGGAATTAAAAGAACTTCAAAGACAGATGTACCGGGGGTGGGGGGGGGGGCAATTAATGAATAAAAGACGCTTTCCAGACAATAAAGTAGCGAAGAATATAGGATTTGGTGTATCAGGGCAGACTGTGGGCTCTTGCAATCTGGTATGCTGCCTTTGGTCACGGTGCCCCGCAGAGAAACTCTCCCCTTCCTGCCCCGTGGTGCTGCCAGGGCACGCAGGCTACCCTGAAAAGAGGGACTGTGTCTTCCTTAGTGCATGCCTGGAAACTTGGGGGTTTTCAAGAGCTCAAGTTTTTTTATTATTATTATTTTTGTCTAGGCTATAAAAAGTTGTCTGAGTACAGTTTTATATAGTCCCTATAAAAATTATATATCCTATTAGGCTTTTTGGACTTTAAAAGACCAGTTACTGTGATGATTATCAAAGTACTTTTCATCTACCAAGAGTAGACGTGAATAATTCTGATTATTAAAGGAAATAAGATTTTTTTTAATCAAGGTGTACAGATTATAAAAGAAAATTTTTAATGTTAACTGTGACAGGTTGGTTCTTCATTAACATGAATTTATTCACGTTAAGAGAGCATGCAAATGCGAAAGGAAACTTCATTTCAGATTGTTTTTACAGGGCTTAGCCAACTATGAGATGTACAGATCTGCCTTTAAAGCTAGGAAGTTCTGTCTTTAAAAACAGTCATGTACATCTGATGCCAATTCATGGAGAAAATGTGACCACGTAAGTAAGTATTAGTGAATCTTTCACTATCATCTCATAAATAAACGCTAACCGCCCCCAAGTATCCCATGAAACGGCAAGTGCCGCTTGCTCGCGAGGCAGCCGGCGCCGCGGTAACGCCGCAGCCTTTTGTTTTGGCCTGATACAGTATCACGGCGCTGGCGAGGCCGAAGAAAACTTTCGCTAACAGGCTCGCTTTCTGGCGCTCGGTATTCCTGCGACGCGCCTCCAGCAGCAGGCTGCTGCCGCCAGCAAGGCGGCACTCAACCCTTGATGTTCAGGGACTGTAAAGCACCTTGAATAAATAATAACTCTTAAGAATATTACTGATGCTGCAGCTTGCACAGTTTTATCTGTTGAAATCTAAGTTATTTGTAGCGTTGAGTCTACTGATTCTTTTTATTGCAACTCCACAATCAGTTCAACAAATCTCATCTTCAGGGGGAAAAAAAAAATCCTGACTGATTCTAGTATTAAAAATACGAATTATTTTGAAGCTTTTTGTTTGCATTAGTGATGCCAGTAAGTACTTCTTTCCCTGCTTTTGTAGGCAGCCTGGAGCTTTAGGTCGTAGTCTTCCTGCATGTTTGGGAGCTGCTTCTGTGCTGCTTCCCCAGGTGAAACTCTTCACAACGGACCCGGTCCAAAGTTGGGCTTTGCATCTGGCCTGCATAGCTACAGACTGGGATCAGGCATCAAAAAAAGATGAAACCAAAGAAAAGAAGTTAAGTGGCATTTACAAAAGAGCCTGGGTTGTTAACGGCACTTTTTTCAACCAGCAAAGTAGAAAACAACAAAATGTTTACTGAGGAGCATTTTCAGAAACAAAATCACTCCCTTTTAATGTGCCTTTTGTAACTATGGAGGTGCCTGTTCTTTGAAGCCCTGATTAATATAAATGAGCTGCAATTTTCTGACCGAGCCATCCTGGTTCACATGTATTATTCCCTTGGCAGACATGTGGTCTCCACAGCTGTCCCCTCATTTGTGTATGAAATGGCCACACTGGTGGCATTGGCAGGTTTCCATAGCTACGTGAACAATACACGTGTGATGCTTCATCCTTCCAAGCAGAAGATTTTTTCCTGGCAGACATTTTGCAGGCACAGAACTGAAGGAAAATCTAGGTAAAGTTTTGGGAAGCGTGTAAATCATTTATCATCTGTTTCTATAATAACAATTCACAGCAATCCTGCATTTCAGGTTAAGGAAGCTAATTTTACGTATTCACCCAGTTAGAAATGTCATCCTGTAAGACATATTAAGCTTCTAGGAATTGTAAACTCCCAGGCTTGAGTCAAGAGTAGCTAATAAGTAATTAGCAGGGATCAGGCCTTTAAATGCTATGGCAAATACAAAATACATCTTAAAAAATCTGATGTGGACTGATGAGGTCCACACACAATGTAACTCTTGAGTTTAAATAGTCCCTATCCGTATTCTGTTCTAGATATTGGTAATATTTGTTTTGATTCATGGGAAAAAACGAGACAGGACACTGACTCCACACGTGCGCTGAGTCTTCAGAAATGCAAGAAAGGTAACGAGAAACGATTCCCATGTTCAGGATAGTCTCTACAGTTGATGTGTACCTCACTAGAAGAAAGAATGGTAAGAGCAGAGAGAACCTGCGTTTGGCTTACAGTATGCCATACAACTAACAAATAATGTTGTGCTTCTCTTAAGATGCAGAGTGCCTAAGTTCTGAAAGGAGGACTCAAAAGACTACTTTGATAAGAAACAGATTACTGAATACATACTCGCATTAGTCAATGAATTTCTAGTCTCATTCTGTTCTTGTAGACTGAGTAATTAAGTTCTCCACTAATGGACTATATGAGGTCAGGTACAGAGCACGCCCACATACAGTTCTACATGGTACCTAGGTCAAAGTTACTTTAAATTACATTGTCTTATTTATTGGTTCTTAAAGCCCTGCAACTGTATTGAGATTCTGTTTTGCAGTTCAGATACTGTCGTTCTATTTTATACATATGGCACTGAAATAAAATACTGGCTTGGCCTATTTTGTATTGGCCTAATTCTCCGCCTCTTGAAGACAGCAGCAATCTTTGGCATCAGTGAGAGCAGAATCAGTGTCTGCTCTTAAATTCTACTGCAAAATGTTAAATATTTTTGTAGCTTCAAATTGTAAGTTTCTAATTTAGTGATTTAGTACTTTAGTGCTAATTTAGCACTTTGGTCTTGACCTTCCAGCTGATTAAAGTATCAAACTTACTGGACTAGCTTTTAGTTATAGCACAGTTTCTGAAGATCAAGTATTTAAGATGGTTTTAACTTGGAAGATGGGGCAAAGTAGTTGTAAACAGCAGCCTTAAAATATTTAACAGGATACTGTACTGAGAATACGTAGAAGTTATAGAAGTGGCACAGAGAAACAGCTCTTTCCCTTATTTTGTTAGGTACAATCATCTTGCTACCTCAGTCTCTTCTCTAAGGTGCCAGCCTTCAGTTCTTGGTGACAGTATAGGACAATATTTTCCCCAACCATTTCACAAACTTAAGCGGTCCGTTTAATGCTGGAGGAAGAAATTACTTACGATTTTTATATAGAAATTTTTGGACGTTGTCAGCATCTCATTTCCAGGTATTTAATTTAACAAACTGGTGAATACAGCAATTCATAAGTCTGTCAACTTTGATTAAAGCAGGAGTCCCCATCTTTTTTGAAAAAATCTGGCAGCGTCCTACTTCTCCCTGGTAAATTGTGGGTTATAGGAAATGTGGCAGCTTCAGTGCCTCTGTCTGCGGGAGGCCTGGACGGGCCCGTGTCCCTGTCCCACGCCACCAGCTTGGCCGGCCACCCTTTCCTAGGGTTTTTTTCCAGGATGCGTTGATCTGCACCCTCAGCCGAGGCAAACCCTCGGGGATGGACGCCGTTGAGGCAGGATCTGTTAAAAGGGAGTTTCCCTGCGCTCGGTGCCCCAGGTCTCCTCCTCCACCACTCGCGTCTGGACCCTTGTCCCTCCCACCGGAGAACCTCACGGGGGTCGCGACTCCTCGCTGGCGCGGGGGGACAGGTTCAGAGGGGAGCCTGGGGGCTGTTTTGGGGGGACCTCCTTTCCTCTCCCTGCTGCAGTCTGACAGGTCATGTGCCGCTCAGTACCTAATTTTCTTGGAACTGAAGCTACCTTTGCACAGTCAGCATAATTTAAAAGCCGTTAAGCAAGATGCAGTGTTTGGAGTTTATGTGGAATTGGATTCAGGCTAAACTCTTCCCTAACTCGCGTCAGGAGGAACACAGCGGGAAGCGCCCAGCGCGCGCACGCTCCTGCACGGCGCCGCGCGCAGCCCCAGCCAAGCCAGTCAAAGCGCGGGCGCTCCAGAGCGCTGCCGTCGGTCCATCTGGACCAAGCTCAAGCTTTTGCATTTCTCACGGATCAGCCAGCAACGCACTGAAGAATCGGAGACTCAGTAACTCTACTAATGAAAGCATAAATTTTACTTGGAGAGAATTACTGAGATTTGTCCAAAACTAAGCAGAATAGCAGTTTCTTTTTATAAAATAACTATCAAAGCTTAGATTGTCACTTTCTAATTTATAGAGGTTTATCACTGACGCAGTAAGTCCTACACTTTTTGTTATTTCTTGCATCATACGATTTATCAGATTAAGCAAGACCAAAAGTACCTAGTAATGTGCTGCATATAATTACTGGGATGCAGATAAGCTACTGATTGGCCTTGCTAACTTTTTAAGTTACAAGTGACCCATCAGTCTAACAGACACAGAGCAAATAGTTAGTTGCAAAGAATCCACTTCTCATACCAGATAGTAGAGTGAACTGTAAATGGATTACAAAAAAAACCTTATTTTACCTATAGATGAAGTTCTAAAATAATTGCTCAAGAGCAGGTCTTTAAAACAAATTCATCACAGTGTAAGGCACTAAGTGAAGCCACATAAGTATTTTTTTTATAAATTAGTTAGCAAGTATGTTTTATCTTTTTGCCCCTTTAAGTGAAACATGGCTGTGCCTAGATAAATCACCTTCATTAGGTAAAGACTTTATCTAAAAAGCATCAGTGACTTAAATCTTGACAGAGAAATAATTTTTTCTATTTTTTTCTGTAATACACAGCGATTCTACAATCTCTTTATTTTGCAAGCATTTATGAAATAAACTCATCTCTGGAAGAACTGCTCGTTTTGCCACAACAAGACTAAGGACTAAAGCTCAGTGAATAATCTGTATGTCCATTCTAAAGCATGTAAATACATCAGCTAAGATGTATCCGTGTTCTGCACAGAACGTGAAGCGAGCCCCGCAATTTAGGCAAGATTTGAGATAAAATAGGGTAATGCAGGCTATTAAAACTTCCTCCGGTCTCAGCTGAGTAAGATTTTCTTTTCTGATGACGTAGTAGATGCACCTTCAAAGCAAGGCTTTTTTAATAGTTTCAGAATGAAATAATGATGGAAAACATATGCTTCAAACAGCATGTGTTTTCTAAATACAGTATAACTGATAGTAATGTTGGGTTATCCAAGTAAATGGAAGAAGTAGAGGGCTCTTCAGAAAAATGAGAAAACTTTGTGTGGAAACCCATTCAAAAGTGCAGAAACACTTGTTTGGGGGGGGGGGCAATTAATAAAACTGTCATTAACTTGAAATAAGTTTTCATTAAATCAGAGTAAAATTTGGTTTAAACTAGTACCAAACCCAAATCTGGTGGCAATTGATGGAATTATTCCTGTGCTATCTCAACTTGGTTACATTTCAAATCTTTGTTTTGGTGCTAACAGCCTATATATTAGATCTTTCAGCACCTTCTATTGTAAATGTATTTATTTAATTATTGGTGTGTTCCTAGTCTTGAATAAGCAGTAGGGGTGTCCATGCCAGGCAATTCAGTATGTGGTTTCATTAACATTTGTTTATGAATACAGCTAAGAAAAATAGAATTTGATCTTGCAAGCATATAACTCCCGAAAAAATCAATGCAAGTAAATTTTATTCCAGGGGCTGGAGTTTGTGTAAACACACTACACACACAGAGTAGTATAGCTGTAGAGCAATAATAACGTATACGTTCAATATTTAACTATAATAATTGAAAACTAAACGCTTAGTACAACTAGAGGAAACAGAAAGAGTTATCATATAGAATGTAACAAGAACCAGAAGCAGCACTGGGCTCTCGTGCTTGCTCTCATTTATATTTACTTTTGGGTAGAGAAACAATTGAAACTGCTCGTTACATACATATGTGTACACGTGCACACACATATGACTAATAAAAAATTTTACACGTTTCCTACAGCTAGTGCTACCAACATGTTACTTTTATGAATACGTACACAGGTACTAACTTCCACTTTTATTTATTTACTACCATTTCTAGCACAAGCGTTTCGGGCACGGGTTGCTGCAGTAGCTGCTGCCCGCCGGCGGGGTGTTTCCCGCCGCGGGGTGCCGGAGGGCGCGCGGGGCGTCTCTGCCACGGCTCGGGAAGCGAGTGCCCGTGCTGCCGCCAGGCCGCGCAGCCAGGAAGGGGAAGGAATTCCTCCCGCTTCGGGATGTTGATGTGGGCCTCTGCCCTCGGCAGTTCTTACAGTTAAAGACATTTCTCGTGCGCTCCCCACGTTCGCCAGCACTGCGATCGCTCCTCCCAAGACGACCCCCTTGTCTCTCCGGTAGAGTAGTGAGGAGCAAAGCAGAAATGCTCCCCACTACCCAGCCCGCTCCCTCAGTGCCCCTTCTCTTCTCCCAGAGCCATTTCTCCTTATTCTCCTTGGGAAGTTGCTGATTCGGACAGATAGGCTCTGCTTCGCGCTACCCAAGGCGCCCTGGCTGGGGCCCGTGCCTGGCACGTCCCACAGCAGGTCCCTGCGCGGGTGACAAGCTACTCGGGTCATTCCACTGGCTTCTTAGCTTCTCAGCGTGCCAAAAATGCATTTGGGATATTCCTAATCTTTAATGAAATAGAGGCTGGGTAGTACTTTTCTAACAGTGTTCCTGCTTCTTTCTTTAGCCAATAGCTACACCAAATGCTACAAAGAGTAGGAGTAGCTCTTCCTACATTAAAGTTATGCTCTGTGTATCTTAGACACTGTACAAGCTAAAGGCAATTAGGTTTACATTCTCCCTAGCATTTTAAATATACAGAGGAATATGAGTATATTACAGCACATAAGGCTGGAAATGAAAGAATTTCCACAGCAGTTTGTCCATACCGGCTGCAGTCCCTCTGATCAGCGTTTCAGTGCAAACGGACAGGTCTGTGCACGGTTAGCAGGCGGGAGAAACGGCGCTTTTTGTGGAGCCTCCCGGAGTGCTCAGCGCCCCGCGGAACGAGGGCAGCCAGAGGGAAGGAGTCCTAGTGCTTCGGCTCAAGGAAGGGCTCCCGCACTCGGCTCTTCACCAGAGCGGAAGTTATTTGGCCGGCTCTTGGGAAATCTGAGCTAGTCAAATAATTTTATCAGTGATCCTAGTAGATTTATCTGGTAATTACTTGGAATGGGGGTATTATCATGGTTGTGATTCTTCTGCATGGAATTAAACAGAAGATCTGCTGCTGCCTTCCTGCTGAACCAACTAAGACCCTGTCTAGCAGGACGGGAAAACTAGAGTCATGGGAAATAACAGAACCACCCATCTACTCCCAAAGTTCATCCCCTTTTTCTTTTATCGATGAAAATTAGCACAGCAAGAAAGTAGATAATAATTTGGGTTTCTGATGTAAGAATATTACTAATGTACAAACATACATTTTTTTTTTTAGCTTTTCAAGGCTTTTAAAAGGTTTTAAAAGTTTCTTTCCTAAAGAACAGACTAGATGATAATTTGACAACCCACTGTTTGAAAGCACTTATTATTCTCGATATTTCCAATATGACTTGTTAATGGTAATTTCCAAGAGATTTTCCAGCAGCTGACAGAGGCAGGGCTGCAACTGTGCGGTTGATTTGAGGGGCCATCAGCGTGCCGCAGCTCCGCGCTGCATGGTACGCCCTTGCACGCGAGTGCACAAATGAAAAGAATTTTTCTCTCTTCACAAATTTAAGTGAATATTTTAACAAAAACCACTGTCTCTGATGCAAGTCTTAAGAGTAAGCCACAATAAATTATAAATGTTACAGACGTGAGATTTAATACACTGTTCCTACAGTACGAACATTATGAATCGGATGCTCTTAGCGTTTCTCCTGCGAAGATGAGACTGGGGTTTTTCAGAAGCCCGCAGACAGGCGTGCTACGGTTGCCTTCGGAAGTACGGCAAATCGCCCTCTCTTCAGAGCTTTCCCTCCAGACAAACTAAACAGTGACTTTACTGTGGTGGAATATGTGCACAGACCAAAAGAACATGCTACAATTTAAAAAGCAGGTGTTATTTGCAGGGGGAAAAAATACCCAAATCTTAGATACTATAAATCCCTGAAAATGTTTTTTTAAAACTTTCATACCGTTATTACATGTTCAATAAGCCCTTGTTTATGTCTGTGCTTTTAGTAAGAAACTCTCATTTTCAGATTTTGGGATGCTCTTTTAAGTGACTTGCATCATTTTTAACTTGATGTTTTCTGTATTTTACATGATTCAGTCTTGTAAATAACTTTTTTTTTCTCCTGACATTTGAAAGAGTTTAAAGACTTTAATATAAAAGGCATACTCTCAGACACCATGCCTCTATTTTTTCAATATTTTCTAAGTAGACAGGACTGCAGTCTTAAAGCTCTCCGAGTAGGTTAGCTGTAAATAACCTGGTTATTAAACTCCAAATTCAAGCCCAGCTTTTTTCTCTGCCTTTTTGAGATAGGGGTGCATCGTGTCGCTGGTGCTCACTGTCAGAATGAGAGCTGATTATGGAAACAGAATTTAAGCCTAGCCTGCTTGCGTTGTGCCTGCTTTCCCTGCGACTTTGTCGGTGCACTTGCACGCACCCGCGCTCCTCCCTCCTGTGACGCACTGCCGAGGATTACATGCTAATCCGCAGCATGACATCAATAGTTCACAGTTTTCTCTATAGGAGACAGCTGACTCCGGAAGTGTGAAGGACCTGCTGCACCTCAAGGCCAGTCCCCCGTTATCTCCACCGTAACACACACCACGGTCTTCCGTTAAAACTGTCAACCTCGATCTTAGGTGCAAAGAGAGCAAAGGAGCAAAAAGGCTCTCCAGGACTGTTTCAGGACCTCAGCTTCCTTGCGGTCATGTTCTTCTATCTCCAGCCTGAGTTTACTACTGGCCAGTTGATGTCCAGTGCTGCTTCTAGCTTAGCCGTTCTTCAGTATAGACCTCTGCCGGACTAAACAAGCCAACCTGGTTTCACGGCCCTGGCCCACTGGGCTCCTCCTCTCCCTGACTCTGCTAGAACACAGATTCCCTTTGGAATTCAGCTTTCTCGAGCACGTTGTTCCAGCTGCGTGTGTGATCTCCCTAGATCTTCCTAGCTCTCACCAGCTCTTAAGCACCAACACCTGAATCCGCCCTGGTCCTGGATGCTTCCTGCCCTACCCAGAGCGCAGCCTGCTCTGGGACTGCTGCTGACGCCTGCCAGCCGGTCCGGCCCGCGCTTCCCCAGCCAGCTGCCTGCACCCAGGCGTCCCCCGTGAGCCCTGACTCGTGCATGGAGAGCATTTATACAGCAGGAGCTTCACAGATGATGATGGTGATGGGAAGCAAGAAAGCTACACAAGCCACTAGCAGAACATAAGCACAACAGACAATTTTCTGAAAGCCTGCCTGCAGTATTTGGCTCAATATTTGAAAATGTTGGTGGAGAAACGGATTGGTACCAGTACATGCCTCTGGCTCACAGCAAGTGGAAGATTTGTCTTAGCCTAAGGTGATTTGCTTCATGTGTCTGAGCCTTCAGACTTTTACTTAGGCATGTTCAATATATATGGCTCCCCATCAAAATATATGCTGATCCTATTTGCAATATAAAAGATTTTTTACAAGGATGAACCACTAAACAGTTAAGAGAATGAAGATGTCCTGTGGTAGTATTTCTGTTTCAGAACAAACATCTGGATATCACTATGCAAACTGTATTGTTTCTTTTTTTCAGCAATTTTTAATAGTGACCTTTAGAACAGCTGTCACGGAAGTGACAACTCTTTGTCTTCCTGTTGCAATGAAAAAAAATGTTTCAAAATCTGGTTTTGGTATTTGGCGACAGTTAATTATGAACAAACACTTTTTACGTGTATTTTCAGGATCATTTCTTCATACTGTGTTCCTACTGCACTGTTGTCCTCAACACACTCTTATTTCCTGGCTCACTTGCACAACCAGACACATCCTGACGGCCATGAGCAAGGTGATGGTGTCGGCACACACCTCCTTCCACCCAGCAGGAAAGCTGCAACTGGGCATCTTCTGCTGCAGGAACGAACACCCCCTGTTGTCTCCACCATTAGGTTTTCTCGCGCCCAACGAACGCTCAGTATTAAGCAGTCTGAGCAACACAGGCAGGAAGGGGAACCGCAGACAATCTAGTATTTTGATGCTCCCCATCACATTTCCAAGATGCAATACCCTGGAAGGCAGTTAACATTTTCTGCCTGCAAGAAACATGAGCAAGCTAATAGCCCAGGCATCAGCTGTGGATTTGCTTACTGAGAAAAATGTGGGTTCTTAAGACACAGGGTATTGAGAGCTGCTATGGGAAATGTATTTATTTAACCTCTAATAAAATATCTCCCTCTAGAACCTCTAATAAAATATCTCCCTCTAGCTTTCTCCCATAAAATTGAGCTTTATTCCCATACCCCTTGGTATCAAGGTACCCCCCACACCTATTAGGACTATGCAGTGGGTTGGCACACTGGAAAATGTGAATTTAATAAAGGAGAGATGTTGAAGGGCAGGGAGAGGCTAAAAGCTGATATCTGAAGCGCAAAGCCCATGCGTGGTTTCACTAGGACACGTGAGCTGGGGCCCACTACGAGGCCAGCATAGCCTCTAGCTTCTCTTTACAGTCCCCAGTCTCTGCGGGGGTAAGCTCAGACTTGCTTTGCTCAGCTCTCCTTCTGCCCTGCCTTCTTAAGAACTTTTCTTCATCTTTATCTCTCTGTATCTCTCCAAAGAAAGGTATAATTCCCCCTTTCTGTTTAGTAGAAGTTTCCACACCCAGTCTTCTAAAGAAACAATTTTTATCACACACTTCTGTGATAAGACTTTGTCCTAAGAGGGGTTTGGAGGATTGATATGCTCCCTTAATCCCAAAAGGCAGCTTTTTCCCTTCCCTGGAGCAGGTGTTTCTTTAAGAAATAGTCCTTGGCTTTCAAAAGCAAAAATACTTTTAACCAGTCCCCTAACTTGTCCTTGGCTTATACAGCCGTTGGCTGTCGGAGACATACTATGTTTGTTTGTTTTTCAAAAACACATACAACTTAATACAGAAAGGATCTAGCACTCAAATAGTTCTCAATTCAGTCTCAGTGATTTCAGGTGAGAGTTGTGAATATTCACTATTTCCCAGGAGCTATCCCTGCTTTATCCATGTGGTCTTTGTGATTATTCATTTGTGGTTATTTTGAACAGCATACTGTCACTTAGTTTTCAAAGCTTAGTTGTCTTCCAGCTTATTCATCGTCAAATGAGGTTTCCTACATGCATACATTGTCTAGTTTCAATCTGGATTATAGTTCTAAATGGGAATTCAGAACTTGAGCTGTGTCTAATATTCCCGTGAAAACGTCACATTTTCGCCTGGGACCGGGCCTGGCAGCCGCCCAGGTGCCGGTGCAGGGACTTGGCAGTCCAAGCACCCTGGGCGGGTGGGCGGCCGGACCGCTGGAAGGAGCCGCCGCTCAGCGCCGCCGCCGCCTGCAAGTCTTTCTGCCAAACCGGGAGTTGAGAGGGTCGAGCGGATCATACACAACTGGCAGAACAAGAAGCAGCCACACTATTTTGGTATATTAGCAACAGTAGTTCCCTTTCGTTTTTCACTCGCTACTGCTACATTTTTGGTCTTACCCGATTGATAGATGCGGTTTTATAGCATGAGCACCAGCTAAAGCAAAATTCTACAAGTGGTCTTTTCCCTTATGCTGCCTTATATAGCGGTCTCTGGACTGTCATTCACATAAGCATAGTATTAAAATGGATGGGGACATGTGACGCCAATCAGAATTTACTTTCTGATTACACTGGATTTTCATTTATAGCTTCATCCAGTCCGCCCTGGGCAGGAGGAGATTGGAGACAATATTGTGCAAGTCATTTCTAAAGAACATTTTCCAGTTAGAGAAAATTAAATTCATCTGCAGTAGCAAATAACTTACCTAAAGAAGAAAAAGTGTCACTACTAACTTTTGAAATCGTATGTCTACAGTGATAAGGAACCAGAACTCCATTCAATAACACCAGAAATGGCTTCTTACCAAGTGTGAACTATAAATGCAATGTGCAAGTAATAGGATATAAATATTAAACAAAGAAATGATTGAATTCAGAGTTTCTTCAAAAATCTATCGATGTGCTCCCACATATTTTAAAAGCAGCTTTGAAGTCTTTCTCTGGTAGCTTTGTTTTTGAAGTATTGTAAGATATGTGTAACTGTATCAGAGCTAAATCAGCACTAAAACATCATTAGGGACTAGAGCTTTATGAGGCATTGACTACTTTCCATTCATCTACCTAGAAAAAAGTTATAGGAGAGACTTGGAAGGAATTAGTGCTTGGAGTAATATTACCTCACGTACTGATAGGCGCTTTGGTGCATTCTGCTGGCTGCAGTTAGCTGTTCGTCCTTTTTCTGCCTCACTGTGAGCCCCGGCTGTAAATTGAGAGGGATTTCCCTGTAGTAAGGGAATAGAGAATGTATAATGGCAACTTAAGCCTTCTCCAACAGCCGTCTAAAATTATTACTAGATGAAAACTCTGCGTGCATTATTAAGTGGCAAATGTTAAAATTTGAAAAATCAGGAATTGCATAAATTGTGTCAGTATCCTCAGTATTGCTAGAACGCGCTCTTCTGGACCAGCTGCAGCTCAGGTCTGTTACTGAGAGGAGCTTCCATTCACGTTACAGTGATTGCAGTTTCTGTCAGCTCCCTCATCAGCATGTGTTAATACATTCCTCGCTATTACAGTGCCGTTAGGATTTTCTTTGAAATGCAGTTAATCTGTCGCATTTGATTCTTGCCTCAGTCGAACATTGTTTCAGCAGAAACGCTTGTGCTACGTTTAGCCTTCCCATCTCCGATTCTAATCTTAGCTGCAGTAAAGAAAATCTAACTCAACAGGCTCAAATGCTTTCTTTGACATCATTCCTGTTTCCCTTCCTTTTTTATCCCTTCTTCTCCAAAACAAGACCACAGAACAAACCCCTCCGCATGCTGCTTGGTGTGTACTGCTCATAGTGGTATATCATAATCTGAAATAAAATATTATAATTTCATTATTTAATATGCCAAAGATCCTGACTAGATTTTGAAGTACAAGTGTTGTATAAATGGTGTTCCTGTCACCCAGTCCAGATGAGTAGAATGATTTTTAAAAGTCATATTTAGTTTTACTATTTTATGTAGTGGTATCTTTAGTGGGCTTTGACTAGGTTGAGATTTCCCTATGTTCTAATAAAATAAAATGCTATTTCCTACCTTCTACTATTACTTATCATTTTTATGTACCCTTTGTTTCAGATATACTTGCAAAAAAAAGCTGCTTACTTTTTTCTGAGAATTCTCAATTGAGTTCATTATAGCATGAGATTTAGAGTGCCACAGCAAATTTTGAGAGGTCTGACCTTTAAATCCTTATTCAGATTTGTTACATGCCTTGCTCAGGTATGCTTTGTATTTAATTCAATACCAAAGTCCAACCTGTTTAACATTTACTGTGGATTTAAGGTATGCTTGATCTGCCAATACCAGCATGCTCAACGAGCTGCAAGGAATACAGCTAGGCATCTGAAATTACACCACCATCGCTAGAGGAAGGAAATCAATCCATACAGCATTGCCATCACTGAAACAGCATATACTGCTGAACTGGAAAATAAGCAGCAGTTGTATTTAAGAATACAGATGCTGAATTGCTTAATCTTACACATACAGACAGCCACTCCAAACATCCATCCTTTTAACGGCAGAGGTAATAGGTTAGGTTTGCCTATAACAGGCTGTTCACTGAGAATCTTTAGGTTTTCAACAAAATAAGAACAGGAAAGTTTTTAGGAAGATAGGTGTTTAATGACTCGTGACACGGAATAGATTTCCTGAGGTACATCAGACGCTGTACCAGGTTAATTGAAACGTACTCTTGCATGAGTAGCTTCAGGCTAAAAAGATTTAAATTGTGTGTGGTTTATGCAGTAATTTGGAATGGTGGTAAACACTGCACATACTATACACAATGCAGTACAAACAGCTAAAAATAAGCCTAAATTCATTTAATGAAATTTAACCATTATTGTCTGGTGTTTAGCTAGATTAAATCCTTGCTGTTATCTGGAACTGATTTGATTACACCAGATAAAACAACCCATATATAACCTACTATACCAAACAGGGATTTTCATAAGAGATTTGAATGTTAAAATACTTATTATTGTTTCAGAATCTTTTCTTCTAAAGGATAAAGAAATTGAAGAAAAGTAAGAAATGTATGAGTTGAACGTAACACGTATCCTGATCTGTTTTCAGGAACATCTCCAGGCACTGATTCGTAGACAATCCTGGACCAGAGAGGAGCAGCTGGGTGTCTTCAAACCATTTCCTGTCTTCTATGAACTTAGAAAATCATCTTTCAGCTTCTGGATGTCCAAGCCTTTCACCTTAAACTTTAAGCTTTACATTTTCTGCTTGATAACACATTACACTCTTGATCTGTTGTTATTTTAAGGGGCTGGGGAGCTGAGCTTACTAGCTGACCAGCATGGCTAAGATTAGATTTGTTTTAACTGTTTGCCAGTTGGTGCTAGAATTGTTAACAAATTCATTAACTGAGTCTTCCATGCAGAGCAATGAATGTCCACAGCTTTGTGTATGTGAGATCAGGCCATGGTTTACACCACAGTCAACTTACAGGGAAGCTACAACAGTTGATTGCAATGACCTTCGCTTAACAAAAATCCCCAGCAATCTTTCCAGTGACACTCAAGTCCTTCTCTTACAAAGCAACAATATTGCAAAGACCACAGACGAACTCCAACAGCTGTTTAATTTAACCGAATTAGATTTTTCACAAAATAACTTCACTAGTATCAAAGATGTGGGGCTATCAAATCTCACTCAACTTACTACTTTGCACCTGGAGGAAAACCAGATAACAGAGATGACTGACTACTGCCTGCAAGACCTTTGTAATCTTCAGGAATTATATATAAATCACAACCAGATCAGCAGTATTTCTGCAAATGCATTTTCTGGCCTGAAGAACCTTTTAAGATTGCATCTCAATTCCAACAAATTAAAAGTTATCGACAGCCGTTGGTTTGATTCTACTCCTAACTTAGAGATTCTTATGATTGGAGAAAATCCAGTGATTGGAATACTAGATATGAACTTCAAACCACTCTCTAATTTAAGGAGTCTAGTTTTGGCAGGTATGTATCTCACAGATATTCCTGGCAATGCATTAGTAGGCTTGGATAGTCTTGAAAGTCTTTCCTTTTATGACAACAAATTGGTAAAAGTTCCTCAGCTTGCACTTGAGAAAGTTCCAAATTTAAAATTCTTGGATCTCAACAAAAATCCCATTCATAAAATTCAAGAAGGAGATTTCAAAAACATGCTCAGATTGAAAGAACTTGGAATCAATAATATGGGAGAGCTCGTTTCCGTTGATAGATATGCATTAGACAACCTGCCTGAACTTACAAAGCTCGAGGCCACCAACAATCCAAAGTTGTCTTACATCCACCGTTTGGCATTTCGCAACGTTCCCGCTTTAGAAAGCTTGATGCTGAACAACAACGCCTTGAATGCAGTCTACCAAAAGACAGTGGAATCCCTCCCGAACCTGCGCGAGATCAGTATCCACAGTAACCCACTCAGGTGCGACTGCGTCATTCACTGGATAAACTCCAACAAGACCAATATCCGGTTCATGGAACCTCTCTCTATGTTTTGTGCTATGCCCCCCGAATACAGAGGACAGCAGGTGAAAGAAGTGGTAATACAGGATTCGAATGAGCAATGTCTTCCAATGATTTCTCATGAGACTTTTCCAAATCACTTAAATTTGGACATTGGCATGACAGTGTTTTTAGACTGTCGGGCCATGGCGGAACCCGAGCCAGAAATTTACTGGGTCACTCCTCTGGGAAATAAAGTGACTGTTGAAAGTCCCTCTGACAAATACAAGCTGAGCAGCGAAGGTACCCTGGAAATCTCTAATATTCAGATCGAAGACTCTGGGAGGTACACGTGTGTTGCTCAGAATATCGAAGGGGCTGATACAAGGGTGGCGACCATACGAGTGAACGGAACTCTTCTGGATGGCACTCAGGTTCTGAAAATCTATGTGAAGCAAGCCGAATCTCATTCAATTTTAGTTTCTTGGAAAGTTAATTCCAATGTCATGACTTCCAATTTAAAATGGTCATCAGCTACTATGAAGATTGACAACCCTCACATTACCTACACTGCTAGGGTCCCAGTTGACGTACACGAATATAACCTCACGCATTTACAACCATCTACAGATTATGAAGTGTGTCTAACTGTGTCAAACATCCATCAACAAACACAGAAGTCCTGCGTTAATGTTACAACAAAAAATGCAGCTTTTGCACTAGATATTTCAGATCAAGAAACCAGCACTGCCCTTGCAGCAGTAATGGGATCAATGTTTGCTGTAATTAGCCTTGCCTCCATTTCTGTTTATATTGCAAAAAGATTTAAGAGAAAAAATTACCACCATTCGTTGAAAAAATATATGCAAAAGACCTCTTCAATCCCACTGAATGAGCTCTATCCTCCACTTATTAATCTCTGGGAAGGTGACAGTGAAAAAGACAAGGATGGCTCTGCAGAGACCAAGCCAACCCAAGTCGACACATCCAGAAGCTATTACATGTGGTAACTCAGAGGATATTTTGCTTCTGGTAGTAAGGAGCACAAAGACTTTTTTGCTTTATTCTGCAAAAATGAGAAGTTGAAGACTTTTGTATTTTTGACTTTGCTAGTTTGTGGCAGAGCGGTGAGGACAGGTGGATATTTCAGAATTTTTTAGTATAGCGTATCGCAATTGTTTGACACAAATGGCAGCTTCATCTAGCTTCCAACTTTTTTTCTTTCTTCCTTTTTTTAGTTATTGTGCTAAACTTAACGCTGTTCTAACTACAGTGCTGAATGAAATTCATGAGCGGCTGGGGTGGCCCGGTGACTCCCGAGCAGCACAGCCCCGTTCTTCTGAAGCCATCAGTAGAGAGTACAGTATCTTGCAAAGCTAACATACAGTTTTGAAACTGCATTGAACTAGTTTTGTAACACTGGTCTAAAGACTCAAACTGAGAAATGGAGTCCTTGAATGATATTAGCTGACTGTACTGTAATGTTGTATCAACTGATCTGAATGTTTTTGACTTTGAACAATGTTTTTTTTTCTTTCTTTTTGTAGTAGTTGACAAGGCTTAGGTAAAGCTAACAGGCAATAGAAATACGTACATCCAATTTTTTAATGTAACAGACTAAATGTTAATTGTTCTCTTCTTTTTATTATATTTAGTAGACACTTTAAAAGAATACTAGAGTTTTGTTGTGCTTAATCCACCAACACATAGTGTTTAATGAAGGCAGAACTATAATAAATTTACAGTTTTGTTCTGATTTTTTATTTTAGAAGTCACAATAATGTATTGGTTTTAGTTGTCACTAGTTTGACTGGTGATCATGTTTTGACATAAAATATATCAAAAATGTTATATAAAAATATTGTGTTTTTTTCTTAAGGGAATTACATTTCAACAAAGTTCCATCTTTTAAATGCATTATTTTAATAGCAGTGTTTTCTCTGCACTGGATGCAAAATAATGAAAATAATTTAAATAGAAAAATATGTTGGTATGGCTTTTGGACTGTAAATCACATGCAGAATCAAAACTGTTTGGTGTAAGGTACACAGAAAAATAATACACTGAGTGTGTAACACATTTTCCTTTTTGTATACTTCTCTGTTTATACTTTGAGCTAAGATACAAATGAAGCTGACATTTATCTGTCATTCTAATTAGTTAAGAAAAAAAAGATAACTCAGTGCTACCAAACTGATATAAAATAATTGGCTCCAGGCATACACCTTAAAAATGCTAATTGGATCAATATACTTTCAAAAGCAGAAAATAAGGTATCTAAAACTAACATAGGGCAATAATAAATCTGGGTCCAATGCTGAACTGTAATCTATGGATTTAAAAATAACCTGCACTCTAAATATTTTACTGAATTAGGTAACGCAGGTTAGATGAATCTGATTCAGATGGTATACAAATGTGTTAAAATTGCAAAATTTTCAGAAAGCAATGGTGTTTGTGTGTGCACTGGGTATAATATCAATACATATTTTACAGTTGAATCTATAGCAGTCTCCTATGTTCTCTCTTCTGAAACCACTGTAGTTCTCAATAGGAACTGCACACTTCAGTCGCAAAAAGGACAGGTTTCTGATGAAATATATCTTTATAGCTATACTAGGCATCTAATCAGCAAGCACAGAATTTTCTACACTTTATGACCACTATTAATATGCAACTTTTAAAGTGTTTTTGCATACCAAATACACTCTTGGTGAGTAAAAGTAAATTGTTAAAATAATGGATGTGCCTGGATTTTGGGGTTGTTTGAGGTTTTTAACTCACGAGCTTCTGAAAAAATCACAGAGCCCCCACAAATTCAAAGATATAAACTCCTTCAACCACCTGTCTCATGCAAAAAGTTATCAGCATAGTTTTACTAATGTATTGCTTTGGTGCGGAAACTTCAGTATGGCTCTTGGGTATATGCCTTGTTAATCTTGCATTTCAATGAAAAGCTGAGTGAAGCTATTAATTCTGTGTTTAAATCAAGTACTTATGCTGCTATACACAATCTTTTATATGTTCATGAGATCTCATAAATTTAATCATGTGACAATTGTATGCTGCGATTTGGTAAGTGTCTTTTGATCACAGAAAAGTAGCATGGTGGAAGCATTTATTTTTAATGTTAATGGAAGATCTCCTCTTGCCTTCTTCTCCAGGAAAGCTTCAGAGCAATAACTATCATCTTGTCTATATGCTATTCTAACCTTAGAACTGCCTCTATTATTATAACAGACATGATGAATTAAAACTGAGATCTGTTTTGCAGTGAAGATTTGCTCCTTACGTTTTCAAAGAAAAGGACACAGTAAGGATACAGTTGACAGCAAAATTACGGCTTCCCACTCGCACGACATCACAAAACAGTTTTTAGAAAATAACTAATTACGCAGGTGTCAGCTGTTGCAGAGCAAGCCCCTTCCTCCACCACCCCTCCCGCAGCACTGGTACAGCTACCTAATAAATATTCAGTGACAGACCACGCAAAGACAGCGGCCTTCTACCCGAGCTGCCAACCCAACTGGGAGAGGAACAAGGATTAACTTGGGTCCAAGCTGTTGGTTCATCTCTCGCCATAAACTAACCTAAGTCTGGGGCTACCCTCCAAAACAGTGGTCCTGCTGCTCTTCGTCCTCCCTCTCCCCACCCCCTCCCCATCCTGAATTACCCATAACTGAGATCTTCTCTTGCCTTCAGAGCGTGCCTGCACTGACCAGTCCCTGCTGATGGAGACAGACCATGCTGAGAACTTGTTTGGCTATGTGCTTGGATTAGTTTTCCCTGGGATATGTTCTCCGGTTTGGGCTGTTTCAGCAGCACTGGGAAAAAAGGAAAGCAGCCAGGGACATATGGCCAAGGAGCAGGCCAAGGTGGGGGCAGTCTCTGCCTTTCAGTAGCACTCCCCACTTTGATCAGCAGTGGCCCACCAGCAGCTTGGGTGCACGGGAAGCAAAGCAACGTTTAACTTGTTCCTTTCAACTGGGGAAACTACAGGCCTGTTGTTTCACACAGAGCTATCCAGTGGTTTTATGTCATTTGTCAATGCTGTTGAAGAAGAGCAGGAGAAAAAGGTCTCGTGACAGCTCATAGGTTTCTCCAGGATGTGCTGATCCGTACTGTTGCAGGGTAGTGGCTGTTAATGCGACGCTGGGAGAAAGATGGAGGTTAACTGAGAACTGCTCAACGGTAGGAAGCAGCTGGTTAACATGGCACAGGCTACACCTTCAGCCACCAGTAACACACACTTCAGCCCGGTAATCTAGCCCCTCAGAAATCTGTACAAATGCCCTGGAAATTAAGCATTCCACTCATAAACGGAAAAAAGCAGTGGGTAAGAGATTAATCACATGTGGCATATACTCTTAATAAATAACCTTCAACCTTGCACTAGTGATTTTGTGCTTGCAGTTTATTGTGAGCAAACAAAAATACTCTGCCTAATTGCCTTCAAAATGCATTTGCTTCTACTATTCACTGAAGACAAAAAAAACACCCCCAATTTGCTCAGAATCAGAGACTGAGCCTGGTCACTTTAAAAACAATATGGGAAAAAATACTGTTCTCTTTCATTTGGCTAACAGTTTAGAAATGCTATGCAAGAATAAATATTTCATACCCAACTAAACTTTCGCTGTGTTACTTCCACTTGGTTGCCCAATAACACAATAATTCTGTCCCCTGAAGAGCAAATAGCTCATTCAAGTGTGGTATTTGGTGCTCTAGCTAAATCCACTTTTAATTTCCTCACTGAAATCGTAATATCCTATTGGATGAAAAGGGGGTATTTTTACCCACTGACCAAGACTCATACTGGCCTTGCACTACAGAGCACAAAGGTACTTTCATATGAAAGCACACAGTTGTATAAGCTGCCCTGCCTCATGAATATGTGCTCCTCTAATTACTAAAAGAAGGTTATGGTGAGAAAAGGCCAATAGTTTGAGCCATTGATTTCATGTCAGGTAGATCTGAATGATCCTGGCTACAGCTTGTAAAGCTCTTTGGTAAATGCTGGAAAATGTGTTGAAATTGGGAAGAGGTCAGCAAATCTGAGACCCAGTGCGAAGTACATACACTTACCCTAATGCTGCTGACAAGCGGGGACGCACCGTGACAAAAGGAGCATCTTTGCGCGTTCTGCCAAGACCAAATCAGGCAGCTCTTCTTCCTTTGTGCTGCCAACCTCGAGAACAGGATTCAGGACAAAGCGCTGCAGTGAGATTCCCAAGGTGAGCGTCACATGCTGCAGGGGCTATTGCTGCAATGCTTCTTCGCCAGAGGCACCCTCTCCTTGGAAGGCAATGCTTCATCTGGGGCTTCTCTCTTCCAGATCATCTCACATCCTCCAAACCACTATGATGGACACGGACCCAGTGGGCGAGTCACGATGGGAAACTCGCAGGAAAAAGCTGTTTGCCAGTGCACCCAAGCCGCCAGGACTGGCTCTGTCTGTCACACTGTGGGTCCTGCTCCATGACCCACTGCAGAAACGGGCGGCATGAACTTCTGCTGCGAGAGGAATTGCCCTCCTCCTGCTCACCGCTCCGCCAGCCCGACTGCTGCGGCGTCTTGGGAAGGGAGGGCAACGAGCTCGGCCTTCGCCCCCAGTACCCGAGCTGGAGCTACCGAGCGCTCTCACACCGAAGTGAATGCTCTGAGCTTCCCCTGAACTGCCACCCTGTTAGTGTTCTCCTCCGTTGCTATTTCCACCTCTCACTCTGCCCGCCGTGCAGTACCCTTCTTGCATGGTCAGCCCTTCCCGGGCTGCTCCTGCCCCGCACGGGTCTGCCGTTCCAGGGCAAACCCGTCATGGCCTTGGGAATCACGAGACCTCATGAGACTACACCAAAGGACTTTTATTTTGTATTCAGCTTTAGAGTTGCCTGTTCTCCCCATCAACTTTTCTCCCTTCACCTAATTCTTACACTATTTTTCTTTCAACTGTTTCCCTTTGGAGACCACGATTTCTGCTGACTGTCAGGAAGATTCAGATCAAGGATAGGAATTCAGCCTGCAGAGCTTCAGCGTTGCCTTCCTGCCTCCCCAGTTACTGTTAACACACAGACCCTGCTCTTCAGCTGAGCAAAAAAGCTATTGCCCATGTGTCTTTGCTCCAGTTTTCTATCCACCCTTGTTTGTGAGCACATTACGACCTTCAGTAATTTCTTCTACTAGTAGGAAAGCAACAAAAGACTGTTTTTTTCTTTCTAGTAACATAGAGGAGATTTGCTATAGCCTTTTTACTGCTGTATATTTACGTCAAGTAGACCAAAGGAATGCTGAACCAGAATGAAAGAGTTGTAACAATAATCTTTGAAATATCAGAAATAAATACATCGGAAAAGCTAGAATTGATAATTAAGTAAAATTTTCAAGAGCAACTGAGTTAAGCACTTACATCTCATTAACCTCAGTGAAATATAAACTGCTGAATCAGGTAAAACAGATTTTTCTTGAATGTTTTTGAAACCATTAACTTTTCCAAAATTATGAATATCTGTGAAACATTTTCTGGAGAATTCTGTAACATGGATTTTTTCAAAAACTGCTTGAAACCCAACTTTTAATCTCAGTTACAGGGTACATAAGGGCAGCACAGGATTTAAATTCTATCATCTTCACTGTAGTCATTGATTTGCAGTGATGTATGTAAGATCTAGATCTCTAGATTTCTGCTAACAACTACGTAACAGGAGTAAAAATTCTTAGTAATTTTTGTAACAGCTAGTTATTTTTTACTGCAACCTATTCTGCTGGACTTGATTCCAAGCAAGAATTAGTACATTAATACAAAAGACAAGGGTGAGGAAAGAAGAATGAACACTAAATTACCACCTACATTCAGCTTTGAACTAGATTATTTAATGTGAAAAACCAAGAGACTCTGCCGGATGTTTTAGGATCACCTGGAAGATAATAATGCAGGTCACTTATAAACTCTAAAGTATAAGCAAGACAAAGTGCCCACAGCTAAGTTTTTTAGTTTCAAATATGAAACTATCCTTTTAGGCTACATACTCCATTTGAAGAGGTCTCTGTAATAACAATAAAGAAAAGGATTCTACATGCTATACTTAATTACGTTTGTTTTTCCTTACAAATCAAGGTACACCCAGAGAAAACAGAAAAGATTTACAGGCAGTTGCTGCAGCCTTGAATGAATGTTCTCACTAAGACTCAGGAGAAAACAAGCAAGTCCGATCAACGCGTCGGAGATTTGATGGAGTCATGTCTTTCACATGGCTACATATCGAGGCTGCTGTGCCATGCACCTCAAAGTCACAATCACTAACCCAGCGACAGCTCACGGATGTATGTTACCCTTTAGCTAAAAAATAAACACATTGTCAGCTATTTCTGATACAAGGCACAGTAGTTTTTGACACAGTGGCTATTAGGTATCTGTGCTGTGCCCACATGCCAAATAATTCTGCTAACAGCTAAAATCACAGTGGCTTGAAACATTAAGCCGTCGTGCTAAGCAGTGCCTTTATGTTTGCTGGAGCACCACCAAAGTGGTAGAATTACCTGATTTCCTCTGAATTTGGTAACGATCCCTACAGCCCGCTGCGAACAGGGCTGGCTGCAGAAGCGGCTATGCCGCGTTCATCTCGATGCACGGCCCAAGCCGTCAGGCGGTGGCTCGGGTGCCCTGCGTCCCCGGCACGGCACCTGTGGCCCCTCCGGCAAAGCTGCTGAGCGTCCCCGCTGCCGCCGCGTAATGCCAGCGTCCTGCTCCGGCGCAGGGCACAGGCGGCGCTTTCAGCGCTCCGGACAGCCGCAGCTCCCTCCAGCAGTTAACGGCTCAGTAGTTTGTTTTCTCCCGTTTTGCACAGCTCTCCAATGCCTTATCTACAGCAAACCATCCCTCAGGGGCTTTTCTACAGTGCTCTTCGGTGTACGGTATTAAAACACTCTACAAACATGAAACTGAATTCAGCCTGGCTGTACTACTATAGCTAAAGGAGAACTATTTAAGTGGATTAAGGCCAAAATAGATCTGGGTGCCTCATTTCACTTATCTGGACTCTGAGTTTTTAGAGTATTTTATATTTGAACACAGCTCCCACAGCAGCCGTAAGGGGAGAACGAGGAGGATGTAATTCACATTATTCCTGTGCAAAGACCTCGTATTTATGAGCGGAACGAACCCTTGTCAATGGAGGGACAGAAGCCACTTCTAGAGAGCAGCAGCCACCTGCCTGAATGCTGGAAGCGTCCCCTCTCGCCGCACACCTTCCTGCCTCGTTCCTGACGCACCTTTCCACTTCGGCAAACGAAGCACAGGCCCAGGCCACCGAGCAGCCTCCTTTGCTATACCAACTTGATTCATACCTAGCGCAGGTCTGTTGTCAATAAGCCCGTTTGAAAAAGCGACAGTGCAATCTTGTAATGCAGTGGTCACATATGTAACGCATGCAGCAGCGAAAGGGGCAGAAACACACGACGCCTACACCGACAGCCACTAGCGTCTTCTTCTTGCGCAGCTTTGATACCTTAATAGTGTTCCTTTTCTGTTTGATTTCTTTGCAATATTTGGTTTATATATTATATATAAATAACGTTTTTTAAAAAATTGCAAAATAAACACTCCATCCATACTAATACCAACATGAATCGTATCAGAACTGAGACATCCATGTCTGTCACGTGAGCTAACGCAACACCTGGGAACAGCTGACTGTCAGCCTTCAGGCAGACTAGTACCAAAGAGCGATAGCACACTGGTCAGCAGTTTCATAGACAAAAAAGGCAGGACCGATCCTGTCCTTTCTGATCCTCTCCTGCTCCTCGCTCCGTGAGGACTCTCAGGCCAGGTCAAGTCTCCTTCTCCAGTGTTTCCTCCTAGTCTGAGGCTTCTCATGCCATCATTCACTGTCTTCCCCTGTCTGTCCACCCCCCGGTACCCTGGGCTCCCTCCCTCTACCACAACCCGTGGCAACAGAAATATTCCTCTCGTTTAAATGAGGGTGGCGTAGAAGCCACGCTAGCATTACCTGTGGATGACAGAGAGCTGCTGTATGTGGCTGCTACACTGTAAGCAGTGAGCTAGCAAGCCTGAGAAAGGTCTAGCGTAAGCTGATCACAGAAAGTCACAAAACCTTGATATAACATTTAATGTTCAACAAATGGAATAAAAAGATGTTTCTAGATTTCTAGAAAGAAAATATGTCTAGAAGAAATCTTTCCCAGTTTCTAGAAAGATACTCTAGATAGTCTGAGCAAGCTGTTAAGGAAAAGCATGAAGAATTTCTATTCACCAATGGAGTTCTAAAGCAAAACAGAATTAAGATCAACAATAATACCCTGGTATATCATAGCCATTCATGACACAGAGATATAACATTGAGTTTTACCTACTTTACAGAGATAAAGCCCATTAAGACTTATTAGGATATCTCAGTGTGTAGAGAAAAGAATCCACTGTGATGGAGATGCGCAGAAATTCAGAAATGTAAAGATGTCTTCCAGTATACTGCCAGTGGAAGGAAAAAGAGAAGCAGAGGGGGTACGTCTCTGCTTCCGCTCTGTCCTACCTAGTCCGATCTCCCCAGAACGGACCGTGTACGTAATGCAGACTCTCAGCATTTGTATTGCTCATCTCTCTCCTTTGCTAGGACAAAAGCACGTGGTTGTTTCGACATGGTTTGTAGAAGAAATTATTAATAAATTTATTACTGACAATGTTGCCTCACCACTTGACTCGTATCATCAATTTAACACACTTCTCTGTGTCCTATGAAAACTGGCGGTTGAACCCCAAAGCTGAGTTCTAGGAGACTCTCACAGCCAGTATAAACCACAGACTAGACCGCAGCCCAGTATTCTGCCAGTCCAAACACACAAGCAAGAAGAGCGAGGATCACGGTGCGAGCAGCTGCACCGCCCCGCGGCTGTACAACTACTGAAGGATGTTCAGGCTGCCGGGGGAGCTGGGAGGCTCCCGCAGCTCTTACTCCCTTAACTCCTCCTCCACTGCTGAGTGCAGAAGCGAAAATATAAGACGCAGCAGCTCTCGAGACTGACCTAAACATATCTTGGCGAGCAATTAAACCAAGGTGCAGATGTTTAAGTACATTGCTAAACAGCATTTACAATGAGCTTCTTAAATGGCAAGAGCTATTTAAGCCCATCTTCAAGTGCCTAAATGGCAGATTAAAATGGGTTTTGTGGAAAATGATGTCATTACTCGTTATTGTACTGCTCCCTGTCCTCCTGTTTTGTGAAGTTTTGCTGTCACATGTCGCACAGGACTAATGTTACAAAAGTGGTTCTCGTGCTTTTCAAGTTCTTTCACATCAAGACTGAAGTTGATCATGGAACTAAATGAACATAATAGACTGCTATGAACTTTTTCTAAACTGAGTTTCTCAGAAAAGATTGGAGGAGTTATGCTCCAACTCTAATTATATTTTAATGAAATTTGGAAACATAATTTCCTTTGGAATCATTTGAAAATCCCATCTTGAAAGAACTGTTAGCAAATTTGCTTTCTCTTGTGATTCATCCTCCCTCAATTGTCTGGATTGTACTTACCCAAGCTCTCAGATCCTTCTCCTCTTAAGGTCAACAGGAACTACACGACCACTATATGTAACTGTTCATTTCCATAGCTTTATTGAACTGACATTGAGAATTTATATAGGAAACTGTCTTGGTATCGCAGAGCAGCCAACTATGTTCAGCACCATGATGTGACTGGCCCACCTACACCTTATCCATCTAAATTTTTGAGAAAGGAAAACCACAATGAATACTCTGTATGCTAAGTGCTGCAAAAGCTTATACCCCAAAGCCCTACATTAAAAAATAAAGGAAAATTACATATAACATTTGTTGACAAAAGTACTAGAGTATTTCTCATTCATCTCATGGAAGGCTTCAGTCTTTTCCCCACTATCCCTATAGAGACTACTTTATGATTTTGGGGGGGGGGGGAAGAGCAGAAAATTTAAGGAAAAAAAGACATTACAAATCATATGCAAGTACATATTATTTTTTTCAGATTCTTTCTCCTCTCCTGTTTCTTCCTTACTTCTTAAAATTTTAACAAAATTGTATTTTTCTTGGGATAAACCACTGCTTGTTTTTATCTAGCCAAGCTCTAAGCAAGATCATTGCCTAGAAAGTAAAGAAATAAAAAGCTAAATGAAAATATTCTACATATTCCACTCACACAAAGAACACCTTTTATTAATGTAATTACAATAAAAATTCATACTCTAAATGGAGCAAAGAAATACTATACAAATCTTCTAAGTTTCAGACAAAGGTAACATGAACTAATCTTTGAGTAGTTAATCATTCCCTAATGCTGTCTATTGCCATATGTCCTGGTTTTGATCAAAATATATTTTGACTCTTGGGCAGCACGACTAACTGACAGTAATGTGCTTTACATACGTGTGTACATTAATTATTATTCCCTGTAAAAGCCAGCATGTAATTCCACATCAGAGTAAACTAGGCATTGGTAAGTCTCAGGCTTTGGTCTTCCTACCTCTGTTACATCAAAAAGTAGTAGTGTCTCCTTGTCTCCATTAAAGATCCACAGCAAGACAAATATTCTAGTTATCTTGACATAAACAACATAACCTTGTGTCAATGAAGGCAAAGAACTTTGTCTCTTCTGACACACTGTAAAGAGAGCAGCTTCTCAAATCTTTCACCTCATTCAGTACTTTTATTTATCCTGCAGGCAAACACAAGGCCACATCATCATTCCAGATACAATATATACCTTAGATATTTTGCCTACAGTAAATCATCAAAAATATATTGAATAATTTAAATCATGTGCAAGACAAGCCTACAGTAGTATTTAGTATCTAATTTTCTTATCAATATATACTGAAGTCTGCATACAAACTCTATCAACATTCAGTAGCAGAAGCCACTGAATAAATGGCGCTAAAGAGTTAATAGTATTTCAGGTCTCCTCATCTAAAAAGCCCTAATATTCTCCAACACCTTTAAGTCAAACTGTTTCTTCACTTTCCTCTGCTACACGTACTTGCCCATGACCCCTGAGGCAAACATGCAAGCTTCTTATCTCTCTGAAGCTCCCAAAACACAATCATTTACTATTCTCAAAGCACAAGTACATTCAGACCCTCAGCTCTTCAGGAAACCATTTCCATTCTTCTTTCAAAAGAGATAGGTAAGACCTCCAAGGTCTCATTTCCTCAAAGAGGAGAGCATCTTCATTTCCTTATTCCTTAATGTTCTGAGTGGGGAAAAATAATATACACATAAAATCATTAATCATAATGTTTTTCAAATACTTCTTTGCCTCCTATGCAACTGTTTTAACCTCTGCCATGAATGAAAGCAATAACTATCAAGAAATAAAAGGCCAAATAAATCCCTAACAATGCACCCAGAAAACAAAGCCTGGAAAACCTGCAGCCTTTCGAGGTTTAGCAAGTGCGTACATGTCCCTGGCTTACTCCAACTACATCAAGCACAGCAGATTTCTTCCTATCATTTTGTTTGAAAAGCTAATCAATTGGCAGATAGGGGGGTATAAGTTTATATTGTTAACGACCCCGAGTTCTCCTGGTGAAGAGCCACAACTGTCTGGCAATGACAACTCTCCTTCCATTCAGCGGAAATGGAGTTTACTGAGCACCTAACGCAATCAGGCTGGGTGTGGAGAAAAGCAAGCTGCTATGAACTGTGGAGCAAAGTCACAGCTTTTTGTGGAAAAATTGATAACAATTTCCAGATGGATTAAACATAGGAAAGAGTCAATAACACACTGTAACCTGGGAAAACAACAGCCTTTTTGTTTAAGCATCTTTGACAGCAACCTTATCCATATCTCTGTCAATCTGGAGTGATTGCATCGCTTCCATGCCTGGTATTGCGAAGCAGACTCCGCGGTGCCCTTTTCCTTGTACCCCACTAGTGCAAAACTCGGGCCACAGGAGAGACGAGCAACCTCAGGTTCTCCTTCTCTTCTGCTCTGTGGAAGCCCTTAGCAGCATTTCATAGCCCTGTGGATCCACTTGTGAGTACACAAGGGCCAAGGCACCTGGCTGCTCAGGCAACACGTGCAGCCTCAGGCAGCAGGCTGAACCGAGAGCCACCATGAGCTGGAGATCTATTTATCCTGAAGATCTATTTATGGAAAGATACCTTGGTCCACAGACAGAAAAGAATAAGAGACCATCAGACCTTCTAAGCTGATGCACTATAGCACCATTCTTAAATTACATTCATCTCTCCCTGTGCTGAGAGCTAGAACATGTTTTTGTTTGAACCATAACATTGAGAAAGTAGCCAGGCCTAACCAGAAGATACCAAGAGATGGAAAATTTCCCACATTCCCTGATTATTTTTTCCAGTTATTAATCATTTCGCCATTGAAACTGTATGCCATGTTTAAATCATAGTGGTTTAACTGCAGCCACTCCTTATACTGATTTGTACTTTTCTCCTCTAGATTAAAGAGCCATTTAGTATCCACTGTTTTCTCCTGTGAAGACAGTCTTATACTGCAAACAAATCACATCTCGATCTTTTAGTTAAACTAGATACACTCTGATTCAACAGTTTTGCTTCCCCAGTGCTAACTTCTTCCTTTTCTTTACCTTCTCCGGGTGAGCAGTTGACATACAAACACGACAAGGCTGCTGGGTCAACTTTCAGTTGACCCAACTGAAGTTGTTTCCCACTGAGGATTTGCCACATCCATGCAGACAGATTTTGGGGAGCAACCGTTGTCTTTCCATGGCAAAGATCATACGGTGTGACATGCTCTACTGCAAAACCAATTAATCCTGTCCTGGCGTTTGGTAATGCTGCATAAATTGTTCAATACACAAGAAAAATAATATCCTCATTTATCTGTCAATGAATATGTAACGGTAGGATACAATGTATTACTGAAATCTGCTCCATAACCATTTGCTGTTCAAGAATAATGTGATTGCTGAGGAGACAAGAATGTTTTCAGTAGATAAACTCTAAATGAGCAAAATCTGTATCTCTGAGCAGCATAATCCTCCAAGGATTCAGTACATGCCACGTATATTAGAGATATGATCAAAAAGAAAATTAAATAGGGATACTGGCTCAAGTCTGACACGTGCCCATCCAGAAGTCCAGGTAGGAATACGTAGAAGAGAAGGAAGGATTTTTTTTTTTTTTTTTTTTTTTTGACTAAGTTATATAAAAAATAACACCTTCCTAGATGGCTTGGACTATTACAATAAGGGCTATTAAAGACAAAGGAAATGACCCAAAGAATTGAAGTTATCAAAACTGTGTTTACTTATCCTGTGGTCCTGGAACTCATGACCCCGCTACCACCTTCGCATGTAAGGATTACAGGTGTCGCACAAGAGGGGATCCACAAGCACGGACCATTGGCCTAATTCCCACCCCTCTTCCAGCCACAGCCAAAAGAACAAAAGCATCTGAAAGCTGCTCAAATCCTAATTCACACACCTATCAGTATTATTTAATGTAATACAAATAATAATGTTCTTTGTGGGATAATTTACAGACACCACAATGCATCTTGAATATATCAGAGCATTTGGGAAAGACTACTCCAAGGTACCACAAATTTATTGCAAAGAACCTTAGAGAGGTCCTTAGCGGGGCCCCAAAAGAACTGCAGGGGACAGTGAACAGAAAAAAAAAATCAGCATAAGAAGGATGTTAAATCACAGCAACCCACATCTGTCCCTGCATATGAACCTGGAATCCTCTGCAGTTTTGATCCCTCAAGCAAAAAATACATGAGCCAATTTGAACCTTTTTCTTTTAAAGAACAGAAATCAAAACAAGCAGGGGACTGGAGAACAAGATTGGAAAGGAAGTTTAAGGAAAGTGAATATATTTAGGACAAAGACGTTCAAGCAGGGTTGTGTTAATTACAGATCATTACCAAGAGTAGCAATGTAAGGGAGGACGAGGTATCATTTACCCTGGACATCAGAAGCAAACAGAAGAACAGGTTAAGATATATTCATGGAAGTCAGGGCCAGAAGGGACTACTAGCACATTCCTGTCTGTCCTCCTGCACAGCAGAAGGCATAAATTTCACTCACTGTTCCCTGCATTAAGCTCAACCAACGGCAGCTAAACAAGTGTTTCTAATTTTAGAAAGACATCAAACTTGAATTCTGGTGTCCCTGACCAAGCAGTTCCAATCGCTTACTACTCATTGACGTTAAAAAATACATCTTATTTCCAATTTGGACTTTCCTACGTTTTCCAGTGTTTAGGCTTTTATTAATACAAATTCATTGCGACGTAACCTCCTTGTGGAACGGGCTGCAGAGCCGTATGTGCAGAATGCCAACAATACATTCACTACAAGGTAAACGAACACCAAAACACAAAGTCATGCTGATGCCAGGCTTCTACCCAGCCAGCTTCTACCCTAATACAGCAGCTCATTAGAATTAGAAACTGTGCAATTAACTCCTTGCTCCTGCACAATTTGCCCTGGCACAAAGGACAATTTAGCTCAAATAAAGATTTCAGAGTTTGACTTCAAGTTGTACATGTCATGGAAGCACGTCTGGGTGACTGATGAGATTCCTTCTGCTTTTCTTAATTGCAGTTCTACACAGGAAGATGGTATTCTTCCATGCAAAATAGCAATAAATCACATATATACATTCCTGTCGTGCGATGTAGAAGGGAGAGTGTTCTCCCAGCAATAATACTGATTTGGCTTTGCACATTTTTCTTCCTCTCCTCTTTCACATGTGCCACTTACAATACTCTACATGACAAAATGGAAGAGAAAAATTGATAAAGAGTTCATGTTTACTTATTAAACAGCATTTGCAGAAATGAGAATGACAGCATTTGCCAGCAGCTGTTGTACAGGAATTAATAAGCATTCATTCCTACACATCTGAGTAGGATTATTCATCGTTACTTTTACTTGTGCAGTGACTGAAACCCAACTGAAAGAGGCACAACCCTGTACGGGCAATACACTAAGTACAGCACATAGGGAAGAGATGATCCACGCCCCAAAGAGCTTACCTTTCAGACATGGCTGAAGACAGACCTAACGGCACAACCAAGCAGAGAGAGCGCACACGCGGGAAACCAAATCCCAAGACAAAGGTGAATTCAACAAGGCTACAAAAAATTAATTGAAAAAGTCTCTAACAGTATCCTTTCTGTATATTAAAACATACAAGTATGGAGAAGGGGGGGAAGGATGAAGGAATAATGATGACATTAGAGAAATAAATAAAAAAAAGAAGCCCAACCCAAACCCTGTCACCATCACAAGGCAGCTCGCTGACTCCAGAAGGGCAGCCCAAAGCTGCACACCCCTAAAGCTGCTGCTTCATCAGGGCCCACCGCTGTGAAGGATGGAATGGTGGATGAGGTGGATCAGGAGCCCATTCTCCAGTGGAAAAATCACTTTTTCCTGGAATCTATAAAGTGTTTTAGAAATACTGAGAGTCACATTTTTCTGGGAAGCTCTGATGGGGTATTTGCAGGGTTCCATACCATTTTATAAAGACATCCACTGACCTTTTCCACAAGTCTTCCATAAAGTTTATTTCCTTTTAAAACCCTCTCCAGAGAGAGAGAGAAAAAATTAACATTGTCATAGTCCTTTTATCAGTTACAAAGGTTTCTACTTTCAGCTAAATCTAGGCTTAAAGTCACCCTACGCTTTGTGACACACTCCTGGTCGCTGTCTTCGCTCCACGACCTCCTGTTCTTTCCTTCATTGCTCACAGGCTCGAGGCTCTGGGCTTTGAAGAGGCTCACACAGATTTCCTGCACACGGTACCAGCACCGGCATATGGGTGAGGAGTGCCAAGAGACAGGGTATTACTGAAGTCCAGGGTACACAGACTATACAGATTGTAATACAGATGCTGTGCTATGTATATGTTTTAATATGTAATATGTATGCCTTATTACTTATTGCATGTGTAAATGCTATGCACAGTACTATATACTCGTACTATACATAGTATATAGTATACTATGTAATATATAAACAGTCTAATTTAATCTACAACTTATCACACAAAGTAAACATGTAATTATTATCGATTATAGGTTAACACAAAGTAGCAGCAAAGTCACTACGTATCACATACATAAATTCAAAAACATATTGCTGTTGCTCTATAAACTTTCTGTGTAACGTCTAAAAATCACAAAAAGAACTAAATATTATATATTAGGTTGGTATTTAAAAAAGAGCTAGAATGTATAAATATCATCAACACTTAGTGCCTTAAGTATAAAATGACTTTTTATAAAATAAAAAATGAATTATAATTACACTGGAAACAAGGAACAGAAATAAGCCTTCAATGGAACTGAGACACATAACAGTATCTTATTTAACTGGAAATCACATTAGCAGTTAACAACTACTGAGACAAATGATCAGTAAACCTCCTAACTACTTTGTAAATTAAAGACATTTCACATTTTCATCCTTATTTCAAAAAGAATATTAGAGATAAATCAAAAACTAAGGTACCAAAAATTGCGGTGGATGACAATATTAGGAATACCTCGCTTACGCAGGGGAATTGGCAGAGTTACATAGTAAGGAAAATACAGCCTAAATTGGTCTTTATGTACAAAAACTGCTGGCAAAATTTTCCGACTGATTGAGATATGAAGGCAGTGCCTTCTGATCGCGATGGGTGTTTGCGCAAAACTGCAGGCAGATGGGCCGCGGGCAGCCTTCCCGCGCTCGGCTCGGCTCGCAGCCGGGCCCGGGCGCCGCGCGCCCAGCGAGCCCGCCTCCGGATCTGCAAAGAGCCCGGCAGTTCAGGCACCCTTGCACAAAGCAGCCGTTGCCACCTCCCGGAAAGTGCTGTTTTATAAAGAGAGAGAAAAACACGCGCTAGCGGCTAGGTTAATGCCGGCAAACCAGAGCCTGCCGGGAGGGACGTGTGCACCCCGCTCCAGCACAGGAAAGCAAAGGAGCGCGCCAGGCTGGACCCAGCGCCTCTCCCGCGCCGCCGCGGCAGCCCGCTCTCCGGAGTGCTCGTTTGCCTGCCTCGCACGCAGAATTGACACAGGAAAAATCAGGCTGGCGCTGGCTGCTGAAAATAGCAATGTTATGAGAGAGCGGAATTGGCGATACACTACGTGGTAACGAACCCCAGCGCAGGCCACCACGCAGGTGCGCGGGGAGGGCTGGTCCCGCCAGCGACTTGGCTCCTGCCCACCCTCCCTCTGCTCTGCGTCTCTTCCAAGTTACATTTTTGCTGAAATTGAACGTTCCCATTTAGACGATTAGGAATCAGCTCACATTCAGCAGGTGACATGGGCTGTCACAGACATTACTATCAGCATGCAAACATTAGTACATTTACACCAAATTTATATCGAAACCTCTGGCAAACATCTATCAACTTATACATGAGGCAGGCAGGACCCAACGTTGTGGAGTATTTTTGCATGCTACTTTCCTACAGCTTGTAGGTCACTGCATTTCAAGACAGAAGTGCTTATAATCTTCCAAGAATTACAAAATAATCTAAAAAATTCTAGGTGGTTCCAAGTATGTTCAATTATCTCCTGGTATCCCAGGAATGAAAAATGCCATCAGAGCTATCAGTGTGCCAGAGCAGTCACCCTATCGGGGACAGCGTAACAAAATGTTGGGTGTTTATGAATGAAAAACCACTCAAATGGGCTGCATGTTTCCTCACAAAGTTGCTACCATGAGCCTGAATTTTACTGTGCAGTACTCTCACCTTCAGCTTCCTCAGTAGAGAGGCATTTGTTACAGAGCAGTCACCTGACAGCGGACGGGTGAGAGTTTAAGTGGAGTCAAACACAAAATCCAGTATATACTGGTAAAGGGACAGGACGGGGATTGCAATTTTCACGTTCCTGGATTCAAATGAGGATGCCTGTATGACAAGCACCTGAAGCACACAGAAAGTAAGTAAATTATTAAACAAGGCAGGTAGTGCACATCATTTCTCAAGATACAGAACCATCTGAATGTCAACAGCATTACTAAAAATATAGCTGCAAAAACCTTACATGGGAATTGTTTCGCAATGCTGATTATAGAATAGAGTTTGTATTTCAGATAGTAATTAATTATCCTCATGTAGCTGAGGGACCAGCCATGCTGACCTACAAAACCCACAGATTATGAGTGTGCACTACAGCAATTACTTCCCCAAAAGTATAATAAAAGCTTCGTAACAAAATAAGAAAATCTCATCTTTCTGTTGGATCATGGTTTTCGCCTAAGTATTACAACAAAATGCTACCAAATGGTCTTTTTTGTTGTTTTTATATTACAACTGATTGCATCGTAACACTATACAAAATTATTTGAATTACTGTTTTTCTGACATGGTAGCACACAAACCAGTAGAATTGTTTTGGAAATTATGAACAAAACACTTGCATTTACAATGATCATAGAGATACTTAGCAATTTCGTGATTATGAACATTCAGAATTTGAAGGCAACATTCCAACAAAACTCAGAGCTGCTCTGAAAGTATGTGTTCTGAACTGAAGGAGATTTTCCATGAGCTTCCAAAGCTATCAAAACTGTATCAAAATTACACAAAAAATGTAAAAGACATCAGACATGCCAAAGCTCCAACTCTCTTCATGTTTTACATGAATTATGGAAGCACGTCACAATAAAACAACCATGTAATCAAAGCAAAATGCCTCTAGCCTATGAGAAATAAGGTACATCAGAAAAATGGCAAGAGTAAATCAAAATAATCTGCAGGCACCTGCATGTTGACTGACCAATTATCCACATCTGTAGCCACAGCCACAAATATTAGTGGCTTTCTAGAGTCCGTCAGAAAGCGTCCTTTAATTCAGTCGCTAGCACCTCCCGGATAAGTTCCTGTGTCTGCTGGGTACGGGCGGCCTCGGAGGCGGACGGCCGCCGCGTAACAGCGCGGCACTCCTGCGGCTGCCCCTGTCCAAGCTCACGAGGCACAGCTGTTTCCTGTACGCTTTGCCCACGTGAACTTCACAGCAATACGCTTATGGCCCTGATCTTTATCGTTTGAGGCTACATCTCTGTGTTAACTGGAAAAAAGCAACTGCTGTGAATGGGCCAACACGCAGAGGAGGAAAGCCAGAAAGGAAACCAAAGCAACCCTTCGTAAAAACTCAGCGGGGTGGATTTATAGTCTTTATCGCACTTTCCTGAGGCAATGGTGACATTCAGGTTGATCAGGCTTAAAATAGGTTACGATTATTGCTCCGCAGAAGTGGAGATAAAAGCTTTCATCCCTTCCAGAAAGAACGAGGGTTCATTGCAGGACCCAAAGGCGAGAAGTGAAGCACTGCTGCTCAGGCCCGCCTGGGCGCAACGGCCGCTGGGCGGGCAAACGGCAAGGTCCCTTCGGGACCCAGCAGCCACGCGGGCCGCAGCGCCTCCGGGCCACAGCTCCCCTCCCCAGCGAGCCTCCCCCAGAGCAGCAGGGGACGGGGAAGCTCTGCTGGGTACTTAACGCACCACCCAAACGTAGCCAGGCGTCGCTTGGCTGCATTTAGCAAACAGGACTCCGTTTGGCCCGGGGAAGCGCAGAAAGCGCTGGCTGCTATTCCGCAAGCGGCGCCTTCCCGTCCGCGCCCTCGAACGGAAAGAGCCCACGCCCCAGGAATCTGCAGGGGTTCGAGCCCTCCCAAAGCAACACAAGGAGTACCAGCTAAAAGTCACGAACGAAACCGAGCTGCCTGGCACCCGGATCCGCCAGGGAGGGCGGCAGCTCCCCCCAACACAAACCGTGGGTCTGCCTCGCGCTTTTTAACACACTCCAAGGATTCTCGAGTTACAGAAGCAGGATTCTATTTACGAACATCTGAAAACCTTTTCGCAGCCCAGAGAGAGAGAGAAGGAAAGAAGAAGCAGTGGTGCCAGTGCCAAAATGAGGAGGAAAATACAGTACCAAAGGTAAAGCTCCCCAGAGCCTAACGTCACCCCCGAGGGGAGTCGGTGTGGGCACAGGGAAGCGCGCCCGCCCGCGGGCTGCCCCGCTCCGGCGCCGCCGCCGCCGCGGGGCCCGGGCCGGCCGGCAGCAGGCGCAAGCGCTGCCGCACAGCGCGAACACCCTGCTCCTGGCCGCCGGCCACATAACAAAACCCTGCTGCGCTCTGAGGCGAGCAGAAACATTTTCTGCCTCCTCCGAATCGCTGTTGAGCATCTGAATTGAATTTGTGCTGAATACCAACGAAAGCCAGGTCTTGCTTGGCGCAAGCTCGTATTTGCATTTAATCTTGGGGCTTGGGAAGAACGGTCTGAGGGCAATGCAAATGGCTAAGCTGGTTTCCTGTAAGCCCACGTTCAAAGAAATTCTCTCCAGACTTAAAGCAATTCAAATTATTAATTCACTTCAATTAAAAAAACAAAAATTGAATCTAACTCGGTAAGGAAAGTACATTAAAATGGCACAGTCCCTCCTCATTTTCTTGTAAAACCCAAATACCTTCAGCAAACTTACTGATGCTGAGATAGATCCACAGAAGAGCAAGAAGCATAATGGCAGAGGCACCATCACTAAGATTATTTTTCTGTTTTTTTTTCCAATTAAATATGTGCATTAGTATATTGTAGCTTACATTGTAAGTTGTGCATAATATAAAATATACACTCAGTTCCACACTGCCAAGTTAGAACTGCTTTTGGTGTATAAGCATTGGCATTTCCTAGTTTTGTGTGTTTTTGACCATGGAAACATAGTATTATATTATCTCTTCTGGAGTTAATAATACCTTAAAGCTTATGCTAACTAGCTCAGCAGTCTGTAAGATACCAAACCTTTTATGGTATTTTCACAAGAAATGTTATTTCAATAACAGCTTAAACTTATATGGGACAATCTTTATACAATCTCATTAAAAGAAAAATAATGAAAGTCACCGCAAAATGACATTTCCTCCTGCTTTGTAGTTGCAATCAGGATATAGTACACATATTTGTTACCTTTCGTGAAATGCAGTTGACTGAATGAGAATACCATACAAAGTGAATTGCCTTCCCTTAAGGCATTAATTATCGGGGTATCTCGACTGTTCTCCTCTGCTCTTTACATTCTCTGACGTTTCATCTCTTCCCTTGATTGGAAGCAACTGCTCTATAAATAGATTTTTTGGCAGTAATTGGGAATAAATCTGACTAGCATGGACTGTAATCATTTGGAAGATTTGGCCTCAAACTGAGTAACTGTACCAGTTTGGGATGCCTGATACACTGCCTTGCTGCCTCTAAAGGTCCTTCTGCATTCGATGAGCCGTTGCAGGTTCAAGGCAAGAGAAAATACTATGAAGCACCCGGAGAGCGCGCCGGGCGCCTGGCCCGGACGCGCGGCCCCTGCACCTGGGGGCCGGGCGGCACAGCGGCTGCCGGAGGCCGGCTGGCGGCTGCTGGGCCCGAGCGGCTGCTCGGCGGGGGCACCCACCGCCGCCGCCCCAGGCAGCCGCGAGGAAGCGCCCGCGGGAGCACAGCCCTGCTTCTCTCTTTAGAGCTAAAATAGCGCTTCTCGTGCTTTTGTTAAGAGAGCCATATTCATGATGATTAAAAATGAAAATACGTGCCGAACAGATATCGTGACTGGTGCTGATGGCTTTATTTATTTATTTGGGGGCTTGCAGGGGTGGGGGCCTGGCATTTCCAGCATCTTTCCGCTGCGTAAGACACGAGGAAAAAAACAAAGCTAAATAAAGTCCAGTAAATGTGAGGGTACTGTGCTTTCCTTACACAAATTTGATAGTGGATAGAGAAGGCAAATCAATGAGTAACGGTAGCACTGTGATATGTGTGTCCCATTTCATCGCTGTTTGGGTACCTTTATCCCACAGTACTGCAACTGCCAAAAGTGCTCTACAAGGGATAAAAATAAGGGGTTATAATGATCAGCTGTAGGACAACATGCATTAAATGAGCACCTGAGGAGACATTGCTAACTCCAGCAATGCAGCATTTCTAAACATAGGGTAAATTCCTCTCTCTTGTGTGCCAATAAATTTTATACCTTTTGAGTTGGGATTACTGCTCATATTCACATTTACCCAAGTTAAGCTTAGTGCATGCACCAATTCTTTTTAAGAAATAACCTTTTTAAAAGCATTACGGACCTGTATTTGTATACAAAAATCATTTAAATGATGATAACAAAAGTTCACAATAATTAAGGTTATTTTAAGCCCAAATAACTGATGTTTAATTGCAATACAAACTAATAGATTTACCATCTTTTTCATAACAAGGGAGCCTGGATATAGCAGAAGATGCACCCAATATCCCTAATGTTGGACAGATCACGTACACCAACTGCCCTAGGCTCCTCCTTGCAGGATGCTGTAAGAAATTCAAGGGCCTGGAGTCAATTCTACCAAAGAAGAGACCCCAAGTATGCCAAAGCACCTCCGACAGCATGACCCAGGCTTGGCACCACTCCAGAGAGCAGCCGGGGTAATGGCACTGGATGGATCCCAGGCCCCTCACACCTATTCAGCAAAGTCGCGGTGGTCGGTGCATCCAGGTAGCCTCTCCTCCCCCCTTCTTCTGCCTTTTAAAGACAGCAGCTTTGTATGGCACAGTCAGCTTTCAAAACACACCTCCTCACAAATAGGTAGCTATGAAGCTTGTAAGAAAAGAAATACACTTCTTTTGGAACAGGCAGAAAAACTCACTGCTAGAAGATGCTGGAATGCTCACAGATCTCCTGAAGGTTTCTCCTCGCTTATCTTCTTTCACCACTGACACAGAGCAGACAAAGACGAAAGATGAGACAGAAAAAAGAAGTGAAAGCAAAAGGTGGGAAAATACATGAGAAAAAAACTAGGAGAGACAGAAGAGAGAACTAATTTAGACTCAGCCACCTTGGAAGAGAGACCAGATGGTGTAATCTGAGCAATTTAGTAAAATGCAAGAAAAAGAGAGAGAGAGAGAGAGAACACTAGGGCCACACTTACTGATCAGGCCCTTCTGTGCGAAGCACTGTACAAACATGTAGGAAAAACTCTGCAATATGGGTCATGATTAAAGTGAGCAAACGTGTAGACAGGCAACAGTGAAACCCCCATTAATAGGAGAGGCACCATTTCCTTCACAAAACGCTAAAGTAACAAAGCAGATCTTAAGAATAGCCACTTCCAATATTTTTAAAGAGATTTTTTTCAATATCTAAGTAATTTAAGAGTTCACATTCCATTTTCAAAAACCAGCTCAGGAGCCCAAGTCATGCAGTCTCCCTAATAACAATTTACCAGAAACAACTTCCTGCAAGGAAAACAAACTTTCAGTGACAAGACAAATTCTTTCTCAGACTGACCAATCAATTCTTGATAATGCAAGCTAATCACTAATGCATAGTTTTAAAAATCTCATTAAATGTTGCATTTTAGGGCCTATAGCATTTTTTCTTTGGGCCTACTAGAGGATTATCTGCCTTTTAAGCCCCATTTGAAGAGGCGTGGTGATTAATCCTAGAAAATCAGGATTTTTGTAAAACTTTTTTTTAAAAAAAAACAGTAAATACAACAGCAATATAGATTAGAACTTCAATATTTCACTTCTTCCTTCTTTTTCCATCTGCACCATACCTATTCTGCACATTGCTCTTCATGAAAGAAGAGGATTTAGAGATATTATTTTCTTAGTTTAGTGAAGCAATAATCCAAGCAGGAAAAAATTGCAAATCCCAACATATGTTGGCCTCAATATTTTCCAGACATTTTAAAGTTGGGTATTGCATTGCAGAAATCATCCAGACCTATCCCAGTATAACTCCATCTGCAAAAGAAAAAAACAAGCCTTTTGCATTGAGGGCTCTTACAAATATTCATGAACACTGAGTATTACGTAACACTCCTGAAAGGGGTTAATCTACTATAGGATTATAGCAAGTGCTGGAAAAACAACAGAAGACCTTGGCCCACCAAAGGAGCCCACTACAGATGTGCGAGTGATACAAGCCTCTCATGAGCAGCTTGCCCAGCCCTGGCCGGCTCCTTCCCCACGCCTCTTCTGCCTCCCGGCAAACACCCGGGCAGTCGGAGCGCTCCTGTTGGAGGAGCCATGATACGATGCTCAGGCATCTGAGACTTCACTTCTACATTTTGAAGATATATTCTAGCTGCATATTTATCAAAAACTCTAAGAAACCAATATATACACCCAAATTCAGAGTATTATCACTGTAATGCATAGCTTCACTGCCATGTCAGATTCCTGCAAGGTTTAAATCCAGATTAGTAATAAACTGTAACTGTTCATCAGTTCTACCTAGCCAATCAAACTAGCAGCTCATACATCTCGTAGGCCCGCAGAATACATATATAACCCATAAAATATACTTAATTACATTTTTGTTTGAATAATTAGTTCATTGATATTCTTGCGCTAAAGAAAATGTCATTATTAATTTATAGAAGTTGTATGAAAAGTAACAGTTCAGAAAAGTCCAGTATGAAATAAATTAAGCCTAAGCTTTCATGAAAAGCATTAAAAGGTGCCTATAAGGATATTCTCTAATTATCATTCAGATAGGATGAACAGAAGCCCCGTCAGTAGTCAAGCCACCCTTCTCTTAAACACTTAACGCTATAGCACTGTATTAGATTTGTGCTTTGTTTTGGAGAGGTGCCAGCCAGTCTGCCAGGACTACCGTTTTCATGAGTTTGATGGAGTCCAAAATAAGGAGGGAGAGTCAAATCCCAAACCTGCAGAAAAGGAGGTTTCATTTTCCTTTTCCAAAAGCACCTTTGTGCTTTCTCCTTTATGCTGCTTTCCATCAGCATTCCCAGACCTCTCTTGTCCTTAAATTATTCTTAGACTTTTCTTTGAGTTTGCTGTCTACAAAAACTACAGGTAAAGACAGGGTCCAGAGAGGCTGGCACATATTCACTGCTGCTATCTCTACAGGGTATTTTTGCAGTTTCCACCTCCCCAGTATGTGTTCCATCTTCCTTTCATCTTCAGATTAAGCATATATCTACACAAGATAGGTTGATGTTTTCTTGCTCATTCGACCTCCAAATTCTTCAGTCTTTCAGATTTCTCCACATTATTGTATTTCTCCTCAGAGACATGACCTTGCCCCATGATGCTATCATTTTACTTCGTCTGTTAGTTTTCATCACTGTTTTGCATATCCTTATCATTTTACTATTCTGCACAGAGTTCTGCAGCCAAGAAATGTTCCAATTAAAGTATATACATGAAAGAGCATTAAAAAAAAAGGCACATCATCTGCAGATGTTGGTACCAGGAAGCACAAATGACAGGGAGGAAGTGGTCCAAGTGTTTATATCGGAAATTCAGACCTACATTCCAAAATCCAAGATCCAGAATGATCTTTGTCCTTAGTTTACATGGGGGGAGTATTCTGGAAATAATCTGTACAGCTCATTTGTACTGTACTGAACAAAGCTCCTGAAATATTTCTGTCTTCAAGGGCCCTTTGCTATGCTCATCCCTGGAGAACTCGTAAGAGAACAGCTGGCTGTAAGAGAACAGCTAAAACATACAAATGTATTCAGGACTGAAACTCTCTCTAAAATATTTGAATGCTGACACAATTATTTACACTAGCCTCCGTGTTCTGCTGCCAAGGGGCAGCACGTGCTGCTTGGCCAGCTCAAGAGCCAAGGGCAGCGGCTCCCGGCCACCGGGCACGTTTGGAGGCTCGGCTGGAGAGCCACGAGGCACAGACGCGTGCCCTGGCGGCAAGCCACATGAGTCCACGCGGAGCAGAGGACAGTGGGGTGACGGGGAGACGGCAAAGGTTGTAGATTACACAGAAATGGGAAGTGTGAGCGATCTCACCAGTTAGGCAGTAGACCAGGTATGGGAATATCATGCAGAAGTCCCCTGGAATGATTTGGATTATCAGTTCAAATCAGTGGCATGTCAAGAGAAGAAAGGCTACAGAGTGAAGATAGTATGCGTGCTGCTACTTAAATTCCTGTTACCTGTCAAACAATTACTTGGGTCTATTTTTTTTTTTTTTTTTTTAAGCAGCACTATTTGTAGTTTGTAGTTCTAATATGTACTTAGCAGGGAAAAAATAAATAATATGACTGTGAGTGAAGAAATCAAATTATAGACGTTTTGGATTTTTGGACACATACAGCTTCAGCTGGCTGAAAGAGAATTGCTTAAATAGACACACCATTTCCAAATTAAAATCCTTTTCAAAATATTTAAATATTAAAAATGTAGGCCTGCACAATGTACAGCAGTCTATATTCATACCTATATGGCTTTCATATTGAGAAATATGGAAGTAGCATTCCTGTATCAAGGAATAGGAAACAACTATTGGCTTATGTCCTTCTTCCAAAAAAAGGAAGATAATGACTGGTCTTGTTTAGGACAAGAATGATGACATAAATCATAAATTAATCAACTTTATTTTTAATCTCGATCCTAGTGAAAGGATTAGTGAAAACAATCTCTAGTAATCAGCTATTTTTACAGGAGTCTTGTGTCATGTGGTAAAATTATTTGGCTGTGGTTTATTATCAAATTGACAACAACCTTCTGAGAATCTTCGTTAGTGTTTATGAAGATTTATGTTCTTAGTATTGATTTGATTAATTCCAATCCAATATTAAGATTTTTTTTTAATTTGATGCATTGCTTTATTTTTAGTTTACTTCAGCATTAGTGACAACAACTGAATTTTGAGGATATTTTTCTTAAATTATGCTTACGTTTTCCTATAATTTATGAAGCAGATTTCCAGTCTCAGCCCAAGTAATTTGGAATCTCGGCAGGAAGTGGGAGGTTTCAGAGAGATAGCAACATACCCATAGTCAGGGCATTAAGAGAGTTCTTGGAAGATCATTTCCTTGGGGCTCAAGATCAAGTTCAGTTTCTGCTTACTGCTGAATATAAAAATCAAATCCAAGCAAAGGCATGCACTGAGATCCCTGCAAAGCTCCCCTCCCGCAAGGCATCCTTACTTGTAGCAGGTAAAGCAACCGAGAGGCAAGGCCGCAGCCTCACCACAACCCTCTCCCCCCCAAAAGTTGGCAGATCTGACTGAGCTCAGGTGATCCTGCTCATTTAATGCGTATCTCATCTTACAGCTCCAGAGCCCCCTCTTCTTTTGGCACTCTAGAGAGAAAAACGCGAGCTCACCACAGCAAGCATCGCGGGCTATGTCTATAGTAGCAAGCCGCACGGACCAGCAGGAGCAGACTGGTAGAGCAGTACAGCTGATACAGTGTAATGGTTGGGCAGCCACTGCGCTATAGGAACAAACATTTCACATTTCAAAGGTTTTTCTTCAATCCAGGTCTACGTTCATCCCATGAACCAAATGGCCATGAGAGGTTACAGCACCTGCGCTGTGCTCCTGGAGCACACGCTCCATTTCAGTTTCATCCAGACACCTCCTAGACTGCTCCTCTGCGCAATCCAAAGCGGAAGCAAGCAGGGAGCACCGAGGGAGCCTTTCCAGAAGCACGCTCCCAACCCAAACTGAAACGCTAACGCAGACGTACCAGCTCAGTCAGAAATAAAAATCCATGTCGGAGCTGTTCTTAATTACTAAGGTATTCTATTCAGAAACAGGGGTCCTGAGGACAAAAACTGCCTCCCTCAGTCTCTGACTCGCACGGAGTCCTTTCGTAGCATCACGACCAAGTGTGGTTTAATTGCAGCAGTTTTAGCGAGAACAGGAGCTGACTTACTGAGCAGCTGTCAGGACTAGCTCGCCATCTCCTCTCATCCAGGCAAGCTGCCAACCTGCCAAAGCTGCTCTCTCCCCCTTGCTGCCAGGCTCCTTCTCTCCTCCTCCTCCCCTTTGCTGCAGCATCACCCCTCTGCCTTCCTCTCCCACTTGCCCACTCTGCTGTCCCGAAGCCAAGTTTACTCTCTTCATTTTCTCAGAAAGCTGCAGGTCCCAATATGCACGTTTGTATAGCATCGTTTGAACTTTCCTTTTTCCACCTGAAACACCTTGGTATTTACCTCCTTTGCATAATAAAAAGATTCAGATATTTGATAAGGGAGAGAGTCCACCTAAAAGCCAATTTTTTACACGGATGCAGCAGCAATTAAGTTGGATTTTTGTCTTTGCCATGCTTTCTATAAGTATTTTTTGTGCATTTGTTGGAATTCTTATCTGATCAATAAAACGACAGTTAACAGTTGGAAATCTGGAACTACTGTTACTAGGCTTTTCCTGCCAAATCTTCTTTAGTTACCCAAAAAATGTAGCGGGGAGAGATTCAAACTTCTTGTTTTGGCGAGTGCCACGCTCCCAGCGCAGCCTTGCACGTGCTCCTGACCTCCTCACTCCCTCTTTCCGCCCTGGACGCAGTTGGCTGCACACAGCTCCGAAGAGTGGGAAGGAGGAGGTGTGTGGAAAGGAGACAGCCCCGCACAGCTCCCCGCACCGCATCCCACCAGGGCACCTGAGCTGAGCAGAGAAACCCTATTTCCCTTAGCTGTAAACTCTTCCTTTAAAATACCACTAATGGTTTGACAAAAAAGCAGTTATAATCTAAAAACAGAGAGAAACTGAGAAAGAAGCAAAGAGCTTCAAATAATTAAAAAAATGTCAACTTCACAAAGTCATGGTGCATTTTTTCATATTTTTGCTGCCCTTTATGAGAGAGGATTAATTTCACTGGCGCCCTGGGGCAGGCACAGAAAAATGCAGGCCCCAGCCGCGGCCAGCTTCACTGAGCTGCCAGGGGCCCAGCCGGGGCCCCTCTCTGAGCCATCACCGCGCGAGTAGAGCCAGGCCAGGCCAGGCCAGGCCGAGCTGACCCCCCCACCCCCACCCCCCTCCACACCAAGCCAAGCCAAGTCAGACCAGGCCCTCCCTGTGCCGAGCCAGGCCAGGCCAGACCAGGCCCTCCCCATGCTGAGCCAGGCCAGGCCGAGCCGAGCCGAGCCCCCCCGCCCCATGCCAAGCCAAGCCAAGCCAAGCCAGGCCAGGCCAGGCCAGGCCAGGCCCTCCCCGTGCCGAGTCGGGCCAGGCCAGGCCGAGCCGAGCCCCCCCCCCCCCATACCAAGCCAAGCCAAGCCAGGCCAGGCCAGGCCAGACCAGGCCCTCCCCGTGCCGAGCCGGGCCAGGCCAGACCAGGCCCCCCCATGCCGAGCCAAGCACTCCCCGTGCCGGCAGCCCGGCTGCAGCACCCTGTGCTTGGGCTCTCAGAGCTGCACGCACAGAAAATACGGCATGGTTTAAGAACTTATCATTTTTACAGACCTCACAATTTTCTCTTTAGCTCACTAGCACATAGGATCAGGCTCCCCAGGACGGAGGCCTGGATTTCAACTGAGATCTTTTCAGATCAACTGAGATCAAATGAGATTTAAGTTCCAAGTGAGTGAGGCATTTGGCTCTTCGTTAATTAACGACAGGAAGGGCCTATAGGAGAAAAAAAAAGTATCAAACCTGGTATCCACCCACTGACTTACTAAGTTTAGGTCTCAGTAAGAAAAGCAGCTTGTAAACAATTGCAAGGCTTCGTTAAACAACGGCCTCCTAAGGAGGAGGCAACAACCTTTTTTTTGTCCACTGGGTTTGTGGCTTAACGAAAGAGCAGAGCAGAAATCTGCTGAGAACATTAGAATTCCCACAGGAAATCCTTTTAAGTCTAAACTCTTCTGTAAATAATTCAGTATAATTGACAAGAATCACCTTTAAAAAATAGCAAACTCATCTTAGTCTTTTAGATAGAATTTAAAGGAAAAATTCCTTCCAATCTGGCACAGTCGATGCAAAAATCACTCCCAATATCGAACGATCTTGGGACAAAGGAAGAAGGCAGATGAAAAAGAGCAGCTGGCGGCCTGCGATCGGCAAGACGTGAAACTAAAGCATTTAAACGTTTACAGCTACAATGGTTTCTGCTCTGAAGTTCTTTCACCGTCTACAGTTTGCTAAGGGCGGACTCGAGATATGCGATAGCAAATGAGGTACAGAAACAGCTGAAAGTCAATCATCAAAATTAGGTACATAATATCCAGCAATACACACAGCAAGTTTTTCGACTCCACTGAACAGAATAAAGCTTGTAACACTAGGAGCATCTGGCCATCATTATAATGAAAGCCTAAACAGGGGGCTGTGCAAATTTAATCCGGTTCATTATGAGAGAAAGATGCTACACACAGCACAACTGCTTCACTTTTTTATTTGACTTCAATGGACTCTCTTCACAATCTTTTATTTTTTACTTTCACTTGAAACAATCAGATAAATCTAACCCAGGAAAATAAACAGCTCTTTATCTCCAGCATCCCCAGGGATCACAAACGGCTCTGTGTCCTTGGGGAAATATCAGCACTTTGATTCACTATTCCAAGGGCACCAAGCAGCTTAATTAACAAAAAGCAACATTGTACAGAAGTTGTTAGTTGAAGTTAATGGCGCACAGTATTACTAGCAGTGATTCTGCTTGCCAGCCCTGTGGACAAGCCCCGCGCTGGATCCCTGCTGCCTCCTCCAATCTCAGAGAAGCTACTGAGCCCATCGGTAAGAATATCTCCAGATCATTCTTCCACTCTTTGGTGCTATTCCACCTCTCTCCAACCTTATACAAAACATTCACTCATTTACCATTTTTCTCCTGGGTAGAACAGCAAAATTCCCATCTTTTAGCAATCTATGTATCTATAATAAAGCTTTTAATATGTTTATGTATAGAAAATTAACTGGAAAATAAGAGAGAGAAAGAGTACCCTTGAGACTTGCCCAGAATCACAGCTCTACGCTCGTTGATGGCTTTGATGTAGAAACACATTCCACAGTGACCTGTGTCCACACCTGCAGCAAGTGAAACCCTGTGGCATATGTGAATCATTTTAAACTAAAATTTAGTAGAATAAAGTTTATGGAAGGTCACTAGCTTTCTTTTTTTTAATGATTTAAAGTGCCTCCCCTGTCTATAGCCATAGGGGAAAAATACAATAATTTTGTTAAAGCTGATGGAATTAGTATGGGCTAAGCAAAGGTTAAATGTCAGGATGGAGAGTGGAGGCTTTATCTTCCACCAGTGTACAGCAGACGGGCACAAAGAAGTGAAAAGGGCTGCCAAGCCTCTGCCAGTCCCAAACTGCACTTCTGACCAAAGCAGAAGTCAGAGTAGTCATTCTAACAAGAACGTCGAATGGGGCGTCAGGCGGGCACACCAGGAAGCTCCTGCAAGCACGTCCTGAGACCCTGGCAGAATACACTGGTTTTCCAAGTGGCTTGAGTTTTAGCTTGCAGACTGGAGAAGTGACCTTGAACAGAGACCTACCTGCTCAGGGGAACACGGACAGACCACAACCTACTGACTATTTTTGCTCCTTGAAAGCAAAAGGGACAAAGTCTGCACTAAATAAAATCTCTGGGCTCAGAGAAAGGCTGAAAGTTTCTTTCTCATCAATAGAAAATTATACCATCCTAACTGTTCTTTTCGCCTCCAAAAAAATATTTCAGAAAAATGGCAACTTGAGCAGATACCCAACGTTATCTGGCTTTGCCAGCTCCCTATACGTACAAATGCACTAACTGCTTCACAGTAAGCTGTTTACTGCATCCATCCCCGATCACCACCAGTTCCTCCTGGCAGTCAGGAGTTCCTCACGCCTCTTCAGTCCACCCTTTGCTTTACATCTTCATTCACGTATTCAGGCTTCATTACTCAACTCATCTTCCCACCCACATCCATTTGTATTAATGCTCACAAGGCTGACCATTCCTCAAGGGAAGATCCTCCTTGCTTTACTGTTCCTACGCTGGGCAGCGCAGTCAGGAGCAGAATAAGCAAACTTTCAGCCACTGCTCCTGGCTGGCTCAGTGCAAGATTTCTGCTGCTCTAGTCCAACTGAAAATTGTATTTTGGCAACTCTTTATGACACTTGCAGGCTTTTGTACCTAAAGATGAATTTGTGAAGCTATTTTTAAAAATTAGTTTAAATGATTTAATGTCTTCCTCATCATCAATACTGAGTGGATGAAACAGGCCAGAAAGAATACTGCTATTTTGAATGGCATCTTTCATGTAAAGCAACTCCGAAATGTTTTAGACTGTAGTAAGTTACAGATAATATATTTAATCAAGAAAGCACGGAGGAAATTGAAAAATAAAATGGAGGATTCTTCTAAATAAGATCTAGATAAAGTGATCTAGATACAGTTAAAGAGGCTGAGGAGTAGATTACAGATCACAAAGAAAGAGTCCTTGAGTAAGCAGACAATAAATAGTTAAAAGAAAAATAAAAGAGTAATGTAGCATTTCTAAATAAATACAAGTTGAAACTAAGTTTTATTATTGTATTTCCTTTTTGATTATAATAAGGAGTTTTGAAAGAAAAAGAATAGCTCCATCATTATACTGGCTGCTTTTTGTCTCAAGGATATGTGCCAAGATTTTATTGTGAACATTTAATATTTGTCATAAGTTCAGCATTATCTGCATGAGCAGCCACCACGTCAGTGCCACTCCCTGCAGGCACCTGCAATTGTGCAAATGGAAGAATTTACCGTCACATACGGTAAGTGCTTTTCCCCAAATCATAGACATTCTGAATTAATCTACTCAAGACAAAGTTCAAGTTTCTTGTCACTTGTATTTATCTCCCTGTTCTTGCCTACATCATCTCTGGTAATCACTCTTTGCATAATACACCACGCTTTTTAAATTAAGCCTGTTTATTTTGATATTATTGTCATGACCACCTGCAGCAGCACGGACACTGTGCAGAGGCAGAGCACAGAGTTCCTGCGCCAGCGCTACCTAGCGCTGTCAAACGGCCACGATGTGATCACACTCGAGGCTCGGGCCAGGTCTCCAAACACGGGCTGAGCCAATCGCTGGGAAAATCTCTCCAGACATGACGTATTTCAGCTTCCTCTCTGAGACTACACCACTGCCAGTCCCGGCTGTCTAACCTTAGAAGCTACCGTGACGGGCGTTTCCAGGCAATCTGCTTCAGCAACTAGAAAATACTTAACAGCTTCTTCGCATCTTTTTTAACAACTTCAATTCTTAACATCTTTCATCTTTCTTACTACAAATATAAGCCTATTCCTTAAATCTCCATTCCCATGGAGATTCCCATTCTCTTCCCTTTTGCAATACTCTTTTACACAGTTGAAGATGTTCATCACATTGCTCTCTACTGCTATAGTTTAGGTTTTTGAGACAACTGATAAGGTTTTCGAGACAACACTTGCCTATGGGATGTTATTGGCAATATTCAAAAGTATGTGAATATTGACTTTCATTCCTTTCTAAAAATGAAAAAAATAAACCAATCACTGTAAATTTGTCCATTCTAAATACGCTGATTACATCACATACATCCTAATATCCTCCTTAAATCGGTGCCTTCATAATGAGAAACACCAATAAGAAAGGTAGAAAATGTCTCAGCTATCACTGACAAACTGCAAGGCTTATTTAGCAAGCAAAACCAAAAGTATTTGGCATTCATAACAGTATCTCCTTTGCCAAGTATCTTAAATGGGGAAGTAAATAATAAATAAAAAGTTACTGATGCAAGTATTCAAGGCTTATCTCTCTCTCTGAAACTTCAGTTCTTGGAAATTCCACACTGTACTTTAGAAAGTATATGCTGTAGAGAAAAACAAACTCCTCACTTGTGCGCACTATCTCAGGCACTTGTGCATTTTGTTTTTAAACAGAATCACTTACTGCGCTGTTAGCCTCCCAGCGAGACCCTCGCTGCTGTGCCATGCTCAAAGGAAAACGCGGAATTTCTTCCTGACAGCTCTCGCATCAATACATCCTAATACAACTCTGTGCTGAAGAGACTGATCAAGATAGAAAGCTATTAACATTTATTAATAAACATTATCAGTAGTGTCAAGCACGTACAGATTTCTTATAAACAATCACCATAAAACCATCCACTCCATAAATACAGCGGACATTTCTCCCCACGGTCACAGTGCCATCGTCAAGCTCTGAGCGCGCAGAACAACTGACAACACCTAAACTCCATCTCTGAAGCCCTTACGGAAACTTGTGAAAGTTCTTGATACAAAAAGGCCACTGCTGGACTTTTAACATGGAGCAGTATAAATGTCTCAAATACAAGTTTTAGTGTTTCCTTATATGCCACATCTTTTCCTCCACTATAACACTGCTGAGTTGATTGGAAAAGAAAAAGTCTTATTGATCTATTTTTTTTTCTATTTTTGATGGGAAATATATATATATACACACACACGTATGTATGTATTAGATTATATATAAACATGCACAGTCAATTCCTGTATCATCAAACTGCATTTTACATTCCTGAAAAAAGGAGAATTTTTATACAAATGCCAATGCAAGAATGAATAGAATCCCAGTACAATGCTCTTTCCTACCCTTTACCCTACTCCCAATGGTTGGATTTGGCATACCACATGCCTGAATCTCTCTGTCACCTTCAGTCCTTAGCTTCTGAGCTGCAGAAAACAGTACGCCAAATAGCAAGGAGTCTGATGTTAAATAATGTTAAGATTTCCCTCCCTGGAGGAGGGTGAGGTTGGATTAAAAGGATACCTCCCAAAGAGGTTTAGTTTTAAAGATTACTAAACATCCCTCCCATCACATAGTAAACACATTAAGCCTCATTACCCTGACATTCTTCAAAGCAAAAGCGGTCTAAATGCAGGCTAAAAAACATGCACTCATTACTGATATGCTGCTTTTCCTGTTGCCAAGCAGAGAGGTGTGTTAGGAAATGCCTAGAAAAACCACTTCTTTTGGCTGGTTCTGATTTCCACCGAGCCAGGCAGCCTAGGGAGGAACGCTCCTTCCCCTGGCACCGCGAGCTTGGGCCTTGGAGGCCGCTGCAGCCATCCCCGCTGAGGATGCTCTGGCTCCAATCGCAGCTGGACGGTCCCGGGGGCTGCTCGCACCACGCTGCTGGGAAAGCTCACCCGGCTCACCCAAATGCTATACTCAGCGTAGCCCTCCGCTGTCTGGTGGTGGTGGTGGTGAGATTTAGGTCAAGGGAATCACGGCTTCGTTTTGCAAAACTGTATCATCTGGGAATTAATCTTCTCGTGTCAAAGATGGATTGATCTGAATTCGTCCAAACTCCTGACATTCAAAGAGAAAATGGGATACACAGGCTTCATTAAACAAATGCATTATGGATCAGAAACACACCACGAGGAAAGCATTCATATTGGCAAACAATACATCAGCTTTGAAGTATTTTATCTAACTGTAATAATCCAAACCTCTCTCTTCCTCCCTCGTGTACGGGACAAGACTCTATGGAGGGAAACAACTGCAAAGTTAGGAAAATTAAAATTCCTTTGGATGCTCTGATTATGGAAAGAGTATTACCCTACAGCCCCCGGCACTCACACAGGCACTGTATCACTTCTACAAATCATTCCCAGAGCTCTGACACAGCACAGGGCTCCTCTCCCACCTGCTGCACGAGTGACGGTCACCGTACCAGTGATGCAGCACTGCCTTCAGAGGACATGACAGTGACTCAGGCACGTCACCTCACCAACCTGCTTCCGAAGGGTCTTGCAGCAAGAAAAGACCATGCAGTTTAAATTTCTGTGCAACTGGAAAAACATGACCACACTTAGTGCTGCCTCCTTCTCAGTTAATATAGTATAAATCTTTCAGCAGTACAACCTTTTCAAAAGCTGTATCAGAAGAGGAAGGAGTTATGCCCAGCTTTCATACAATCCCATCTGTCTCTGGAAAGCACAGATTAGGTGGTTGGGATGCACTTCCAACATCGCATCCAGCCTCAGTGCAACACTGTTTTTGTGGGAGTCAGGATGCTATGGATTGCACATCACATTACATTGCCCCAGGACAGAGAATGAAAGACTGGCCACTAATTAGCACTCACATAAGAGTCAAACAATGTTCCACTTCAACTGTTTTTCCAGTTTCACAGCAATCATCAGTGCTAATCACATACAGAAGCATGGCCAGGAATCATCCACTAGTGTTACCCCTTGCTTTAAAATCTCCAGATATTATAGCTTGATATGAAACCCGTGGAGGCCAGCCAAAATCTTTTGATTTAATCACTGGAATTCGCTCCAAGCTTGGTATTAGATTTCATCTCCACAAATAGTTCTTGAAGCTCAGGCAGGTAATTTACTACTTATGATGTTTGGCAGTTGACTCATGATTGCTGCTACTAAAAGCAAGCAACTGGTGATGGACGACCTAACGAGCTGGTTAATTGGACCGGGAAATTTTAAAGACTATATTGTTTTGTATCCAAATCAGATTAGGAATAACTGAAAATTGTAGTTTCATATCTCTTGTCAACTGTAAGATTAAATGAAGTTCTGCTCAGCACCTACATCTCCAAATCTCACTCAGTTTTAGCAAAAGACTGGGATATGAATAATCTCTCCTTAATAGCCCCTGAAAATCAGAAATACTATCTTTCTAAATTATTCATGATGCTGTTATTACTACAAGCTGAGGCACTATTTAATGAAACAACATTTTAAATATATGACTGGATTAAAGAGAGAATACTACATTTTATAAAATCATCTCTTTTAGTCTGCTTTGAATTACAAGAGAAATGAGCTTGAAACCATGCACACAGCTCAAGATAAAACTCCCCTCTGATACACACATCAATGTGATATAATTGTGCTTTATTGCCTCCTTTTGCTTCAGTCTGGGTTCAGGAAAGACCCAGAGAACATCCTATTTACTGTTTTCCCATTTCACATTCATTCAATGTGCAGCTGTTTTTTTTTTTTTTTCAATTCCAACCTTCAAGCTTTCTCCAGCAGCAGGAAAAAATAGAGCTAAAATGCTTATTATGCAGAAGTGTTCTGTATTATCAGGGTTGCTCTGACAACATACTATAGTCTCTGAGATTGGCCCAACACACGTTTTGGCTGGAAAGACTATTCTGTATACAGCATAGCTTTAGACCATTACTGTAAGTTTTAGAAATAAACTTAGGATACTAGAAAATGTGGTATTTCATCAGTACTAGACCTTTAGAATTTTGGTTTTCTTTCTTTACACGCCATCCCCTGAGAGTCATCAAAAATTACGTCAGGGCTGAGCACTCATTTTTCCCATAGACGAGTAACACATTGACTCTTAAAGGCCGCCTCCTCTTTGACACGGTATCGACTGATACCCCAGGCTACCGGCGCTAATCCCTGCAGCCACTCGCATGCGCTGCGTGTCGACGCTCTTCAGCCCCTGGCATCTTCTAACAGGAAGAATTCCTGAAAATTCTTCACTTCATGAGACAAATCTATGCTCACAGTATCTATTTAATCCCTAACCTCTACTCTTTGAATTTAACTTCTCCCTAGTATCAGTGTTCACAAGTTGATGACTATTTTGACTTGTACACTAGAAAATAGCTATAGTTCAATCACAATGAGTAAGAATTTTAAAAACGGAAGATAACACATTATTTGAAAATGAACCGCTGATTTTTATTCTCTAAGAGTCTCTAAAAATACATTTGATTTTTAGAGTATTTAAAGTTTAAAAAAAAGAAAAGTAAAAAGAAATTGATTTTTTTTTCTGGGCTGGATATGGGTAGAAATGCAGTTTAAAACTCAATTGAAGGAAATAACGGAAAACAGTGTTTTAGCTTGAGGCTGTGCACTTATCCAGCCATCTTTCCCTCCAAAGACTTGAGGCTCAAGGCTGGAAATGGACTTTCGTTGTCGTCCCCCCGTCATCCACGGCTGCTCCCGTTTGTTCTGCAGTAATAAGACCGACCGCTCTGCATCGCCTTCCAGCAGTGCTCCTCCAGGTCTTTTACGGGTACGTTCACCTCTGTGCACCAGCTGGTTTAATGACTTAGAGTGAAAATCTGCGTGTTGAACTCTGTCTTAGACATACCCAGCCCCTGAGCCTGGTTGAAACAAGCACCAGTTCGCTGTTTCTTAGCACTTTCCGCTGGTGATTAAATCTATCCATCGAAAAATAAGAACTTTCCCACAGGCATTTACTTTTCAAGATCCATGAATAGAAAGATTTTAGAAATTAAGTAGAGATACCAGAAGATCCCAATTACATGAAAAAGAATAATAATTTAGTGTCTGGAGAATTGTATGGCAAGATAAACCTTCCCACAAGTGATTATTATTTCTTAGTAAACAGACATGCTGGAAGCAAAATTACTGCTTTCCGCAAATAACCAAAGGATTTGTTTAGTAAGCTGAAAGCAAAATAGACAGATTTGCTGCAGTTATGTTTATATGAGAGTTTACTTGAACCCTAGTGCAAATCTCACAAAGGCATGTGACTTTTCCTTTGCACAACCAGAGATAGGGTCTCCTGACAACAGACTTAGGTCCTCCCAAAAGCCATCCTCTCGAATAGAGCTGGAGATCCAGTTCCAAGGTACGAAATTGCCATTCGCATTTCCTTTTCTTGCTAAATGTCCTTAAAAAACCCCTGTATTCGAAGAAGCGTTTTTCTTCCATTATTCATTAATGGTTAATTTACCATGCTGAGAAAAGCACTACTTAAAGATCAATGTTACAGTCGTAATAGAAAAACATACGAAGAGCAATCACTCTATTCAAGACATCATTGCAGAATAAGGAGCTTGCTTTAGAGAAGTCACAAATTCAGGAGACTGTACAGCTCAGCAGAAAAAAGTAAATTCTACCAGAACAAGAAATTCCGCAGGTTCAAGAAATTCTACACTGGAAGTCAGTTTGTGTGCAAATATGGGCAACAGCAAGGCAAGTGCTCCTGCAGAGGCGGTGCAGTTCTGACATCTGCATGTGCAACGTGTGAGCAAGATTCTGATGTTGTGCAAAGCAGCTAAAAAGCACAAGCCAGGACTGTTTTCCATGCTGTGGAGTTTAATACTTCAGCGCTGCTAACACTCTCATGACCAAACCACATCTCCTTAGGAAGCCTAGTTACCAGTGCTGAAAATAATGAACTAATACCACCATGGGCCCAATTGTCAAGGTATGGCACACAGGGATACAATGCTGGCGCACAGCTAGATAAATGCTTCCTTTCAGTCTTTCCTTCCTTGCGGACACCTACCTGGCTACACAACTGCATTCACTCCTCAGATTTTCCCAAAGAAATTTGGACCTAAGGGTTATTTTTTTTAGCTTCATCTATATTCACTAAAGTATTACAAAGAAATTCAAAAATGTCTCCTTTCCCTAGCAATATAAGTCTAAATCCATCCATAATCTAATTATTGTCCCAGTACATTAATTATTAAGCATAAAGATCGTATGATAACACTACGATGCATTAAAAAAAATCAATGGTTTTACTAATATTTTCCTTATTCCATTTTCAGCAACTAACTTTTTGAGCAAGTCAAGGGTACAACAAATCAGTGATATTCATGAACATGTAACCCTGCACACATCAGTACACTCATTCCTACATGCAGTCCCAAGAGGGATTTTGTACGTTACTGCAACCATAGGAAGAGTACACTGACATCTGCTTTAGGGTTCTCCTTGTGTATGTGGCTCCACCACCAAAGCAAGCAGGAGGCTTCATCATGCCCTCCTGTTTCTTGCACTGATGCACAGAAAAGCTCTCGAAATTGCTGGATGATGGGGTGACCCGTCCTGTCTCCTGCAAGCACAATTCCTCCACAACCTCCCTATGGACTTCTGCACAGCCCCTGCTCATCCCACCGACCAGCTGGTACAATATTATCCCTGCAGAATACATGATATTTTTGCTACATTGGCGAAATGAAATGTTTTCTAATTAAGAACTGTCAGTTGATGATGACAAACTCTGGAGCATGAAGAATTAGGAAAGTCCTAGAGTTGGATGCTACTCAGACAACAAAAGAAATAGACACGAACCCACAAGCTGCCAGGAGGAGACAGAGTGACAAACGTACCCACGTGCTCCTGACCATCCATCATCGGGACGTCACCAAATTGCTCTTTCTTTGTAGTGTTACTGAAACGGTTAAGAAGCAAAAAAGCAGACTGTTCCTGCAGAGCCACATAACTGTGGTCCTCATTTCTATCTTAGCAGATAAATCGAAGAAGTCTTAACAAAGTGTCCACCTGGTACAGCTAAGAGAAGATTTTCTTTGTTTCCTCCAGCTTTATTTCAAGCTGTCATAACACCATCTCTTTCTTGTTAGCATTGAAATACAGAATGCGTGCCATTTTCATGTTCCCTAAACCTCTTTAAAAGGATGCTGTTCAGTAGCTCAGTTATTTCTTCAGACATACCTCAACTTATAATACAGTTATAATAGGATAAATAATTCGCTTTGAATGTTTATAAACATACTGCTTTGGATTTTATCCTCAGAGACACGAATGAAGTCACAGAAGCTACCTAGAAAGTTACTGTATTTACACCAGAGAGCAGAGCTCTACCCACTATTTTTCTAATGATATTTCAACAAAACATAAGATCATCACAAAGCATCACCATTAGTGCATGATCCTATGATAATTCATTATAGTTTTTCATTGCTGCTGCTTTCACAGAGTCAACCTTCCAAGCAGCAAGAGGAGCACAGATTAACTAACAAGCTTCATTTGGAGAGCTGTGCCTATTTATGGGCAACTTCCATGAAAACATTTCCCTGCTATCTTCTTTCACCGCATTTGAATCACAGTTCCCAACCCAGTTACTGACTTGTGCCTTGGTAATGAATTGTAATCCCCAAGAGACCTGCAATGCACACAAAGTGTTACCACAGCAGCTACTGTATTGAACGTTGCAGGGAATTTATCCTAGAGATCCGTAGTTTCTGCTAAATTGCTCCCTAAGAGGTTATAGTCTACAAAGCCTCCTAGCCCAATTAACTGAACAACAAATTCCTCAACACAGAGGCTAGCTAAATATTTTTGCACTAGTATTTTCAAATATTAATTTTGTTCACATGTTCCTTTAAAATTATTTCTGTGTTGCTTAGAGGACAGCAGAACTAGTCCAAGCTTTGGGAAATCCCCAAATAAGCCACCGACTTTTCTGGTCTCAACTTGCAGGCTAAAGAGATCAAGCTGGAGGAGCTCTAAAGCTAATACTGGCAACAGCCTGACTTCCACATCTGCTTACCTGTTTAACCAGGTTTGACTGAAAAAGGCAGCAATGTTTGGAGTTTCAGTGCTCTCAGCCGACTAGCGTTAGGGGACAGCGCCTGTCCTCAGTGCTGGCACAGCCGGCAGCCCCAAGTGCCTAGCCCGACAGAAGGGCTGGTTTTCCTCGGCTGTTCGGAGCTACCATGGAGCCCGAACAACCCTCTTTCCATTTAGAGCCAAGTTTAAACTCATGTGCTGAAATCACCATCGCACAGTAAACATTAAATAGTACATTTAAATTTCGGAGAGAAAAGCATCAGTATAGATCAGATGAACTAAACAATATACCCACATTACTCAGGTAGCATCACATATACCAAGTAATGACACTGTTTCTGAAAGTTCAGGAGTTCAGTCCAACTGCCAGATCTGAATATCAGGATAAAGATGCAGAAATTGCCGGCTAACACTTTAGTAAGACAGTACTGATCTCAAATTACTGCTTACAAATCTGCAGCAGGCTGGGCGACATCCCCGGCGACGCACAGCGAAGGCGCTCTGCGCAGCAGATACCGGTGCCGCAGCCCTCGTGCAGCCGGGCCGGGCTGCGAACGCAACGGGACCAAGCGGGAAGTTCGGCACTCCCAGACAAACTCTGCGGCATACGTACTTCCAGGGAAATTCCAAGTATGCACAGATGCTGATTTTAAAAGGTACTCCCTTTATGGTGTGATATACTATGCAATATATAGATGAAGCATTAAAGATAGCTCATTTTTTCTAATAACCTGCACAAAAGTTGACCAGTTCTGTAAACAGTCTCTAGCTCAGCACTTCAAATTTCATCAGCAACTTCTTCTTTTTCCTAAAAGGAGCAGAGCTATGACACGAGTACAACTTTAACCTCCTGATTACAGGATTGTTCACATAAAGAGAGAACAAAAGATACAAAGGGCAACTGATAAGCTAGTCATAAAATCCCAGCAAATATTGGAGCACAAATCATATGCACAATCTACTGGCAAAAAGGTATTTGCATGAAGTGTCTGATAAACAAATATATTCACTGAAAACAAAGTCTATGGGGAAGCACGAGGAGGGGAAAGGAAAAAAGGCTAGCAAAGCCTAGCTAGCAAATGAAATATTCTCTTAACAATATTAGTATCTATGCTCACATTTGGTGCAAACAACCTTAATCACAAACATGTGACGAGGTACATATAACAGTTAAAGACAGTCATACCATTACAGTGCATAGCATGATTGGTTTGAATTTCCAAGAGCGCTCATACAGGCTTCCACAATTCAAACACCTCCAAGGGACCTCGGAGCACGTGCTCAGCGTGGACCATGCACCCACACCTTCTCAGAGAGAACCACGGGACAGGACAAGATCTTCACAGATGAGCAGAGTTTTTGGATTCCTAATCTGCAGTAACCTCATATAAAGTCCCATTTCAGAAGGCAGATACCAGCAACTTTTTAAAATGCCGAAAGGATTTCAGTTTGGATTCTAAAAAAGGATCCAAAAATCATGAACCAAGACATTTTGCTCTCTATGTATTTGTACTGGAAATTTCATAATCAATTTTCAACCATTTTTTTTAATTACAATCACAATTACAATTAAATTACAGAGAACTATGTTGGTATATTAAAAAAGGAGATACTGTCTGCTGGCTCATCTTTGCAAAAAATTTTGGTTAAGCATCTGACAGCAGAACTTTGTTTAATTATATATGTTATTTTTATTCTGCATTTTAATGGAAAAAAGTAGGTTTACAAAAGTAGAGGATATATTTTATGTTGGAGATGAATGCTGGCTCCTTACCTGACCAGTCATTTTAAGTCTGTTTCGCAAGAGGTAAGAGTCTTTATCTCATTTATTCATTTATTGTGAAATATCACTAACCTATCTGTAATACTCTTCATATCTACCACTGCATCTTAGTCTTATTTTCAATGAACTGAAGGTTTCAGCACTGCACTTAACTGACACGTACAGCGCTTTAACAGCTAGTTACTGACATCTTAAGTTGCTGTTACAACCTGTTACCATATAATCCTATCCCACGATTAGCTGCTTAGGGAAAATGTGCACTTTCAGAGCAAGATGAAACAAAAAATAGCTCCAGAGGTTTGAAACTCATAATTTATTTCCCTTCCAAATAACAAAAAAATGAGGCACATCCCTTGCTCTGTTATATATAACATTTGATAATATTGCTCAGCACATCACAAAATGCAGAGTTAAAAATTGATCTAAAATAGTACTGCAGAAAATCAAAACTACTTATTTCAGATATGAGAGAAAAGCATGAAACAACATGCACTTAAAAATCTCCATCAGTGAGTTATAAAAGATGCTGCAATATACTGTACAATATTTATGAGTATGAGATATATACTATAGATTAATTCATAAATTCATAATTTATAGTCTATTTGTAGAGTAAAACAGTCATCACAGAGCAACCACCACAAATGCATTCCCTTAAACTTAAGGGCATTTGTAATGACTGCTCAGGAGGAAGAGCAACATAACAAACCAATCACAGTCAATGACAAGCTGACTAAACGCTCAGGAATAGAAAGAAAGGAAATGCATTTTTAAAGGCAGTTAATGTGCTGTAAATTTTTTATGCTCCTTAAAACCTTTGGGTTACTTAGAAATATTTATACGGCATTAAGTACATTACTGCCATTCAAAGTTAGAAATTGGTCTTAACTTGCTTTATAGAGCACTTTTTTTCCTAAATTTTATCTTCAGAGTAACATTGCTACAAATTATGGCTCAACAAAATATTTCTGCCAAAGCATCATACTCTCTCCATTTCCTCTAAAATCTTCCTCACGCAGGACTCCTTTTCCTCTAGCTCTTAATACAACGCAGTTGTACACTAGGCTTTTCAATATCATGTTCCATGAACATATTTGCTGACCAAAATACGAACAGTTAGGCAAGATATGCAGCTGTCAGGCAAAGTTCATGCACTTAGATATAACTTAAATTAAGGCCATCGGGTAAGTAAAATACTTAAGTATGTGCTTACAACCTGGAAATAAAAGAGGTCTTGATTATGTTAACAACCCGACAGCAGCTCGCTGTGCTCCAGCGGCCAGCCCAGGGGAGACGGGGCCGATCCTGCCCAGCCCCAGCTCGAAGGCTGCAGAGCAAGCAGCCCTCTCCTCGCTTCCCGGGGAGTCCCTTCACGAGCAAAGCTTTCACCCATGTGCTATCAAGCATACACACATTTATTTACTGAAATACAGTCTATATTCCATATAAAAAATAAAGTTTTTTTCGTTTTCTTTTTTTAAGAATGTAGACGATGTGCTTCCTCCTCCATTTCCTGGTTGAAGGAACAAACTATGAAGGATCTTTTCACACGACAGCATGGCTTCTGTTAGATAAAGAGCGTATTAAGAACAGTAGCGTTACCACGGACCACAAGGGCCAAGATACACAATCTACTCCTAGAGTTCCTGGTCAAATTACTGAAATAAATGATACTATATGCCTCCGCACAAAGCAATAGGTCTCATTACTTAACTGAACAAGCTTGTTGATACAAAGTAGAACTATCCTCTCTTTGGTGATTTTTTTTGTTCTTTAAATGGCTTTATAATGTTGCTCTGCGTACATGCAAAGATTTTAAACTGTTATTTAATATTAATGCAGTTCTCAAAATCAGAGAAAAAAGATTTAATTTCTTTTCCTTTTAAAAAGAAATCCACATCAGCTTCAAAATTACAGCCATAAAAATCCCTATTAGACACGGACACGTTCAAGAGCTATTCAAGACTGTAGTTTATCCTGTATACAAGACTGTACAGAAGAAGTAGCCAGAGAGAAACAGCAAATCACTGAACATTTGAAATGTCGCATTTATAGTACAGGCTCCCCAGAAACCTGTTATGATCCCATGAGAATTGTGACAGTTATCTGTGTCTACTGGTGATAGTGTCATTTACTTGGCAAGCTGGGTTATTTAGATTTCTTGTTAATGATTTATGGTTAATTGGTAGTCTGGAACTTATTTAAGTCATGTATGCTTCAATCATTTTAACTATCTTTTTTGGCATGTTTGATGGCGGATCAATTGTTCATGTTTCTTAGATCAGATCTGCTGAAATAATAACACTTCTAATGTGGCACAGTTTTCTTTTTTCCAGTGATGTTTTAATTTACTTCCAAGGACAAAGTTAATTTTATGTATTCCAGCTTCTCTAATCTCTGATCACTTTTTTTTTTTTTTTTAACACAATTATATTAAGTATTAGGTTGTTAAAGAAGATTAGTAAGACTTACCATTGAGAAATATGCTCACAATTACAGTTGAAATCCACTGTATTTTAGAAATTGATTGAACAACAACTTTGAAACTTATTTTAAACATGCTTCCTAAATCTGTTTCACACAGTCTCATAGATGGGAGCCTACAGACGATGTGAAAGAGTAAATCTGACACTGCCTAATGTAGCGAAAGGACTAGCCTTCACCTACAAAATCTGTAATTATGTATGATTTGCATTAATCCTTAAAAACCAATATAAGTTCTTAAAAGAAACATAAAAAAAAAAAACAGATTAGGAGCAGTATTTTGTTGACAGTACCTCAAATGGTTTATGTCAATTAAAATTATTCCCATGCTTCCACAAAACCTTCTTTCACTTCTATCACTTAGGAATAGGGGGATGTTGACTGCTAGGACATTTCAGTAGTAATGTAATCAAAGGAGCACAACTCAATTTTCTAGCAAAAGGATTAACTGTTTAAAGTTTATCCAGTGAAAAGTCTATCAGATTCAATGCAGCTTCAAAATGCAAACTTTAAAACTATCAAACAGCACCAACAAAACAGTCATTTTTCATTATATGTTCAAGACGTTGCTGAGATAAAGCCATTAAGCTGAGTACCTAATGTATGCAAAAGGTTGAACTATTCTAAACCTAAACCCCACGTACTTCTTGCACCATTATGGCAATGATCAAAGGTCACTGATGCTGACAGGAGTCAGAACTGGTGCTATTTCCTTCGGAGAGAGAGACTGAGAGCGTACGTGCAAATACGACTTCAAGCCACGTTCCCTATCTAATAGGCAGATCTTCAGGAATATTTCCTGCAATTGATGAATCATTTTTCAAGTCAGGGCAAAGAGCTAGCATTAAAAACACCTTATTGCTACTTCTGCAGCCCACCTTATTGAGAAATCTGCTTGAGGTCTCATTTTCCAATTCACTGCAGGTGACTTTGGAAAAAAATTCTCCCACCTATCACGGATGCTTTAATTTGCCCCTAGATACTATCTACAAAACATGTGCTACAATAAATATCTGTGTTATCTGAAAATGTGTTGTGCCTGGATATGTTTAAAGTTCAAAAGATGGGCTAACTTTGCTGACTCCTGCATTGTAGCTTATTTGTTCTGCTGTGTCAGAGAACTGACAGTCTCCAAAAGCCACAGACTCACCAAGACTCAGTGGAAAAAACCACACAGAGACCACGATGCAAATGAAAGCATCTAGCAGCTATACTTACATTTATGGAAAGGTTACACACTCATGTCCACATATACAGGTAACTTAACTGTTCAGAAATGAACATGTTGGTTGATGTAGTGGGTTTGTCACATGCATTTTTGCTACTAAATTAAATGTATTCATCTTTGAAAAAGCTGTTTCTACCAGCTATCTTAGAGAGCAAACTGATACTACGTATAGCGGAATCTCATGTGGATTACCTGCATAATTCTGAAAACTGCAGTGCAATGCCTATCCGTAAGAAAAAGTGACTGAAAGAAATTACTAATACAATGCAAACATATTTAATTGGCATATTGTTAAGAGAAGAATATTAATTACCAACTATAATACACTGAATAAATTAGCATAGCTAGCTAGCAGAGCACTGACATGCATTATCATGTAATTCACACTGACTTCTTTAATTATTCAGAAAGCAAGTAAATTACTTTCAACCTTGCATTTTCTTTTGTTTCATTCTGTCCTTGTGGCTTTTAAAAAGGTTTCTAAAATTTTTCCTATCATATGTACCAAACACTGGTTAATTCAGCCTATTCTTCCATGCAAATTTATCTAGATGACAACTGAAATCAGTGTCTCACCTGTAAGATTGCAAGATGTTAGTCCTACCTGCAAAACCTAAAATATTTAAACTCTCATGTCAGGGCTAAATGCTCCCCTGACCCAGTGGCATGCTTCAACAACACAAATAGCACCTTTCCAGACCTGGAACGAGAGAAAAGAGCTTGTCGTTCTCAATTTAATGCATGTCAACAGATTTAAATTTGGTAAATCTAATGTTTGTGAGTTCCATTATCCAAAAAAGACATTACTCATATTTATATCTGTTTAGGTAACCATAACGTGGCTTGGACCGGTGATATTAACCACATTCAGAAAAAAAAAGTTTTTTAAGCCACCAATACTTCAAATTTACAGAAAGGCCAGCCACTACAGGTAGCTTTGTTTTTGAAACACAATCTCCACACTCTTCCCTAATCTGTTATTCATAAACTGGTACATCTGTGCCTCTACACCACCCTTTCACTTCCATTCATAAAGATTATTTTTAGCTAGAGCAAATGTCAGAGTATGAGTGAAATTAAAAATGCAATTAACGTTGCCAGAAATAATGAGTTGTTTAATCACACAAGAAAACTGGCCTTGTGAAGATCCAATAAACTTTAAAGTGCTTTTGCTACCAATCAAGATAACGATCAAAAGACTATCAGATTGTTTGCATTACCCACATACAAGTTTCTAACAGCTGGGGCCCCAGAGCAAGAGAAAGGTTTTGGCATTAACCTGGTGGAGAACATTAAAGAAGCTTCACCTTCCCTCCCATTAACCTTTACCTGCTAGAAGTAAAGCCCTTCCAAACAGAAATTTTCTCCCATGGCCTGAACAGCCCCAAGCGCACTGTGTCCCCAGCCGCTGCCGAAGCTCCCAGCCACCGCCACAGCGCTCCCCAATACAGGTAACAAGTGTTCCCGACCTACCCAAGGCTTTTTTGAAGAAAACTGCTATGTTTACTAGCACTCTAAAGCGTGTAATATCAGAAGCGTTTAATATTCAAACCTATTTGACTCATCTCAGGAATGCAAAAAACCTCTGAAAACACTGGAAGTTTCTAAATATCTTGCCAAAAAGATATGATTCCAATTTTTCACTTGCAGATTTGAAGCAGAAAGCGTTGCAGTCGTGACTTGCTGTACATGTCATACAGCAAGTTCGTGCCAAGCCAAGACATGTATCCATTTTTCTAAGCCTTCACCTGCAGCTCCGATGCCCTCTGGCCTTCCCCAATGGCCAGGAGAACGCAGCCGTCTCTCCCCTGACCCCCTCCGCCGCACCTCCACCCCCGTTCAAACACGAGCACACCAGGTTTCCCTCCTCTCCGTTTCTGTTTGGGTTGTAGCTGGCAACAGAGCTGCTCAAGCACTCCAGGCTCTTTGCAGAGGTCTGAAATTCAAATAAAAACAAACACTTCACACAAGACACAAAATAGCACATCTAGCCCAAAGACATGACTTTTTAAAAAAACATTGTTTTGTTTAAAAACAAAAGTTATGAAATGTTTGTTGAGTTCTCATGGTTTGATAGTCTTGAGTGCCTGGCTGCTCTGCTTTCTCCAACATGAAATTAGGTGGGATTCAATGTATAGAACATTTTTTGATCGAAGTCTTTACTTATTCAATACAAATTCCAAATGAGCTTTGTTAGGAATTGACTGAAGGAGTGGGCAGTTTGGGGGGGGGGGGGGGAGGTTTATATTCTGCACTATTGATTTCAACTGTATTATTTGTTATATTTCATCATTATTCCAGTGTAAGTAGCACTCAAAGTCTGTATGTTAAAATGCAACAGTTTTCATATGTCCCTAAAATTCACAGGTAAAACTAACATACAAAGAGCTTAGACAAGCATACTGTTTGGCTTTAAAGATACCGAACGATAAAAGAATAAGTACCTCAGAGCCAGATGCTACCATTATAGTCTTGACATATTATACTACCAAAAATGCCAGGTATGATGCAATTGGTAATAACCTAAGCAGAACTAAAAGGCTCTGCTGGAATGCAAATTCCCTATAAGTACTTTTTGTATACACAATCTCAAAATACTTCAAACTGGAGGTGAATTTGCACACTTTATGTTCTAGCTATGGGGACACGGGCCCACACCAACAGTAATACTGATACAGTAGTGATTTGGAGGTTGTTATTGCTTCCTTGCAGCAGATCAGGTTTCACCTGAAAGAATATACAGTGAAATTCTTCAGACACATAATTGGATGGCCCTGATTATTTTATTAGTATTTTGCTTATTAAGAACATTGCCTAAAATATGAGGCACTTAAACTAAACTGACAGCACTGGAGAAGGGAACTACCTCACGCTGAAGCTACGCAGTACCAGGAATGGGGTGTGTACAAGTATCAATGAGAATTTATTTAGAGGAAAAGTTTCTCCTCCAAATTATGTTCTGTGCTTCAGAACGTCCTCCTCTGCGAGTGAGAGAAAGACTTTCATCCCCATGCATATTCAGTATGTGGCTTGTCCGCTGCAAATGCTGAGTATGATAAGTGCAATTATGGCCATGTCTCTTGTAAAAAAAAAAATACATGCCATTTTTTAGAACTTTTCTAACCGAAGTATGAAGCATCCATCAAACAGTAACTTCTTTCATTTGCATCACTCCAGGTTGTACTCTGTTTAAATGGCCTGTACTGACAAAGTCTATATAAAACTATCAATAAAGGGCTTAAAACCATATCCATTTACAAAAGAAAAAAGTTAACTAGAATAACAAAAAGGAAAAAAAAGCCAAAAGCTTGGCTTTATCTGAGACCTGCTTCACTGAATTTTAATTTGGAGAGAGCATCTGCTACAAGGGGTTAGATTAGCCTTTGTAACCATGTTTATTATGGTAGAGATCCTGACAGGCCCTTGACTATAGCAGCAAAAACTGGCAGCACCGTAATTACTTTTCATCTTTAAGATAATCTTCCTGCAATTGTGAAGCTTCTAACATAGAATAAAATGATAGCCTTGAGGAATTCTCTATTACAACATAGCCTAGCATCTTTTCATCATTTCACAGGCCACTTCCGCTGTCTTTGTTTGCCACTCCACGGCATCGTTGGGGTTGGCAGGGACACCCAGAGATTGCCGGGTCCGAGCCCCTGCCCCAAAGCAGGGCGCCTACAGCAGCCGCCCAGGACCATGCCCAGTCGCGCCCGGAGTTGGCTACTGGCAGACCTAGAGGCTCTCACCACAGGCAGCACTTCATTGCTAGAAAAACAGCCCCCCTCCCTTTTTTTTGTTGTTTTATGTAATAAGTGAAGTATTAAACCTACTCTCACAAATGGGATCTGATATTCGGACCATCTGAATTGCCCAGCTCACGTGAGAAGTCTGGCAAAACGTAGAATGAACCCAAACTTAACGTTCCTTAACTCACAGCAAACTCTTTAAAAATAGCCGGCAGATGTAAGACCAAATCTCCTGTCTTTCACAACGCCCTGTGGATGAGTAAACACCTCCGTAGTTTGGCACATACGCTAAGCACAGGCTCGCAACTGGAGCGCCGCTCCAGGAAGGGAACAGGCTGGCACCAGGCCCCGACTTCACACTCTCCATTTCCTTTTATCACACAAGGGCAACGTTATGATAAAACTTTAGTTAATTGACACAGGTAATCATAAAGCAAACTAATCACTGCAAGACATGCAAAACAACCTCTATTGGATAAGCGTGTGCACTTAAAAAAAATAATAATAATAACAGCTATCTAACAGAATACGTTTCTCAGAAGGAAACACTGATGCTTCTGCCATACTGACATATTGACTTAGCCAAATCACATATCAGGCTATGATAGGAAAAAACATGCAAATAACAAGATTTTCAGCACAGCAGTTGTTAATAACCTTTAAAGTCAGAAATCCTAAACATAATTTATTTTTCTGGCAATCTTAATAATCTTGGCAATTGTAATGGCAACAAAGCTGTTTTTAGCTTATTTTAAAGAACTGCCAATATATTATAGGTATTTCAAAATAATACTTTTCTCTTTAAGCATGCATTGGAATCACACATTTTCCTAATGCAGTATCATCTGTATGCCATTTTTTGTTTATTGCTGCATTCTTTAAACATTGTACAGATCAGTACGACATTATATATTATGCATTCAGTAAAACACTTGTCAAAATTTCATACCTGCTGTAACATTAAAATCACTGTAGACATTAAGTATCTATATTATAATATAGTCTAGTATAAAGCAGCACTTGTTTCCTGCTATGCCACAGCCCTCTTCAACTCTAATTCTTATTGGAGGAAAATAAAACAAAGTGTCAACAAAAACCTATCCTGAACCCCAAAAGGTGCTTCAATAAACAGCATTAACACTTACAAAGCCATATGGATACATAAGAATATGTTTTAAACAGTACAAAATACTGCTCTTGTAGAACTCAGTGGGTCATTTGCCACAAGCTCAGCAGGAACCGAGTTTGCTCTGTTATGATTTGATCCTGGAAATAGACCGCAGTTCAAGAAAGTTAGCAGATTTCTCACTTATCTCTACATGCGTTTGCAGATTAAAGGCTTTAACATCAGGTTTCATTTTATTTACAGATTTTATTCTAATTTTATTTACAGATTTTATTCTAATCAGCTCCAGGGAGTTGCTCTGAATTCATGGATTATCTCGATGGAAGAATTCTGTGTTCAATGCTTTGTTAAGAATATTTTCTGTTCGTTAAAGACAAAGAAGTTTTTTTTCTTATAGCCATCCTCTCATATGATTACACTTAATTTATATTTTAAAAAATTCCAAGATGAGCTTTTCTCCTATGCTCACATAATGATTTTCCATGTAGGGTAAGCCATTAACATGATTATTACTTTTTCTCTGGACAAAATCAACTCTTAGAAATTTTTGATTAATTTGCAGCCTGATGCATAAAAAAGTGAACTTTTGAAATTACAGAAGAGGTAAATAAATGATTCATGTGGGGTTGGTTTTGCATGAATAAATTATTTGTTCCTTCTCTGCGCCTGCTTTGAGAGAAGAATACAAAATTAATGCTATTCTATGCAAATAGAAAGCTTTTATAAAATTCTGACCTAATTATAGGTGTTTGCTAAGAAATACACACTTGGGTTTTCTGGAAAGAAAAAAATTGGTACTATATTAGTGTCATGGAAAGAAAGATTCAAATAACCAAATATGACATTTGAGGATATGTACTGTAGTGAAATATAAAGCCACAAATATCTCTGTTTTCCTAAGCAGCTTCCCCCCTTTTGGAGAGGTGATTAGCTCAAATGCTACTCTCCAAAATACAACATCCCTTTGGCCAGTGTTCTAAAACAGACTTCAGTACAACAAAATCATTGCACATCATGTAAAGATGTGTATCTCAGGAGACTGTCATTAATGTCAATAAAATAGATGGCATTTAAATTATCCTGTAGCCAAGGAAACAGAGGCGCACTTGATAAATATTATCCCTCAGCTTTATACTTAAGAGGAGCAGATTTAAACACTATGGTGCAGTCCCACAACAGGTCATGGACAAACAATTCTTAAAATAGTAGGCCTTCAATCACAAAGGTACCTGCTAACCTGGGGAGAGCTTTTAATAAGAAGAATTCATGAAAATAATCTTTTACCATGATAAAAATGATAACTCATTTCTTCATAACCACTAACTGAAACAAAAGGAAAACATCTTCATACGGAGCTGTATTTGGAGAGCCAAAGAAAAAAGAAGAATATAGCTTTTCTTCAAATGTATGAGAAATCTTTCAGAGGAATATAACAATCTAGAACAGAAGTCAACCATCATCAACATGCAAACAGTTGTATGGGCAGCAATGCAAGTCTCCTCCTGTTTGCCACTGACGGGCTACTTCTCCAAGTCATACAGCTCATCCTGCCGGAAAAAGTGTCATTGCGAGGATGTGTTGCTTTTAAGTTTTCTGAACACACAATTATGCTATCACGAATTCATAGCCTACTTTTGCAGCACCTGTCCACGTGCTCCCACCCAAGACCAACACAGCAAACGTGCCCAGTGTCAAATGCAAATTTAGCACACCTAGGTATGTTCCACCTAGAGTGAAACCGCTTATTACAGTTCACATATGAACTCTACTGGAATAGAGTTTAGAACGAATACGTATTTCTCCTACAGCTAACAGTCTACTAAGGCCCTTTAGTGATCTAACAAAACCAAACCTGTACTACATTAAAGCACAGAAAAAAAAAAGTCTCCTTCAAAACAATGAAAATGTGTGGTCGTCTTTGCTTAAGAAAGCAAAAATTAGCAAGCTGGAAATTATGCACATATGGATGGATATGGACAAAGATACAAAGCATTCCAAAACTAAAGAATAATTTAAATCTACACTTAAGCAAAAAAAACACCATGATGCTACTGAGAAGATGGGTAGGAGCGACAGTAATAGACAGAAAATTTGTACTGTGTATTTTGTCATGAACTATAGTATTTTCTGCAGAAGTATTATTTCAAGGCTTTTTGATTATAACATATTATGTCCATCAAGAAGGCATTTAATGGCTTATTTTAGATAATTCAAAATGTATGAAATGAGTATTTCCTGTTTGACTGGTAGTGTGTATTTCAGGTACATTCACAAGGTAGTACTGGCATATTTGCAGACATCTTTCCTCAAGGCAGCTCTGCCGCTCTAACAACCACTGTTTATGCGTATGATTGACAGACAGATAGACAGACAGAGAGAATCAATCTGAGGACTGTAAGAGATGTTTTTTAACAGAATCACACAAGAAGTTCCAATTAACAGAATTGTCTACTCTTCCCTCTGTATCTGCTGTGTTGTTAAGATACAATCTCCAGTTACAGTCTTCATTCCTTCATACACATCTCTATCTTGCTGTATTACAACACACATTATTGAATGATCCCACATGATACCAAATGATTTAGGCCACTTTTTATATTATTATTAAATATGGACAAAGATGTAATAATTACTCTATCAGCCTTTTTTCCAACTGCAAATTTAAGCAGCAATAATTTATATTCATTATAAGATCACTGAATAGCAAAACAGATACAGTTCTCCTGTAGCAATTCCTCTTTGACAACAACTTCTATATGCTTACGTTGAATGGCAGTATCCTATCTTAAATTTGTGAGATAGCCACTTAATTTAAATCTATGCAAAAAAAATATCTGAAAGGTAAGTCCACAAAGCAATATCACGTTTCTCGAGTTGTAGTCAGCTTCTGTTGCTCACCATATGTTCCTTAGGAGCAGTATGGGCATGATGCTGTATTCAGGTACTTCCCCAGTACAAGATGCACCACAAATTTCATTCCCCAAGAGCAAGCAGTTAAGCCTGAACTGCCTTATGTCTACATACATCAGGAAGATTTTTATAAGTAACGTGGGTAATTAGCAAGCTAGAGGTTAAACAATCACAGTGCACTGCTACTTTATTCCTAGTTTGAATGCCCTTGATAGAAATCAGTGAGGTATCTACGACAAACATTTTTATTCACAACGTGACTGCTAAAATTCAAAACAGATAATTTAGTGGGTGGATCTGTAATTAAATTATTATGGCTCATATCTAATTAAAACAAATTTCAAGGCACATTTCAAGCTGTGGTTGTATGTCAGTTTTAAGTTGCCTCAAACAGCTTGGCAAGCAATCACACTGAAGGAGGGCAGAAAGAAATAGTATCTAAGATTAAGAAAAGGATCTAAAAATAAAAAGTTTGAAATGACTGCCTTTCAGTTTGAACCCAGCATTCATTATTGGAATGATACTATCCCACACCACAGATTTCTGAAACAGGCTTTGAGATTCATATAAAGAAATAAACAACTAAAAACATACACGTCATGATTGTATATGCAGTTCATCAAAATTCAGTTGAATAAAGTCATTCTCACTTTATGGAAAAATACTTTCAGAGAGGTTATACAATTACAAGCTAGAAAAATAGCCTGTTAAGGCACATCACGCAAAAAGTGTTAGGTTTTACTATAGTATAGAGCATCCCAGCTGGTTTTACTAGTGTGTAGGGTAGACATAAGCATATTTCCAACTCCTCTGGTGCCCTTTGAAATACCATCTCAGCACCCTCAGCTGTCAGTGCCACTACATGCTCTCTACAATGAATTAAGGGACGTATGCAGGGTCTTGATGTGTCAAGATGTGGTACATCACTTTCAGTCCTTAGAGGACAGACTTACCCTTGTGGAAGGTAACTGAACATTTCTACTTGCTCTGTAGCACACTGTCTTCCAGACCTAAAAGGGAAAATAATTCAAAAAATAGTTAACTTGCATTGAAGATAAGAATTTTACACTCCAATAATATTTTGGGTCAACGTGAAAACAAAGAGTAACTCATCTGAAAAGCAGTGGGTTTTTTATATTGTCATAGAAGATGTATTCAAATTTTGAAAAGTGTTCAAAAATCTAGTGTTGATATAATTCCTGCCTGGATAAGTATTTATGACTATTTTGCCCTTAAAATACATTACTCCAAAATCAAAAGGCTGATTAGTCCTCTCTTGGTCCAAGTCTTTGAAATAATCAGGGATCATAATCTCCAGGAATCTGGAGATATTTGGCCTTATTGCGCATGAAGTTTTAAGTATATCATGATGATTAATTCAGATGTCATGTGTTTACATACGACGGAAGCATGGCTGTTCTTCCTCTAAACAATGCAAAACACTGGAGGATAAATGCAGGACAACAACTCATACATTAATGTACTCCCTAAAGTAAAATGAAAACATTAACTTTCCTACATAAAACTGTAATGCTTTTGTTGCCTCTGCAAGACTCTCTTATGGGACATTCTGCTCATTTTGCATTCAGAAATGAGAGATACTTAATTTATTCATCAATCTCTGTCTAGCCTCGCCTATAGATCCTTATAAATTTGCTTGCCTAAATATTTGCACTGCATTGCATGTACTTCCCTCTGGGTTATGTACTTTGTAGCCTGCTAGATCCGCAACAAAATTTTTCATCTTCACAGACAGTAAAACTCAGGAAAACATTTACACAGTACACATATTGTATTAACACATATACAGCCATGCACACACACATAATTAATGCAAGTAAGGTAACATATCTGGCTAGTAACGTGTGCCTTAATAGCTATATTAATAAAAGTCAGTCATCAAGACAGCTTTATGGCAATGCGATTGCTCAGATTCTTGCACTTTTCCTCATGTTGTCTGTCATGGTATCCTTCGCTTAGAGTAACTGTTTTACTGGAGATGCACAAAGGATGAAGGCACTGTCAGAAAAGTACTATTTTAATTACTTCAGAATTAGTGGTTAATCCACATTCACCTTACTATCAAGTTAAAAAAACCAGCCCATCACAAATACACAGAAGAGGTGTATTGATACTCTTAAGCCCTGAATTGCAGGCATACATTACCGAGGTAAGTACTACACTACATGGTAACTGCAAATACAGGTTTTATATACACACATGTATTTACATGGCTGAGTGTGTGAAATGTCTCTCGTATTACAAGCGGCATCCAACTAAATGCATACAAAGGTAAGAAAGGATGTTCTCAAGCCACAGCAATGATGAGCAAGTATCCAGCACCTGCGAGGGGCTCCTTGCACAGTGGCAAGCTGCCAAGAAAGCAGAATGTCTCAAACTATTCTGTGACACGCTTTAGACAGACAGGTGAACATGAGATGCCTCAGTACAGAAGTCCTGGAGGGCAACAAGCCCTCCACACCCCAAAGGCAGGTTTTTTTCCTGTGGCCGCCTAGAACACCACCGAGGGAGGAGAATAAGCTCCTTCTGGCTCACAGTTTTCCCGTGGCAGAGACACCATAACAGTAAACAGAGCTAGCACCCTATAACCCCTTTGAAATAAACTTGCGATCATTGAGACTCTACAGTCTTTTTTAATTCTTCTTCATTTCAATTTATTTTTCTAGGTACAACTGGAAAAATAGTAAAGGTAAAACCATGTCTTAATCAAAAAGTTAACTCTTGTTTTTTAATTTTCAATTCAGGGAACTGGGTCAAGGAACCAAAACAAAGCAAAGAGTTTCATGAACACCTTCTCACAAATTATGCAGGGAGGTTTGAAACCACAGAGTGAAAAACATTGCTATGTAAATTCTTCTGTATTTTCTTAAATCCCCTTTGCCTACACGCTGTCACATTGCTAACACACTGCCATGTTCTACTCCCTCAAGAGGGATTTTATTGCTACATCAAATTTAATCCTCAATATATTTACATATTTTTAGAAGACTTCAGGGTGCTGAAGCCTCCGTGGGACAGCACCAAGCAGGTGCTGAGCTTCAAAAATCCAGCTCCAGCCTCCTTTGGATATCCACATCTATCTCATCTGTTCTGCTCACTAATTATTTCACCTCTCTCTTTTTTTTCTGTGCTTTTCTTTATGCACTTAAATACATTTGAAATGTAATTGCATACAAAACAGCCTGGTTCATCCAGGAATTAATAAGTCTGTGTAACTGCTATTATAAAACTTGAATCAAAGACACTGAATACTGCCATTGCAAAGTAATTATGTCAATAAAACTATCGGCAACTTGAAGTGCTCTTTCGTTAATAAAGAGAATGCAATTATATTTCTGCCTCCTTCTCTTATCCTGCTAGTCTGACATATAGGAAGAGACGTACTGAACTGGCTCGTTTCTCGCAAGAGGCTTTTCATCTCGCAGCACCCTCACATGAGGGGCTGTCTCCAGCGGATTCCTTCTTCACACTTAACTAAATTACTGATGTTCAACAGATTGCATCTAGTGTCAGTACCTGAAACCTGGCTATCAGCTTAAATTTCTGTCGACAACTAAAGCGAGCATTGTCCTCAAACCATCTAACCTTCACTAAATATTGAATTGAATTCCAATGGAAATTGCACATGGCATTTTCATCTTTATTTTCTTATTAAGAACCTGGTATCTTCACCAACATGGATAAAGACAAACATTTATCGTTAAAACATCGCTGCTCACAGTGATGATACACTGGCATAACATAGTTCTAGGAAATCTTTCTGACACCATGTGTTGCTAAGAAGTATACAGCTACTACCTCTATTTTCTCTCTCTTTTTTTTTTTTTTAAACAGTTCTGTATATCTTTTTACAACAACGTGTGAAAGAGTAATTTCTAAAACTACTTTTGCCTCATCATACATCCTAAGCTAAAGAAAATCAAGACCCTACAAGAAATGGCATGAATAATTCATTACGCCATTCAAATGCTACTGTATCAAGGAGAGAAGTTTGAACATAGTATTATGGATCTCTGTACCAATAGATAAACTGTCTTATAAATTGTTTACGAAAGTGAGACTTTGTACAAAGTGAGACCACTTGTGAGCCTTCCCAGAGTACTTTTAGCAACTGTGGGCATGTGAGGCTCAGTATCAGGCTCCCAGTTCCAAATGGGAAGCAGTTCTGTGAGAGTTTAACATTGGCACGGCAAGGCCTGTACCAAGAGCTAATATCTTTTCTTAAATCGCTGATATAGCTGGAAACAGCTGGATCAGCTTTGAGTACAAAAAACTTTTTTCAAATCTAAAAAGGAAACAGCCCATTTTTGATTCGGCTATCCTATCTGAACGACAGCTGAGCTACCCTGGCCGTCCTACCTGAGCTACCCTAATGGAACTATGTAACAATTCTACATCAAATATTTGTTGGCATACAAGAATGACAGGAAATCAATCATCGAAAGCTTTGATTTCCTTTACCATAGTGAAAGGATTTTTGTTCTATGAAAATAGCTGCTGCCTTTCATTCTGAATCATGAAACACTGCAGCCTTATTTTTCCTCAGCAATTCACTATCTAGATGCTGGAGACACTTTAGAAGAAAATGTCTGCAAAACTAAGCAATCTTAAATAATTGTATAGTATGCTCATCCGCCCTCGGACCATTGCAACATGTTGTTGGACTTCAGCAAAGTACTGGAAGAAACAAGTTAATTTATCCTAACTTGCAAATTGCCCTACGCGGGTGCGTGGGGAGAGTATTCTGCCTGGTCACCCTGCGTACGCGCATTTACGAGAAAGCAGTTAGAACTATCTGTTTCTGTTTTCCTCATAAGCGTCTTGTGGTACATGAAAAAAGAAAAAAATCTTGAAATACTGATTGTCAAAGAGAATTTAGGTGACTCTAATGATCGGCTTCTGACTGACAAGGATGAAATTGCAATACGATCAGGGCTATTAACTACAGAAAACTTGACCAACAGCTTAGCTGCAAATTTGCTCTAGCAAGCTGCTCAGCAACAAAACTTAAATGAAGATGGAAACACAAGTTAATGTGTTTTTTTTTAATAGAAAAAAAGCAGAAAGAATCAGAGTAATTCTCCCTGATTTCCAATTCTTCCTCCCATACCTTAGGATGCTGAGGGAACAGGGTGTGCTCAGCCTGAAGAAGAGACATGATTTTATACACACAGACACATTTCTCTGCCAACTTTCTAGTTATCTGGCCAAGCAGCATTTACTATTTTAATCACCTTTTTCACATGCTTCCAGAAAGATGAGTACACTTCTATAAGAATTTCCAGTCTATTTACACAGTGCCCTTGCAGAAATAAATCTGTTCCACCTCTAGAGGTTTTTAAAATAATTTCCAGAGAATCTTCTTTGTTTTCATCTTGTTACATTGCAGATGTTCTGGCTTCAGGTATACAACTATACTGGTAGATGCTCACTGTGCCACTACTGACTGAAGCTCATAAAAGGGTCGTTTTGGCCTGTTGTTCTTCCCGGCTGTCGGGCAAAGGCTGCAGAGGAAGGCGGCAATACACCTACACGCGTCGTCATTCTCCTGCAGTCGAGAAAATGAAGACGGCTGTCGCCACGGTTGAAATTAGTGACTGACAGAATAGGCTGTTACTGCCCCAAAACACACGGACGAACACCACGCAGGACGCAAACAGGCCATCGCCTAACTGTCCCTAACTGCCGCAGGCTCACGCAGCCCAGGCCGGGGCGCCGGTGTGCAACTTGTGACGTTTAACATGCCGTGCCGGGGAGACTCGTGGTGCTGGCCCCGAGGTTACTGAGAGTCTTCAAAGAGGTCTCAGGCAGCGCAGGAAAGAAATACAAGTAACTAAATCAGGCAGTGAAATCCATTTGAGATTAATGGGCAAGTAATTAACTTGATGAAGTTTATGGTCTGTGAAATACCAGCAATACAAAGGTCCAGTGTCAGTGGTGAAGCGGCTGGGACCAAGAAGAGCCTCCTTCCAGGAAGGCCACAAAATCCCTGTCTCTGGCTGGAGGGATTGCCTCACTGCGCCAGGCAATTTCAAAAGTGCCAAGAGCACTCTCTCCTGAAGGGTTCTAAAACAGCAAGTTAAATTTAAGTTAGGAAATCAGAAAAAGTCATGTAAAAATTATGGTGAAAGATTCCCCTATAGATCTTCTTGCTTGCTCTTCTTCTTTTTTTTTTTTTCATCTCTACCTGAAACATACTAGACTTGAACTCCAGAATTAGAAATGGATTCAATCTAATATAAAAATATTTCCTAAATAAGAAGCAAAGCAAAACTAAATTCTCCCCAACATAGAAAAATTCTGATTATGCAGTCTCATTAACTTGTTTTTTTATTTCCTAGGCTTTCTTTCGATTAAACGTCTAACATTAAACATTCTAGTACTTTAAAAAGGATTAGCTCTTGAAATACTTTGATGGACAAACACAACTTGTAAATGTTCACCTCCATCCAAGAACAGTAGAAAAGTCGCTGTAACCATTGAATTCAATACAGTTGTGCTGACTAAAGTTATTCAGGATCTGGCTCAAAGTCAGGCTTATTTCTTTGCAGTTACTGATTTGGGACAAAAAAATTCATATCTATGAAAGGGTCAGAAATAACTATGTGGTAGTCTTCTATACGGGTTATTGAAAATATCATCTGCATTTCATTTGCCCAAAACTGAGCAAAGAACCCCTCAGAGCCTATTTATGAGTTAAGATGGGACTTCAAGAGGGTCTGTTCAAGCGCCTCAGAGGCAGACTTCAGCATTTGTGCCATTATTATTCTGACAGTCACCAGAACTGCCAGTTTAGTTCTCCCTGAAGTCCCAATTTCCTTCTCCAACTTACAACTTTTCTGAACAAAACCCCATAATTCAACAAGCTGATAAGCAATTACTTTAAGATCATTATTACATTCAATTCTGCTTGTAGGTTCAGGTTTTTTTAGATGCTCCCCAACCAATTTCTTCTCTTTGCTGTGTTTTGTCTCATTGGGAATGGCACTCATTTCTTCTAAACCATTTTGTTATTTCATTGCTGTCTTACTTGACATCTCCACGACCTGTGCAAAAGCATAGCTACTGTGTTTACAGCTTGACTGTCTAGTCTATTTTTTTTAAGGGATATGTAAGGAAATTAATCAATAGAAACACAGAGCTTTCTATTACTGCTCCTCAAATCTTCAGCACTGAAAATATTGACAATCACCCTCCCACACAGAGGGAGATCACCCCTCACAACATAAGGAGTCAAAAAGCTTGCAAAATGGTTTCTTTTCACTTCTCTTTTCCCGCACTGGTTATAAGAGAACTGACTGAGTAATCTAGATGGTCACTGCAAGTCATTATTTCTTGTCCTGGAAACTGCAGATGAGAAGGAACAAATAAATTCAAAATGTTTAACAAAGCAGCTACAGTACAAGATAAGGAAAAACAGAAGTTACTGGGGGGGGGAGACCCTCTTACACAGGAATGGGTAAAAATGCATTTTGTGGCTTCCACATCATCAGCACAAATCTAATAAAGCAAAAATATCATGGTAGATGATATACAGCTGGTGGGAACCAAACTGGAGCATTTTTTCCCTGAATATGTACCACGTACTATTTACACATGAAGAATATATCCCATTAGTTCTGAAGAACTGCAGGAGGAGCCATTAATTAGCAAAAAAATCTTTCTTTAGTTGCTAATTTTAGACAAACCTTTAAAAATTATCTCACAAAAACCGTCACAGACAGAATTCACATCTGCCCTTCTCCTGCTGCTCAGCATTCTTCCCAAATGTCACTTCCCAGGACAAACTTCTCTTCAGCAGACGGCATCATATACAACACATTTTATTTTGCATCTTTTCAGCAGAATTTTACCTTGTCAACAAAAACCTATCCTGAGGACTGTTTTTGATCCATTAGATGATCTAGGATCTGGCTATATGCAAATCCACCTTTATCCTCATTTCACAGATCATGTCACTTCTTAGTGGTCCCAAAGTGTCACCAAGGGCATTAAGGTTAAATTCCATACACAGATACATCATCTAGCAAGGGAGGAATACCTCATTGCGGCTGCTAACTTGCTTCAGAATACAGAGATTTTCCTGTGTAAATTACAGCAAACTTTTGCAAACTTTTAAATGCAGAAAGTACGGTTCTTTTCAAAGGACAGACACAGAGCTGGATTTTCCCTCCAGATTCCAGACCCGGTTTCAATTCTGCGTGATAATAGCGCCTTTGGCTACATTTTTCGAACTGTTTGAAATCAGGTTAAACAACAAGAAGAACAGCGTTGCATTTGAATGCAGGCGAAAGAAATACAACACAAATACGTTATGTGAGTAACAATTCTAGTTGTGCATGCTGTGATTCTTTAGCATGCATATTTATAATGAGGATTTACTGCAGAACTGCCAGTGCATCTTAATACGGAAGGAAATTCAAAATGAATACTGAAAGAGACAAAGACTGCTTGAAATTCATCTAAGGGTGTGCCTCTATCATATCCGCAAACTGAAAAAAAATAAATAAAAGGTTTTTATTTCAGTGGGTGGTACAGTTTTATGACAGAGGGAAACAAATTTTTCAGTGAGAATGACTGACATTTCTGGAAACTATTTTAGCTTTGTTTGCAACCATTGTGTCAAAATAGATTCAGGTGTTTCTATTCAGATCAGCTCCATTATCAAAAGACTAGAAAACATCTCTTTCCTACCACACCATTTTGAAGTCACCTTTTCATTTTGCATTAGGAATTCATTCACCTTCCGAAGCCCACAACATTTAATGAAAAGAAATGTTAACTTCAGTGCAGTTTCCAAAACTGGGGCTGGTTTTGTTCATCATCTTCATAGTGGTTTGGTAATGATAACAAAAGCCCTTCTCCTTTGAAATAATACAGATATTCTTCTTTATCACAAAAAAAACCAATGCTCTCTCAAAACATCACTCATTCCTTAACTGTGATTGCTTCTAGAGTCATTGCCAACCCTAGCAACCTATGTAAGTATTGGTTGCTATATCCATGCTGAAATTTAAGCAGTAAATAGAGGGAAAGATGCAAAAATGTCACAAGGATGATTTTTTACTAAAGTCATGATTTCACATACTGTCAATCTATCATAAAAATTCCTTGTGGAGGTTCAGTAAGATAAGAATTATTCTCCTTTCAGAGGTACCATGACCATGTCCCTTACAACCTTTTCCTGCTGTAACTTGGAGTCACAGTATCTAAGCCCTAAAAACAAGCTGCTTTAGTCATTACTTTTACCCAATGCCATTAAGCTCGAAGAGCTGTTACCACAAAGCAAAACAGCCAATTTAGAGGAGAACTCCCGAGGCTCAGTGCTCAGCTCGCATACGTCTGACGGCTGCGCAGGAGGAAGGACAGCAGCTGACTGCTCTTTTACTGGGAAAGAAGAAGCTGCATCCGCTTCCAGATGGGGTCTGGCTACGTGGCACGGCCTGCTACCTAGTGCCTGTGAATGTCAAAGCTCACTTGAACCAAGCGCTCCCCGTATATCAGCTGCTCACAAGTGGCACCCCACATCTCTGGGGCCTCTGATGTTCATGACTTATCCAATTGCCCACTGATCTATATTGATGCAACTCAAACATCAACAGTTCAAAGGCTTAAGTATCAGTACCAGATTTACAGCTTCTTCCGTACATTTTCTACAATACATTGTCCAAACTACAACTGGAAATTCTGTGCAGAAGTGCAACAGTTCACAGAAAAAGTGCCAAATTTATGAAGTCTCATGGTTCAGTCTGTAATTTTATTAGAATGCCCCGAAGTTAAGCAATCCCAAGGGGCTGGAGTATTTACAAGCAGAACACAAGTGTGGCCAGATAAAAAAGCCTTACTGGGTTAAGAAAAAGAAATTACAATCAAGCCGTTGGCTATCCAAGACAGCAATGAAGTAGTTCCTGAAGTACAAATATTTACTGGCAGAACCAAACTCTTTGAGCTCTGAATTACTGGCAGGTTGTGACCATGTTTTCAAAGAGCTTTCACCTTATTAGCTGTTCAGCACTACCTAAACAAAAGCAGCAGCAGTCATTCATTTCATATCCAAAAGAATTAAGTCAATGAAAAACTGGTTTTAAAATTGAGACAGTGTGTGCATTCCATTAGCTGTACAGTTCTGAGTAGGCAAAGAAAAAAATCAGACTGATAGATGTGAAAAACACTCATATGAATACATTTAAATCACAAGCAATTTAATACGACAATTAACTTGAAAGATATCAACTAAAGAATAGCATTTTAAAAAATATTTCCCTCCAGTCAATTAGCATTCAAACCTCAGAAGCCAAACACAGAAACGTAAAATCAACACTATTTAATGTTACCACAGGCTATTAATTTAATCCAGTACAGTATCACAAACAATTATGGACTATCCTACTACAGTACCCATACACATCCGAATGGTAAGTAAAAGCTATCTGATAGATCTGAGTCACTGGAATGGTGGGAAACATCTCTAAAGCTGCTCTCCACAAGTACTGAGCAGGTTTGTTATGGATCATCCACCTTTTTTTTTTTTTTCTTAGGTGGAAGACAGTGGGATTTCAAAGACAAAAAGATGACGTGTAAATGAACCAAAATAACATACACTTCACTGGCTGCTTTGGCAGGCATCAAGGTTTAGCCTAGAGTTAGGCTAGTTCAGCAGTAAAGAATATCATAAGAGAGTTAAAAGACTCTGTTGCCTGTCCTCAGTTAACCTGCTCTAAGCATTAATGAAGCTGGGAATAAAGTCCAAAAGCTGGCAGAAATGCAGAAAATTACAACAGAAATTGGACAATATTCAACAACTTACTATCCTTGGTTTGAATTAAAGCAGGCAAGGTTACCAGTCCCCTTTGTGTAATGGTGACACTTGGAGCAGGATTGTTGCAGCCTGCATGCGCAGGATATAATTACTGTCCAACAGAGCAAAACCCCAAAAGGGTGCAAGAGTGCTTCTCTGGCTGTGTAGCACTCTGGAGTACAAACGCTACCACTGGCACAAGCTGGCACGAATATTAACCATTTCTCTATCTTCTTCTTTGCTTGCTGTGAAAAATAATGATCTGTTGATCTTGGTTTGTCATTTATACCGTATGCCCACTAAGTCAGCATCTGTCTGCTATCGGATCTTCCCCTGTACTATTTACCAACTGTCAAAACAAACAGGAAACAAAACAAAACAAACCTCCTTGGGATACTTATAAAATCACATTTGTCAAAAAGGCCTGACAACAATAGCCATCAAGTTTCACCAAGCCCATTGCCAATGACGACATGACCATGTGGATATCTATGCAAGAAGGCGCATGTCTATGCTGTACTTTCAGTATTAGTACAATTCACAAGCATTTTTTTGCGCTTTATTTACAGAAAGTGAGTGTGAATGGTCTCTGCTCAGTTACAAAACGGAAAGCAACTCTCATAATGACAAATTTAATTTAATTTTCAAAATAACAACTATATGATCACCTTTCCTTTTCCTTTCCAGACAGCAGAATACAGGGATTCTTCCCTCTTGCCCCAAGGTGAAAGCATTCCAGATGATTCCCTGTTGCTGTGCATTTTACCTCAGTGTGATCTCATACCTCTTCCACAAACATGAGCACAACACACGCATAGAAATGAAAGAATGAAATTTTAAAGAAAAACACTGTAACTACCATCAAATAAAGTCTAAAAAAAAGGATCAAAGTTTCTACTAGCAAAGTTTGCCAACAGCTGTCCTGCAACAGCAGCAGCCGTGTCCAGAACAGCCTGCCCAGGCTGCAGCTGGAGAGGTGTGAGCACAACAAGCTGGGGCTTAGGTGCTCTCCTGGCTGGAGGGCTACCCACACTGACACCCACCTTCAGATCCAGTTCAGCCATCCCACTAGCTGGCACAGTCCACTCGCAGTGCTGCTCTCCAAAGCTTGTCCCCACAGGCAGATGGGTACTTTCCTTCTCCCCTGGCTCTGGCCAGACAAACCCGATGTCCTCTCACACGGACACCATGTGCCGATTCCAGGCTTTCCTTCCATCCAGGAGAAAAGAATTTCCACATACAGTCACACTAAGATTCCCTGAAAGTTAACCAAGTGGTGTCATTTCTCATTTGAATTTCGTGCTAGTAAATGTTTAATAATCCTATATTAAAAATTATTAGAAATTGAATTGGTTCATAGAAGAAAAACAGACAGAAGTCATTGGTGTTTTCAGAATTAAAAACTAATTCATTTTTATGTTTTGGAAAGTAAAGTTGAGAGGTATCAATGAAACAAGTACTGATTTCTCATGAAAAATAATCTCTAGTGATAGATGTAGAGAAGGATCATCACAGACAGGGCAGCCTGTGCCATTAGAGAGCTGTGGTGAACTACCCCAGCCATACCTTATCTTCCCATTCCAACTCATTGCTTGCTTAATTGATGTAGCCTATTAAACACTAAAAGTTAAGAGACTGTTCCTATTAATTAGTTAGCATTAATGATCTCTTCAATTAGACATTTAATTTTACACTGAACTCACTTGCCTTTATTAATTTCTCTCCAAAATTTGTGATCGCCTGGAAGGGGTTCCCACCTGAATCACCTCACAGTCTCATTATGCCAACTGAAACCCACATCATTGGGGAAATCAGGTAAGAGAATGAACAGAAACTGTTCTAAAAAAAAAAAAAAAATCTTATGCGCCAGTCATACAGATGGTAGGGAACATGAAAAGGCAATGCCAAAGGTACAACTTTTGAGTAGTCATAAGAAACTCATAAGAAATACCAAATACTCAACAATACTTCAAGTAGAATGATGCTTACAGAAGATTTCAGTTCTTTATGCTTATTTCACCACAGCAACTGCTAAGCATCACTCTTCAGAGCTTGCATAACCCAGCTCGTGGGCATCTGGCACGAAACATTTTCTGCCTGGTTCTTACCAAAAAGTCAAGGACACTAACATGTTGGTTTGCCCTTATGCGAGTCAGAACCGTTGGGTTCAAGCAGCCTCATTAAATCAGGGGATACTTACGAAGGAGCGAGCTGGTTTCTGAACGGGACTGAGAGCTGAGCTGGGGCAATGAGCAGGGGGGCTGCTGGCTCCCGTGCCTCAACGCAGAGAAGCAGAAAAATGTGGACTGATTTGCTTATGGGATTTCAATTCTCCCAAGTGGGAAGACAGAAATCTTCCAAGTACCTGAGCATGTATTAGATGTGTGAGGCTTGCAGAAACCCATTGACTCAGTAGGAACTGAGTTCTCAACCTTGCAAACATCAGAAAGAGGAATTCTCCAGTTAGACAGTCAAACTAGAAGATATCTGAAGTCAACAATTTCTCTGGATTAAAAGATTAAAAAAAAATTGAAATGCATCAGAAACAGAGAATATCAAACCATTTGATTTAACTGTCAGTGATCTTAATTTCCCTTCTACAAAGCATAACTGACCTGTATATTAATGCTTTCTGTAGTTTCTCATCACTGAGTAATGATAAGAAATCCCAGTCATCTGGGGAAGAACTTGCAGCAGCAAGAGACATTTGCAGCAATAAGACACAGATTTGAAACAAGGGCAAGGTAGCTCAGAAATACGAATACTATTTGATGGATTTTTCCAGCAGGGTTCCCACACCTTCCTGTCATGTGGCAAATGCAGGGAAAAGGGAAGTGATCAGTAACATTTTCCATTTGTCAGTAGCTGGATTTGAGAGAAAAAGGAAGAGGAGGAACGATTTCCACACCAGTCCTAAGCCAGGTAGACCATTCAGCTGCACAGACCTTACTTATTTTCAGAAGATCCCTAGCAGGCCTCAGCAGCCGCCCGCATGGCGCTCACCACAGCTCTCGGAAGGACTTTGTTTTGTAGTTCAGCAGGCAATCAAATGAGAGATTTACTATCGGGCCACAGTCACCAGTAACACTAAAGGTCTCTATTCCCTTTAGTGAAGCAACTATTAGAAAATGAGAAATAGCCCGTGTTGAAGCTCCACAGTATTGTTTTAACTGGAGTATTTAAATAGGTATTTGTGGCCTTTCATCATGGAGGCTTTCAGTGTACCATCTTAAAGCCAACTTAGTTGGTACCTTTGAGGAAAACTCAAGCAGTAGAAGGACTAAACTCATCAGAAAGATCCAGCCTGAGGATAATATTGAATTACTTCCTATTAGTCCTTGTCCCTTCCTGCACCAGAGCCTGGCTTAATTTCTAATTACAAAGAACATCCCTGGAAATAGATTCCCATTTAACACGCGAATATTGTTCAAAGTATACTAGCTAGGTCCTCCAGTGTACACCCAATTTACACACACAGTTACCCACCCATGTAAGAAAAGCAGGTAACTGCCTGAGCAGTGTCAAGGTCATAAGCCGCCATATCAACCCCTGCGCCCTCCCTCCCCCCAATTTGTGCACAGACTCACATGCAAATTCAGATGTTCAAATGCATTCCTATCTAAATAATTTGTACAACTAGCCAGATAGCATAATGGGATGTATTACAAAGATAATTTTCTCACTGTGAACATTACAGCTGCGCCCGGAACACCAGCCAGCTGTACACTGCTGCAAGCACAAACACTCCTGCATAAAGGAAGATAAAGTCTACAACCCTAAACCTGAAACTTTTGCATGCATGTCTAACTATAGGCAGAAACTACTCCCAATACCTACAGCTAGAGTTATGTTTAAGCTTTCGCAGGATCAGGGAATAACAGGCCAAAGAATAAACAGAGGCAGCAGAAGATAACACTGAGACAGAATTACTCAGTAAAATGTGTAAGTTAAGACAAAGCAGGATGACATCTCCTCAGTTATTTTCACATGGAAATCGTTTATTTTCAGTAACAGAGTATTTTACTTCAAGTCTTCCCTTTCCATCACATCTCCCCAAAATTTATGCAAGCTCCTCTCAGCTTTCCAGTTTTGGACCGTCATTCCCCAACTGAAGCTTTTATTCTTCTATTCCCTAAACTATTAGTAGTATGGAAACCTTGCTAGAATTTATTCTGGGCAAGAAAGGAAAGTTTGAGGAGAAAGAGATCTGGGGAAGATACGAAAAGCTGTAAGATTACCATGTAATAAATGATTTCAGTATGGACTTTATTCCCCACTTCTCTGCCATGTGGACAGACTATCTATATTGGTGTGCTAATATGTTTTACTCTGTACAGCTGGAGAATAGAACGACCCCGAGTCAGTCCCCACTATCTCACAGAAAATACTCTGTCCTCTTTCCATGCAGGCACCGGGGCTTTCAACAGAGCGTAGCAGCGGCTTCCCCTCCTGAGAATCAGCCCTCTGTGTACAGCTGCCGCTCTGGGCTAGGGGATGTCAGCCTCAAACACACGCAGACATTCACGGAGCTCTCAACTGCTCCGCATCTCCAAGGGAAAAAAAAAAAAAAAAAAAAAAAAGTGAAGGAAAGCTTTTATGCTATTTGCAGCTCAGCCAATGCCCTGAAAGAGGCAGACAGCACTCCCGATCCCCAAACGTGGCTTCTGTGCCCGGGGAAGAGATGAATAGTGCACAGGCAGGCAAGTTGCGACTTCTGCCAGGATTGTTATTAGCAATGTTTCAGTTTAAAATATCTTGCCTTTATGCATAAATCCCACTTATTGGCAGTCTTGATTAGGCTGTGTGGTATCATTAAAATCATTTCAAAGACATTCCATTTATTTAGTGTGAATTTTAAGTTATTGTCAGAAAATGAAATTATTCATTTTATGAATATATTTATCTTCATCTTTCTAGTAACACTCTCAGAAGGCTTATCTAACAGCCCTCCCCCTTGCAAATCTCTATTCTAGCCCAGAGAGAGATAACGAGGCTCATAAAGAATATGCTCATTGATCAAAAAGACCTTTGGAATCGTTAACAAGGTTCAGATGGCAGAATGGTACATGGGATGCCCTGGAGCTCTCTCCCTCTGTGGAAAGCCTGAAGTAAAATGGTCCTTAAATGCATAAAAAGTGGTCTGCTACGCCTTGTAATCTGGCTCACTAGAAAGATATTTCCATATTAGACAGGAAAGTTTCAGTGTTAAAGGTGAAGGAGCAGAAAGAGATTAATTAAGCAGCTGAAAGAAAGCAGATAAAAAAGTTTTCGAGCACAAGACTCCTTCCATTATTATTCTGCCACTACAAAAATTTAGTTAACTAGAAATAACCACTATACAAATTTTTTTCTTTCTAGATGATCCCAAATCAGATTCTAGTCTAGAAATTTTCTTTCAGAGAATTTTTGAGTTTAAAGAGCACAAACCGTATTTAGGCACAGAAAACTGATCCAAGCTTTCAGCCTCTTCCTGATACAGCCTTGTGAAATGGCAGTCATTGTGAAATGCCAGTCATTTTGGGGGTTTCCAGAGGAATATAAGGATATGCCTGCATGGATTTAATGGAAGATCAGACCTCTTCACTATGTTTATTTATGGATTAGGTGTCCAAGTTGTAAGGTTGGCTCTTCTATGCTTCCTCTGTAATTGACGAACAACATCAGCCTCTTTTAGAGGGCTATAGAAAGTGCTCGAGTTAAGTTGCTGCTGACTTACTCTCCAGAGGAGAATGTTTCTTTTCATTGATTACACACAAGAGATTAGCGTAAAGCATATTAGCGTAAGATTTCAAAATCTTACCTTATGTGCAAACTGCAGGTGTAGACATCACTTGCCTACCAGTGCAAAAATCTTTCTTGGGATACATAAGCAATGCTACAAACATTAAAGAGATGTATTCATGAAAACGTCTTGATTTGAAGCTAGAGAGCAGGCAATCAATATAATTACAATTTAAGTTCTGCAGATAAATGAACTTATTCTATGGGAATTCTGATGAGTGTCCAGGAGCTTCAGACACATCCTTGATAACAACTCAGTTCACTCAAACAATACTTAGAGTTACTGACTTATAAATTACTAAATAAAAAGAAACATCACTCTTTGATTGCCTAGCATTACTTCTTAAAGCATCCAATTTGCCCCTCTTAGCAACTCATATAAGTCAGTTTGATGGACTCCAGCTCTGCTAATCTATTTTATTCTCATCTTACCATCTGTCCTGGTTTTACAGTAGCAAGCCTACTTTTTAGGCTACTTAGTAGTTAATGAAAGGAAAAATGAGAGGATTATCATCAATCACTTTGAAATTGTCTTTTTGTTTAGATAATGAAACAGGAGAGTTGGTATGAACAGGATAGCAGAAGAGAGGAAGCTCAAGTGCCTAACTCCATTCCTGCCAAACAGAATCACAGAATGGTTGAAGTTGGAAGGGATCTCTGGAGACATCTAGTCCAACCTCCCTGCTCAAGCAGGGCCACCTACAGCAAGTTAAGACAATCAAAAGGTCTCTCAATTTGCCAGCAGAAGCATTAGCAAGCAATATGGTATAGATTGACACCTGTAAGCAATTGAAGAGAAGTGCACATTTCATCCAATAAATCATTTTACTACCATTTCACACTCATGAGCTCAGGAAAAAATAATCAGTCCTCTTAGTGGGTTCTCTGCATATAGAGAATTAAGTTCTTATTTCAACTACATCTAAAAACAGCTACAAATACAACAACAGTGGAAAAGAGGAGATGGGAATTTTGAAACTTTGAATGACATAGTAGGATTTTTCTAAAAACCAAGATATTCCAAGCAAATATGGTTATAATTGCCAAAACTCAGTAACTTGCTGTTTAAACAGCCTAGGAAATGACGATGCAAAACAAACACACAAACACTCCCACTTACACAAGCAACGTTTACTTGCACCGCCATGCTTGTAAAAAGATGAACTTCCAAGCTCCAATCACCTGATACTTGTAACAGAAAATCTTAAATCCTTGTCAAAATGGAAGAATTTGTAACTACTGACTCCAGTACTGACCCCAGAAATCATCATTAACTTCAGGAGTATTTGGATATGTGAATAGTCCCTCTGCTAATACAGCTGAAACAGTCAGGCTCTGAAATATCAAGAAGTGGAAATAAAGTATTTGGGGTAACTGAGGCCTTTTGGTCTGCTCATCATCCTGCTAAGTCTTCAGGCAATAGTCTGCTCTTTTCCCACTAGAAAGCTGCTCCCTTTCTCCTCTTTCCACAGACAAGAATAAAGGTTCTCAGAGAAGCTCAGGAAAAAGAAAAAAAGAAAGGCTTACTCCTGTGCAAGGCAGAAACTACAGAAGTAAAACTTCTTCTCACTGTATCTTTGCCACAGATCTTGTGTAGATACCATACTCGTGCATGGTCACAGAAAGCCCCGGGGTCACACATTAGGTGCTGCTCATCTGGCAAAATGTTCACTGCAGATTTAAGATATGCAAAGAAACATGACTTCTCCTGGGCGATAACTGTGTTCAGTACCCATACCTTTGCCAATTCATTACATTATTGTATTGTAAAACAGATAAATAAAAATGTAGCATCAACTACAATTATTCTTTTCAGAACTGGCCACTAAAGAAAATGAGATTAATATATAGCCCGCACAAGCGCAGGTGCTTGACTACCCTAGATAGGGACTGTTTACTTGTGTTATTACGTGATGTAGGGGAACTATCTGTAGTTTGCAGAACCTAATTTAATGTGAGATTAGTATGTAAGGTCCTAGGAGCAATGAGGTATAAAGTAATATCTGCTGTTGATTCCCAGATGGCACTCACTACTATTCATTAATATTTATGTTTCCAAGCATTTCTGAAATTCCACTAGTAAAAGCTAACATAAGTTTGTTAATGTATTTTGTGTGTGTGTGTGTGTGTGTGTGTGTGTGTTCTGAGTGTTTACATTTAGGGGAATTAGTTTTCATTTTCTTGGGTTGATACTATGTATGAGCAAGCAAATGGTTGCCTCAGGTGCAGTGACTGATGGGAATGCAGAAGTAAGCCCATCAGGTTTGGGCATTTTGAATACCTTATTCAAAACATAAGGGGAGTTATTTTTCATCAATGAAATATTTATGTGATGGTCATAGCCATTAAGGTATCTTTCCATTATTTCTGCATGCCCCACGTCCTGCAAGCCTGGCAAATGCGTGAGTTAATCACCTCTTCACGACAGGCAAAGGAAGAATGTTGCACCACCATCACACATTGTGGCTGCATTTAGTCATCACGCTGCCAAGACGATTTAACATGACACAGCCTGGTACGCAAGAGGAGTCCAGGATGCTGCCCTCCTGGCCTGGAGGCATCACGGGGAGAATGTCCAAACTAACCACTTCCCTTCTTTTTGCAAGAACCCCCACACAGTGTTTTTTCAATCTGCACACATTTTTGTTTCAGATCAGAGACACAGAATCCAGCTGCTGCTAGATCGTTTTCTCTTTTTAATCTTTACATCTTTTATGTTTTCGTATGGTAAAACTGAATCAGACAAAGCATGCCTGCCCAAACCCTTCACACCTCTCACGTCCTCGACGAGCTGCAGGGAGCAGCACATCCAGGTCTCACAGCACATCACAAAAGGCAGAGCAACGAGATGCCACAGCGGTCCCTTTACACGTTTCAAACAGCTCTGCCTCCCTGTCTGGTCCACGGCGTGAGTGGGTAACAAGAGCGTTTAGCTCTAGCGACGTAGCTTGTCCACAGGCTACGGTTCTAAAAAACAGAGAAACAGAACTGACCTTCCTTATCATCAGAGACATAATTTTTGGTAAGCTCTTTCTAGAAGCAAGTGAAATTAATTAATATCTTGATCAATTAACTTCAGCTGCAGCTGTAAAATTCCACTGATTTCTAGTTTCTTTACGCAGAAATACATAAGGGTGAGCACCCGTGTGCATGCATACTTCCAAGCATGAACAAGGTGAGAGGAATTCTTCTCTCTTCTGAAGATTGGAGAAATAACTGTCTGAAATTTGTCACAGCTTGGGGGATACACTCATCTCCTGTGGACTGGCACAAAATTCTAAGGTCTGCTACTTTTAGAATATCTACCAGGAAGAAAATGATCACAGAGGTTTTTGTTATCATACTCTCAGTAATGGGAGCTAACTTCTACGTTACCATTCCCTTGTACGTATGTTCCTCCCCTCTCTAATGAGGGCAGACCATTTGCTTCTTACAGCACTGACTACTACCAAGATTCTTGCAGGGGAGGATGAGGCAGAAAACAACCATTTCTTGGCACTTACCATTTATCTCCTACCCCATTGCTAAGCCTGTATTCCAGTTCCTCAAAACTCAGTGTACTTGCATGAAAACTATTAGCAAGCTTTCTGGAATCTGAGAGCCTGGCACAGAGCTCTGGCTTTCTTCTGCCACTCTGAGGGCACTGAGCCCTTTTCACCGCCTAATAGTGGGTTAAAGCTCTGTTAAGTGGCACCACAAGCAGTTCCTCAGAATCAAAATACCTCTACTGGTAACCCATCTACTGTGGTGCTTTTAGATGCCTCAAATAATGCCATGTTCTTGCATTTCTGTACTACAACTACTATTAAGACTATTAGCTACTACAACAACCTTTAATTTCCCAAAATAGGCACTTTTTTTTCTTAAACAATTACTAATTTAATTTTGCCCATGGCTGGTGACCCTTCACTCTGTCAGCAGAGAGTTTCTTGAAACCTCTTCCACTACACACTGAAAATCCCAAACCATGCTGCTGGTGTCATTGGTAACTAGGGATTTCACTAGTAATGTGTCTCTGGGGAGACAAGGATAACTCATGTGGTGAAGAAAGAATTTTTCCAGGATTATATTTATCATCAGTGTATGATAATGTTTAAATTCACTTGCATAATGTACAAGTAATGCATATGATGTTTATGAACTTAATTTATCACTGTACATCAGCATTTGCCAATCTCTTACAAATGAATAGCCTGAGGAAATGTATGGGATTTCTCACTTACTTGAAATCAAGCTTGTCCTTAACTACTTTGATGAGTCAGATCTAATGTTTCCTTGCTAGACAGATTGCAGAACATAACTACAAGAGATTGAAAAGAAGGGGGGGGGGAAGAAAAGAAAAAAAAAAGGAAGTGCAAAGACTACAGTTTCATCAATGCATCAAGTGAGAGGGACATTTAGTACATTACATACCATCCCTTTGACATACAGCACATAGTACAAGTGAGTTCTGACATGCGATTGGTTTCTTAAACAATACAGCTGTAAGTAAAGCTGGAAACAAAAGATTACACTAAAGAGCAAAGTAACTTATGTCTAACCAGTAATTACTGTAGGAAAGAAGTTAATAAACCTGCCAATAAAGCTGGCAGTCACATACAAATATACACATAACAGTTTCTTATTAATGGAAAGGAAAAAAATAACTTTTCTACAGAATTTTTAAGAACTGAACTACAGTCTCTGATACAGCTACATGCTTGCTACATAACTAGGTTAGAAATCCTTGGAGAAAGGTCTGATATTGATGCAATATTATATTATGTTCTTATAACAGTCTGCTAGAGGTTTTTCACCCATATTTAACTCTAAGACTTTTTTAAAAGGTTATTCAGAAATGGCAACTTCCAGACACATAAAAGATGGTGATGCACCAAGAGCCTGTACAACAAGGAGCAAGGGCAGCTGGCAGCTTGGCAGGGCAGGCAGGCCGCTCACACCCCCGCGAAGGGTGGCTCACGCATCCCAGAGAGCGCCAGAGAACCAGGCCACTTGACTCCCGATTTAAGGAAAACATTTCAGTCTGGCACAAAAGCACTTCTGAGGAACCCACGCCAGTTTTGCAAGTAGGTAGATGCCCAGCAGCTCCGTAACTGGTTCATTAATGGACATTTTGAAAATGGGGAGCATAACTGATTAAAGTCCCTAAAACAGTATATCCAGGTAAACAGAAGAGTTCACACAAAACAGGCATCGGTTTTACTCCGTGATGAACTTGCGAAGAGCCCCCTTCCAGCACTCATATATATCCCCAGTAAGGCACTCGGCGTTCCCATGACAAAAGCCTCATGCCCGGGGGCCCCGGCAGCTCGCAGGTCTCCCACCTCCTTGTGGCCGCCCGGTGGGCACGAGCCCCGGCGGGCCACGGAGCCCCTGCACCCCGTTTCCCCTGCCCAGCCACAGCCAAGGGCAGCAGCTAGAAGCACACATTGGAGGACACACGCAAGTATCCCCGAGAGATACTACGCTGCGCTCTTGCCTTCACACGGGCAAAGCCCGGCAGCTAACTAATTCTAACCATTAATCTAATGCCTCCATACAAAGCTGCCAGCTTTATTATTAGCTTTTATACTACACTAAACTTTCAATTTGTTGAAATGTCAATCCAGGTGGCTTTGCTGGAAACTGCTGAGGTGAGGCCACATGAGCAATTATGGACTGTAATGGATTGCTGCTTTTAAAAAAACTGTAAATAAATAATAATAAATAAATCTTTTCATTCCACCAGGGGAATGAACTTCAGGGAAAACACTGGTGACAAGTTATAAAAATTAGAGATGCAGGTCATCCCTGATATGCTCAGAAAATACATGCGAGTCTTCTCACTTTTTTTTCACTGAAAAAAAAATCGTGAAGGACACTAATTAAAAATATGATCCCTTTGAAAATCTCCCTTTAGGGGGGTTGTGCAGACTGTGTGCACTGTGTTTATGTATTGGAAAAGATTTCCAAAGCACAATTTACAAAACCCAAACATGAACAGCTCTAACTGGTCTTGTTCAGGAAAGATCTAAACCTGTATCACAACATTGCAATGCTCTCCCTTAAGTTAAAAATGTTTCAATCTTGAAAGACTTAAATAGCTCATTTCTAATAACCAGCTAGCTTAGAAGGAAACACTATTTCAGAATCAAATTCATTAGATCAGCACAAGAACACAAACTAACAAAACTGATACAGATGTTAATGCAAATTTAGAATAGATTAGGCAATTTAATACTGCCTCAGATCAATTTTACCAATTTTAATGCTTTTTGTCTATATATTAGAAGCAAGTGCTTAAGAACAGGGAAGAAATGTTATAGTATCCAGTAATGATAACAAATACTTCTCCCCATCAGGAAGTGATTGTCATATTTTCCAAAAATACGAACCTGGGAAATATTTTTAGCAAATAGTAAATTATGTTGGCCTTGACCCATCAAAGGATGTAAATAACCACTAATAAATAAGAACTACCAAAGATTAGCTTACTGCAGTAAGAATAGGACTGTAAATAGCATATTCCCCAGGAAAGAAATGAGCAACTTATGCCTAGAATTCAGATGTCTGACACTGGCTGGAACATCATAGCTCAAAATGTTCCTGAGGTTGAAAAACTCATGCCCCATTGCACTCCTCTGAAATGGAGGCAAATACTTAAGCCTGGTGAAGAAAAGAAAGTTTAATACTTTTATCTAGAAATACTAGATAGAGATACCTACAGCTAAATCCTGCTCACCTCACTGGAATTACACATTTTAAAGTAAGTGAGATGGCACTGCACTCTGGCTTTGTTTGCAAAGAAAGTAAACACCGTCAAGTCTCGTTGTGGTCCAGATCGTTTCCCCCGACTTGCTCGGCCGCCACACTACAGGTAGCACGAGTGGTTACTCCTGATTTCCTCTGACACCACACTGGGAATCAAGCACTCTCTTTAGTGCACTTGCGCTACTGAGCTGCCTTTGGAGCAGGATCACATCCTTGCAAGGTGAGAGAGGCAGGGAAAAACATGAAAGAACAGGAGTTGCTAAACACCAATAAAACTTGTTTTGCAAGAGCAAATTACAATCCGCTGCCTTTATTCCTTAGCAAAGAGTTTCTAACCAATGCCTCAGTTTGGTTGAAGACATTATTATTATTCTGCAAGCTCCATGGAAACACTGGCTTGTAACTTATATATATCAGTTCATTGACTGAGAATTGTATTTGTGCTTGTTTTAAAGTCACTGGCCAAGGTCACCGAGTTTTTTATTCATGAAATTTTTGCTTTTCCCCCTTGCAGAAACAGCACGAAATTTATTTATTTATTTATTTATTCATTGTCCTTCTATTCAAGAATTCAAGCATGTTTTTCCTAGCATCATGGTTCAAGTACTCTCAAACCATGTAACAGAGAATAGAAACACTTTGAGTTAGAAACCACTTTGGAACATTTAGTCCTTGGTGCCCTGCTCAAGGTCATACACTAAGCAGTTGGTGAACAAATAAATCTGCTAAATTCCATCAGACTGAGGAATTAAAATTGGATTTATCTTCAATACTAACCTAGTAATTGCACACACTCAGAATGACTATTCTCTTTCAAAGCAACACTAGACTATGAAAGACAATTGGCAATGAAATAAGATTATGTAATTCCTCTTCTTTGTTCTTAAAAAGTAACATTTTTCTAGAAAATTTGGGATCAAGAATATTAACCAACGAAGCAAAACATTAGTTTTAAATCTAACAGCTATGGTCCTGTTGGATTACTGCTTTAGAGTATAAGTATAAATTTACAACTGAGTGGGCATACTGTTTATAGTAAATATACAGTTTACTACAGCAGTAGCAGACCTTACTTTTGTTTATATGTGTGTGTGTATATATGTATACAAAATATATATCTTTAACATTCCTCAATTCTAAAAAAAGAAAGAAAGAAAAAACAAAACAACAACAACAAAAAAGAACACTAAGATTTGTACTGACTCATAATTTTCCCAACCAATAGGAAAGTTGACTGTTGGAGGGAGGAAGAGACTGACACACTATAGGTACTGCAATTTATATTTTCATATTAAAACAACACACATTAACTTCTGATTATATTCAGAAATTAGGTTAAAACATCATGTCAGAGCAGGACAGCATGATGCAAAGCCGGATGCCCATACACTGCTCTGCACGCACGGCCACAGTCTGAAACTTTGGAAAGAAGCATGGCCTTGGGGGCTGTTAGATGGACAAGACTGTTCCAAATGCAGCACCAACTTCCCTTATTAGACCTGCCAATGTTCAAATGAATACACGAGACCACAGAAAGGACAATGCAAAAAAATCCCAAATCTGGGGGAGCTGGAAAGTAAATTTAAGCCACTTTCCCTAACTGCTGTCCTTGTCAAAGGGCCTCTTCTGTAGGCCCCTGACATCTGAATCTACCAACTCTCAGAGGCTTCAGACCTCAGAAACATCTCTGAACATAATACTCTTCAAAAGGTGGCTCTGCTGTGCCTACCTGAATTTAAATTATTTCAGTTATCACTTAAAATAGTTACTTTTAACTTCCTTTGACAGATAAAAATTGGGCACTTCATATTAAAAAAAAAAAGTCTGTAACCTATTACAGATGACATTTGAGATATCGTGTCCTTTTGCCAAGATACACAGTACTCAAGTCACAGCAATCCAAAAGCTCACAGAAGTTTAACAATTGGAAAGTTTTGATTGACACAGCTCTGCTCCTAGTGTGAAATGTCCTATTTAAGGTTTACCGAGATGCATTAGCTCAGCAGAAGGAATCCAGCAATCTTACTGTTTGCCTCCTATGAGAATTTAAGAACTGGCACAGAAGTAAGATGCAGAAAATCTGTTATCTCAGTTTTTGCTCTGTCATCTCCAATCACATGCCATAAAGGCAATCTTATTTCTCTGAACTAAGACTACCGAAAGAAAAGAAGCAACCCCCTCTCCCAAAAGCTGTTATCTTTAAGTGCCTATTTCAGATGGCATTTGTCTCAATCTGAAACTGGCTACAAAAGCCTCCAGATGTGGTACGTAACTGGTGCCAGCTTAGGCTAGACTACCATAACAAAACCCAGAAAACCCACCACGAGTAGCCCAGCCCCAAGGAGCAGCTGGGTCCAGCCACCCATCTCCCTGTGCTGCCACCCAGCACCTGGATGCAAAGCGTCAGTCTGTGCACAGAGATGTAGAAACTGGAAAAGGCCCCGCCAGTGACTTGGTTTTAAATATTTGTCTTTATAGATTACAAATTTGAGAGTAAAAAGTAATTTCCCATCCCTTATCTGCCCGTTCCTATATATTTTCCATAATTCTTCAATGACATTTTTGGTATGTCATCTCTTTTCAGGACATTACTTTATACTACAGCTTGGTTAAGGGACAGCCCATTCCACTCACAACACTGGGCATAAGGAGAAGTTATTTTTAGTGGATGCCCAACTACAAGTAAACAGAAAAAGAACAGAACTCAAGCCATGCAAAGGAAACCAGGAAGCAGCTTCAGGTATTTGGTAAATGGTAAGTATATGTATTTTAAGCCCCTCCTTCTGGAGAGAAGCCACAAATATTAGGAGGATGTTAACAATTTCTTACTCTTTTCCATTAATGTGTATGTCAAAAGCTGAGGGTACTGAAGTCAACTACAGGAAGATTTCACTTCTCTGTAATGAGATGACTTTATTCAGCAAATCATGAATGTGGAGGAGGGAAAGGAAGGATACATGATGTGTCAGTAGGAGTTTGGCAAATGAAACTGCCCTGCAAGTTCTGAGAACCATTAAATTCCAAGATGCAAGGAAACAAACAAACAAAAAAAAATAGTCTCAGTGGTTTCCCCATATGAACTTTAATCAGACTTTTTTTCAATCTGTTTAACTATGATGTTAACCTATTCAGCAAGATGATTAAAACTGCAAGTTACATATCTTAATTGCTATAATTAACAGAAGGCCAGAAAATTATATATCAAAACTGCACACAACTAGGAGGCAGTTTCAGGTTCTTACAAATCCCAGTAGTTTAAAAAATCTTGGAATTATAATGCTGGTATAAGTGTGTACAAGTTTTATTAATTACGGCCAAGTTTAGGGTTGCACAGACAAAGACAACGCCTTGTGCTAGCCAGTGCAGTCTCCTATGCAGACTCATGCGACAACTCTCATCCAACAGACCTCACAGACCCCCCAGGTAAGAATACAAGCCCACTGAACAACCTGATGGTAACATGATCCCATTTAAATAAAATATTAACCAAAAAATTCTCAAACCCTGAAAGAGAGCTTGACTGCAAGGATACAATAGGGTAGCCATCCAGTAAGTGAGCACAGAAAGGAACTTGTTTTAGAAGAGGTGATGAGGCAGCATTACAGGACACAATTGTTTAATTGTCCTGTAAGACAGGACTTAAAAAAAGAGAGAGAGAGAGAGAGAGAAATTACACATGATATTTGCTTTGATACTGTCAGGTTTTGTTAGAAGTCTGGAGAGGTAGAAACCAGGCTGGAACTGTAAAATTGTGTTGCAAAGTACTTCTGAATACTAACATAGGTATCTGCAGAATTCTGAAGATGAGTTTGTGTGTTATTTTTATTTAGTCAGTGGCTAAGGAGGAATATGACAACAAATTCCACACTGCAATTCCCAGAAATCTAAATTCCTGCTTAATTGAACTGAGGAAAGAATGGGCAACTGGCAGCAAAGGCCAAAAGGGAAGACAAGCCAAAAGCACGAATAGGTTACCTTTGTCTAATAAACATCTTGCATTTCTACATTAAAAGGTCAAAAGAAATGAAACACTAGCAAGAAGCAGCCAAGCATACTTCAGCGATAATTCCCATTTGGCCATCCATTACTAGCAATTAAGAGAGAAATTATTTTTGTTAAGACTGCAAGCATAGAAAACAAAAACAAAAATAGGCATTTAGAAGCTCCGTTTCTAATAACTGAAATATACTTGCTCATACAGAAGACCAGTACAGCTATTTCAAGCAGAACTGAGGTTCTCCTGAATTGCACCAATTCTGAAGTACTAGAGAAAATCGGTAGGTACCATGCTGGAATTAATGCCATGAAGATGATCAGCTCTCCCTCGCTCTTCCATGTGAGTCCATACACATCTCTGGGCATATTTGACACAGTGACACAGGCTGCTGTGTATGCGGGCCTCATTATAGCAGCCAGCAGGCAAAAAGAAAGCAACAACGCAGTTAGAGCAGACTGAACTTTTTTTTTTTTTTTTTTTTTTTTTTTTTTTTTGGTAGTACCAATACTATTATTTATTTTCATTGAGAATTTTACAAGCACAAGTATCCACTGTGGATATGTCTAGAGGTCAAGTTTTCATCTAAAAAGTATATGAAGGGAATGGTTATTGCTCCCTAAACATATCAGAAACTGGACTTCTTGTTTGAACATTTAAGTATTTGAAAGAGTTCCTGTCCCCCCAAAAGGGAAAGATTTTCTAATTTTTAGAAAACTAGAGGGAAAAAAGCATGTAAAAACATAGCAAAAAAGTACAGAGATAAGTCAAAATGGCTCATTCCTATGACATACTTTCAAAACTTTTGTCTTGTGGTTAGCTTAAACCTTGAACACGAGGCCCCTTTCAGAATGGAAAAGTGAAAGGTGTGAAAACAGGACATTTGCAAATCACTCTTTGTTGACCTTTGTGTTAAGAAACTCACTAAAGCAGATGCTTCCAACTAAATACATTTCATTTTGACAAGCTATTCTGTTTCAAAAGGGAAAAGAAGAACCTTCCCATCAATTCAATTTCCCAAGCTTCTGGCAAAGCCCACCTCCTCAACTGACCTTGCCACTCCTGCTGTACGTGCAGGGGCTGCAGGCGGCACGTACAGGCTCACCGTGGGCCCACCAGGATGATGAAGCCATGCCTAGGCAATGCACATCAGAAAATCTAGTACAAGCTGATGCGAAATAAATTAAAGTGTTGAACAGTTTGAAGGACTGTATTTTAAAGAAGTATATTGTTTTTTTTTTTTTTAAATGAACCTGATACATGAACTTTTCTGTAGAAAGAGCTCCTTCTTTTCCAAACCATAGGAAAGAGATCACTGGGCTCTTTTTTTTCTTAAATTAAAAAAAAGCAAGAGTTGTTCATTGTCATTTTCTGACGAACAAACTATTTCTACTATGTAGTCTTCTTCAAAATATTTAAGGTAGAACTAAAGTTTGAAATGAATGAATGATACCTAGAGAAATCCTTGGGTCATGTTTAGAATCAGACAATCAAGAGATATACAATTTCTTTTCTCCAATTTTTAATTCTTATGACTGACACAAGATATCACTACTAAGAATCTCTACTGTTTTTTTATTCCACAGTATTAGAAAATAATAAGAAAAAATACCTCCTGTACAAACTCTCAATCAAACCTTTTAAGTTTTAAGTAGAAAACAAAACAAATATTTTATTAAATCTATTAAATCCATTTTTAAGTTTATTTGGTTCGATAAAGCTCAGTAAAATACCTTTATGAAAATTTATCAGGTGTCATTTGAAACTCATAAGGATCTCCACAATCTGCTTTGGAAAAGATCAGTGCCAGTATGCAGACAAGAGCAGTGTTGCAGGCAAATTCCGCAGGTGTTCCCAGCCAGCAGACTCTCACAGTCCAGGAAGCACCCAGGAAGTGATTAAGTGTATCTACCAGGTGTAAACCAAATACAGCTGTTTCACTGGATAAGCACCATGCATTTAACCAAGAGCTCAGGCAAGACAAGAAGAGGCAGCAGGAAAGAGCAGAAGTCACCAGGATGTTAACAATTTTTCAATCATCCACTACAGGTTTGAAGGACAGACCTGGCGATGGAAGGCGCTACACCAGTAGCGATCTCCCGAGACCACACATCCTCCCCTTACACTCAGGTAACTCAAGTCAGCAATAATCACCTTGCTGAACACCTAGAAGGTCAGATCAGGAACGCAGTATCTGTGAGAACACATTTAACAAAATCGTGAAAGCAAGCTATAACCTCAGTAATCTGAAATCAGAGGAGACAGGCTGCAGAAAAGGAGTTGCTGTTGCTTTCCAGATTCACCTCTTACGAAGCAATGCTCTTGTTACTAACTTGTGTACAGCAGTTTTTACACTGCAAGCAACTGCCAGAGCTACAAGCCAAGATTCTTCAAGTACCAGAGCCCAACATGTGGTACATTGAACGAAACAGACAAATCTACATGACCTCTAAAATAGGAATTTTCTATAAGATCATATTAATAAAGGGCAATAAAAGTATATCCTAAAGGAACAAATGCATTAATATTCCAAACATATATTAGCCTTGGACTTGTCTTCACTTGCACAGAAATTTCCTAGATCAGGACACCAAATAGGTGCATAACGGAGCATTATTAAATATTCATACAGCATTGATAGAACTCCACTGCTACACAGAATCCAGTACGAATATTGCCAAGGTATTAGAGTGATCTAAGAAGATAAAGAAAATATGACGACATTGTATTTTTTTAAATAGAAGAACTAAAAAATTTATACTGACGGTAATCTTGCACTATAACTGTAATACCACTAAGTTGATAAGTGGGAGTCATATACAACGGAGGCACGTACACTACTGCAAAGAAGGATAATTTAATATTAGGAAAATTAGTAGAAGGAATGATTGAACAACTTGTTCCACATTTTGGTTACCCCATCTGCAAACTTTTCTTTATAGAATATGAAATGTTAACAGAAGGATTAACTACAGATTTATGAATCCAATGCTTCTAATGAATATACTAGAGTGTTTATCTTCAGATTCAATCAGTCTCTGCAAACTTATGGTAAGCAAATAGTTAGAGGAGTAAGCATATTCTCAGTTCCATTATGATTTCCTGAAATCAATGAGCTACAATACAAACGTTTGCCCACAAGCATAACAAACAGCAGCCCTCCCTGCCTCGCTAGTGTTCTTCACTGATAGAGATCTGACATGGGAATGGAGAGCACAGACTGCAAATGACTGCTACTCAGCTTTGTTTCATTTGTTTCCATTTTCAAGTGATAACACTATAAAATTCTCTATTATTTTTAGCAGCTAGAACAGGTGGCATAAGGAAAAAAGCAATCCATTATTTGTATGAATATGTAGCCCTATTCTACAACATTCTTCACTTTGTATCAATGGAATGTACAATTACCTGATTCTGAATAAATTGTGCTGTTTTTATCATTTGAATTCCCTGCTATACAACTACACACTGGTACCCTAAAGACACCCGAAGATACCAGTGGGGATTCCTTATCCATTCAGATATCTAAAGTATCTTGGTGAGGTTGTCACAACAAACAAACAAACAAACAAACAAACAAACCAAAAAAAAGAAAAAAGGCAAAAAAGCATACCACAGACTTCCTCAGAAGGGAAGGCCTGGACTTGAATTCTGAATGTGTCTGAATTGATTTTTTAGATTTGTGACTTTCAAACTCCACATAGGTCTTTAAGACGACCACAGAAAAGGTAAATATTCAGAGATGCCCCTGCAGTACAAGTGCCCTGGGATTACATTGGAACATCACCTGTACACCTTGGCCATTTCTACCATTTCCTGCTACCAGCTATAAACTGCTTGACTGATGTGCCAGTTAAGGAGTGCTAAGTCTGGTGATTTATCAGCAGAGCCACCCACGCTGCTGCCTTTGGTCCCCCTGCTTTGCTGGAGCTGAGGTTACTCTTTCTTATCACTGGATTCTTCAGCGGTAACAACCGACTGGCTGAAAAGTCTCTTCTTTGAAAATCCTTTAGGATGACCCTGATATACTCACCTAATACAAATTACTTTAAGAAGTATTTTCAACCCTGCTCACAACTGTGTTGTGCTACTGCCTTATTGTTAATCTTTACTAACTCATCTAAGATAACTGCCCACAACAATTCCAGTGGGTCACCATCCAGGTGGGCAGCGTAGTCTGACTAGGTAACTTTGGCCAAATACTGCTTTTAGATACTTACATACAGCTGGAAAGAGACACTATCTTTAACAGGTGTTTAATTTTGGTTTTCTTCTACGGCCATTATTTTTCTTTCCATTCTAATCTTTTGCTGCTTGCAGCATACAGAATGGGACTCTGCTCTTGCTTAGCATTACTCAATTTCAGTGGCTGTATCTCTAACAAGTAGTTCTAGAAGTCACCAGAATAATGAAGATTGATTTTATAGGGTTTTGCATCTTATGGTTAGATTTTATGGTGTTTAATAAGCCTGAACTCTGACTGCAGCTTTAACTGCAGCTGGAACACTTAAAATTCCTTTCTCCCATGGCAGATCCTCTGAAGTGAAGGCTTGAGTGAAGTGCAGAAGCCTTCCCTGATGTCCTATTTAATGTAAACTATAGAAATTTAGTATCTTTTGAGACTTCCTCTGAAATCTGGCCAAAATTAAGTGAGAAATTCAAAACATACAGAAGAAGATGAAGAAAGATAAACAGTGAAATTGCATAAATCTTTTTCTTTGAAAGCCAAAGTTGCCGCAAGACATAAATTACCATTTAATACAGCTAGATCTCAGTGAGTAAAAGCACTATAATTACAGCAAGTCAACTGAACTTACCAACCTTAAGATAAGAAAGTAGTTTAACTAATAGATAAAAGCAGTCATTCTAAAGGATTGTAAACAAACACCATACAGCACCTTATCTGACCTTAGAAGCAATGGGAAGAATATGCTAAATAAGCGGTGACAGGAGTAGTACTGACTTGTGACCATAGCCACATAAAGAAATAGCTTGGGGAAAATTTACTTGCAGCTGTGTCATACCTCTTGCTGTGCTCTGGACTGATCGCTCTCAATAACGTCTTAACAGTGGATGCTATCCCTACCCTTCCTGTGGTCTTGCATTGGGAATAAAGCCAAACAGTTTTAGTCCTATGACTCCTGGACACCCAATAAAGGGAGTAGCATTGGTCAGAACACGTATGTTTTAAATGATGCTCATGTAACAAGACGCAAAACCAAATGAAGCAGTTTGATCTTTCATCCCTTTCTATTGTGGCACCAGTGAAATTCTTTTCCAGCCTATGAATAGGAGAATTGATGAGGCAATGGAGCATGGACTAAACAAAAGAGAACTAAAAAACAGAAAAAGATTCTAAAGAGAAAAGAAATTAAAATACTTAATTGCTGCAAAGAAATAAACAAAAGCAAACAGAACTCTATAAAAACACATTATATGCCTACTACCACATGGGACAAGCCAAAGGCTATTTAGATGCCAAACATAAAATAAATTGTGCTCCTAGAATTAGATGTAGACTGATTTTGCACATTCACACAGCAGCCTAGCACTCAGATGAATGTATTACAAAGAATACAAGCCATATAATGTTTGTCACTATTTCTCATTTCCTGCTTCCATCTGTTCAGACCCAGTTGAAATCTGCTGTACTTTATACAGTCTCTTTTCTCTGGGCCTATCTGGTTATTACCATAAAAGGTGAGTACTAAAAAGGCTAATGTTAAATGTGCTGCCAGTATTTTGTACACAAAGTACAGTGCCATTTTTGTAATACTATAGGGTTTAGAGGCAAGCAAAATGCCTAGCAAAATTAAAATAAAAATAAAGAAGGAGGAAAAAACATGCTTCACAATCTGCTTCTAAGGCTGTTACGTGCTACCAAAGCTGTGCACTCTCTAGCAATAAAACCCAAATGAAGTCTACAATTAACTTCACCAAGAGAAAAATGAAGCATCACAAGACAGAAAAATATGCGCAGTCTGCTGTTTTACTTAGGATCTTTCAAAAACAGAAGTTAGATTCGACTGCAATTTTAATTATATAAGCAACTCACTGCAAATATTAGCTAGACAATTCACTAAATAAAAGCCATCAATATTATCTCTATTACAAATGGAGCAATGACATGGTAAATGTATTCTCTTTGTTTCTTTAATGCTTTGGGAGGAGCCACATTTTATAAAACTTCTAAGATTGCTGGCTATTGCAACAAGTCTTCCTCAGATATCTGCATGGACTTACAAGGAACAGCTCTGTGTAGGTTAAACTGTGATGTTATGAGCTCCTAACTGCACAAATACAAGCTGTCAGTCACCACCAGAAAGATAAGAAATTCAAGTACACTCTTATCCCTGAGCATGCTGAGCACCTACCTTTGTTTTCATGATTTATGCTCTTGGTAACTGATTACTCTTTCATTATCCAATTTGGGATTAAGAAAGTCATCTAGTCCATACATAAATAATAGCAAACTCAAAGTTTGCATAATGAACGATGGGTTATATTATATTTGTTATTAATCTCTTACTTTCTATTTCTTCATAAATCATTTTTGATTCATACAATATGGCAGTATTTTAAAAGGATGCAAGTAAAGCAATTAAATATTTCACGTAGCAAAAGGTATAGCTTTTGTGACACTGAAGGCCAGACTTAGTTATCATACTGGTTCCTCTGATTTAGAAATTTATAAATGTTCAGTTTCTTCGTCATGCTAAACATGGAGAAGGCTGCAGCAATACAACTACCCCACAGTAGGATAAATTCCAAGCAGCTCTGTGAGGAGCACTCCTACCAGTTACCAATAAACCTGACTGGATAATAAAGAAACAATAAAAATTTAATGCTTTGATAGGGATAACGTGAATTAACTAGGAAAACAGATACAGAATAGCTGGATATGTGAAAACAACAACATCTTTGATGACCAACCACAAAATAGCCTCCACATTCTCATCTACAAAAATTGTTGAGTAACACATCAGTCCTAAAAAGTGTTGCTCTTGAAGTTCATCCAAGATGCTCCTGACAGTAACCTTATGTTTATAGTAATAAGGTTCAGCACATTTCATAAAAACGTTCTATACTGCTCATGCTATTAATAAACAAACAGCTACATGGGGCAAGAATCACAGAAGCTGTTAATAATTAACTCTCTGAAACTTGTAATATTCAGTTGCCACATTCGTCTCCCTTTTTCATATTTTTATTTCTATTTACTTATTTATTTACACTTGGACAGTAAAAAGAAAACCTGTAGTGCCCTCCAATACTTTTGTATCAGGAAAAAAAGAGCAAAGCCAGATATTACTTTGTATTTTTTCTGCACTACAAGACATACCAATTAGTATCCAGGTACTCATAAGGAAAACAGAAAAAAAACTCTATATATTCTACTTTCTAAGGAAGTACAATATTATGTTTTGTTGCAATACTTGTTTTTAAAGTCTCGTATGCATTTTTCCTAAGCAGTCTGTTGTTTATTATTAATTTTTGTTCATATGTGCAGAAATATCATCATAACGTAATAATCTGCTGGAACATCATAATATCATCATTTATTGCTGCAAGAACATCGTCTAAATTCCATCACAACCTTTCTCACTCCAAACCCAAACCATTACAGATGGCCGACTGGCTTTAAAACGTTTCCTTTTTAACTGTTGGATAAAGGAAGGCTGATGGGATCTTTCTTCTCCTTTTTTTGAAACACGCACAATGAGAGTTTTAAGCGTTACTGCAAAAAATATCAAAAGCCTGTTCTAAATCACTCTAGAGAAACATCTGCATGTTCTCCCAATCAAAGATAAGCACTAAAATTTTATAAGGTTTAAATAAAACAAGCCTAGTAGTTAACTACAAAAAGTTGGCATTTTACCAACTGCCAAAAGCAGATCACCGGACAACCCTTGCTTTTAACCCAGCTGTTTGGATGAAGATGCTGTCGCCCCCAAAAGCCATCTACACTCAGCTGGATGGGTGTGAAATCAGGAGGTAGCTCAAGTGAGCAGATATGCCCCTCTCCTCCGTGCTGGGAGCCCATTGCCCGTTCTCCAGCTCTCACCTCACTCGTGCCATCCCCTCCTGTCCTGGCCAGCCAACACTCCTGTGGCTGCAGGGTCTTGGCTAGTTACCATTACTGATACACGTGGGTAGCAAATGCAAACGAACAAAAGGCGCTACTGCTGCTTGCACTGATCACGTGGTGCTAATAGGGCAAGTTTGGGGGGCAGCACAGTCTGGGCAAGAGTTTTGCAGTACAGTAGTGCAATGAGAATGAAAAGAACCTGGGCTGTGCAAGCGTAAGGAGCTCCTGTTCGCATTTTTAGTAAATATCACTAAAAATTAATAAGATTTTAAATAACTAAAACAATTGATGACTACTGCAAACAAATTATACCTCTGTTGGCACACATGTGGAAAAATCATTGCCAAACGACTTGCTGTATCCGCTCTAAAGACCACCATAAAATTGTGGAATCTTTCCATTTGAAAACCTATAAAAGTGTCTGCACTCCAAAGGTATAGCTTCAGTTTCTTTCTTTATATTGCTTAGTTTGACTGTATTGTGTGTTGCACTGTCCCAGCACCAATGCTTTTTTTTTTTAATTTATTTATTTAGCCAGGTATTTCCAAAGTACTTCACAACACAATCTATAGAAGGTCAAGTACTGAAGTTATTTATAACACTGAACAAGGACTGTTTGTTGCTCTCACCTCAGTACATAGCTTTCCATGCTTCGCCTCACACTGAGTTGCTCTTTCCAGCAGTTTATGACTCCAAAAGAGAAACGGCTCATTCCTCAGTTATTTGAAAAACAGTATCACATAAAGGTCTAGCAGTCATTAGGTCAATGATTCCAACAAAGAATAGGGCAGGAGGGAGGCAGAAAACTCATCTCACTCACACAAAAGTGGTAAGGAAACAAGTGATTCATTGATTAGTAATATTTTTCCTCCTCTATTCAAAAGTTTTACTGTTTTTGCAAACTGAAAAGTCACTTGTTAAAGGTGTCATCTTTTCCTACCTCTAATCATCTTTGCATTTAGACTCTTTTTCAGAGAACCTTCCAGATTTAAAAAAATCTGTGCAGACTGAGGACTAAGGGTAACTTCATACATAAAAGTAAGTAACTGGAAAGAGTATTACTCAGGAGTAACTTAAACAGATGGGTTTTACTTGGTTGTCACAAAAGATGCTTCTGTGCAGAGAGCACTGTAAATAACACAAACAGAATAAATTTTTTCTTCCTTGAGTGCAATTACTGCGTCTCTGGAATTCAAGGATTTTCCACACACAAACAACTTGGTGTGCAGGTAAACTCTATACGAAAAGCAGCAGGCAGCGAGCTTAGCAAGGTCGCTGGGTAGTAACCGTGAGATGTGGAACCAGGGCCCCACTGCCTGCTCCCAGATTCGTGCTCAGGCTTCTCGGCCACCGCCTTCCAACAGAAGGAGCCAGGTGCTGCAGCAGGAGCCCAGGGCTACACAGCGCACAGCTCGGGGTTATAGGCGCCTCCCGATGCATTAGCTGGAGCACCCGCATGGCCCTGCTGGCAGGGCTGCAGAAGGACAGAGCGACGGACAGGAGTAGGGAAGCACAAAGAGACTGCAACCGTGATGCTCACTCGGTTCGGCCACGACTCTGCCCCTCGTGGTGCTGCGCCGAGGGGTCACAAGCAGGCGAGGCGAGAAAAGGCTGCTCGTCTCGCAGGCCCCTGCGCCCAGGCGGCCGGACACCTACCACGCAGAGGAAAGAGGAATGTGTCTGATGGTCACGCGCAACATGCTCTTGTACATTCAGTGAGCAAAGCCCTGCTACTCTGAAGTGCTATTTATAAAAGATTAAAAAAAAAAGAAAAAAAAGGGAGGGGGTGGGAACAAGGACTCACTTTGAAGGAATTGTGGAAGTGCTGGATGAGGAGAATCTCAAATAACCTCCTATTTTCTTAGCAAAAACATGACATTAAAATAGACTTCCATTTCCAGGTTTTTAGCTACCAGACTTCCAAGACCTACAGCTAATAATAATATCCTGAGATGACCATAATGTGAGCATCAAGAACAAACATATAGGGTGGAAATGAGACTACAAATTGATTCAAACATCAAATAAAATTGCAACACTCAAGCCTGTAAAAGATCCCAATAGAAACTTGGGTAGCAGGATGCGAATGTAACAGCACGAAAGAACAGGAGTTAATATTTTGATGAAGACCAAGTATCTGTAAAAAGCCTGTATACCAAAACTGCTGTAATAACCATTACCTACATTGCTAGGGGGTTTGAATGTTAAAATCTCATAGTGTGGGAATGTTTTTGTTTTGTTTGTTTTTAATTCACAAATAAAACCTCTTCACAAGGGGGAGGCTTTTCACGTGGGTTGCATACCGTAAATATTTTCAGAAAAAACTACTTTTGTTGCTTTCTAGTGAACTCTGCGTGAGGAACTATACGTTCTCAAATTCCACTATAACAGAAATGCAATGATCTCAAAACAAGTTTGACGCATGCAACATTCAGTCTATATTCCACTGTTTAAATTCAGAATGAAAAATCAGGAGTGCTTCTGGGAAGACTGAAAACCATTTGGCCCAGCATGGGACAATCCCTTTACTATTCCATACTCCCTGCCACGCTGACTAATTAGTTTTTGAATGACCCAAGTGTTTTTGTCACAACAACCTTAACTACTATGCTATTCCATGCTTTTTAATTATCTTAAACAAAACAAAACAAAAAAGCCAGAGAGAATTGCCCTGAAATACAGAGTGAAAACAGAGAATGAAGTTGCATATGATGTAGTGACTATGAGGCCCTTAAGAAGGAGCAGGCCAGAAAGAGAATAAAAAGTTTATTGGAGTAAAAAGGTTTTTAAGACAGACAGACAGACAAAAGTATGGATAACAGATAGGGAAGAGGGGAACAGGATGGAAGAAGATGACTGCAGCAAACAGCATTGGGAAAGAAGTTCTTCACTGACTAAAGGAGATACCAGTATTGACTCTGAACCAATCTGCAAGATGCTGTTAGAGCTCAGACGTAGGATGTCAAGGTAATGTAACATTTTGGAGGGGAGCAGAGGGTGGGACTGTCCCAAGTTCCACCCTAGGTAGGGTGATCGCTTTCACATTTCTAACGTCACAACCCGACCAGAACGCTTGTTAGATTTATAGGCCTCTAATACACCATATATTATTTTACTTTATCAGGAAACAGGCAAATTATTTCCATCTGAGAGTCTAGTCATACTTTGTTATAAACATTTATTCCTCCTAAAGGAAACAGAGTAAAGGGAAACAACAGCTCAGAAGGGAATATAATTTTAATGTTTGGTTAAGTAACTGAGGTTGAAATATCCAGAAAATTCTACATTTTCCAAAAGGAAAAACTCCAGTTTTTATACGTATCCTTACATCAACAGTAAATTCCTCAAAATAAAGACTTCCATTACTTAGGAATGCAACATCCCATTGGTCTTGATCTAGCTACAGAAAACCCTTGCCTGTTGACAAACAAAAATAACCACCTTATTTCTAGCAGGGATCAGCCCACTATCTACTTGTTAGCTATTGCCTAGAGATATGCACAGGAACTCATAGCAAAATTATGAAGATATTGCTGCATAATTCAGAAGACAGAAGGATATTACATAAATTAGGTAAAAACGTCTTGAATCCTCAAGTCAACCTAAGAAAGATCTTTCACTTCAAACTAAAAATTTCAAATTTATCAAACACAGGAATAGAATTTGAATATCCAATTCTTTCTACAGAGCAAATCTGTTGGATATCTGCAATATAATATTGCGTTTGGTCATAAACCTCTAAAAGATATGAAGCGTTTGTGTGAGAAGAAAAATGCACTAAACAAATGGAACTCAGAGGAGCTGAAGGAGCTCTACTTGTTTTCTTTCTAAAATCAGACTTTTAGCAGTAGCATGGGGGAGAACAGATACAGAAGAGAGAAGTGTGTATTACTTTTCTTTCTGAAAAGCAGGTGCAGGATTAATGACTAAACTAATAGTGAAATAAATGATCACTGGAACAAAGAATAAGCAGCCAACACACTTACCAGCTGGATACTGAAAGAGGCAGCACAGAAAAAAATCCCAACATTTCAGGTACTGAAGGACCAATGCACAAGAAGAGTGTTACTTTCCAGTGATCCATAAAGCAAGGATCTATAAACTTGACATAAAGCTGAGACTATTGCATGGGTTAGAGGGCTGCTAAGCTCATCAAAACCAGAAAAACAAACCAGGTTTGCAGCTAGAATTACAGGACTGCTAAGAAGCAGCATTATTTCCCAAGTTTCAGATTTTTGATTTTTATATTCTTTAATATAATTTAACATAATAAACTGAGTGTCATAATTCATGACACTGGTTTACTAGTGACATAAGTAATTGCATTTTTTATTTAATATTAATCGCATATGTTCATTTCTTCCTTGTAGAAATCTGAATGACCACAATGGACCACTTGGTCTAAAGGGTAGTGGTAGGCAAGAGAAATTTTATATAATACACCAGCAAATAGACTAAGAAATAGAAGTCTTCAGAGTCTTTCAAAGGCTTTAAAAGGGTTTAATCTTGAGGCTTTCATCTGAAAAATAGAAAAGCAAATACAAAGTCCAGATATAAAGAATAATAAAGAATAGAGTAGAAGAGTAGCTTAAACAGGAAGGTGAAAGCAAAGCAGGAATAAATTCAGATTTTTCTTCAAACACTATGTCAGTATTATACAAACAATAACCTATCTTGAACAAAATCCGAAACATTCTTTATCAGAGCCCCCGTGATCTGACTCAAGACAGTATTTTGCCATGATATCACAGACGCTGGAAAGCAACTTGGACAATAACTAAGAAAAGCTGAATGACAAGATGCAGCGACCTGTTTAACCACATCAGCTGCATGAGTACATTCATAAAACAGACAAATTTTAGTTCATGCACAAGTACAACAACAAAGCAAACCACTACTGTCATCTCTACATCATGAAAAGATCACAAAGGTCACCTTCAAAGTGATAAAGGAAGGTACGTGCTGCAAGCCAAGTAGGAAGGGTGTCCTGTGATGCAGCACAAGAAGAATAGGACATTACAAAGATGGCGCACAAACCACCACCAATTTTAATTTCATTGCTTTCTGGGTTTTCTTCAGGCCCAACATTACCTTAATGTTCTCCCTGGCTCCCGTAATTAAATTCACTAATCCCCAGTCTTCAGGTAAGTTAAGCTAATTTAAATTAGTACCTGAGCCCCTCACATTCCTTTCCTTTACAAAGGAACAAAGTATTGAATCTTTCCCTCAAAAGGGGGTATTTTTGTCTCTACTTCAACCCCTCCTTCTTCCTTGTCCTCGTTCCATATTCTAGGGGCTAGGAAGTAGGCTAAATATATCTAAATCTTCATGAACTAATATATCTGGATATATAACCAACCCACAGAAATATATCCCACAGCACCCTCCTTACACAGTTGCTTTACATTCCCCAACTGCCATTTACACTGTATTTGCAAACTTGCATGATCTGTTTAACATCCCTTATTTTATTTCAGGGTGCTAAGATTCCTGCAAGTAATACCTGAAATACTGTTATCCTGGCAGGCATCAAAAGCTAAGCAGGATCAGGTAGTCATGAACCCTTGCACTGCAGATAAACACAATTACTAGATAAAGATCTCATGGAAACATGAGTAGCTGTTCATAGGAATAGGAAAAATAAATTTACTCTATTATCTCCAAAGAAATCACCTAAGCTGCTCCATCACTTCAAAGAAGTGTTTGGAGGTCATGCCTTTAATTATACAGAGAACATTTCCTCAAATATTTCCAACTATACAATCTTCCAACAACCTTTTCTGTCTGCAGTGTTAATCATCTTGTGGTCCCATTTTAGGTTTGGAAATTATTTGTTCCCTGCTTTAAATTTCTCCTTGAAATTCCAACTAACACAGTGTCATTTGTTTCTTGTCCAGAACTATGGCATCTGTTTGTATAATTTTTTCAGCTGCTCTCAGCCATGAGATTAACTGATGTGCAACTATAAAATATTAGAAAGCAGTGTTATGGCACATAGAATACCTGCACTGACTGTCAATTTATCTCCAATAATTTGACCATGTAGTGTGTTGTTTCAGTCAGTCTCCACGAGCCACAGGCCAGTGCATTCAAGCTGCTCTGAACGTAGGCAACAGTTTGGTATGTGAGACTGAATGCTGAAAGCTCTGTTTTTCCTGTAGATTTGCAAAAAAATTATTAAACATGATCTAAAAAGCTCATCTTTAGTATTTACGAAATCTCTAACCTATGTCCAAAATTTTGATAACTAGTTTCACTACAAATACAATGTTAAAAAAAAGAAACAGAAAACAACAAAAACCCCTCCACCTTACTAAAAGCCATACTTTCATTAATCTTCATATCTTACAATTTTCTGGCAAAGCTTTTAATTAAATATATCACTTTTCAAGTGGATTTCTTCTCATAATACTTGTTAGATGTAGCACAATTACAGATACTGCTGCTCTTCCAAATGCATACAATATGAGTAAAATGAATAAATACAGATATTGTTTCCTACACTTACTAAACTCTAGTTAAGGAATGAAGACCTTTCCTTTAGTCAAGTAACTCACCCCTTGGCCTCAAGCCTCCTAAATACATCGAACTATGAAGTTCATTAAATAGCATCTGATCAGATTTTAATTTTTCTTTAGAAACAGTTCAAACAGTACAGCTCTGAAGTCTAAAATACATCCTTACTGCAGGCATTTCTTCAGATAGACAGTAAACTTGGGAACAGAGACAACACTTTCAAGACAACAGGGGGGTTGGACTAGATGATCTCCAGAGGTCCCTTCCAACCTCCAACATTCTGTGATTCTGAGACATCCATGTTTCCTGCTCCCAACCTCAAATAGCATCTGCCATTATCTGGCACAGTATGGTGCCACAGGAGGTTAAACCCCCTCAGGTACAGCTGTTTGTTTTTTGTTTGTTTCCTCCTCCCCCCTCAGATGACAGGTCAGTATTATGAACACGAACATCCCCGTTTTAAGCATCACTGATCAGGTACCTTGAGAATCTGTATGCACAAAGCAAACTAAGTAGGCAGAGCAGGCTCTAAGACGTCCGTTACCCACGAACTAACCTGAACATAGCAAACCAAACACCATAGATGTGGAAGGGCTGCATTAACTTGCAATTATTCTGCATTCACAGAGACAGACCACTTCATTCTGTGTGAGAAGCTAAATATATACGTAATTATAGATATGATATACTTAGATACATATAAACATACATATATATATATATATACCCACACACACATACATACATACATATATATATATATATATATATAAACAAACGAGTGTTTGTTCCCATCATTCCCATGCAGAACAGCTCATATGAAACTTGGTCTGAGGTAGCACAGACACACGGGAAGTCATCACTGTGATGACGTATAGTTTCAGAAAGAGTATCTGAAACGTACCAGGGTAAAGTAAAAAGAACAAAACCTATCATATGTGTTTCCTTCGTGAAGAGGTGGGGAATGATTCCATGTGAGGGATGCTGAAACTCAGTATATCCTATTATTCAGAAAGCTTTTCAGCATTTTGGCCCAAAGTGGGCCCATTTGAGCTATCTGATCAATGTACTACATGACTGGTCATTTCTTTCAGCTGAGAAAGCAAGTCCTAAATTGGCCTATACCTAGTATCTCTTCAAATGAACGTTATTAGCAATAAATAACACAAAAAAATTTACAGTGAAACTAAGTGTAGTCCAAGTTAGTATTGAAGAAGGTTAGCAGATATGAAAGAAAAAAGATACTTATTTATTCTTGGTAGAACAGCTCTGGCTCTGTAACATATTTGCCTGCTGATTTTTTTTGAGTGCCAAATCCACAGTTAAGATATCTGCCTAGATGAAACCAAAATGATGGATTACAAAATTTAAACAGATCTAGCTATGTTAATATATTAAAAACAGACCTTAGTGACTACTATCTTAATTCATGTCTCAGTAAAACAAAATGTGCAAAGTTAACTCTAGGGGCTTGCTCCTGTTTCATCTGATGAACAACAGTTCTGCCATTCATTTCAATGAAGGCAAGATCATTCCCTCATTATTCATCAAGTATATTTCTTCTTCAAGTGAGATGGTAGGGGGAGGAATCACATGCAGTATCTGGATGCATCAACATATCTTTTACTGCCATAGCAAATAACAGATAGCAGAACCAGAAGTAGGATCCATTTATCACTCTAAAAGATGATAATGCTTGTTAAACTTTAGCTTATCCTGCCAATTTTTTTTATGTTACACTTTTAAAAGCTAGTTAAGAAATTGCAGAAAAATAATGGTCCGTTCATTGTTTTTTTCTCTAATTGCACATGCATTGAGGCAAATTTAAAATAGTGTACCTTAGAACTTACATTTTAATGATGCTTTTACTGTGGTCTGAGTGCTAATGCCCCCATTTTTATTATTTAATTACTGCTTTTTTAGTGGCTGCTCAAAAAAACCCTCTTGTTAAGAAATACTTATAGGTCATTGTAATTATATATTGTACATATTAAAGTTACAGTTAAAGCAGCCAAAAATTTAGTTTATGAAAAATATTTATTGTGTATTACAACTTCCTTGTTATAGTCTCTTATTAATATACACTTCACTTAAAGTCTTGGCAAAAACATTTTGAATACACGCTACTATAAATGCATTTTCCATTTACATAAAAAATGGTAGATCAATATAAAATGATACTTTGCAGTTTTCTTAATTTGGTATACATATGCCTGCTTTTAACGTATGCAATACCAACAGCATTCCTTCTGTCCTACTGTCCCAGTAGCAATTAAGTAAAAAGAGATTAAATTTAATGTTACTTGAAAAATAGATTTGCAGTTGTAGGTTCATTTGTATTTGTATCTTGGTTTCCAACAGCTGCCAAGGGGAAAGAGAATACCAAATTCAGCCTTCTGTTCTCTTCACAGCTATATAGTTATCCTCCTAACCAGGTTTTTCCAGTCCCACATAAAGTGAATATCCCCTCCCTTTGCATCAGTACAGGCAGTAACTTCTATAAAAGCAGTACAGGACTTGCATGTTTTCCCTGAAGCTTCATAGGAATGGATGCAGAAGATTATTCAGAATAAATAACTGAATTCAGCTTTCTGGTATGAGAGAGGAGTAAGGATCTCACATTCAAAGATAAAGTTATTCACACAATAAGTGACAGTGCAACGCTTCATGAGAGCCTGACCCTGACATAATCAGCATATCAGCAGAGACTGAACTTCTATGTCTTTTTGTTTCTTTAAATTCTGAAAATGAAAGACTCTACTATTTGAAATAAAAGGAGAGTTTTCTTTCATTAAAGTAATATACGCATAGAATTGCAGCATTTAGCTTTCATATAAGCTCCTTATTAAAAATCATATCCAACGGAAAAGGTGAGGAGTGAAGTCAGTCCTCTAGTAACTACTAAACAGTACCTTTCTCATTTTTCACCCATCCAATAACATCTAGCCTCAATCTTCTTCATAACGTACCATGTAAATCATGTTAGAAATTTACTACACACTACAGATATTCACAATTCAAACCTTCACGACAGCTGAGAAGGATTAATCTCACTGAACAGTAGCAGTCTCTGTCTAGACTAGATAGCAAAATGAAGGAATGGTGTAGGTCCCTCAGCTAAAGACAGTTACTTCCAGCAGATCTTGGGACCTTATTAGTTGCAACGTGAACATACTTCTGCCTCTCCCTACTGACAAGGCAAACAGCATGGAAGAGGCATCTAACCTTCACGGGCTGAGCAGGCAAACTAATTCCACCCATAAGGCCAGAGAAAAATTAAGGTTAGCCTAATTTCAAAAGAAAGTCTCTCAAATAGAACAGTTAACAAATTTTACAGACTAAACCGTTCCAATTCAAAGCATCAATATTGTATCTTTTATTTTTATTGCTATGTATCCAGTAGATACAATTAATGAAATTAGCATTATAATCTCCGCTGCAAGATGAGATCATGTGAACCTCAAAAATTTTTGTATTGGTTATTCTTATTTTCTCTCTCAACTTTTACAGTGTCAAAGCACCATATTGCAATGCACAGTGCTCTACCCTGGAGAGGAGGCAGTTACGACCTTTTCAATCTTTTTATTTTTTTAAAGAGGCTATATCATTTTATATCTTTCTTCAGGCCTAAGGTAAGTTCAGAAGTAAGCAAAAGGCTTCTTAGGACAAGTGATGCATATGAAACATTGAAACCATATTCCATCTACTTCTCACAAAGAAATGACATGATGTGAAAGGTAAGTCTCCTTACCCTTCTTTATTGATAGCTCGTTCCCAAGACAAGAAAAATAAAGCAAAGTTTTCAATCTGGCAAGATAGATTCTATTTAATTCCCTACAAATAAAAATCATTCTTTCTGGCAAAAGCTTTTAAAGCATAAGGACTTTAAGTATCTCTCTCATATAACTACTCCGTGGGACAGATATAAGGTATGTTTAACCTCATCAGATCTGCAGAAATTACTCCTACAAGACTTTCTCAAAAGCTCCAAAACATTTATAAATATAAGTGCCATATAAACAATAAAGAAGAATTACCCGTAGTGGAATATTATCCTCAAATCTGAATGTGGATCTATTTGCAAAAGTCCAACACAACATTCCTACCATTGTGCTGTCTTAAGTCTTCAACCAGTTCAAAAAATTCATGTAGCAGGCTCAAATTACGAGTCCAAAAATACTAAGAAAGTAGTCAAATAATAAACAGTAATTTACCCCTTTCTTGCACTTAACTTCAATGGCTTATAATTTGGCTTTCTCAATATAATGTCTCAGTAGGAGAGAGCTAATGACTTTTTCCACCTTAAAATCAGCTGTTCCACACTGTGCCTAGATAAATCCCACTTAGATTTGTGGGGGAAGGCCGAAGTCACACAAAAACAAGCCTCTTAGGGCACAAAAGAAAAAAAGAAATTTTATAACTAAAATTAGTCATATAGTTTAATAGCAGCTTTCTAGTACCAGCTTCTTCTCCATCCCTTGTTTAGATTAAATCAGCAGTATGTTACCATGAATTCAAATTTAGCTTTAGATACAAGCAAGATGATTTTAAGAAGGACCTAGAATACAAAATGTTACAGCTTTATTTATTCAAAATAATTACATACAATATACCTCACTCAAGAGAACACTTCCTTTGTTTTTAAAATGTGCAAGTCTTCATCACTTCAGACAAAGTTTTCCTATTTCCAAATTTAATTATAAGTACATACTCCACTAAAATACATCAGAACAGGTGCCCATTAAATCAGAAAATACTCCATAATTTACTGTCAGCTTTTTATTACTGTGATAATAAAAAGAAATAATAAAGTAGGGCTGAACACTGAGAAAATTTCCACTAATGCTTTATTATGAATCATTCTGCAAGGTCAGTTATTTACCGGCAGGCGCAGACTATCAAAATTTGAAGATAGTTTTATGCCAATTATATAAATGTCAACACATCTTCAGGAATGAAACCTCTTATCTGGTTTATTTTCCCTACCATGAGTTTCTCCCTTGTGAAGAGAGAGAGAGTGAAGCAGCCAGCTAATCAAAATGAAGAGCGACTGAGATGAGCTTGGCAAGAAAACAGGGAATTCATGGAGGGACTTCTTGCTCTCCTGAGAAAATCCTGCAGAACTTAACTGTCATTAAAACCAGAAACATTCTGTAGTGCAATGCAGTTACATTACACCGAATTCAAAAAAAGAAAATTCTCCTTCGCTGAGGACTTTCCCGGGAATCTACTCAACTGGATGACTTTCAAAGGCTAAACACATGCCTTTACCTAAAAAATACATCCTTTTAGTTTTCGTAACTTTTAAAACATGACTGCTGATAGAAAAGCAAACCTCGGTACTTTTTTACCCCTGCAATATGACCACCTCATAGGCAAGCGCTGTCACAAGAATCAATCAGAGCCCTATAACTGAACTCAGCTGTGCCACTCGCTCACTACCTGAATCCTGCTCCATCTGCCTTTTCTCCTCGGGATACTAGACCTGTTTTTTCAGTGTTTCATGCTAACATTACAATGTGAAATAAATGAAGCCCTGCAGCCACTTAAGAGTTTACAGGTATGGTGTCCATTTCTTAAGCCCAAAATGTTTATGTGAGGGAAGGGCGCAAAACCAAAACATACAACAATTCTTCCACACAACAGATGCATCTAAACATCAATATAATGCAGTGTTACCCATGCGCATTTTGGAAGTAACTACTAACGCCTCTTCCTAAATCTGTGAAAGAAATCTAACAAGTTATGGAAATTTTCACACAGAAGTTTGAGGAAAAGGAAAAGATTCTTCATTTCTTTTAAAACACAGGAAATGTTAATTCACTATTTTGATTCCCTAGCATAATTATCTATCCCAATAGTTCATCTTACTGTAAATGGCTCAGACTTCCAGCTTCTTTTGGTCATCTAGAATAGTATATACTACCTAGCTCTGCCAGTCTTGCCTCTGCCAGTACTCTACGTGCAGTAATTAAATAAAATTGTCGCTTTCTGTGCCAAAATTTTAGAGGGACTGAAAAACAAATTCAATGTTTGGATCTCAGCCGTAATCAGCTTATATTTATTGGTATCAACGTGATGTTGAGAACAGATATATAAAGCATACCATCTTAGAGATCGATAGCACACATTGTTGATGTGACACTGCCACTTTTCCCTGTATACAGACTGAAAAAAGAAGTCATTCAGCACTGTCAGAACCATAGGAGATTTGCTTGATACCACGAAGTTTGGCACTGAGCTGGGCAATGAGCTCCTTGCACAACACATAGCGGGCATCACTTCAAGGTGAAGGAGAAAGCAATAAGGAACAACGAGAAAGTGTGACACGCCTTGCAAATGCAAAGTGCACAATTTCTTATTTTTGTGGCACTGATGAAAATACCTGGAGCAGTTTGGTGGCTACAAATACTTTCTGCTCAAATAAGAAAGCCTTTTTAGAGGTGCATATATAAACAAATAACATTACAGTAAACACTGACAGTGTCTGCCTATGGCACAAATAAGTATGTTTGATGAAAATGAGACAGCTGTACTCACAAAAGAAATTCAAAGATACTTGTTCTCTGAAAGAGATGTACAACAGTTCAATTTCCCCTCTGCTCAAAGAAGATGCATAAACACAGAAATAAATGTTGCCAACTCAATCCAACAGAAAATATGCTTCAAAATTAACATCTTTTTGCCCAAAGATGTTTTTCAAGTATCAATACTAAGGGGTGATAAAATGAACACAGAAGAACTGACACAGCATGTCAAGGAAAAGGTCCAGCCAGCAGAGTGCCCTGCCTGACAGCACCCAGGTGTGGATGATAGGGACCAAGCTGGCATGATCCCTTCTTTGCTCCGCACGCCTCTCAGCCTGGGGAAGCCTCTGAGCCCAAGGCCTGTGCTGAGACTGCTTTGCTCACATTCACTAGTGGTCCCAGCCTCCAAAAATCTGTTGAACCTCTTTTTCAGTACAGTTATAGTTCAAGCCTCTGCAATGATCTGTGGTGAGGAGTTCCTCAATATAATTACATGCTGCAAAGAAAAAGTGCTTCTTTTTAGTCACTTTAAACCTACTGCCTAATAATTTCACTAAGTAGTTCCTGCATTTTGTATGAAATATTACCTACTCATTCCTGGGTGCTTATTTTTTTTAATAGAAGAATATCATATGTATCATCAGCAAAATTTAGCACCGCATTGTTCATTCCTCTTCCTGACCAGCTACAAACACACTGACCAGAGCAAGTCCCGTAACTAATCCATGCGAGCATGGAGGCTTCCCTCCATTCAGACAGAGACCTTCAGCCTTGCCCTTTTTCTCCTGCACACTAACAAGCTCCTCAGCCATTCCACGTATGACAAAAACAGCTTTTTTCAAGTAACCTGCCTGAAAGCTCTTTGAAAAATCTAAGTGTACTATAGTGGCTGGATCATCTTTTTCCAAAAATCCATGAAGTCCCTCAGAGAAATCTAATGGATTTGTCAAGCATGACTCCCTCTATAAAAAGTTATGTTATCTCTTCCTATTACATCATACTTATGCTTGTGTCTAAAACTATAATCTTTAGTATATTATCTCAGTGTGCTGGTGGAAAAGCCATACTTGCTTATCTGTAGTTTCCCAGATCACCTCTCCGATTCTTCCACATAAAAAAGTAAGTTCTTTCATCCCCACAATACTGAAGCTGATTTAAATGACAGGTCACTCTATTGTTAATAGTCAGTAGTTAAGTTCCCTTTTCACTGAAGAGTCTACCATCTGTTCCTGTCATTTTGTTACTTCATTGATTGTTCTAACCAGCTCCTACTGACATATCAATTTGTGACAGTTCCTTAGACTTTTCCCGCAAGGAAAGCTGCTGACAGGGAGCCTCTCTCCCATCTCCCCTAGGGCCTCGCAGGGTAAAAAAGTGCATTTAACTCCTCTGCTGTAACATTACTTTCTTTGACTTGTATTATTCTTTATTATTTATTTATTAGCTATTAAATGCAACAACAGCCTTACTTTAGAAGTCATCCTGCTAAAGAATTGGTTTCAGAGTGTTTTTATTATGACTGTAGGTTCACCAGAATCTTTTTGGCTTATTTTATGGTTTTATATTTAAGTTAATCAGACCATTAAGTGTTTTTCTGTTTTCTATCTTTTACTATTACTTCTACTTAAAGGGTTTCTTTTACTTCAATTTTTAATCATGCTAGCTTTTGGTGTCCTTTCCAAGGCATTTTGCCTGAAAGCATTTTACTCAGCTGTTTCTTTAAAATTCCTTTTAAACAGACTTGGTATGCAAAGTGTGCCTTTTGAAGTTACATATTATACTGTGCTGGATTTATTGCTTCTACCAGGAGGTCAAATTTGAATACCTGATGACAAACTTCATAGTAGAACCTTGATTCATGTGTTGCTCACTATGCAAGATTAACCCAAGATTTTTTTTCTGATGAGGTTTTTCATTTTGCTCCAAAAAAACAGAGGTTTGTGAAATTTAAAGTCTTTAGTCTCTGCCTTCAGCCCCATACCCAGGCAATATACACCTAACTGAAGTCTATTTTCTACTTTTGTAGCTTCTCTAATCTCACTTACTTTTTCACAGATAGTAAGACTATACTGTGCGAATACTTCCCAGGATTATAATTCTTGAATTTTTAATTCATAGAATTTTTGTAGCTCCTTTTGATGCAATTAATACAATATTTGCCTCTAAGCTGTCTCGAATATATATATCTATATATCATATTGCTACACAGCATGTCTTATTCTATCATTCTTATACAATTTTTACCTTGCAATCACACCATCTCTCTAATTATCTTCCCTCTTTCTTCAGAGGATATGCAAAAGTATATGATGCTTGCCTGAAGAGAAAACTTCATGATATATGATAATTTAATTCACACTTACCATGCACATAAAGCTTCATGTCTGAAAACCATGGAGACCATGGTAGACAGATTTTGAAAAAAGTTTTAGTCTCTCCAGTTCTTTTATTGTACTCATCAGTATAATGCCTGTATACCTAGGGTTGGATTTAAGGAGAATTAATAAAACAGTTTGGTGCATAGAGTGGAAAAACTATACCAAGTGTTTGAAGAAGCAAGAAATAGCACCTATGTGAGAACAGAAGGATTCACAGAAAGCAGTTACACGGGGCAGAGGAAAAAAATGCAGAGGAACCCACAAAGCAGAGCAGATGCAGGCTTCCTAGATATCACCCCTTCCAGAGCACTCTGCGGCTGACACAGAAGCTTACTCATCCATCAGCATATTAAACTACATGAAATATCATCTGGATCCAAGCTACCTATCAGAGGGAGAAAACAAACAGAAGATGACTTCTCTTGAATTTTCTCCTAAATCAGTTGGAATATTTTTTAAGGCTCAAGAAACTGAGCCAACTACTTTTAAGCTTAAGGAGCCAAAACCTACTACTGATAGAGAATGTTAAAGTCACATAACATGTGACTCTTGAAAACTCATCTATTTCTGAAAAAGGGGTGATACAATATACTGAAGCCTTTACCATTCTTGCTCACTTTATGATCTTTCATTTTAATTCACTTACATACTCCCTGTGTACTGAGCTTCCAGACCTACGTGCAGCAAAAAAATATTTTTCATCTCCCTAATCACAAGAAAAGAAAGGAAAGATAGTCCCTTTTCTGACAGTGTGTATGTATATTTACATATATATATATATATATATATATATATATATATAAATAATCACAGCTGTCATTATCACTGATCAGTAAGTACTGCTGACATTCTGGAGACCACCAGCATAAGCAAAACTGAAGTGACTTTCCTTATTTCTTTCAGAGCTCTCTTTGAAGGAAAGGGCACAAGCTCATATTCCTCCCGAGGATACCGAGGATAACCCCCAAGAGTTAACAGTGATCCAATCTGGCTGTATTCAGAACAACAGTATAAATGAACTTAACATAAACCAGACAACAGCAATAAGGATCATTTATCAAGACTATTCACAAGTACCTTCACTGAAACTTATGACAAGAAAGAGGCTTACTGATTTTTACTTCATAAATCAAATTCATCATTCTGAATCCCCACAGCTTGGGGTGCTGAGAAGAGAAAGAAAGATGATGGAATTTTGCAGTGATACCTGTGAAGCAAGTAACCAGGCAAAGTCCTTCTTCCTTCTGTGGAGCTCGAGTATTCACTTGCTAAATTCAGATTAAGTTCTCTTGATTACGTAAATCAATTTGGTATCTTTAGATGATAACGATTATTTTCAAATATACACAGCTGCTCTGAAATTTGGTTTGCAAACCACGGGTTTTGAGAACCGTGGGCACGGCCTGTGACGGGGTTCTGCTACCTCATCTCAAAGCAGAACAGTAAGCATGCCCCTGGCCCAAACAGAACAAGCTGTCCAAAGTCCAGACTCAAATTAGCACCGAAGATCCACCTCTACTGACAAAGTGTAGATGTTTACAGACAAGTTTCTGCCCACTGCAAATAGGGAATTTAAAATGCACTCAAGCAACCTCATTAACTCTACAGCCAAAAATATGCTGCTGTAATTCTCATCAGCACGAAGGCACAAGCATCTTTCTGGTGTAAAACTCCTCCAGACACTAAAATAAAATATTTCCTCAGCCAAAGTTTCTTTATACCCCCGGGTCATTCTCTCAGAGTTAACAGTGTCCCGTAAATCTGACTTAACTACATTGCATAAATCTAACTTTTCAGTGACAAAACCTTACATAAACGGATGATAAAATTGTCTCAATTCCCCCACTGGGGGCTGGAACTAAATGAGAGACAGATTTAGGGTTTCAGAATACTGAATGTTTATAGGCTCTTCTAAAGAGGGCCTAGGATTAAAAAATGTTGTTTTACCTCGGGCTGCCATATTTCTGTCTCAGGACAGAAACACATACATATGCACTGCACTCACGCAAAGACTCCCCTTGCTTCCAGGAGGCTGCAAATTTATGGCATATGCACAACGCAGAGCGCACGTGTACCTGGAGTGGGTCTTCCTGTAGACAAAAATTTTGTCAGGGGATTTCAAGTAATACCAAGAGAAACACTGACGCATATCTAGTTCCTTTCCTCTGAGCAGAGGTCATGTGCAGAACAGTGCTGCTATGGTATGCTAGATGTTTTAAAACTTAATATATTGAGTAACAACAGATCAAAAAGAACTCAATTTTTGTCCAACTGAAATTCTTGTTAGGACTGAACAAAAGTTGTCATACTGCCAAAAGCAAAACATTTTGTCCAGAGGCTGTTTTAACCACACGCCTGTAAAAGCTAGCAAACTGCAAATCTAGATCCTAAATGCAATCCACAATAACATCAAACAAGGACATTGTGGTAGTTCTCTCTCCTTTGTGTCTTATAACGCAATGGTGACAAGAGCCACTCATCCCTCTCGCTACCTGTGCCAGCGTGGATACTTCCCCACAAGGAGGTCATTGCAGTCAGGGGAGAAGTGGGGGGGGGGGGGGGGGGAAGGGCAAGACCCCTGTCCGCAGCCACGTGCCACCTCCTCCAGGCAGCAGGGCACCATCACGTGGCTCCTCTGTCCTGCTCCGGGAGCAGTTCAAAGCCCCACAAGCTCAGTGCATGCTCAGTGCATAGTCGTGCTATTTCTGCTACTATACTTGCTGGCTATGTGACCCTCATAAGAGGGGTAACATATAGGTCATAGGTGTTTTTCCACTTGTTACCCCCCAAAGTCAGCCTGTTTGGCAAAGTGCTGCAAGCCCTCCATACCCTCCTGATATGGCCTATGCCAGACTGCATCTTGCTGGTTCAGGGAGCTCAGGGCAGCAACGGACACCCTTATTTGCTTCCTGCTCACACTGGTCTGTTCATTCATCCTCACTTGTGATTGTTCATCTGATGTTACTTCAAAGATCAACTGCAGAATATCTGAGAGGAAGACCTTGTTCTGTTTCTCATACTGAAGCTGCTCTTTTTTGCATAAATAAATATTCACAAGAGCCAGAATTAGAATCCAGGTGTCTTTTTCTTGCTCTGTCCATCCCAGGAGTGCTCTGCCCAACAGACTATAATCATTTTCCATCAATCCAATCAATTTCCATCGCTTCCCTTCCAAAGACTAAGTTTTCTCTAATAAGTAGAATAACCTCATTAGAAAAGATGGAGAAACTCATTTTGCAGAATACTCTTTAGCTCAGTACTTACAACATTTATTGGGTATAAAGGAAAATAAAGAATAGAGCACAAATCCTGTAGTAGAGGAAATTAATGATGTTTATACACAACTCTTAGCATTGAGTAAACTATCTGAACAAATCCATCCCAAAGATGCACAGAAAAAGTGCCATAAAGAATAGAGGAGGTTAGCACCTGGAAAGGGTACAGTAGAAAGACAAATGGAAGAACAAAGTTTTAACAATGTCCTATTCCCCAAAACAGATTGCCAAAGAACCTGATGATCCCCATCAGACTATGATTTGCAAAGCAGGCTAAAATCCACCCCAAGTTACTAAATCAAGGCAGAGAGGCAGTGCTGACAGATGGGGCCCATTATAACACCTTCCATATCAGCAGCTTAAGTATCATAACTTCAGCTGAGAAATAATAACAGAACTAGCAAAAGGCACCTCTGCTTGTGGGGTACTGATTATAAGAATAAAGCTTAGCAAGGATCATCCCCCACACTCCCTATAGGCACCCTGCCTTATCTAGTAGCTTCTCTAGTTCACTGACAGCAGCTCAAATTGCCTTTAACACAAACTGCTACCTTAATGTAATTTAATCATCTAAAATTCAATGATTAAAAGCTAATAATAATATCCTAAGGAAATTCAGGATAAGTAGTGCATTACTGAACCATTCATGCCACTAGAAATCTAGGAACTTCCCAAAATAGTAAGCCTATCACTAAACTGTTCCACTAGCCACCAAACTAACTTGAAATTTTATGTACTTTCTCCATTTCAGTAGGTGGCAAAGACCTTACCAGATGGATAAATCATTTCTTTCCTACCAGCTTTTCAGAAAAATGGGTTCTCTATACAGATCAACCTACAGTTCTCCTCTACCACCTTTGGCCTCAACTTTTGACTCATAGTCCCAGTCAAAAATCTTTGAAGTCTCTGGGGATGTCACAGCTGTGAATGCAGGAACTGCTTTGTTTAACAGCAGAGGAGTACTTCATGATGGGTAACAACAAATACAACTTTACGGTCATTTGTTTATGCTTTGTACGGTCTATCTTGACATGGAACAGCACTGTCATTTAACTTTGGTATATACAGTAGATATATTTTTAAAGATCTAAGTTTTTCAAGCATTCTACCAAATAGACATGGTTGTTAAATCTGTTATTAACACAGAAGGCTCTTTGAAGACCTACACAATTTCAAATAATGAAATACGATTCCTTATCAGCTTTTTAAATGAACTGAACTCAAGCATTAACATAAAAACAGTTAGACACTAATCATCTAGCTGAAGAAAAATGACATTACAAACCTAATGAAAACAGCAGGGAAGCACAGGGGAAATAAGAACAGTGCTTTGCCAGTAGGAGTATGTCTGTGGGCACACCAAAGTTACCAATAAGGTGACATTAACTAAACAGAGCACAGATGCAACCAAGTTTTATATGGGCTTTTAGACCTCCTGAGAATTTGCCATCACAAGAATCTCAGCTCTGAAAAGCTAATCACATCCTGCTCAGTGTAACTGTATTCTGCAGTGAAATAGTTGAGTTTCCATCCAGTTTGTCTTTGGATAGGAGTACACAGCAGAAGAGGCTGACTGATCACAAGGCAGACACTGTGAAGAATTACAATGCCAGAAGGCAAGCAAAATGTCTTCAGCGCAAAAATACTTTAGTTTGCTTTTCTTAACACACACAACTGTGCTCAACAAGTCTTGGGCACAGATTCACCAAGATGGAGGCCTAGAGAGTTCTCGCTTTCCCTTGAGAGACAGTTGATTTAACACAGCTTTTCCACACTGCCACTTATGATTGTGGATCTCCAAATACTCCCAGCTCTTTCGTAGGAAAATTTTAATACCATGCATGTAATAGAACCTAACCCCCAAGACAGGCCACAGCTCCAGCTGCCTTGAACAGAATAATGCTTGTAACAAAAACATGCCTAGATCATGTCTCTACTGGGATCTTAAATTGCAACAGCTGCCTTAATGAAAGGGAAATCTTTTCTCCAAGAAAGACAAAGAATCAAATGCTGGTTTCTTGCAAAGACAACAGTACTGAGAGTATTTGTCAAACATCTTCTCTGGGACAAGGAAAGAAATGATTATGTTTTTAAGGCCACTCCAGAACTACAAATTTCAATAAATGTTAAAAAGGAGCTGATGAACAGAGGTTACCAAAATGCTACTTACTCTTCTTAATAGTCTAGGTCACCTTTTACACTAAAAAAGCCAGAGAAAAATCATTTATATAATTTCATAACTTAAAAGCAAGTAGATGGGGCGAAGGGGAAACAAAAAACAAATGTGCTCAGATTTACAACTGCTTTTCTTGGTATAGCCTTTAACTTACCCTGTATCTGCAGACAATAACCAATTCCAGTAGGCTGTATTAAATCTTGACAGAAGAGCCTCTTCAGAAAGCTTTATTTATTAGTGGAAAGAGACTGAAACAATGCTAAAACAGCACATGGACTTAGTTCTTCTATTTCAAAGAACAAAGCCAATAGTCACTAGTGTTTATTCCAACTATATATCCATTTTCTTATGTTAAATGAAAGATCATCAAAACAATTATTCTGCACAAGTACTTTGTCATGGTACCTTTTCTAATTTCCAGTAGACAGCTGGCAGTGCCTGAATGTGCATGCCTGTCTAGGTACATATAACACTAGCTAATGTGCCAAGTAGCCAGCAGAAATACTAAAGAAATTGTTAGGACCTAAATTACACTGCTCAGCTTCCTTCAAAGTTTCAAGTACATGTAAGCAAAACAACTTTTTAGAGAAAGGAAGAAAACCCAACTCCCATATTCTTTACGGAGCAGCTGTTCAGGCTCCCTCCTAAGAGGTGGCTCTAAGTAGGCAGTAGTCTCTCTGCATATCCAAAGAAGTAGGTATGCTCTGACCTTTACCATGACCCACAGGCCACCCCTAAGGTGGTTGGGAGATGCCAGGTCTAAAAACCTCACCAGACACTGAACAGCTTCACACTGACAAGAGAAAGGCAATTCCGCTTACATGCAGAGGGTAAGTAGTAGCTGAGTCTGGAAATGCTAGTATCACTTTCATGTTTTTTTTTCTACTAACTGCTAGCACAGCATGTTAAATATAGTTAGGTGCCCGTGTCTCATGACTTCATTTGGAGCTATTTTGTTGTGTCTAGTGAGAGTGTACTTTCCCATACTAAATCTGGTTGGAATGAAATTAGTTCATTGTATGGAGGAAGACTTTAAAACCAAGCAAGAAATTATCCACAAAATGCAGCTGAACATGAAGCAGAAAACTTGATATCAGATATAAATGTGATAGTAATAAATCAGACTAGTTTCATCCTGGCAAGTTATTATTGCATGCTGTTACTCTTTCAGTCCCCTTAACAGCTACAGCTAGACAGACTGTGCCTATTATTTCCTAAGCGTTCAGTGATAACAAGCTAGATTTGATTAATTCCCCTTTCTTTTGAGAGTTATAAGCACCGAGCATAAACTAGTCAAAGTTAAGGCTCTCTGGCCCATTTGACAGCAAACTGCTGCCAAATCAAACTGAAAGAGGTGGAAGCTGATGAAGCTGATAATTCTTTAAGAATTCTCTCATAGCTTCGGTTTCAGTTTTCGTATTTGCTTTTTACCTAGTAGCAATTAGAACAACATATGCATCGATAAAGTGAAATGTTATAATGAGAGCTTGCTATTCAGAATGTTTTTATTTGTGTGTATCAGAGCAAGACAGAATTCAGAAGCAGTCACAATCATAATAGTGCAATAGATAGAATGCCAACAATCAGCTAACAAAAAGGATATATTTTTTAATAAATATACCTCCCTTCCAGCTCTGCCTTTCTTCTTGTGTGCTCAGCTGTAGCAATTAGGAGGATAATCTATAGGAAGCCTACCACCAAAAGCCCCTCTCAGCTTTATCCAGCTGTTTCCTCCTTTTTGTTGTCAGCCAACTCAAGCTCCGAAGAGATGATTCACCTCAGCAGGATTCCAAACTCTACATCTGCTCTGGGGGCAAAATCTTTGCTAGGTACATGGAAATGGTCTTTAAGCTAATAGAGTCACTAAACTAAGCAAAAATCCTCTTCTATGAATCAACACACTAAGATTTTATTTTCAATTATGTATCTAGCTGGCTATTTTCAAGATTATCATCCACCTTTAATCATGAGATACTGCTTCATAACACACATTGCTCTTCTAAAAACAGCCCACTGAACTCTATAAATGCAAAGCTGCATCATCATCTTTTCGTAGACTATGAGGAAGTGAAAAAAAAAACCTATCTACAGAAACCTGTCCAACAACATAGGGAGGGAAAAGAAAAAAAGAAAAAAAAAAAAAAAAGAAAAGAAAAATCACTAGAAGAGGCAGAATTAGTATTCAATTACCATAATTCTGCCAAACCACAACGTAACGCTGCACCACAAACATCACATTATATTATTGAGTATGCCAAAAAATTTTTTAAAAAATTGATTTGAGCTTTCCATTGTTCAAGGAAATGGAGTATTTCCATTAATTCCAGTAAGCGTAGCTGTGGCACACTACAAACATTAGGGACCTAAAGGAGAAATCCACAACAAAATAAGGACAGAGGAAATTGGGAGAAGGATACAAGGGTGGAAAAGGAAAGCTCTGAACACTAGAGTTAATCTGGACAAGCACACTGAAAAATTAGATTTTTGTGGGCTACAGATAGAGGAAAAACTCTTAGAAAAGAGATAAAAGGAAAATATTTTGGACAAGACCAAGGAATCACAGATTATCCACACAAACCTTCTGTGTGCCTCCATATATAAAATATATATTATTATAGGTGAAGAAGGGAAAAAGGTATGTGATTTATTTCCTATTCACATATGGGGAACTTAGACATTCGAGTGCCAAGACACACAAGGAAAAAGTTTTGCAAATCAGTATTATACTGAGAAAAACACGCTGTTCCTTATCAGTCAAGACACAGTACAGAACAGTTCCTCAGTTATAACTTTGAAAAAATTTATACTGATCTTTATATTTGATCAGTGATTTTTCCCTTCATAATTTCTATCTCAAGACAGAACATATTTTTCTGTGAAGCACAGAGAGATTGAAAAAAGAAACACCTCTACTGTAACTTCTCTTCTGTAGTTGGACTGAACTTGGAAAAACTGCACAGAAGTTCTAATGTATGTGTTTCTTCATGTCAGAGGAGAAAAAAAAAAACTAAGTGAACTAGAGCCTTCTGTTAACAGAAGGAGAATAGTTTTTGAAAATAGCTATTTGGCTATATCTATGTGCAATCAATGTCAAGATTTCAGGAAACTAGGCCTGAGAATTTCACAGGTATCTGAATACTATTTTAATGGAGCTTCAAAAATGTTTTTGTTCATAAACACAAGACAGAAGAATTGTCACAAATTATTCTGCTCTTATTACAGAGATTTCTTAGCCAGAAGCAAGTCTGAAATTCATCTATTTCAATTCATTCATTCTCATACAGAATTCATCAGGTATAATATCTTGTTCCGAACAACACCATCAAAAAAAGGTATTATAACTCATCTAGAGACCAGGAGACAGTGTCAAGTTAACAGGGTATCTGAAGCAGGGATGATCTGTAGACAAGACCACCCTTTCAAAAGGTAGTAGTTTCCTCAATATTACGGCTACACATGCATGTGAAAAAAAAAAGTAAAATTTTTGTGATGTTGAAGTCTGCTTGAAAAGTAGGACAGTATCGACTAAAAGATCTTGACTCAAAATTCAAAAGAAAATTAGTCAAAGGCACAAATATACACAAAACAACACTAATATCTTCAAGGAAAGGAAACATGGGACGTTGTAGACATTGTAGCCACATATAAAACATTCAGATCTACATCCTTTCCTGCAAAGTAGCACATTTCAATAAAGCAAAGAACTATTAAAACCAGTTTGGTTCTGTTACTGGTCTTAGCACATTCAACACCATAGATCATAAAAAAGAGCCCATATTTACAGTATCTAATATAGAAGAAAACATCTCAAATTTTTATTACCCCATGGATTCCTGGCCTAAAAAAGTTTCCCTGGGTGATCAAAAAGCTTTCTTCCCACAGATGCTGAGTGTACCAACTTCTCTGTCTCCTCTGAGACTGAGTTCTCTCTTGAACTTTCATGATTGTGAATTTTCACTACATTCACATTCATTACGTAGTTGTCATCTAAAATCATTTAGAAAACATAGAAAGGGACCCCACAACCTTAAGAATATCATTACAGGAACTTGTATTTTGTATCTTAGCTTCTAAAACACGACAACAGGAACTACATATTGCCAGGGGCATTAAAAACAGAAAATTGTCTCAATAGTGATTTTGCTGACTTGCTCTGAAACAGATACTGTTACCAACAAGAATTCAACAATCTATTTGAAATATTTATAACGTCTACTTTTGCATTTGTCATAAAAATACCTAAGTAAATAGCTAGCAAAAATCAAATGCATCAAAATGCTGGATTTTGCTGACAAGCTAGCTGAACCCTGGGGTGCAGATTCACCCTCCACATTTCAACACTTACTGAAGCTCTCTACCCAGATCTTGAAGATTTTTAAGCTTCAATTAAAAAAAAATAATTTTATTTAGAACTATTTAGAGATTTTCTAACTCAAGCACTGATATACAGAAATGGATCTCAATGAGAAACAGGTCTTTAATCCCCAAAGACCAGCTGTGTATGAAGTTTCCCAAGTATTACTGTAATGAAATCAACACAGTTCCAATCATCCAATGCAATTTGTAGCAAAAGCAAACCGAGGAAAAAAGTTTTCAATAAATTTCATGTTCTGTAGAGCTGATGTTATAACCTTGATGTCCAGAGACCACAGTGGAGGTGAGATTTGTAGGAAAAGGTTATCTTTTAATAAGATCAACTGATATAATTGGGAAAAAAAAAATCATATAAGCTTTCAAATACCCAAACCCTGAAGAAACACTTGAAGCTGGACCTATATGCCCAAAAGCTGCTTGCTTCCCCCCCCCCGAGTACTTTAAAAACAGTTTACATATATTCCTCATCAAAAACTTTGCCTTTCACTTAGTTCATTATCAGGATTTCAGGCATTGCTTGTGACAAATTAAAAGAAAGTCCAACCAAGTGACACATTCAAGTTGACACTACCCTATTAAATGACTCAGCATCAGCTATCAGTTATTCTTCTCTCACTGTAGTTGGTAAAAGATGGGAAGCTCCCTTTGGCAAATGTACTCTGTACTATAACATCCTCATTTATTTGTCTGCATTGTATGTTACTGTTTATATTGGGAAGTTTAATTAGTCTCTTGCAATGAAAATGACTTCTGACAAATCCATCTGAATTAGGAAGGAGGGATGAGACTACTTTATTGACAACTAAAACAAGTTAGATGTATTTCCTAATGCCATGTCTTAGCTACATTTGTATCTTGCTTCCCAGTAGCCATCTTAGGGGGAGTATCTTTTACTATAAAGCTCTTACTGTTGTTCATATTCAATTTTTCTTTTGTCACATCTAGAAAGCTAGGATCCAAACTATAAACCAACTGATATAAATGTAATATTTAGAAAATATTCTGAATGAATCAAATATAAGTAGAAAGTAAAGAATCATAACAATTTTTATGTAGGCATTGTAATGAGGTCTCCCCTTTGCTCCTTGAAGCTCCAGCTGCTGCCCAGTGCTGATGAGCCCAGACACAGGTCAGACACCCATGGGTCCTTCAGAGTCTTCACTAAGGTGAATTTGCTTCCTAGGTCTCCAGTAAATTCTTAACTAAGCCAAACACATCTCAAATTTCCTTAGAGTTGTCCCCCCTCTCTGGTCTTCAGGCTCTTGCAGGGATAAACCTTTAGATGAGAGCTTAGAAAACAGTACCCATAGTAACAGCCTGTTCCAGCCTCCTTGCCTGTGGTGCTTTATGCTTGAGCTGAGGGACTACTGCAGCAGGCCTCTCCTGCAGTCAAAGCTTAGAGATATTTTGGTGCAACTCTGTATACAGGTTCCATTTAACTGGAGCTGCAGCAATGAAACATCATCTGCCTTTTCAAGAAGCCAGTAAAGAGCAAGCTGGGACTGCACAGTACCCTTAGCTCAAGTTCAGTTGATGCCCTTGCAACTGCCTTGCATGGCAGTTGGGCAGTCTTGTGTTTTCTCATACAGCCAACATTCTTCTTTTATAACAGGCAGAATTTGAATTCTGATCTACAAAATCCTTAATTTCTACCAGGTGAAAAAAATAAGGCAGATGGGAAACAGCAAGGAAGGCTAGAGAAAGCTCATTACTACAGAATATGAATTATTATCCACAAGTCTCTTAGGTCATCTCTATGATGAGCATGTTTCACACCATGCTATGAAACATGTATACTCTTCGCACAAGACTTATTAAAATACTGAGTATCTGACAGAATGGGGCTATTTTTACCTAGGTTGAACACTATCCAGGCATTTTTCTCAAGCAGTTAAACTTGTACTAAAAAGCACATTAGGAAGGAACTTACACCCAGCAGAATATCTCAGAGACAGATTTTTGCACATATCCCCACCTTTCTGTGTCAAACACTGTAAAATGAAAATACCAGCAGCCACCACGAAGCCATCAAAATGCTATGTAAAGGAAGTGAAGCCACCTGAACCTCATAAAACACCTAAATCTTTCCACAGGAACACTGCTGATGTTCCAGTGTGCAAACTTCCATCACATTTATTTAGACCATGTCTACAGTATGCTGACATTAAACCAGCTGCCTTGGCTATTCCTGATACCACAGCTAAAGCTTGATGCAAGCTACAAAACCTGACTAAGTTTTGGGCAGTTAGCCTACACTGAGTTTTCTGTTACCATGGTTGCACTCCATCAAGGAGCTAAGCTAGCAAGTCTAAAACCAGCTGAGATATGTCCCTGTCAGTGGCAAATCAAAGTAACCCAGCCCCTCAAAGAAAACATGATGCTGTCTTTTTGTGCTACAGTGATTCCTGGCAAAGGAAACTGAAGAAACTGCAGTAGGAATCAGGATTTTCTCAGGCATTCCTAGCACACATTCAGGAAAAATATCAACCATGCTGAAAGATGTATGGCACTTTAGTGTGGCCCACGACCAATACTTGAAAAAGTCAGCAACCCATCCCATACTAGATAAACCAATTTTGGCTTTTGCCAAGACCGTAAATGTTGAAACAGGATGGTCACTGATGTACTAGGCAGACTCCTACAGTAAGATGAAGAACTGGTGTTCTAACCTCTATTACACGATCTTTGCCTTCTGCAATAACCAGGCACAAATTCAAAAAGCAAGAGCAACTATATGTTTTCAGTCTGCTCATTATCAGCAGTCAGCCAGCCGACAAGAACTGCACAAACAAGAATTGCAGTGATAAGAACTATATACGCAAGTTGTTTGACTACCACAATATTCCTTGGAAAAGCAATATATTTACAGCTGTGCTGATAGTATTTTATCAAGATTCCTTCTGCAAATCTCTACCGTAAGATGTGAATGCCACTGATTTTTGATGGCACTGTGCTTAGTTTTTGGCTTTTATTATCAATTCTTCACGTACTAGAAAGGATTCCTCACTGAATATGTGTCCAACTCTGTCATGTGAGCAGCTTGCCAAAGTAGCCCCCTCCTACATTTGGACAGCCCTTCTCACATGTGCACATATCCAGGCAACAAAACACAAGTGCTGCCATAACAACAGCACACGCAGCATGCAGAGGTTGTGATGATCTGACACAGCAGGGTAAGGCAGCAGCATGCTGCTGCTGGCTGTCCATAGCTGGTGCCATCTCTGGCATTGCATGTATGTTCAATGTACCAGTATCTCAGTACTCACTTTGATTTTACTGCAGCTCTGATTACAAAATCCACACTCAATCTAATTGCAGAGAAACTAGATGGGAGAACATTGAATCAGAATAAAAATAGTAAGTTATTTTACTTGTCATTAGTAAAATGGCAGAGAAGAAGAATTGCTGAGCACTGGGATTTTGTTTTTACCCCCCAACTATTCATTCTCAGTTGCACCAGATTTTGATGCAAGATACAATCATTTGTTAAAACATGAACCAATCTACTTATTAAAATCTTAGATGGCCATAGGCTCAGAATCCTTCTGACATCTTATTTCATATGGTTCTTTTTGATGAAGTATGTACATAAAGAAAACTCAGCAGTAAATACACCCAGAGCACCAGCATGGAGGGCACTGTTGCACCTCGTCTTTCTTTTTGTAAACAATAGCTTATCTAAAACAAATTCACTAAAGTTTTTTTACTAAACAAGGTTTCAGCATATCAGATTTAATCACTTAATTAGAATCTTCTGCCTTCTTATTTTATGTACTTAAACTATTCTTTCACTTTTCACACACAACCCTACTCAAAGGTAGTCTCTTCTTACCTCCTTTTCTATCTCTTGTGCCTCTTCTCACCTCTGGGCAAGTTTTTAATGGCATTGCAAACTAATTGGTAATTAACTTTTACTCTGGGTTAGTTATTGACCATTTCCCAGGTAAATTATGCAGAGAAGCAATCTCACCCACAGCATAGTTTTAGCCAGAGGTAAAACATGATACCTAGTAACTACTTTTTTTTTTAACCCTTCTGGGAGAGAAGTAGCTACTGATGCACAAGAAACAATGCCTTCATAAAATAACATCTGCCAGGAGAGATTTGCACATTTCTTTGAACTGATGTATCGACATCTTACTAATTATTTGAGAAAATCCTCACAGACCTTATCATGAACCAAGTAAAGGCTACAGCTGATTTTTTTCCCCCTCAAATCTAGGTCTTCTTAAAAATCTCCCTTAGACTCTAAAGTTTTCTTCCATGAAAAGCAGGGAACACTTTGTGACTACTACTCAGATACCTTACAACACAACTGACATCTTCAATAAATTGTAGCAAGCAGGAAGTAAATAATAACAGGTCAACTTAAGGTCTTTTCCCCCTCTTGTAACCACTGAAATCACAAGTTAAAGAATGTTACGTTCAGCAGGTTTTCAGCTTCCAATTTTACCTCTGCTCTTAAGGGTACAAAAGAGGAAAGTTTCAAAGGAGCATGTTGTAGGCTTGGAAGCAACATGGTACATATTCTTGAAGGATATCAAAGATGGAGTTAATCTTCTTTCCCAAAATAAAGGGGGTAAAATATTCTCCCATTGATCAGACACCAAAAATTTTATTCTGTTTAAGTTGATACCACAGATCCAAGCTTAAGAGACATGAGCGTTTGCCTCAGGATAGTGCAGTAACAGCATAGCCTATGCAAAACACCACGAACTGTGAAGAGATATTCGATGAGAGATTTTGCTGGAAGAGGAAATACTGGTATCATTTCAATGATAATGAATTTCAATTAGCCTTTTCAATGTTCCTATGGGTACTGCACATTGGAATTACAACAGCATGCATCAGAAATTACTTCCACTTTGGAGACTCTATTAGAGTCTCCAAAGCCTACTAAAGACTGAATATGTGTGCCATTTAAAGCAAACTTTACATTTCTGGTAAAATGCATCTCATTGTCTTTCCAAAAACAAGTTGATAGAAGTTGCATTACTCTGAATCTTACACGAAACCTCCTACCTAGCATTAGCTGTTTGAAACTTAGATATAACTGTAGAAAAACGTGATCTTTCTTAGAAAGTTTACAATACACAGTGAACATAAATTCAGTACCAACAGATACACATCTCATCTGATAATCACTGATACCCCAGAGAAAAATGATTCAGAGAGGATAAAAAAAAAATAAAATAAAAAAGCACCCCACATTTTAAGGATTAGCACAATGATAAACTACCACTGCTGCTCCACCATTATGGCAACGTTTACTGGAGGAGTTTCAGCCTGCAGATTATGTGATAGGAAATGTCATTATGTTCCGCTGTGTCAATGGGAGTGGACATATTTCCAGAGTAATATGCTTAAAATCATTTTACTCCACTGAACATGCAGAGTAAACATGAATTCGGAATGTCTTTATGGGAGAGTAGATACCTCACATGCACAGCAACTGCTTTTTAAAAGCTTGATGTCTCAGCAGTTCAATTTCTGTTTCATCTAAATGCTCAGAAGTATGTTGTACATTATAACAGTGAACACTGGTCTACAAAATTTTAAATGAGTTACTAAGGACTTATATGTTATCTGTGGGGAGGGACAAAGGATATCGCAATCAACGTCTCAAATTTCCTCAAACTGACTAAAATCAAACTGGAAGTGTAACCTGAAACACGGATTTGTGAACCATAGAACTTGTAACTTTTCAGAAGAGAAATGGTAGATTAGTCAGCTAAATACTATAATACCTCCTATACTACTATATTATTTTCCTCTTAATATAAACGATACAAAGCTAGTAAGTTATGGAAAACCATTCATTTAGAAGCTTATTTAACTTTATATAAAAATACTTTTATTTCTGTTATCAAACAACAATCAATCTGATGTCTTCAAATTGTAGAGAAGCGAATTTAGTGGTAGATCTTCAGCTGGTTTCAATTGTCAGAATTCTTTTGACCTCAGTGAAGGTAAGAACATTTGTATCAGCAAATATCTATTTCTCACTGCTTTTATTGAGGCTAATCACAAACAATCTTTTAAACTGGTCCAACCAACTATTTTGTAATTTCTAAAGAGTCTGACCCTTGGGACAAAAAAATATGCATATGTTTTATAAAATCTGACTCTTTACTCATGTATCCAAAATACATGTATGGACACTGTAAACACAGTAAAAGCTGGCAAAACAGTCCAACTGCAAGGGGGTAGGCACTACCATGTCCCTTGAGGAATCCCAAGCTATGATCCCAGGAATAGAGGCAGACACAATCACTTGTCCCTTGATCTACCTACAATGCATTAGGTATTCATAGATTCATTTATAGCTTTTCCAGCCCCCCCTCCCCCCCCCCCCCAAAAAAAAAAAAAAAAAAAAAAAAAAAAAAAAAAGCTATTGCTCACATATTCTGGCCTCCATAAAACAAAGTCCACTAAATTTCACCAGCCATTCCCATAGCAAAAGATGCACTTTACTGCATTGTAGTTCCCAGAAAACAGACTTTGTTCAAGAAGAAATATCAAAGGTACAATTTCCCTTGGCAGTGAGTACCACTGAGAAGTGGCTCTATAAGGCTAAGACTCTTTAAGTGCAAGATACCCAAAGTAACGTGCAAACAGGCTAGGATTTGACTCTGAACCACTCCTTGCTCTTTCTCCACTGCAATAGGTCTTTCCAGTCTTTGTATCCACATTCCAGTGAGCAACAATGGAGCTGAGCAAAGGAGCCAGACGTTACAAGCTAGCCTAACCCAGCAGCACGCAGGGATGTGGACGACCGGCAAGGAGCTCTCCTTCAACATCAGGAAACACTGGAGAGAGTTTAATTTGTGACTAAAGACTAGAGACATTCGGATTGAGACAACTTGAAACTCTTGAGGTTTTGCTATAAATGATGTTTGAAATGCAGAAAGTCCTCTCTGCAGCCACTATAATCAAGTTAAGTTTTTTTTCCTTCTTTTTGCTATCTCCTTCTCATGCACTAAGCAATTTTTCTGCTTTGTTTATATTGTCAATAGTACTGTGTGCCAAGTGCGATAAAAAATTTTATTTAGAATTTAATTAAGTTTCCAAAGCCACTGGGAAAACAATGGAAAGTGTGCATGAGAGATGAGAGTGGGAGGGAAGAGAGGAGGTAGAAATATTTATTTTAATAATATGAAGTTTGAAGCTTTTAGCAATTCTTCCTTTAAAAAAAAAAAATCTGAATTTTGTATATGAACTACTTACCCCAATTTCTTCAGCACACTATGCATTCATCTCAGGTGACCACAATTAAAATGAAAGCCAAAAGAAGCAAGCTTAAGTGCATGTTATGATCACAAACTGCTTTATTTGTTTATATCCTGGGGTCACTTTGAAAATATCTCCTCAAAGCAGGCCAAGCTTGGAATATCAGCATCTTCATTCAAAAGCCAAAATTATAAAGTACAGAATTGAAGCGCAGCTGCCTCTAATAGTTTCAGTTTTCTGCTTTTAAAGCTTGTGACGATTTTACTACAAGGAAGCTAGCAAATAGACTCTGATCTGCTTTATACTGGATAACACAATGTATCCCAACAGAAATCAGTATAGCTGCTCTGCACTTATGCTAGCACAAAATCCAATCAAATTGTCCCCCACAATAGAGGAGGAGGGAGAATTGGAGAAAAATGTGACAGAGTTAAAATATACAGCTCAAAGGACTGCTCAACTAAAGCTTTTCAATGAAGAAAGATATTTCAAACTATAGCACAAAAAAACTCACAACAGTAAGATTATCCTACAACACTACAGGAAGCAGAAAGGTCTGAAATGACATAGTAAAGGTAGAATATAAGAGCACATTGAAAAGTAAGTTCTACATAGGAAAACAAGATTTTGGTTTTACTATTTTCCATAAAAATCCTGTCAGAATCTTTTCACAGGGAGGAAAATGTTTATGTCAGAAGAAAGAGACAGAAACCGAAAGAATCAGATCTAAGTCAGGGGAACAAAAGCAGATCAATATGGCAGAAATAAGTCACCAGCCAGTCCCAAAACAGTCTGGCACACAATAAAATGCACCAGTAATTACCAGCTTCTGAACAGACTTCAGTGAAAGACAGTGGAAGAGCTGCAGATGAGATGAACAGATGGAAAGACAAAGCCAATCAGGAATCAAAATATGTAATACCAGCAAGGAGAATTTCAACCAGTGTGTATTTTGCAGTTTTTATTTCTGTAAGTAGGTCAAGTGAGTTTTTACCCCTTAACTGCTGTCTTCAGTAACATGTTCTGAAGTGAGAAGGATGAATAACTTAGAATCCTATATTCTGAGCATGTGTGGAAAACAGACAGCAATTATACTCACGTTGGAACCCCTTTAGACAGGAAATGTAGCAAAGAGAGTTAATTCCATGAACGTAAGTGAATCTCAATTTTTTAGCATAAACATTAACCAGGATACAGAAGGATGTGCTTCATTAGAGTTTATCGATGTCCTTAAGATAAAAACCTGACGGAATGGCAAAGGACTCTGGATAATTGTATTCGGTTTTCTTATCAAGAGGAATGACTTTTTTTTCCCTTTAATCTGAAAAGTTTCTCAAGATTCTGCTATCAAAGCAGACTTGTGATATTAGTAGCAATCCATTTAATTTGTCAGCATCCCATGGCCACAGGTTTGTGAACTTTTCAACCAAAAAAGTCAGGAACAAGCTTATTCGGGTTATTCACAAGGTTATTCAGATGTAAACTATTAAGAAAGAAAACCCAAAATATTTCAGTTAGTATTGCGCGGTCAGTATCAACGAAAGGCTTTTGCTGTTCTACCCTGCACATTCAAATCATTCAAACATTGCAATACTGGCTCATGAGTAGATATATAATCCTGAGCTGTACTGATTTTGGATGCTAAGCAACAGTTTATTTTGACTACTTGGAAACACAGATAGGTCATTGTACACAAATTTCCATGTGACAGATAACGCACAACAGCCTTAGCATCTGTTTTGGCAAAAGACACAGTTCATCATTTCCAAAAAGGAAGAATTTAGTCAATACCTGATCTAAAAATCCCAAACACCATGCAAGTTACAAAGATGCTTAACATTGGAAAGTATATTCTCTCCTCTGTAAAAACAGATCTAATCAAGAGCTGTTGATATCAACAGGATTCCCATTGCCTTCAGGGGTCTTTGGCTGAAACACAGAGGGGAAAAAAATAGTCTTTCTGCAGAGCCCATAGGTAGAAAGAACCACATCAGTAGTAGGCTTAACAGATCTGCTTTGTGGCAATTTGCCAGAACACTGGGATGGACTCAAAAGCCCAGAGTACTACACCAAGTCCTCCTACGTGACCTTTAATGACTTATTCACCCTCCAGCCCTCACTGCTCCAATCCTTCATTCACCTGTTCTGTAAACTGCTTGCGGATCTCCTGATGTGGTAAAAAAGTATAGTACATTAAGGCTCCATTGGTCTATGCTGGCACAGCTCAGTCCAGTTCTCTCTGGACCTTTGTTCAGAGACTATCTTCTCAATTTTATATCCTGTTGATCAAGAACATTTTCTTTTGGCCTACATGTCAGCCATCTGCAATATAACTGGAACTGAGACATATACCCACTGAGATCATGATTGCAGTCACAGTATTAGAGCAACAGTAATGCCAATGTGAGCACCATGAAGGACAGACAAGTTTAGGTCAGCCTCTCCAGTTATTTTTGAAGTGGTTATAAATTTTTTTCACCCTTTGCAAGAGGTTATTCTTCCTACATTTTATTCAAAAGAAAAAGGTCTTTACAATGAATAGAGTAACTTCTAGGCCTGTGAAATTCAAGAGTGACAGAACGAAAAACAAATGTACTACATAAGAAAATTCACATTCACTCAGAAGTACAAATCACAAAAGCTATGATGTTGGAATAAGAATATAAAATGTTATTATTATAATGGGAGGCATTAGCTAACAGTATTGGACTGTATTAAGAAAATTTAGACTGAATGTCAGGAAACTGTCCTTACAGAAAGTGCTAGTGATTAGAGAAGTAACATACTATGTGAAATGCAGAGAGTCTCTTCAACTGACACACTTAAAACTATTTTGGATTGAACAAAAGCCCAGCAAAGGTACAAGAGGGAACAACTCAATAGTGGCAGGAAGAAGGACTTGATAAGCAGCTTGTTTTTGCCCACAGAAAACAGTGGCTTTCAGCAATACCAACTTCAAATATTATTCAGGTTCTCCTCATCTCTCCCTCCACCCAAGATATAATCCCAAGAGTGGCTTAAAACTCTTAATTTAAAAAAGAAACTCACCAAATTTAGTTTTTTTTTAATTTACCTTTCATGCTCTAACTATCAAATTACCCATTTTAGAAACACTAATAAAAAACAAAAACACAAGAACAAAAATCAAGAACGTAACATTTTAGCAGGTTTTTTCACATGCAGCCAAACGTGTGGAATTCTCCACATAATCCTACCTTGAACACAGTCCTCATCCAAGTTCAGAAAGAAAGAAAACAAACTGATATCCTGCTGCAGGCACCAGAACGTCTTGTTACAGCCTCAGGGTCATTAGTTAAAGTCTTAGAAACTCAGAGAAAAGCCATAGCATTACAAATTACTGGCACAAATGGGTCAAAGCGAAGACCAGCTTCTGACAAAAGATGAGTCAGTATTGCAGGTCCAGATATCAGTGTATCTGGAGAAGAAAGAAATTAAGTATTAAATTCATTACCAAATTTTTCTATCTCACGCCCATTAATGGTGACTTTGAGGTCATTCAAGCAGAACATAGCGGGAAGCTCTTGAGAAAGACTTTAATCACTGGAGACAGAAGGGTGTTTTGAATCCCATAGCTATTCTGACCCTATTGCAAGGTAGGGCATCTAGAGACTGCTATAATTTACATCAACTCTGTCTGGGCCTTCAAGGACTGTAAGTCTTCTGACAACTGAATGAAGAGAACTGCACTTTACCTCACACCTTAGCTCCCTCACTCTCTCCTCCTGTCACCTCAGCCAAAGCGGAATCATGGGCGACTTGTGCATATTCCAATACCTGCATGAGGGCACACACTTTCCCTGGCAAGTGGGTCGGGAGGGAGGGAGGGTGTGTTCCTGAAAGGTAACGGACAGATCTGAGCCTGCTTCACATAGGGCATGCAGCAGAGCTGCGGTAGAATGGGCCATGGCAACCCCTGCAAGAGGGTTTTCTTGGTCTCTGAACCTTTCCCTGCTCTGATCTGCCTGCAGAAGCCAAACAGATGCCTGAGAATTCCTGTATCAAGCAGAGGCCTAGGGCACAGTACCTACCTACATCATATCCAAGATCTTTGTCATACTGTTGTTCTATCTCTTGCCTGTCACTGAACTTCCCTTGTGACCCAAGAGCAACCAGTCAGGTACAAGCTACAATCAATTCAGTTATCACTGAGGATAGCCAGGGAGAAGTGAGCAGAATTCAAGGGGAAGCACTTGCTCAGAGCCATACACACACACGCACACACACTTATTTGAATCTAGGTGCCTGGCTGGGCCAAAGATTCTTAGAAGATCAGAAGTTTTTGAAGCAGCTGGTTACCACAGCCTCAGCACAGGCAGCAGCCCAAACTCTGCTGCAGCTCAGGCTGGGGGCTGCATTTTTCCCCATTCGTGCACACAGACCCCTGTTATTCTGCTATTTTGCTGCCTGCACTCCAGCCTTGGCCAGGTGTCTCTCACTCTTCATCACCCATACCAGGGAGATACAAAACTTAGCTCAGCTTACAGGGCAACTCTCCCAGCCCTCAGAGGGTGACAGTATGCCAGGTTGGACACTGCTGCTGATGCTCCTTTCCACCCCCTCCCAAAGGCTGATGCAGAATCTCTGTTTCCCTTTCCCATCTCCCAATACAGGGCTCTCTGCTGAGCAAGGTGACACTTGAAACTCACTGACCTGATTGTATAATTCATCATTCACAATCAAAGTTGGACAGACAGAAGGTTACTTCTACGCTTAAACTGTTACAGGCACACTGGCAAGGTAGTAAAATGAACAAGAAATACTGTGTTAGAACTGTATCCCTGAAACAGAAAAACTACAGAACATTGCTGCCTATTTGAATAATCTACTGTTATTACTGCATGTTTCTTTAGATAAAGTATATTTTATATATAAACTAGATATTAATATAACCCCTAAATTATATTTATATATTAATATATATCCCCAAATACATTTTTACATGGACAAAAAGGAACACAATGCTTAGTGATGGCTATTTCATGGTCTAGTGGAGGTCACCACAACACAAACATCACGGAAGTGGTCTCAGATTTTAGCAATAAACTGTACCAATTGGAGAGTTTTCTCTATAGATACTTGTTTTAAAAGAGGCACTCAGAGACTACATTTTCAGCTTGAATTTAAGCCTTTCACGTGCAGTGGCAAGGGAGCAAATTCAGTGGGATTACAGTATAGCATAAACACCACTTTCCAATGTTATTTGTACAGAACACAATGCAAAACTACACAGAACGTTAAATTTGCAATACAATGTTTGATAGAGTGTTATCTCAGGTCAAATGATTGTATTTACTCTGAAAACTAATACCAAGGCTTCATTCTTTCCTCAGGGGCTTCTCTTCAAAATTAGAATGCTGTCAATGCCAATATCCAAAAAAAGTTATAATCTATGGACTGCCTTTGACTGACATCAGAAATCCAATTACATTTATAGGCATAGAAAGATGCAAGCATTCACAAACTATTAAAGACTTTACACATATCTGTCAAAGGCAGGCAAAATCCACCAAAACAGAACAAAGAATTCTCTCTCAGACATTGTCTTGAGTCCATTTGATGCTAACAATGAAATGAAGCATTCTTCACTTATCGCTCTGATCTTCCAATTTCAGTGGTCAGTCTCACTGTAAGTGGAGGGTGGGGTATGTAAACATCCCATAGCTGTCAGGCACAGCTACACTTCACACAAGCAACTTCACCAAGCTGAAAACAACTTCACACAAGTTGAAAATGATGCCAGCCTCAGAACTGCTTTTAGATTTCCCTTAGAGAAGACTCCAGAGTGCACTTTAGACATCTTCTCTGCATACAGGAGAGAAGTGTAACACTTCTTGCAAATGAACATAGAATACTGCAAAGCAGGCAATTACATTAACTTTGCTTATTTTCTCAATCCACAGCATACAGGAAATAAGCTGACAAATTTGTCAGTTTCTTCAGGGAAAAGTCACCAAAAACCTCAAGGAAGATGGTTCTGTCTGTCATAGCTACTAGGTTTTCCCACAATTTCATCTAGTGCATTGAATAGCATTTCACTGCCACCTCTTGGCAGATGTTTAGATAACAGTTTATGTTCTATATGGGTACAAGAATAATTTGACATTAAAGGGACACCAAGAGAGAAGAAAATATACACATTTCTCCTGCCAGGCAAGTAAAAATAGATGAAGCTCTACTTGAAACATCCAGCCTATACCTAAATTTCCCTGACTCAAGATTTACATTTAATTTTAGACATACATCTAAAAGGTCTAGATAAGGATTTAAATAAGGTCTAAAATATGTATTTAATTCTAAATATTTATCTATATCATCCATCCACACTGATTATTTTCCACAGTAGATTAACTAATTTTTATGACTATTTTATGTGACAGCACATAGTCAATATCCTGGATTCAAGGAGACTTCAACCTCTTGATTGAAAGTGTCAAAACATCAGCAGAGTCATGAAAAAAAAAACATGTATTAAAGTTCTTGGTCCTTTGAAGCTTATAAAATCATAGACAATTTAAAACAGCAAATACCTCAAAAATAGGAGTATGACCTAATGCCACTTGTACATACAGGCAGTAAAGATGTAGCAGAAAGTAGTTAACCAACAGTTTCTGGAGTATGGTGTTTACATGTTCTGTAATACATTGCCTTCAAGATGGAAGTGATCACTGGAACACATCATCAGGATTTTATTTTTGACAGCTACCACATAAAGACACAATGTAATATTATCATAAAGACATACCACCACCGACTGGTGGAAATGCTGTCTATACTAGTTAGGGACTTGTGAGTATGGGTAAGATGTAACTCAAGTTTCCAGGTCTATAGCAGGCTATTTTAGTACCCAAGATGCTCACCCTCTTCCCTTCTTCCTCCACATGTTCTTTGTTTATAATGTTTCTTGGAACCTACAAAGCACAGACATGAGTCCAAGTCTCCCACAACGTCGGTAAGTGCTTGAACACTGATATTACAGAGGCTGCATGCACACACACAGAGCCACCCACTTACACCGAAAAGAGTAGCAACTTCTGCTCAGTTTTTTGAAGAAAGAGCACCTTCACAAAGACAGACCAAGTCCCTTGCAAATGGAAGGACTGCATAGCACCGAATTAGGTTTCTAGATATCTTTACCATGCCTTAGGGAGAGGGGTACTTTAGGTACCTAACTCAGAGTTGTAAAATCTACTGTGAGATCATGTCCCTAAATAATTTGAGAATTCAGTCATAATAAAATACAGTGGCACTTAGGGGTTCTTTGAATGTTATCCATTATTTCCATAACTATGTGCAATAGTTATCAACTAAAATGGAGAATGTCAGTTTTAAGTTACTCTGCAGTATTTGACATAGAAAATCCTGGTAAGTGCACTATGACATTCAGAGTAACGTTTAGAAAATGGTTTTCAACTGTTCTTTCCTATGGAGACAACAAAGATAATCTCGTAATAAGCCTTACAAATCTTCAAACCTTACACCACCGTAATTTACCATTATCCCATTTCAGTGAAAGGAAACTGTTTGCACCAGTTGAAAGTCTAGCCCATAAAATATGTGCACTTCCAACATGCTACAAAAAAAAATACCTTACAACTGCTTGATGTTTTTAAAAAGCCCAGAGTTCTGGAATTATGAACACAATATTCTGATAAACAAAGTCACTGTCTACTTACTTGAAACACAGTTATTACAAATTTGACCTTTCTATAGTAAGTGATAATTTCAATGAAAACAACTGTTCAGATCAGAACGAAAGTGAAATAAGTCATGTATCATGCAATTCCAGTTTATGATGAGACTCCTAACCCTAATTTAAAGGTCATCAACAACCTATTTAAAGTGAAATTTCTCCTCGCTTTTTCCACATTTCCTGTAATAGTGTCAGGAGTGACTGTTCCACAGCAGCAATACTATGCAATTGCCTGGCCAAGAAAGAACATCAACCTTCTCTCAATATACATCATCGTGTTATTAGGTCCATCAAAATTACCAATAAGAATCATCAGTAAGACCGCTAGTAGAATTAATTATTTCACATATCTATTATAGTACTTCTGTTAGCGTTTGCACTTTGGTAGCAAGTAGAGGAACTGAAGAGCTCATTATGCTAGGTGGTCTACACGAAGATTGGCCTGGATAGTCACTCTTCTCTTCCCTCTTCCCAAAAGGGAGATTACAAACTAAACTGAAACAGTAAGACAACACAACATAGCGAAAAGGAGGGCTTAAGAACAAACAAACAAAAAGAACAACAAAAACATGCAGTGGCAACGAAGGCCAGTGCAGATTCCCAAAACTTCCAAATGACTGTTTATTCATTTTTAGCAATGAAATTAACAGCTGCACAATCCAGTCATACCTTCCACTGTCGTGGTCTTATCACTAGCTTCATTTTAGCAGATGGCTTGCACGAAATTTCTTTATTTCAGGTCAAGTTCAGAATAACTGTGATGTGCAACCTGTACAGTTTTGTTGTTATTAGCAAGATGAGATTTTTTTTTCCTCCAAGTAAAAGCAGTGCCAGTCCTTCATCTCTGCCTAGTCAGCAGTTTGTGACATGCGCTGTACACAAAGGATACGCTTCATGGAGGCTGGCATCAAAGGATTTATAATGTTCACTGATAAATACCTAAGAAGTAACTTCCTGTGTTGGCCCTTCCCAGTATTACATTGGGATCTCCACATTTGCTGTTTTAGATTTGATCTGTGTATCTGGAAATACCTGCTATGAGCTCTCTAATAGAGCTGGAGAACACCAGCAGGGAGTTCTTGAACTGTGGCATGCCAGAGTCTGGAAGCATGCAAAAAGCTGTTTGTGTTTTTAAACAAACCTGAAGAACTTCGAGCATTTACTTACCCCTAGTATAGTTCTCTGCAGGAAAGTGACTCAGGCCCTTACTGAAGGCAGTTAACAAGAACTTCGTAACACACGGCACAGCTATGCTCTGAACTTTCTTAAGAAAAGAAGGCTGCCTACTCTTCCTCTTCACTGAGCTTGACAAGCTCATTAGTGAAAAAGCTCCACTATGCCCCTGAGGGATCAGCCCCTGGCAGAGAAAAGGCTGTTAAAGGTCACCAGTAGTCTGGTGCAAGGGAAGGAAACGTTTATCATTACCAATGCAGTAGTGTACCGGCCAGTCTGGGTTTTTAGGTCCTGAGGGCTATTTCCTTCTTCAAAGAAACTGCCAAGTATAAAGGTCTGCTGGTTGCTTTTAATTCCTGCATTTGTGTGCCTTTACAAGTAAGCCATTTGTACCTAACTGAAGCACCTAATAACCTCAGTCTTCAGTTTGGACAATCACCATAGCAACAATAATAAAAACAAGTGTAGGGAAAAACTGCTATTGAGCGTAAGTGCATGTCTACATAATTGCAAAAGTTCAGTAGAGCTTTCAGATTGATGGGAAATGAGGGAACAATTACAGTTCCTTGGTCTAATAAAAGTTGACTGGCTCTAAACATTAACAAATGGTTTGTATAAATGAAATTATTTTTAAGTGTCCAAATAAAAGCTTGTTTCCAAGAACGCTGCCACATGATGAGCTTCTGCCTTATGCCTTTCCCCTAGACTCTGCTACTCTGTGGAGCACACTGGTTGAGAATGATTCTGATTTTTTTTAAGTTTGTATCCAGTGAACTGAGCAGTTTTCACTCCATTTTGGTGAACTAAAAAATTAAGGCTACTATCCTGCCTCACCTAGGACAAATCTGTTTCAATGCTATTGAAATCTATTTCAAGATTCCCTTCCTAAAAGGATCTATTGTGGGGCCTGCAAAAAAAATCATGACACACCGTTGCAACTCTGCATTTAACATTTTATGGTCTGCTGGGTAGTGAGGGGAAGTGGTTGTATGCTTCAGGGGTGATTATATTTACATTGTACTTGAGTACAACGAAACCGGCTGCTACTGGGCTTCCACCTCCCTCACACTCTTTTCACCAGGAGCAGTGTGAAGAACATACAGGTAAATTATATGCCTGTTCTGCCTCAAAAAAAAAAAAAAAAAAAAAAAAAAAAAAAAATCACACTCACATATTCTGGTCTATATCACCGTATAGAAAAAAATACTATCCAACTGGACACAGTCCTCAGAAAGCTGCTCTATCTGACCTGGCTTGAGCAGGGGCTTGGACTGGATGATTTTCCAGAGATCCCTGCCAGCTTTAGCCACTTGCTGATTCTGTGACTTTTGGCATCAAAAATTTTTCTTAGATTTTGATTTCTTACAGAAGTGATTTGCTGCCCTTCTTTACATCCTGTTCCCCCAGTGAACTGGAGCCAATCCTAGTATATGATCCTCATTTCCTCCCAACACTACTGATTTATTATTTTGTTCTGTAACCCAAAACACATGACCACATTTTATTTATTTATTTATTTATTTTAAACATATTGACTGCTGGATTCTGTGAACTGCTGCCCTCTGCTGAATACAGAGTATACACAATGGAAGTACTGTGTCCGGCTCCTTCAGCACCCTGAGCAGCCTTATGCTACATTTTTGTTAAAAAGTCTACAAAACCAACTTCCACTACCTTCCAATGACAACAGTGCTGTTGGTATATATTAGCTGACTCATACTGTGCAGAACCCTATTGTAGTCAGCTCATTTTATATGGATGAGCATTTCAAAGTAGTCTGTGTCACAATAAACAAAGATGACAGCAGGCTGGAAATGACTTGGAAACATATTCAAAAAATGTCCTTTTCACAGAGCACTGCAGCTAGTTGAGACAATCAGTGCTGACCTTATCAAACAAATCCTGTTCTTCTCTCCTACCAGTTAGCTGTGTTCCTGCATTGCAAAAAATAATTTGGGCAAGTAATTTGCCATAACCAAAGACTGGTAATTAAGTTCAAAAACTTGGTGATAAAGCAGTGATTTCAACTTCTTGGACAGTAATGTTTCAGTGTGTACCCCAAACATTTCTCATGGGAAACAATACTATAATTTCTGCAGTTAGACCTTCTCTACTCAAATAATTTCTCAAAACTTTATTGACTAGTACCTTATTTGTTTTAGGAAAGGCTAAATGGGAGAGACAGGGTTATGCATTATTTGTATTCTTTGGACTCTATCCCTTACTTTTACAGCCCTTAACCTTCTACACAGAACAAGCCTTAAGAGGAAACCAATATTACAAATTCATTCACCAGAAGTGAGCTGACATCCAAGCAGCAGGTTCTTTATACTTAAAATTCCTTCTTCATTCCGTAACACACACACACACACACACAAACACACACCGGAGAAAGCGCGTGAGAGCGCTCCCTTAGAACCTGCAGACACCACTTCAGAGCATGGCTTCATAGTACACATTCATAGCCCTGACTCTGCAGAACTTAAGAGAAGCTACAAGAGTTTCTCTGAAGAGAAACTAGTGGCTGAGGTCAAACAGAAACCACATTTGCTTGCTCTCTGCCTATCCATGAGGTCATTCTTCTTGCTACTGGAAGTTTGCACACACAGTACTTCCACTTGCATGAGACCTGGGCATGCTCAAAAAGTACACAGTTGGACCACTTTTCAATAACATTTAGATGACTGGACTTGACTGTAGAACATTAAGAAAGATTGAGATATACCTGAAAAACTTCATTTCATAAAACCTGTAAAAATAGTGTTTTCCCCACAGAGATAGAAAATCACAACAAAAATTGAGAAGTTACATCGGAATTAATAATTTTGAAATGAAATTAAATTCTAAGCAACTGGAATATTGCATGAAGTAAATGGTTTTCTTTAAGGCACCTTTTATTCTTTTTTTTCTTCCCTATTTTTTCTTCTCTTTTAGAAGGAATATTTAGAAGAGTTCAAGCATTATGCCCCTGAAATAAATTGTATTTAAAGGTTACAGTGCAACACCAGATAGTAGTCTTATACAGGATGGCTTGTTAATTGCCCTAAGTATGCATATGCTCATCAACTTTTTCTATATACTTTGATGAGGGAAATTGGCTTACTAGCAGTGAGATACTACATTAAATACGCACACAATTCTTTCTTTATACTGTTCTTCCATTCTTAAAAGCATTCTCAGTTTGACCATGTGTCATGCTGAATTATTATTCTGTAATCATTAATTTTAGTGATTTATTTTACTGTTACAGCACTTACAGTTAACATTAATCTAGTTTTTTTAATTTTACCTTTATGTTTTCTTTTGTCATACCAATAAGGAAAAATAATAGACTTCATTTAAACAAGAGAGCAGTTTTATAGCAGCAGGATAAGATGAGGACTTTTTTAAAAAAAAAAACAAAATCTTGCCAAACCTGCATCTTTCTTGACAGTGCAAATACAAAAAAAAAGAAAAATTCAATCCCTTTGAAATAAATAGCAAAGAATCCTCATTTCAAAAGCCTTACAAAATATTAAACACATTTTGATTCAGAAAAAGAAATTAACCCATTTTTCTTATTGTTAAATCATTTAACAAAGGATATGATACAGACCAATACGCTACACATGGCAGGAACTGGAAGGATTTGTTCTGCTGTCTGTCATGCCTGACTCAATATTCACTGAAGATAAAATCTTTTATTTTGCTCATACAGAGCAGTATAGTTTTCATAAACCTTATCTTATGTGCATTTTTAGAGGACTTGCTTTTTTGGGAGATGCTAACTTGTAAGATGAAGCCTGATTAACACTGTGGTTTCAAAGTGCATCAAGTTCACTTCCTGTTCAGTACAAGGATACTTCTGCACTCATCTTTATGTCCTGCAAGATCACCACAGCATTTGCCAAGACCAAACTGTACATTTCCCTCTACATCTACACTGATCTGTGGCCATACTGACCAAAAGTATGTCTAAAATATGCTTGATACACAGCATATGTATCCAAAGATGCCTAAAATCAGTATGACACACTACAGAATTGACAGCAAGCCACTGAAAAGAACCATAAAGCAAGAATATCTACACAGGCACTGGGAAAGCGATAACTGAGCAAGGCCACAGCCAGCAATGAAAGACCAAGAACCAAATTTTATTTTATTTTATTTTAAAGGAAGCCAAAGAAAAACATGATGAGACTTAGTCAAAATAAATTTTTATCATACTATAATTTATAGGAGTATAGATGAGGCAATCAAGGTCATGAAGGATATTCCAAAAGTGACAGAAATTCTGACTGGAAAAGAAAAGGAAAGAAAGCAAACATACAGCCTCACCCAGTGTCTAGAAACTTTACTTAACATAAGAGCGAAGCAGACCAAGAGAACACCAACAGAGGCATCTAGCTTCACAACTCTGAGAAAAGGACTTCTATAGTCATTAGGGACAAATTAAGTTTACAAGTGAATCAAATACTCGATATATTAAGTGTGTACATATACACATAGTTAGAATGTATTTATATACAGGGGTACTCACCAAAATACTGCGATACAACCTTGGTGTGTGCTTCTCTCCTAAATAAACAATTTCTGATATGTTCAGTGGCACCACTGTCATGTTCTAGTGCATGGCTGTGACAAGACAAGTAGCCCCGATTTCCTGACTTTCAGTCCAAAACAAATACCTATTCCCCAATGGGGCTCACTGCATCAGGGAACCAGTACACAGGAGGAACACACAATTATTTTTATTTACTCTTAATTCTGTAAAAAGTTAATAAAGAACCATTTCTAAGTTAAATGGGAGTAAAAAAAACCCTGATTCCACAGGAACTAAATTGCTTTTCTTACCTTAACAGTAGCACCTAAGCCAAAGCAGTCCTTGAGAACACGATCTTCCCAATGACTGCCAAATCAGAAGGACAACCAAAAAAAAAAAAACAAAGGACATATTGGGAGAACTCTTGTAAGTGTCATTTTTTAATACTAAATTTTTTTTTCATTTTAACTAAATGTTCATTCAAAAAGTAGAAGTGCTGTAAAAGTTCAACTGTTAAACATGAAGTGCAGTCACCACAAATTTTTCAATATATACATGCAATATTTTACAAAATACACATGAAATTACATACAGCATGAAGTCTGACCACATTTTGTCTAAAATCTAGATTTTAAAAGACTACTGTATACAACACACATCAACTAAACCGTATAAATACATCTGTTATAACATGCAAAACACTGACTGAATTTAATGGCAATGTTACAACCTTTAACAAAACAAAAGGTTAAGCAAAGAAGTGGTGAGGGGGAGCAATCAGTTTAGATACAATAGGATGAAAATATGGCTCTCACACAGAGTCCCACAGAACTAGTTTCCAAATATTGAAGTCCTACTACTTCATCATAATTTTCATAGAATTTCACAGAACAATTGTGAAATACTTCATACGAGACTTCTGAACTTCTTGAGGTTCTCGTGACATTTATCAAATATGTTAAAAATATGTAAGTGGTAAACATGTAATAAATGCAATATTATAGCGATTATAATATTTTTTGTTAAAAGTTTAAAGAATATATGCCTATATTCAAGAGGAACAGAATGCTTCCCCAGCCATGTGTCCCAAGAAAATGGTATTTGCAGAAAGGTATTATTACGGTTGTTCAGCGCCATTACAAAGTACCTTAACGTCACCTTCTCTACCCTTGGTCAGATGCTTTGCCTTCTCTAGCAGATGTTGAGAAAGATAGAGGATGTAGTTAAAATACACAGTGGTTGCTAGCAAGCCTCTAGCATTACCGTAAGACAAAAAAAGAAATCATCTGTCTTTTGGTCTCTCAGGTGAAATCTTCATGGAAATTTCAGGCAACAGTTAAACAGGCATTTACATGATCTAATCATCATCTTAACCAGTGCTGAGAAAGAGAACTTCCATCACACACACAAAAAAAAAAAAAAAAAAAAAAAGGGCAAAAAAAAAGGCACAAACACACAAGGCAAGGTGGAGAAAGTACCTTTAGGAGTAGTTAAGGGGGATTAAGTCTTAAGATTTAAGTAAGTCTTCATTTAACAAAGAAATCTGAAGATGCCAGTATCACAAACCTTTCCAGGCAACCTACACTATGAACCTCCGCTGTGACCAGTCAAACCTCAGAGCACAGAACACAGGTATTGCTCACTATATACAAATACACAATGCAAAGAGTAAGAAAGCACATATTGCTGAGCACTTCCACCACAACCTCCTCTATGACTGCTCTCTGCACACCAAACTGGCAACAACCCATAATGGCAAGATGCCACTGTACACAGTCAGCAGCAACAGGAAGTATGTAAGCTTGACCTCAGCCTGGCTTCAGCTGTGTGAATTCCACAATACATAGAGACTGAAAATAGAATAAAGCATCATGAGATACTCACCTGAAACAGTCAGAAGAGCACTTGGTATGTGAAAAAAGTGACTTGGACAGCAGTCAAATTTTTGCTTGTAAAGACACTAGAAGAGCAGCCTGATAAATATGCAACAGTTAATGCACCACACTAACCGTAAACTACCTTGTATAGAAAAAGGTCAAACAAACATCATAACAAACACTTCTTTTATGAAAGACACCCCAACAAATCTATATGAATGCTATCTCAGCTTCCTTTACTCATTTCCTGTGAATCCTGGTATGTATAGTCCTGTCTCTGAGAAGCCAATGAAAACAAGAATTATGTTAAGTAAAACTATGAAACCAATTTTGTAGCAAAAGTTTGCTAGACAAACTACAGTTCTGGCTACAATCCCTTGAAAACATCCATTATATATGTAGCCCATTAGAGACCTGAATGGCATGCAAATACATTTACTTTATCTATACAGGGCATACTAGAGGTCACGGATGTCAAAGAAAGTTTTTGCATGCAAGGTAGATGTGGAGCACAGAGCAGAAGTTTGATGTACACTTCAAAAGGAAGACATTCCTTCAGTCTGCAATGCAATTTGATGTCTCACTTAGTAATGAATTTCTTTTGAAGAACTACTGCTACACAGGAACCTATTTAACTGGAATGCTGATATACAGCATTCTCTATTAATAAGAATATGCTAATACATGCAGGACAGATTCCCTAAAGAACGTTACAATAATTTTAGACGGTGGATAAGTGGTCCATCTAGTCTTTGTAAGTGCCTCACCAGTGCTATCAAGCCACAATATGGTATAGACACGATTTTATTCAGCTGACATACTTCTTTAGAATGATTTTCACTCAAGTATACTGTTACTAATCAAAATGCAATTTGCATGGCAGGATCTGAGTTGCTCCCATTGTTCTAAGTTTCTGCTTTGTTTACATCTGAGGATGTGACAAAATTTTATTAGGTCATAAAATTTTTCCGCTCACACGGAAGTTGAGATCTTATGAGTGTGCTGTGTACTGCAGCATGAGTGATCTGCGTATTGGAGAAAGATTTATCGTCCATAATCCTAGTGATGCTGCACTAATGTCCCAAAGACAGGGGGGCAAAGTTCACCTATCTTTGCAAAGCACTTTGAGATATTTTGATAAACTGTGCCATTTAAACACAGCATCTTCCATGGTCAGTCTTCTTTCCGTAGTTAAGGCATACTTAAATAAACCAATCTTCAACTTTTCCTTCTTTGGATCTATAAATATGATTACTACACATTTTGTTCCCACATCCATTCACTTATGGAACATTTAGCTAGCTCATTAGCACACAGCAAGATACAGTTTCACCCAGCAGGAGCCTTGGACTCAGGAATGACCCTCAGAAGTCCTGCTTCCAAAGTTAGTGAGGGCCAGGTGTGACTCACAAATAAGCTTGGCCTTGAAGAAAGAAGGCAGTGTGCCAGCTGAACTGCTCGGCAAAACCACAGCAGACTCACTATAAAGACTGCAGTTCCTCATCATTTCAACAGCCCATAAAGTATTTTCATGTACTTTACAAGCTATAAAGCATAAATAAATTAAACCATAAAATGGATGAGAACTGGCTTCCTAGCTAAGCAATTAGTAGACAGCATTAATACCTCTTTTTAAAGAGAATATGATAGTGCTGTAGTGCATGGAGGGGGATCACACCTATGGTCAGTTAGAGAAAGGTTTATGGATATGAATAGGACTAAAGCACAAATAACAGATCCTAAAATAACTGTGGACTACTCTCAGTGAAAAAAAGATCAAAAGTAGAAAACAGAAAATTATTATGTATGTTTTGATTCCCTATCTTAGAATGGAAGGCTAGTGTGCAGAGAACAAGAGGGGCAGACAGACGAGAGGCATACCATACACAGGTGATGTATACATCCTAAACTGATGAAAATTCATCTTTACAACTGGTCTTTCTGCAAGTCTCTGAACACTTGAAGAGTAGACAATGGTATATCTATTAATAGCTATATATCTTGCCCAAGTATACTGCAGAGTATTTACTGTTCAGCTGTTCTTGAGGTTTACACTGCCTCAGCAGCAGTAAACTGCAGCTGTCAAAATAAATCTGAGTATTTCTTTGCATTACTGAGACCTTTCAAATTTTGGTTATTTGCAATGAGTCTTTCAGCCATGAATTAGCTCCTAACAGGATGCATACATTTTATCTTATCTACCCAATCAAGAACATATGGGGGACAGAACACACGGTGGGGGGGGGGACATGACACATTCTTAGCATCTAGACACTACTCCATGAATTTGACCAGCCTTAGAAACACTGTCACTCTACTCCATTTAATGGGATATTGATTTTTTTATACTCCTCTCTTCACAAATCAATATTCTAGCAGACACACAATAGACTGGCAGAGGGATAGAGAGTACAAGCTCACTAACCTGAGGAACATGATTATCCAGAAATCAAGGTCAAATCACAAAGGAAGATTTAAACTTGACATGAGAAGACAGGGAGGACATAGAGAAAAGAGATTGTAAGCAAGGGAGTAAAAATCAAAGATTAGCTAGAAAAGGAAGAAAATAGCCTGCAAAAGTATGGATACGTCAGCTAACGAACTCTGTCTGAGGACCACAAACTAAAGCAACCTTGTCCTTTAGACTGTACAATTTCCATGCCATGGTTTAAGACACATTTTAGATACTCTACAGGAAACATCTCCAATATGCCACAAGGGAGATGTACTTCCTTTTAAGGAAAATAGCAACTTTATATATTGAAAACTGCTTGAATAGCCTATTCAGAACAAAGGCAGACAGAAACCAAGTACAACATAAAAAGATACACTGAAAAGGAACACCTTATTCTTCGAGAGATTAGTTCTGAAGGGAACCGGGAAGTGGAAAGGGTCTTTATCAAGGAGGCTCTTTTCATAAAAGGCCTTCTTCTGATCATATCTTTCTGGTTCTACAGTAAACAACGTCTTAAGCTGTGGAATTGCAAGCTAAAGTGACCATCTTGCACAGAGTTTTAACAACCTGGTGTAACATTACAGCAAGTCTGAGACAAAAAGTACTCCAGTGGTTGAGACAAACACAAGACTAGTTTAAGAATATTCCTGAGGCAGAATATCCCCATACACCAGCACAGACTGAGAACTGACTGACTGAGCAGCAGTCCAACCAAAAACCTCAGAAGTTACAGTGGATACCAAGCTGAAGATGAGTCAAACACGCACTCTCACTGCAAGTAAGGCAAACCTCATGCTGGGCTACACTATGAGGAAGATGGATCAAGGGAAGTTATTATGCCTCTCTATTTGGCAGTGGTGAGGCAGAACCGCAAGCTGCAGCCAGTTTTGGGTCCTCTAATTCAAAAGATATGCAGAAAAATTGGAGAAGATCCAGTAAAGGGCTACCAAGATGGTCAGGAGACTAAGCATACAAGCAACAGTAAGAGTTTGAGGGAGGTGTGCTTGCTTTTTCTGGCAAAAACGACACTATGGGACAACCTAACAGCACTCTTCAACTCTTTGGAGGGTAATCACAAGGATAACAGTATAAAACTCCTCTCAGTAGCGACAGATGACAAACAAGGCACAAAGGCCACAAACTGCAGCTTCAGAAGTTTAGGTTTGACATTTGGAAAAAACTCTGACAACAGGGCGGTACAGCACTGGAACTGGTACTCAGAGAGGCTGTTGAATCTCAGTCCTTGGAGTTTTCTAAAACTCAGTTCAGCAAAGCCATAGTTGACCTGATCTAGCATTGGCAACGCTCCCACTTCAAGCAAAGGTTTGACTAGATCACCACCAGCATTCCCTTCCATCAAACATTCCTTTGATGACCCTATGTATATAAGAAATTACTATGAGTCCAAAGCCTTCTGGCTACCATAAAAGACAAGAAGTTTTATATCTGATTTCTTCTAGTCTAGATTTATTCCTGGTTACATGAGTACAGCTCTTATTTGCAGTCTTATGAATCACAGGCTCGCACACTATGCCTGAGTTCCACTACCTTGTTACAATGTAAAGTATCAGCCAAAAAAATTCAGCAATGAAGCCAGATGAAGACAGTTCTGAAATGAACTTGCTGTTCTAGGCACAGTTAACCTTCTAACCTCTCATTACCAGAAGATATTAAAAATCTGAAAAACTGCAGAGAACACTCATAAAAGTGATTAAGAGGCAGGAAGCACTCATTTAAACAGGGAGAAAAACCAACAGCTAAATATGTGTATCATATCAAAGAAAAATGATACATAGTCTCATCATAGGGACAGCAGGGTTGAGAAAGAAATACTTAGTTTCTTTGTTGCAAAAGAAATTCCACAGCTGCACCAGGTGCATTAGTTTAGCATTAGAGTTCACACACAGTTCACTCTTCCAGCTCCATTCTGTGCTTCCTTGCTTTCTTTCAATAACAATTTTACATAATAAATTGAAACGAGCTTTCATCAATTTTTCACCCAATCTGAACCTCTTACGAGTTCAACCCATTCATAGTTCAGCGCAACAGAAAGCTGAGGTGGGAGAAGGAAGAAAACATTGAATTTTCCATGACCTTTTGCTGCTTTCGAAAACGCCATCTCCTGTACATGTAAGCAATCTGTTTCTTTTACTACAGAGTAATGACTCATTACTTCTGTTTTGTAAAAATGGAAAAGAATTCCATCTGGCACTAAGAATTAGTAGCCAAATTATGTGTGTCTTGATCTAAAATTCAATTTGATAATAAAAGAAAACCCTAAACTACATAAATAAAGTGTATTTTAGTATTTGCAGTCACTCAGCATTTCAATGTCCAACTCATAAAGCTAATCTACCCCTTCCCCACAAAGAGGAGTGCTTATAGAGTCAAAATAGCAATACCATTAAGGCAGGGCTCAGAAAAATCTACAGGGAACAGCTGTAACTTGGCTTTGGCAGACAGAGAGTGACTGGATTTGATTATTTAAAGGCTTCTACCATTTCCCTAAGACTTCCTGAATATTTACATCAAAGCACGTGGATCCAGATTTAAAACTGCCCCGAAACTTCCTCAAAATTACACAGAACAGACACTGGGAGGCACTGCCCTTTAAAGTTCTTCTTGCATGCATTCCCTCCTCTTAGACTAAGTGTTATTCTAAAGAAACTCCCCTTCCCCCCCCCCCAAAAAAAAATCCACTCACACAGCTGTTCATCATCTCCCTATCCCTTCTGTTAGCCACATTAACTGTCCAACCCATAAATACTGACTTAGCTATCTAACCTTACCTCTATCTCCTCTAATGCCACTTAGCTCCTCTTCACAGACAGTCAGGGGGCCACAAGGTGGGAAAAGCCTCTTTCTGTTTCCTGGGTGTTGTAGGAAAGAGAATAAAAAAGTCAGACAGTAATCTCAGCAGGAGAAGACAGACAGACAGTACATTTTTCAAGGGGCCCAGAGCATGCACCAAGGCTCTGCAACTGCAAACAGCCTATGTCTCCTAAGCATGCGGAACTCATGCGTGGTTGTGATCACCGACTGCAAATGAAAAATACATTGTTCATGCAAAGGAAGAACAGAGGTGAACAGATATCCTCACCTTACCCAAGAGCTTCCTTAACCCTACCCCTAAAGCAAAATCAGCGTATTAGGAATACCGACTGACCCAAAGGCAAACATAAAAGACAGAGAAAGCGCTAGCACGTGAAGAACTTGTAACGGATACTTTTTGCTAACCTTATCTCAGGTTTGCCCTTCGCTGAGAAGAGATGAGGTAAGACCAACCTTGGCTGCTCCTCTCTCTTTAATCACCATTTTAATGCCACACTAGAATAATTTTGCCCTGACTGCTTTAGAAAAATGTTGCGCGCAGCAGTATTGGCAAAAATTTCCCAGATCAAGATGGATTTCAGTGCCACGTGCTTTCTCCTCTCTCCCAGAGGGCAGGGAACCATCCTGATAAAACGGACAAGGGAGAGATCAGGGCCCTTCTTGCCATTCCTGTAGTTACTGGGTCTGCTCCATTTTTATTGGGCAATTTTCACTGCTGCCATCGGAAGACAGGAACCTCCTGTTCGTGAGCCACCACTTCCACTACCTAGCTAAACCCTGGCAGAACTTCTCAGCTTTTTACGATCAGAACACAAACAGTTTCATCCATAACAAAAAAACAAAACAAAAAAACCCCTTTAACTTTTGTGAAAAACAGAAACACAGAAAGTTAACTGAGAAAAGAAACTACTCAAAATAGGACTATTTAAAAGTGCTTTCACAAAGAGCAACGATTTAACACCACAAGGTGCAGCTAAACCAGCACATGATTACTCAGATTTAAACACGTTGGCGGGCAGCAGGTGAAGCCCCACAAACAGGGCTGCGGTGAGGGGAGCAGGGAGGACGCCGGGTGCGACAGGCTCAGGACACCGGCGGGAGACACCCTGCTCACCCCAGAGCGAGGGGGCTCCGCGCACCTCGCCGCCGACGCCCGGCTCTCACGGGGTCCTCGCCGGGCCTCGCCGCAGCGCATCGACGCCGCAAAATGGCGCCGCTCCGCCGTCACCACACGAGCCGCGCGAACGCCGCTCGCGGCCGCCGCAGCGCCTACGCCCCCGCGCGTCACTCCCCCTGCCCAACCGCGAGAGCGCCCCGGCGCCGCGCAGCCAATCCGCGCCGAGGGGGGCGGCGCGGCGCGGCGCGGCGGAGATGGCGGCCGCGGCGGACCTTAGCGGCGGGCTGGAGGCGGTGGCGGTGGCGCTGTGGCCGCCCGCTGCGGCCCCGCCGACCTTCCAGGTAGGCAGCGGGCTCCGCCGCCGCGCCCTGCCGCGGGGACCGGCCCCCGGCGGGGCGGCCGCCTCCCCTGGGCGGGGGCTCCCGGGAAGGGCCGAGGAAGTTTCCAGAAGCGCGCGTGAGGCGCGGGGCTCGCCTCAGGGCCGGGCGGGCGGGCGGGCCCCGCCGCGCCGCCCATGCCCTGCAGAGTGGGGGGTCGCGGGCGGCGGGACTCGCCCGCGCGCGGCGCCAGAGCCTGCGGAAGGCGGCTGTTGCGGGAAACGCGGCCCGAAGCGGCGAGAGGCTTCGTGCCCGCCGGTGGCAGCGCGTACCTTCGGTTTCCGAGTAAGCCTTTGCAAGCCGACTGCTGCGAAGGGAATCAACATACATTCGCGGCTGTCCTTACAGTCTCAATTCCAAATGCAGCGAAGTTCCCCCCCAGCTTCTATTTTGCAGCTGCGCGTACAGATATAAACACTCACCTGCTGGGGGCATCAGTGCAGTTTTGAGCCCCTTAGTTTCAGCTCCGGTTCTTCAGACTGAACCACCTCTCTCGGCGGAACAAATATTATCCCACGCTTCACCGTGGCGTTTTTTCCCCTAAAGACTTAGATGTGTGCTGGTGTAACGCCTTCATCACTTGATAACAGAATTAGCAGAAGCAGGTTGGACTGCAACAAAGATGCCTTGAAATTATTTTCATTTTAATAAAAAGTTATGTTGAAATTCTTTGAAACTAAATGGCTTTTAAAATAATTTTGCAAAACAAATTCATAAAAATAGGACTAACTGCAAAAAATAGAGGCTTGCTACAGTGTCATTTTAGTGTCTTTTAGTGTCTTCATGACTTACATGTTGAAATACTTATTGCATACACTGCTTTATCTTCTTTTCTGGCCTCATCTAGCATTTTGCTAGATAAGTAGCTTCTTAGTATTTTGCAGGGGGAAAAGCTTCAATAAAAAGTACTTTGGTATTTCTGTAATTAACAAATCTAGTCTTTTTTTTCTTTTAGATCAAATCAGCTGTTTTTTTGTCTGCTTCTGTTTTTTATTTAGTAAATGACTCAAGAAATTGAGTCATTAGCACAGACTATCTATTCTTTTTCAGTCCATATGAACTCTTTGATTTGTATTTTGTAAATGGTTCCAGAAAAGATAGATTTTAGTTCAAGAAACTTACAGGAAAATTAAGTGTTTAAAATTCATCAACTGAAATTGCATCTCTGCCTTGAAAGGGGGGGGGGGGGAAATGCCAGCACGTTCCTAACAGTAAAACGCATGTACAAATATTTTGGGAGTCTTTTTCAGGACCTCCAACTCTCTTAGTTGTTCTCTGCCTCAGATGATCTTAGGATAAAGATAAATGAATAAGGAAGAAAGCTGATTTTGTCCCTGATCTTCCATGATCAAGGCCTCCAGCATCATCACAATTTGTGACTTTATGTGATTGCTTTTAAAGAAAAGCCTGTATTAGTGCATAGCTAACTTAGATCCATTATAATGCTTTTATTTTGAATGATGATTTCAATCTTGAATGAGATCATTATACATACACTTAAAAAAATAAACTAAGCATTTTAAGTAATTTTCTGAGGAAATAGAACAAGCAAAGATGCTACAAGTTGCTTTTGCCAACATGTTGGTTAAGGTATGAGCATTCTGCTTCTGCTGTTAGCTACCAAAGTTGTCAAGAGGAGGCACATCAGATTTTCTTTTCTTCCTTTCCCCTTTCTTTCATTGAGTCAAGTCACAAAGATCACACAGTACAGTCTGTTTGGTGTATGAACAGGTATTTGTTTTCAATTACCCACATTCAGGCATCAGTTTGCTAGATGCTGACTTCTCAGAACTTTGGTAAGTCTCTGTGGAAGAAAGCATTGAGCATTACAAGGATTTGATTTGTGTTCTCTTCGCAGTATAGCCCAGACAACGTGGCTGGAGCAGATGGAGACATTGACCCCACCGAAATCACCTTTCCCGGATGTTCTTGCCATACCAGTTCCTGTGTGGTTCATATTTGTTCGTGTCTTTGCCGTGGTGAAAATTACAACAATTTGTGCATCAAGCCTACAGCTGAAGGAGAGTATGCCAGGCCTATTTTTGAATGCAATGCCATGTGCCAGTGTGGTGAATCCTGTCAGAACAGGGTAGTACAGAGAGGGTTGCAGTTCAGGCTTGAAGTATTCAAGACTGCAAAGAAAGGGTGGGGTCTTCGCACTCTGGAATTCATAGCTAAAGGAAGATTTGTTTGCGAATATGCTGGTGAAGTTCTAGGTTTTAATGAGGCACGTAGAAGAATTCAGGCCCAGACCTCCAAGGATTCAAACTATATTATAGCAGTGAGGGAGCACCTTCATAATGGTCAGATAATGGAGACTTTTGTTGACCCTACGCACATTGGTAATGTAGGCAGATTCCTGAATCATTCCTGTGAACCAAATTTATTTATGGTGCCAGTCCGAGTTGACTCAATGATGCCTAAACTTGCACTTTTTGCAGCCACTGATATTTCTGCTGGAGAAGAGCTTTCTTATGATTATTCTGGAAGATTCCATAATTTACCAGTAACTAACAGAAAGCAAAAAACTTCAGAGGAAGGTAACATACTGAAAAAACCCTGCTACTGTGGTTCCCGCACATGTACTTCCTTCTTGCCTTGGGACAGCTCCCTGTTTTCCACACCACCAGACTCTTTTTCAGACAGCTCTTCCTGATTTTTCCATCCCTGAGCGTACACTGATGAGCACCATTTTCCTTAGTAGTTAAACAGCAGTTAGTTAACTCTCTTCTTGCCATAGACACATTAAGGAGCTATACTAAGAATACGATTTTGAGAAGAGAGAATTATTCAATTCAACTTAAAAACAAAGCCCAGATGATTAGTGAGGATATTAAATTTTGAAAATACATACATTCTAGTTTCATAAACTTGTGTGCTAAGTTCCTTTTGTTACTTTTGCATCTGACAATGTACTCAATAAGCAAAAAATTCAGCCTTTACACCACAAAAGGGTTATTATTTGCACAACATAGTTGAGATGTGCCCAAGATGAAAATCCAAATCTTAATACAGCTGTACAATACCACTCTAAGCCATCATGCTAAACAGTAAAAGAAGAAATTTGTTTTTTAGAAGGTGATAGTCTACCAGCAGTATCAAGGAAGTATACATGGTTTTGTGTAAGAGCTAAAATATATATTTGCAAGAAGGGCATTAGGTTTCTTAAATTCCATTAAAAGAAGTTACGTTTTACAATGAATTGCTATAATTATTTGCTATAATGCTTAGTGATGTCAAATATTAGCATAAATACATTTTCACCCTCTTCCATGCCTAGTTACAACTATCAGCTTACCAAAATTTGGTTTCAGGAGATTAGTTAAGTTTCATTACCACTTAGCTTCAGTGTAAACTGCACAACACATCGGGCTCTTAGAAGTACAGTCATCCCACCTTTTTAAACCACATCTATTTCAATACTTATCTAATAAGATTTTTTAAGTAATATAGGAAGCAGCACCTCCATGGCACTTTCAAGCACTGTAATTGTCCAGAAACAAATTTGGGCTCTGCAGTCTGAAGTGTGATACTGCTAACCTGACTTGTGAAATCATAAAGTAGTAAAAGGTAAAGTACATTTGAAGAACAACAAAAAAATTGTGTTGCTGCTCTGTTGAGCAGCTGGCAGATACAAGAGTTCCTTTCAGCTAGTAACAGTTTTGTTTTCTTTATTTCTAGAGCTGAACAGTATTCAGCAGGGGAGGAAATCTGTCCTTTCTCAGCAGACAGATTATTGCATCTTCATCATTCTTGTACAGATCTAACATACCCATTCTACTTACCAGAGTGGGTCTCCAAGTCTCCTTACACCAAGGGGCAGGCAAGAATAGATGCTGTATTCAAAATACACGGTGAACTAGGAGTTTCTTAGTCAGAATTAACCATTAGTCTGTTTCATATTTCCTAAAATTTATAGTTTCAAGATAAATACTTAAGATAGCTTGCTTGATGAAGTAAGTTCTATAATTGCAAGTTATATCACTTCCTTTCCAGAATAGATCAAATTAATGAAGCTTCAAGCAGGCTTGTTTAAAATATTCTTCCAACTTTGATGAGCAAGATGCAGATACATGGCAATGCTGTTTTCTACAGTATTGCTGCACGGTATTCTGTCAGTGGCAAACATCTTTGATTTGCTTGGTACAGTTTGCTTTAACTGTGTTCATAGCCTTTGACAAAACGTGTACACACAAGCTACCATATCTGCAGAGGAAAAATAAATCAGCTGCTCTACAAGCAAGCTAGCAACAACATTTAACTTTATAAAAAGATAACACTTTGATTTGGAACTTAAAGATTAACTTGGTATTAGTAAGAGATGATGGAAATTTGACTGCTCTTATTTTGCTAAACTGTTTCCCTGTGCTTCCTTGAGAGACTTCCATGTTGGCTATTCCTCCTTTAACAAATATATTTTCCTACTTCTGTTACAAAGAACTGCTGTTAAGCCATGTGCTATGGCTGTAGTTTGAGCTAAAGATTACCACACGATCATGCTCTAGATGAATCATTAACTGTCACTTCTTTAGACACAGAAAGCTTCCAAAGGGCTTCAGCTGTTTATTGAAGGTACTGGTTACAAGCAGAGCAGCCAATAGCTTTACCCCTTTCCTGATTAAGCCTGGCTGTTTCTGCAGTTCTCCAGCCTCTGTAACTTAGAATGTACACTTCATTAGATATCAGAATATAGATTTCAAGATCTGTTGTCTCATTTAGAGTGTATCTGGTTTTCTTCTCCAGAAGGGCATTGTGCCAGTCACTTCCAGCCTGCACATCTGGCAGTGGACAATCCAATCTACTTCCTTTTCCCCTCTCGTAAATTGCCTTAAGACCAATTTTATACCACTTGTATTCCTATTCCTCAAGATTAGATTTTCAAGATAACAGCTTTTTTTCTCTTCTTCTTTTTAACTGCTATGAATATGCACTTGGCCTGATTGAGTAGTTGAGAAAGCATAGATTCAAAAAAAAGAACACAAAAAACAAAAACCCCAAACCAAATACCATTAGCCATATCCAGGCTTTGCATCACCAGCCTTAAACCAGAGAACACAGCAGAGCCTTCTGTCTTTATGCAATTCTACCCTCGGTCACAGCCAGCAGAAGCCAGTTTCTAGGAAGTGAACTGAATATCAATTACCTGGTAAGAAAGAACTTGATTGTATAGAGTAACAAAAAGACTGTTGTACTGTTAAAAGCAAACCATATTATAGACTTTGCTAGAACATGAAATAGTATGTTGTCATTGAATTCTAAATCTTTATGGCAATCATTAATGGCAGTTTTACACACACACACACACACACTATTTATTACATAAAGCACATCTTGCTATACCTTAGCACTATAGCTGCTTTGAGATGCGGAGCAAAAATCCTACTGGAAAAGGAAAAAATAGAAAAGAAAAAAAGGACTAAAAAAATAAAATAGGCCTTTGTTTGTACCTGCTGGCATTTGTTCTCTTTTTCCTCAGAGTTAGACCTACACAGACTCCTTATGTACTGCTGATCACTTCCACGTGCTCTTCCACAATGAATCCACTCCAAACAGCTCAGAGGGCAGCTTTATCTTAACTTTCCTTCCTATTCTCAAAGTACAGTAATGATGATCTGTATCTCTGAAGTTGCCAATTAAGCAAACAAAATGGTCAGATAGTATTACAGAAGGTATCTGAACCTGTGAAGATCTGAGAGAAAAAACACCAAATTTAGAAAATACTTTTTGTATTACTAAAAGTTTCAAATAAAAGTAATGGAAAATATTAAAAACACAGCATGGGGATTTTACCTTCCCACTAAAATTAATCCAAAACATTAATGAATAATTTCATGTTAAAATGTAGAGTAAACATAATTTAAACAAGAGCAGCATGAATGGAACACATTAAACCATCTTGGTGGAAAACTAGGAAAGCTTTCTTCCACATACCACCTACAGCACAGTGAGTCTTGACTGACAAAGCTAATCATGTAGTGCAGCATCACAAAAGCTGTTTTTAAGATAAAACCAGAAGATTTTACAGTACACAGAATAAGATTTTAGGGTTTTTATTCCAGAATATGAAACAAAGTAAAAATCTTTATTAAAGTAAATTAACTCTTGGGGCAGAAATGAGTCTTCTGAGAAATTCAGGGATAAAAATTCTTTCCCTATTACAAAATACATGCATTAAAACCTCTAATTAAAATTTCTAGTGCTGGTCAGCCAGTCTTTACCATTTGCTCATGTGATTGCATGATTGATGTATTATAACTTGGCAAGCTAACTCAGTGGTATATTCTGGAATCAATTTTTTTGTTGCTAAAATTAACTTAGCTCCCTATTAGAGGCTGATTTTTGTGAAAGCGCTTCCTCGGCTCTCTTCAGTACCTTTCTTTCAACATGAAGCACTACCTAAGTGGAGAAGCAGTTGGAAACAACAGATTTGTATGACCCCAGCCTGACTTACTGTAGAAAAAGCAATGCTGCAAGAGTTAGCAGCAATAATGCAACTATTTTATTAATACACATTTTCAGTGTTAGATCTTAAAGCAGCTGACAAGATGGCCAAATCCAGTCCCTATTTTATACACAGTTAAGAGGCCTGTAAGAGGTCAGCAACACAGCAAGCCACAGGAAGTTTGGAAGGATGGCCATTCTGGTTCAGGGCTTAGTACACAGAAAATTTGTTTAGTCTCCAGTTAAGGCACACAGTTATTCAGTATAGCAGTATCTCCAGACGGTACATCCTATAGTGAGTAGCAGTGCAAAAATACTTCGTGCTTCAAATGCATTCAGATCCCCAAATGAGATAGCTCTCAGTATTCTTTCTTCCTCTCCTCCTCTAAGGCTTTTTTTTTTTTTATTTTGTTTTTTATTACTAAACTTAGAGGCCAGTTTCAACATTTACATGAGTAGTTACATTTCCCATCTCTCCATTTTTATAACCTTCCATTTAAAGTAGAGCCATGTGTTAGCCCCAGTTTCTAATGATGCCATTTTGGTGATTATTTTCAAGTCCCCAAATTAAGCCTACAGTGTCCAAGAGAAATTCAGAGGAAGCTGGGTTTTTCCAACAGTTAAAAAAAAAAAAAAAAAAAAGCCTCTAGTATAAATAAATGCCTGATATTTTATTCAAATATGTAGACTATTTGCACAGTTGCAGAAGGCAGTTTAAAAAGAGGATCTCACCAGAAAAAGTGCATTTCCGGAAGTGATGTTCATTGCAACAGGAATGTAACAAAAGTTGCTACACTAACTGCCTGTGTCTTGCTAGTTGTGAAGACTGGAAGACAGATCTTCTCTTAAAATGGACAATTACACCTCCTAGGAGGTTACCAAAGCAGTAACTGTGCTTTAAGTTTCTTATAAAGCTTTCTAGAAGCTTGTAAAGTCCTTGTTACAGAATTTTGAGTGTGGAAGTTCAAACTGTATTAAATAAATAGCTTCATTTAAAGATTTTTTGCTAAAGGAGATACTAAAAAGAATTACTCTTTTAGAACAGAAGCAGCATGTTTTTCCTCTATTTTGAGCTACTGTAATTCCAGAATAGTCCCACTGAAGCCAATAAAATTCGCTGATAAAAAGTTTAGCTGAGATAAAAATCCAAACCAGGTTCCCCAAAAATACATGAGGTTTCTTCAGGCAGTATTCACTTGTTTCAGATTCCCCCTTCCAGGAGCTTGAAGCATTAGATTTTTTCCATTCTCTCTTATCAGCAAGTGAGATTCCATGCACTTGTGTGAAATTCAGTCCTTATGTCTCAGTGTGCAAACAAATCTGGTCACTGCAGATCTGGCAAGGTGTCTGCTGCACAGCGGAAACCCAGATTCGAAGCAGAGCTATCAGGAGTGTTCTGACTACGGGCTGCACAGCGATACCTATAGCAATAAGACTGGAAAGTAAAGAGGAGGGGAAGGGGAAAGAAAGGATAACTTTAGAGCATATCACAGCTAGTGTTTCCTTAGGAAAAAAAATATGAATATCAAAGCTTTTCTAATGCTGCTGGAAAGATAGAGATCAAAAATCACACATCAGGATATTAAAAATAAGGAAGATCCCACTAGATAATGAGACCAGTTGCAACAGATACAATACTAGTTTGAATGGCAAGATATATGATTGCATGAGTGTAGACTAATAACGTATCTTGCCCTGGGAGAAAGCTAAAAATGGCCATTCTGCTACTGCTCTTTTTAGAAAAAAACCCAAGCAGCTCAGTGCCTTGATTCATACCTCAATATACTAAGGGAAAACTCTGAAATGAAACAGAACTGGTACCTGTCAAAGGCCTTCCCCCAAATGTGATATAAAGAGAACAAAAGAACTGGAGACAAACTCCTCAGGACTTCCATGGTTAACATTTTAAGGATACTGATATCAAGATAAAACACAGACTGGCAGCTACAAGAGGAGTTACCAGCAACTTTGTTTTAAATGGAAGAATGATTCAGCCATGTTTCAAATATTTCTAGTAAACAATTTTGAACAGTGTTTCCTCAAAAACAGATGAACAACTGTCATTATCATTTCTTTAAGCATAAAGAGGGCACAAGATTATCTGACAAGACTTGTCCTTATAGCTAGTAGATACAGTCATCTGATTCAACTGCAGTGCATGAATGGGATTTATCTCAAAAGCTTTCGTTATCAACATTATCCATCTTGTGCTTGCAGGATTCAGTATTTCTGTGACAGGTTAGTTAGATCACAAATGACACCTTAAAAGATTTGAAAAAGGACTGTTTTGCACTTGCACAGTGGTGTCCAACTGCATCAGTACAAGTTACTTTGAGAAACCACCCAATGAACCTAAGTTAGAGTAAAATCCACTAGGAACAGGGTAACCTCTTTTATAGTAGGGTAGATACTTAAATAAAAGATGTTTTGTATGTTGCTGGGCTGTACAAATTTGGCCATGTCTCAGTGCACATTAACATCTCTTGGAAACAAAACCAAACAAAACCTGTGCCATTCACAGTGTTACAGATCATCAGTTATCTGGTGTTAAGAGTGACAGTTTCCAAACATTGCACCACACTAATCAATTTTAAAGTATTTGTTTAATTGAGCCAGACTCCCCGGAAGCAGTTATCCATAGTAGCATCGAAGCAGAACAGTTTCACCAATACAAGTAGAAATTGGTACCTCAGCCTTTCATCTAGAAGTTACAGCATAATCCATCATGTGATATCCGCCCCACTTTACTATTCCTTCAGCAGGATTTGGCTGAGGCTTTGCTGCTCCTACCCTTCCTCCCCTCTCCTACACCTGCAGGCTCCTGGCCCCTGACAAGCAACAGTTCAGCTGCATCTCACCAGGCTCTGAACCAGATTTCTGGGATGACAGTTAAGAAACACAGACCACACTTCCGGAGGGTGGGGGTAAGGTTTCAGGGAGGGCATTTTTTTCCTCCAAATCTAAATCACTTCAGAGTTAAGACATAACTACACAATAGGCTAAGTTGTCACCCCACTCCCGGTTGTACAAATTCAACCTGTCATCATTGGACGTGTGAAACATGCCATCCATGCAGAGGCAGCAGGTCACTGATGTTACCTCCATTAAAGTATCTCCATCTAAGGAGATATTCCACAACAACTCTTCACTGGATATTGGATACCAGTGCAAAGGCAGAGAGCAGCTGAACAGGAATGGTGCCTACTGTCACTATCTCACACTGCAGATGTCTACATGTAAACTCCAACAGCATGCTATTAGCATTTACAAGACCAACTAGATTGAAAATAAAAGTAGCTATGATGTGTATGCATAAGCAGCTATATATTTTAGCCTTTGTCAACTCTAGAAAAGGTAGAACAGCAAAAAAATCTAAATAGATTTTTAGGTACTTAATGAAAAGTCCTTGTAATATTCAGTGATTTTTGTCTTGATTCACAGCCTACTTTTATCACCTACAAAAAAAAAAAAAAAAGAGACTAGGACAGACTAGAATCTTCAGATGCCTTTAAAATGGGTCACATTACTCATCACTGAAGAGCCTATTCCAGTGTTAATTTAATCAAAACTGCTAATTAACATCTGACATTGATTTCACCCAAGAAGGAAATCAGTGAAGAAAATAGGATCTTGCTGTAGCAAATTTAATCAAATTATGAGGAGGCTATGCCAGCTGTAAGCTTTGAATTGGAAAAAAAAGAACAGATCTAATGAAAAAAGAGATATACAATGAACATTTTTTCCAGCACTGTGTAGACAGAGTTTAAAACATGACTTATGTTCATGCAGGTAGCTTTGCAAATCCTATCTAGAAGTATCTAGTTTGCAAATTCCTAACTAGAAGTTAAACCCAAAGGAACATGAAAAGTTACTTAGATTGTGGTGGTATTCAGACTTTTCAGAAAGAATTTAAAGTCCACCCCCCAGTAAGCCGATAATTTCATCTCCCAATAATCTTTCTCCAAGCACTTTATACTTTTTTTTTTTGATTGAGAGTCATTCTAAACCTAAAAGTCACATCTGTACTTCCCAGCATTGTGCTTGAGTGACGCATGTAAGACTGAAAATAAAATCATCAGATGCATGCATCAGTTTTAGCTTTTTCATCAAACAGTATACTGGGCAAAGTAAGATTTTCCCTGCCCAGTGATATTTCACCTGGAATAAAATAAAATTAAAAATACACCAAAGACAACCATAAAAACATTGGGCATTGCTCTTCCTTAAATTGCAGGAAACCTTTAACAAACACATAGGCTGTCAGGAACTCTGTCAGAGGATCATTTAATTGTCAGCTCACGTACTTTCAGAGGAAAGATCAATATGAAAATACAGTTACTATTTAAGATAACTTCGTAACATGCCTAGCATCCTTCTTCTGCATCTCTATTTTTTACCATACAAACTTTTTCAGAAGCTAGAAATGAATTATTCTTCCTAAAGCAAATTGGTCAGTGCTCTCTCCACATTCCTCCTTGCTTTTGTCATAAAACCCAACACACCTAGATTTTATACATTCAAATTCTTACATGTATGCTGTAATCCCTCCTTTGGATATTGATATATCCAGAGAAATGGATAAGTAGACAAAATACCAGCTTCAGGCACTTCATGCATATGACAATTCAAAAGAAGAAATTGCCAATATTGACACAGATTTTGGAATAGGATATATCTGCAAAAAATCTCAGCTTCTTCCTTTTTTTGCCTCCCTTTAGTTAGGGATGCAAGGGAAGCTTGAATCAATCTGGGCAAAGTTATGCTCATAGAAGTGCTCTAATCCTGTAACCAGGAAGGCAGTTCTCAAAGAAAAATGAGAGGTATAGCACTCATGTTTCAGATAAAGAGACACAGTCCTAAACACCTCAGTTGACTGCCTAGAGGCAATCTATGGACAGTATCACAATTTTTAAAGTACAGTAGTATATCTTGACCCCAAACATCAGTCTTAGGAAACCATCAATAGAGGCCTCCTTGCATCACAGAAAGCACATGAAATCTTATGAAACAGAGCACTATCAATAGCATTTGCACTGAAGTACATCAGAGTAACTTACAGGAGAAGCCTAGATAATAAATATCTTGGAAAAGATGGAAAAAATATTAACAATTCTTAATGTCAGGCCCCTTGGCATCAAGTTTCTGTATTTTAAGATCTAGTGATGAGTCTGGTACTGGAAGTTATCTGATCATTTGGTATTTCCACATAATAATTGTTACAAAATCATCACTAAACAACATATTGACGCTTTTTATATCCATTCTGTAGTCTACAAGTTGAAAAAAATGTGAAAACACAAATTTAGTAAGTATCCCCTGGAATATAAACTGTCCTATTCTCAAAAAAACAAACAAAAAAACACCTAAGAATTATTTTCTAGGAAGGAACGGTCTAAGGCTGAATGCAGTGGGCTCTACATCATGTTCAGAACATGTTATGTGGGAAATACTGGCACTTTGTCACATCATCCAAACTGTCCTGCCAAAAGAGGATACATCTCAAGTATACATTTAGATCTAGCTTCATAAGTTTTAGGTTTAAAAGTCTGCACTGAGTTAAAATTTGCACCAAACATCTATGCTATTTCCCAGGTCTGTGTGTCAAACAAGATAACATGGCACAAGGCAATCACATTTTGTGGTTTCAGCTAATAAAAGGTCAGCTATCTTCTACATAGTTTTATATTGAGCTCAAATACAACATAAAAGATGCATTTGGCTAGAGTTTGCTAAAAACAGTACATTGGGGAAGCTACTTTCAGTTTCCCATGCAACTGAACTAACTCTGAAAATCAGAACTAAAGAAGCTTCAGTTTTCTTGGGCAACAGTTTATAAACTTAACTCCTCATTACCCCAAGAGAACATGTGAACCTCCTTCCAGAGGTCCAGAGCAATGATTAGTACAATAAAAGAAACATCTGGATAGCTTTTCTGCAGAGTGTTTGAATTCTTGTTAAGTCTGTATCTAATTCCTATCAAGACCTAGTTGCCAAATATTTCCTTCAGTTTAGTCTCATGACAGCAGAAATAAGTGCACACAACAGTAGAAAGTAGCAGTTGCTAACAACCCACTAGCTAAAAATCCATGAATTCTACTGTAAGCCTTTTCACATTACCTTATGGCACATATAGGATCCGCCCTTCTTCACTTTGTCAGTCCCTGATGAGGGCCCTTTCTGTGGATAAGAGGACACCAGTTAGTATTCCTACAAAGGACAGTTGCCAGTTACAGGGTAAAGGTATAAAGCTGTAAGAATCAGGATATGAGTAAGAAGTAGCCATGAGCAATCAAAGTACACAAATTGCTGTTTTATCTGAAACCAGAAAGATTGAAATGACAACCCTGTAAGAGACTAGCAGACTGGAGAAAATAATCGTTCTCCTTTTCCACTGCTGCAAGAATTTAATATTCTAATTGTTGCCCACCTGTCAAAAGTATGTTGTGTTTTATTTCTGTAAAGCACCTGATAATATGCTATAACAAGCACAGTGACAAGCATGGAAGAGTAATGATCTTTCAAAACAGATAAAAGATTCTGTAGTTTCAGATTTTTCCTAATGAGAGATGAAGCATTTTCACACAGGTCAGCCTGCACATCCAGTGAAATTTGCAACTCTCATCAGTTCCACTGCTTCAGGTCTGAAAGTCACCGCCACAGAGGGGAAAATAAACACCTCTAAGCACCTTATGTTAGTGGCTTTGTAAACCTGTGAGTCTCCAAAGGAATTTGGAGAAGTCATGTTTTTTTCAGTGCAGTCATACACATACTATCTGGGGGCCAGTATAAAACGGGCTGCAACGCCCAACGTTTAGGGCTCGTTCCCCTTCCAGTCTGAAGTAATATCTGAAACACAAGTTAGTGACTGTGCTGCAGGACATTTTATTCTGCATCATCTCCCAGTCACTGCATACTAATTCTGTCATTATGTGTGATCATGACAGCTGAAAAGGCCTACAAAAAACACTGCACTTATGAGCAACAATTTTGTAATTGCACTTTCATTTGTAGTTTAATGCATGTGATTTGTTTGAACTACTTATGAAATTGCCCCTAGAATTGCTTTAATGAGGTTACTTCACAATTCCTTTTACATTCTAACTCTAAAGGATGGGCCACTAGTTTAGAGGAGAAAGCTAAGGTTCCTTGATAACATATTCTGTTGCTACCTTTGATCCTTATTTATTATACAAGCAAGCAATTCACATCTCTTACCTCCTTCCTTTTAGCTGTGAAATAGTTACTACTGCACTTGCCTAATGCTTGACATTAGAGGCTACTGCTGTACTTCAGATTAGTCTCCACTGTTGCTACCATTCTTACATGCTTTCTATACCCTACATCCATGAGAAACTGCTTTTAAGGAGCCAGAAGGATATGCATCCTATAAAAGCTATGAAAAACCTCAAGAAAAACAACTGCTATTGATTACGTAGCTGGCAAGCCAAGCCTAGCACCATTAAGAATCCTTTCAGCAAAGTTGTAAGAAGTCTGATGTATGATGTAAGCCAGTTTTTAAAGGCTAGAAAAAAAGAGGAATTCATTGCTACAGATTATATAAATAATGTGAAGTAGTAACATAAGAAAATTCTTATTGTACAAACTCCTCCATTGAAAAAGTCTGCTAATTATTTTATTTCCTCCTGTCCAGCAGTTAGCCATGCATCCTGGAAGTATCTGAAGGGTGCAGCACTTCCTGCAAAGCCTTAAGCCCAGGTCTTAAACAATAAGACCAGAGTTACTGAAGAAAAACTCCCATAGACTAAACCACAGAAAACAAGACAGTAGAGTTTAAGAGAAACACTTACATAATTTTGAAATGATTCAATTTTGAGAGAAAAAAAAAACGTATTTCAAAACAAAGCAATTTCAATATGAAAAACAGAACTTTTATCTCAAAGTACTGAAAAGAAGGTTTCTGATTATGTTTCAACATCTTCAAATATTCACACTTTTTTAATACTTTGTCTAGTCCTACAAGGTTATGAACATAGAAACCATAAAGTTTTCTTCCTACAAGAGTCCGGTTGGAATATAGAAAGAAAAGAGTATTAGAAAAAATAAACTTCTGTAATATCTCTTAAAGGTAAACTCATAGATTCAGGAAAGTAGATTACTAAAGAGGGAAAAAGCAGAAACCTAAGACACTAGCACTTGAGCTTTTCTTCAGCAACCACTGCCTTGATCAGTTCAGTTCCACCTGGGTTATCAGAGATAACATTCTAAAAGAATTAGCACAAGAATGGGCAGTGCTGAATGTAAGTCAAGGGGACCTTTTGAAATTGAACTGCAAGTTACTGACTGCATCCACCAAGACTGACTGCTCTAAGCATTTCCATATTGAAACTTTACCAGTTTCCCATGCATTGCAAAAGCTAAGAAGAGATATGCTAGAACCCACAGACTGGGCCTACTACTGCATCTAATATCCTACAATTATTCAAGGAAAAACACCCCCACATTCGGTGAGCATCAGTTTCCTAACCTGGGTGCACCTAACTGGATCCACTTTCTCTGTTTCCAAGGTCTCTGGAAAGCAATTCCAGAAGACTGGCATGAAAATAAATGCACTGAGCCCTGCTCTCAGATAAGACACTAACAAGCACAACCAATTCAAACAGCCCATTAATCTCATTTTAAGGGAAGCCAACCAAAAACCAGCTAATCATAAGAAAACTAACCTAAAAAAAAAAAAAAGCTACATGAGAACAGGACAAACAATGGAATTTTTGAGCAGGATTTCTCATTAGAAGTTGTAAGTACAGAACAGCAGCCTCTGCTACTATCTCAGAAATAACTCTTCAAAAAGAGAGGAGCATACTAATCTAGATGAAAGTTTGTTGTCAAGCCATAGGACTATATTATGTTTCCAGCAATTATAAAGGCTAACACATACTGAAGCAGAATGTAAACAAGAGAAAATGGTAATTGCATAAGCTCTTTTTATTAATTACAAATATCTTCTGGCAGACAAGAATTGAGCATCAGAGGTTATCAGGTAACAAAGAACAAGTTAAACTGAAGCAGGATTACAGAAGTGAAACGCTTTACTGCTTGAACTTCACAAGTTTTATGTGGTACTCTCCAACAATCTATTTTATTAGAAAATATTATCCTGTTAACAGAAAATTCTTTCAAATCACTGAAGACAAGGAGTTTATTATAGAACAACTGAGGGAGTTCTCCAAAAGCAGAAAAATCACTAGAGACATTAATTGGAGAAATATCCACTCCATGTTTGATGATTTTATATGGCCTACATAGAATATTCTTGCTCTTGGTGTTTTCTTGTCTTACTCTGCAAAAGATAAAAGGAAGTTGAGATAACCTGATTTCACTGTAGTTGTATCCAACTCCTTATACGTGTACAAGATCAAACCCACAAGTAACTATGCAAGAGACCAGTCAGACTGGTAAGTCCTTTCTCAGCTCATAATGACCACACTCAAATTAGTATTTCTAAACGCATGCTTTGTGTGTGCCAATTGGAAGGTTAAAATAGTCCTTGAGGTTAGAGCACAGTGAATTCTATTCTCTATCCTAATGTGAAAATTCAGCTTACAAAAGCTCTTAGTCTCATTTGAAATCTATTGTGGAGTTAAAATTAGAACTGCAATATTGAACATAGCAGGCAGTGATTATTCTTTCATCCAATATGCAGCTCAGCTTCTCTATAAAAGGCACCACATATCACCAAGCTCTCTAATAAAGTCATGTGGGCTGCTCTGAAAGTAACCCGAACTAAGCAAAAAAAGACAGACTGATGAAGATGCCCATAACTATTTACATTGTTTTGTATTTTCATATCATGGGTTTGTCTACCATAAAAGACACTGAAATATTGTGTCTCCTTTCTCTAATGGTTTTCTTTTGCATCCCGTGCAAGCCTGTTGCTCAGTGCTAGATAGAAGAGGCAGAAAACTGCTCATCAGACGTCCCTCAGCAACTCACCAGCAGCATAACAGCCAAGGGACAGTATTTACATTCCTTTATGTCAGGAGCCCCTTACCATGGCTCTGCATGAAGCCTCTCAGTAAGTTCACAGCTCAGCTCCACCACTGTAATAAGACTCGGGGAAAGCAGTTCTTCCCTGTATCATCTCCGGTCTTGTTTTTCCATTGTCTTTTCTCTACTCCAGCCCTTCTGAAGAAAGCTCAAACACATGATGTGCAGGAAGGAACTACCTGGACTCTGTATTTTCTTAACATATGAAGTAGGACACTTGTCCAGGTAGATAGAAGGGTGCTCATCTCATTTGTCTACTTGTAGGGTGAACCCTCTCTCCTGTCCAACATCAAGCCCTGTTCCCAGCTCAAAATAGAGATAAAGGAAGAAGCCAAGTCCCTAAACCCCCTCAGCAGCCTTCTGTACATATTACGTCTGCATTTCTGTAGATTAATTATATGTAGGTATAATTACTGTCTTATGTAGATATAAAAGATGAGGCACTGAGTCTACATTAAGACTAGATGCACCGTATTTCTCTAATATTCTCGCTCTCAAACAAAAAAACCACAAAAAAACCACCACACCTATCCTGAGACAGCCTGGAGGAGGTGGTGCATGTATGTTTTGGGGTACATTGGGTCACTTTAACTTGGAAAGTTGGTAAGAGTGTATTTACCAGTTTTAGCCAAATGGAGAAATTGCTCTCCTGCAACTCAGAGTGATACTGTGACCTGCCTTGAGTCAGCATTCCCCTCCTCCGCTTCCAGAAACTAGGAAGGCCAGCCTCCCTGAGCTGAAACACAAAGAAAGAGACTTTGACAAGCATCACCATTTTCAAAGTCTTAACTTTGATTAAAAGGGCAAAGAGCTTGTCCAAGACCTTGTAAAATGCTGTATAGCACTGAAAGCCTTTTTTTGCAGAATAGTCACACCTCAAACTATTCCTTTTCCTTACACAGGTTTGGCACTTCATGGTTTGTTACTAAGAGGCAAAAACATCAGGGTTCCAACATTCTGAAGCTCACAATTAACTGTCTTCCTTAGAAATGCACAAACATGCATAGAAATTTCATTATATACAAACTAGAGTAGTATCTCTCAAGAAACCAAAGTCTCTTAAGAGCCAGATGTCCCTTACAAGCAATGCCCTGTTCCCAACACCATGCATTTAAGTTCCAAAAATCACTTTCTGACTGGAGCCCTCTTCTCTGGGAAGTCCTCCTCTTACCTACATCGCTTGCTTAAGCTTTCTTTCATTTTACAAAGAGCCTCAGCAGTCCTCACACCTCTAACAGATGGAGAAATGTAAACTCATTCCTGTCTGATCACTAGCTGACTAGAGTGTACCAGAAGAACTTCACTGCTTTGTCTTCCCCAGAGCTCCCGGAATCTAGGTATGGCTTCCAGAACAGGCAAGGATCCCCCCATCCCAAGTCAATGGCTTTTCCATAATACGCTCACTTAAAATACCTGGTAAGGCAAGAACCTTATCTAATTTTGGCCAGATAGAATGATACAGTCTAATATTGCTTATTCCTTATAATAAAAATTAAAAAAGAGAGAAAGCAAGCCTTTTATATTAGTATTGCTCATGATTGTATCTTCCTTACAGATAAGGGAAACTTATTTTGATTGTGCTTGCCCATAATAAAAGCAAATCAGAGGGCGGCAATTACTGGTCACATTTGATTAAAACAAGCAAATCTTTGTTCCACCAAACAATATTGTTTTATGCCATTATCTTATGAACTGCACCATCTGGTACTAAAATGGAAGTACATTTGCTGTCTGAAGCTAAAGAGCTAGGGCTGTCCAGACTTTGATCCTGGATTTACAGATCTGAATTCACTGTGTATTAGCGAGTTAATTTTGTAGTGTAGTATTACAACAGGTATATTCTGGTCTGGGTTCATAATCACAGCTACAACCACCTACTGATCTTTATAAATAGAATTATTCTTTATAGAATTATTAAAATACATAGAAGCTTTTTGCAAAAGGAAAGACAAAAAAGTGGTTTTCTGCAGCTGCATCATAACTTTCTGCAGTCAGCTGCACTGCCACTGTGTTGAGCTAACTCAGTTCTCATACACAGAACTGCTAAGACAAACTACCACAGTTAAAACAGCCCCACAAAGGGACGTTGTTTTAAACAATCTCACGTACACATGCAGCCACTATCTGCTAAATAGTTATTTATATTACAAAAAAGATCTAATACTTCTCAGTTCTACACTTGTGTACAAAATAACATCTGCAAAATGTATTAGAGAAACTTCTTCTGCAAGTTTGTCTTAACTGTGATATTTTGTTCACTCATGAGAAAAATTAGCATAGAATCACTTATTTCTGGCAGTAGCAGTGCTTTTGCTTCTCACCTGTAGTGGATACTGCAGAAGCTGAAGGATCAGCTCTACATTTAAGTGGTATTTATACTTCTCTCTGGACGGAGTTTGACCGCACGCACAAAACCCTTACACCTCAATTGCATGATTAAGACATGCTGCGGGACTGTCTCTGTACAGCTAAGGGTACTGATTCTGAGATGTCTTTGAGTGCAAGCAAAATTTCGTAAGACAGTAAGATAGCCAGGCTCTCGATTTCCTGTCCCTCAAGCAAAAATCCTTTAGGGAGGAACATCCAGAATGCACAACTGTAAACTCGAGGTCAGGAAAACATGCGTTACACAATGCAGCTGCGGTGAGTACACTTTGACACCATAAATCTAAAGGCACAACAGAAAGTTCTGCTTAGAAAGGCTTATAGTGGCTCGTAAACATACAGAATATTTGACAGGAACTATGCTGAAAGGTGAGGGGAAGCTGGAAGAACAGGTCACAACTGAGACAGACACTACCTATCACTTGAAACACAGAAGCCTTAGAAATAATTTATTTCCATATATAAAACAGATTTTTCCATAGATAAGTAGGTTATATTTGGCTTACTCTAGTTTCTACTCTGGATTCTCAATGCATGAGATTGCTATTGGAGTATCCTAACCCACTAGATGAATGTTACTGTTTTTTTTTTTTTCCAGGAGATTAGTAATCTATTAAATCACATGAAATGGAAGGCCCATTCATTGTGTTTCCATTGATAAATAAGGATCACTTCATCTTTGGACATTCTCTATATGCAGACTGTTACCTAGAACTCCACTAAATACAGTTTTCTTAGCTTCAATACTTACCTATACAGCTCTTATCCCTGGCAAAGAAGAAAAACTTTCTTCATTGTAAGAGCACAGTTTAAGTCTAGAGTAAACAACTTGCAAAATCTTCCCTGTGTTCCAGGGGTTTTTTTATTTTTATTCGTGGTAATTATTTCTGAATGCAAGCCTGATCAATTACAGAGAACAGGAATCTGTGTGCAGGATTCCATACAGTCCTTATAACCAATTCACTGTACACCCTGAAATCCTTCCAGTACCAGAAAGCTTCTTTGAAGTTTGGAAGTGTTGAACTAAAAATGTTAGAGACTTTCACTGAGCTCTGACCCTCTAGAAGAACTCCTAGTCTTTTAGGCAGAAAGCTTTCATCCTATATATAGGTTATGTTGATTTGTACTCCAGAGAGATTTGAGAGATTGGATTCTGATAGATATGGTGCTAATCATTTTTAATGTCTCAGAAGATAATGCAGCCTCGCTATTTTCGGAGAGCTTTTTCACATTATGAGATTCAGCTTCCTTATCCATTTAATCAAAAGAACTCTTTGGAATTCACTTCAAAGTGTTCCGCCTCACACACTGAATTCTCACAATTTATATCCAAAGTAAAAAACTAAAAGCTTCATTGTTAATACCTCATTGTTAAAGCCTTTCTGAAGTATTTGGGAAATTTTGAATTTAAAAGGCTAAGCAAGCTAACAGCTACTTAAATAGAGAGTAAAATTCATTTTTTAAGCAAAAGAAGGTGAAGCTAACTAGCACTAATGGGAGGAACCAGACTAGTTGAAAGCTACACTTTGGGTGAAGACTGCTGGAGATTCTTTCCAGGACCACCACAGAAACTTTCACATAACTTGTTAAACAACTTGTAAGGACGACCTACAAAAGCAAGCAATTTTACACCAAATAAAAGCTACAAGGCCTTTCCAAAGCTGACACAGATCCTTTACAACACATCTGTAAAAAGAACACTACATGTTACCATGTGTTAACCTACAGAGGTAAAACCACCACTAGGACATATATAGGTGCTACACAAAAGTCAAATTCCAACTTCATATAAATTTCCAAGTTCTTTATATACACAGTTAAAACTGCTTTTTCTTCACAGATTTGGCCTAGTTACTCTGTTTTTGTTCACCTATGTTATCACTTCCGTCTAGGCACCTTTTCTGCCCTGACAGGTAACAGTACGTTGAAGTTTAGCTTGAGTTATCTAAAGCAGAAAGAAGGAAGTGACAAAACCTGAAGTAGCTGTCAGACTAGACAACAAATGAATAACAGACAGACATCTGCAATATGCTATAAACTGCCAACCTGTGTTCCTTCCCATGGACACAGATGCTGTTTATTTCTGAGAGGGGTTGTATGTGCATGTGTCTGTTGGGGTGAGTCCTCTTCTCCATGAAGGCACCACATGCAGATCATTTTGCTTCAGTAACAAGAGAGGTAAAGCACAAGCTTCCCTGGTATAAACTTTTACTCACTCTCCTTCTCAACCCATCAGGCTGCAATCGAGTGTTTTTACTCTTCTATTTTGACATGGGAAAGTTGCTAGTTCTACTTTTCTTCACCTTCATCCAAATTTACATTCTGCTAACTATTCAAGATATCACCTTTAGAAATGTTGCTCTTTAAACAGGCCTTATCTCCATTCATAAGGTACAAAAGACATTGGTCCTTAGTGGCATAAAGCAGGAAACTGAATGGAAGAAGAGTTAGAAGACTGGAAAAGTTCCTTTCCTAAAGAAAGTTTGCAAACAGGGAAAAAAAAACTGAAGAATCGTTTTGAATGCTCTAGGTGTATATATAAATATCAGCTGTATATAGTAGCCATGAATCAGTGTTAGATACATTAATATGCACCTATCTTACCAAGATGCACACAATTCATGCAATACAGCATTCCAGTATTTCCAATTCACAGAAACTGTCAGAAAACTTTTGTTACTGTGAAATACTCAAATTGCATCATATGAATTGTGTGGAGCGTAAGAGATAGTAAGCTGAGGTATACCACAGGGTCCCATAGAAAAAGGGTCTTTAGCCATTGCTAGAGCACTAACACTGACTAGCAATGTAAAAACTAGAGAATACTCCAACTTACCTTAAATCAAGCAAGAAAAAAAGCCACAATTTCTTCCAACAGTATATATTCAATGCACTGCCAGACACACCACAGAACACACCAGAAGATATCCTGTTGTATCTTACTGGGATGCAAGTAACTTGTAATTGGCTAATGTGGTTATGTGTTTGGATGCTTCCAAATCATTTAGATGTGTTTGGATGTTTCCATCAGTGTGATGGAACTACTAGTACAGATCTAGTGAAATCAAGGCCCCAAGATGAATCTAGTTTCCCTTGTTGGCAACATTCTCCTGAAAGAGCAGCAGAATATCAAGCTTTGCAATGTACCAAACAGCAAGAGAAGAAAATAAAAATTACAAATTCCTCAAGCTCCTTGCAATTGCAGATTTCCGAGAAAGGACTGCAGTTACATCAGGCATCCAAGCAAAGACAGATAAGAGAGCACAGCACAGGGATACTCAAATCCTGCAGCAAACAGATAGCTCTTGCCTCAGGAGGTTCAACTGGTTCTCTCATTACAGAAAAATGTTTCTGAACAGAACAAGCTATGTAAAAGTGACACAGTTCCTTTCTCAGATTTAGTCATCCTGGATAAATGAGAGAAGGAGATGTAATATTAGAACTTGAATCTACTGAGAGATACTGCATGAGCAATCTCATATACACAGCTTATCCAGCTGGGCCTCTTTCTCTAGCTGCTAGACACTAGACCCACACCACAAAAAAAATAGAAAGGACAGGCTTGGATTAACCTCTCAAGGGCTGGTAAGCAAGTTCTCCCCATAAGATTCAGCTTTATTTCATGCTGAGTTTTAAAATAGCTAGTAGAAGCCATAAAGCTAATTGATGGTGGGTTGTTCTCTACTAGGGAAAAAAAAAAGGCAAGCTTAACAAAATAGTTCTGGTTTATTTAATCTAATTCCAGTTTGGAAGTATTAGCTCCTAAATAGTTGTTGAGACCACTCAAAAAACAAACAAACCCACCCATCCCCTCCATTGTACTTACTACAGCAATACAATTCCACTGTTGATGACTTGCAGGTGCAATACATCCTGACTCATGAGAGCACAGCCTATCCCCCAAAAAACTCAGAGAGGAGCAAAGAGCAGTAGGGTTCTAAACAGCAATCAGACCACAGTCATAAAGAGCAAGTCCCACACCTCATCTAATGTCAACAAAATACTTACAGGATTGTGAGCCTCGTCTGTTGAATGATGAACAGCCCACCAGTCAGACGTCCATTCCCAAGCATTTCCTATGATGTTGTACAAGCCATATCCATTTGGAGGAAATGCAGTGACCTACATAGGGTACAGAGACTAAGTACCAGTTCCACTCCAAATAAAACAAGGTTTTATCCTCAAGAGCAATCTGCTGAAGCTGCACTGATCTTTATCAGAAGAGATACCTTCGTATCTCAAGAAACAAAACCAGTATCTGTGAAACTAAGACCTAGACATACTCTATTTAAAGAGAACTAAATGAACTGTTATTCTCCATGTTCTCAGCACCATGTTTCCACTATTACACATAGTATCTTCTCACAGGCATTGCAAATTGATCCTCTAAAGAGAGGGGCATTGTCTGATTAACAGACGTTAACTGCAGAGAGTGTTAATGATTTTCTAAATTTCATACCCATTCTTACAACTTCCAGATTCCCCTACATCGCATCCCTCCCCCACCACAAACAAAAGCGAGAGTCATTAAATCACGCATATAGACTTCTCTGCTGATAAAACTCTTTAGACATTTAATAATAATTCATTAGCATCCTTGATTATCTTTCAGATTTTACTGCCTTTCTGCATACTCAACCACCTCAGTCTTCCAAAAAGCTGTTTCACTTTTATAAACTATTGTACAGGTTTTATGGCTTGGGAACAACTACCCAAAGTTAAAATAAAAAAAAAAAATAATAAAAAAAAGCCATGCCAAAAGTGGAAGCAGAAAGTATTTCAGCATCTGACTCAGAACTTGAGGGCAGGGAGGGAAAAAGGAGGTAGTAAGGAAAAGAGGTCAGGAAGAAAAATTAAAAGTTAAAATGAAAGTAATCTTTACTTTTCAATTAGCTAAAAAAAAAAAATCCCCTGCTAATACCTAAGCCTGCAGTGAAACATACTGTAGTTTGAACATCTAAAGGTGAAACAAGAATACAGTAATAGATAACACCCATAGTCCACTGTGTTGAGCACAGACCTCAATTTTAGGAAGGCTAAGTTAGTTTCCATACTATTAATCCACTTTCAGGCACACTTACAGGTGCAGTTCCTCTGTATCCATCCTCTGCAGTGTTATTAGTTGGGAACACTCCCTGCCAGATGTTGACATAATGCTGACCTTTGGGCTGAAGCTTGTTGCCCCATGGGAAAAGCCTGTTGAAAAACATACAGGAGAATGATTGTCAAACATTGTCTCTAAAAGAAACCGTAAAACAAGCTTCATAAAGACTACTTACTCTGGGGAACAGTATGTATAGGTTATTGGTACAGTTGGAATACAGACCATGTATATCCAGCAGGCTTTAACAGAGAGTGGGGATTCAACAAAACAATTTCTATATAGAGGAAGGAAAGGCAGGGAAAAGCCTACATTGTTAGCCCTGCCTAGTGCAATACATAATCAAGGATGCAGTAAGGAGACTTCATAAAACTGCTAATCAGCCTTGTCTTCCCCTTCCCTTCCAAACAGTCACATAACAGGTACAAGCAGTGACTCTGCAGGTGCTGCACAGTAATGAGTTATTTACTCTTTAACCTCTTCTGCAACTCCCTCAGCCCTGGCACTAGCCCCTGTGCCGCATCTCTCATCTACAATAGCAGCAGTTCTGCATCTTTGCACCTTGTCACACCTCCTCCCCCCTCATCTTCTGTGTTCTCTTCCTATTACAAAGTTTAGATTATGATCTGCCACTTACGTATTTAGGGAAATACACTACTTACCCAAAGAAATCTGTTCAGAATAAGTCTGAATTCTATTTACGCATACCACGCAGGAAAAAGCATGGAGGGCAATAACCCCTCCTCCCAGCTCTTTCCTATCTAGTAAATAGCACTTTTAAGCATTTAATCAGGCAGATATTCTTGACAGGTACCTATTCTCAAGGCCCCCTCGACAACTATATTCCCACTCAGCCTCAGTTGGTAATCGTTTTCCTGCCCATGTGCAAAAAGCCAGAGCATCATTCCACGAAACATGAAGAACTGGGTGATCCATTCTGGGAAAAAGTAAAAGAAAAGGAACAAAATCAGCAGCAAACCCAGGCAACTCTACAGAACAAGCACTTTATGAAAACCTTAAAATAGGCCACAAAGGACTGTGAGGAAGTTTCACAGCCTTGTTGTATCAATTACAATTGGACAAGGTACCAGGTAAGACAGCAAACCTCTAGTAGAAATTTAAATAAATGGTGGATGAGGAAAGCAGCTATCAGAGAATGGAAAATAAGAAAAAGAGTTCAGTTTGTCTCGCTATGCTTTTATGTACATCTCTCTACAGTAACCAGAGAGGTTTCTAGCTTGTGCTTTCCTGTGTTCTCACCTCAGGAACCTGCTGAGCCCAAGCACCAGTGAAGAACTACTGATCCACTGGTTTCTGTGAAGACATAGGTGTTCCAAACCCCAAAGGAATGGCCAAAAGTCCTTTAGAACTACAGCATTAGTACTTGCTTCCAGGCTATTTTTTACAGTATGTTAACAGGAAACCAAGATTCTTGACTGAAGGATTTTGGTGGTAATTTAATGCTGAACAGGGTTGCTCTCAGCTTCCCTGTGCACTCCTCCTTTTGCTGCAGATCCTTTAAAGTTACTGGCTGTCATTTTGATTGTTAGTTGTGCAGGGGGAAAAAAAGGAAAGAGTGCTTACTTGTAGCATCACTATTTTCAATTCAGGAAATAGTGAACAGTAAAAATTTAACAAGAAAACATACAATTTTTGTGTGCTTTAAGCAGTTCACAGTTTGAACAAAGGCTCCTATCTTTCCTTTGGTTCAGTTCCCAAACTTGCTCTTAGAGTCTCAGCCTTTTTCCAGAAAGAGGCTGAAAGCATGTCTAATCATTCTTGGCAAGAGACTTCTCGCCAGCTCTAACAGAGTGAGATACTCCAAGAGCTAGGAGTTTTGGCCCAAAATAAAGATGCAGATTTTCTATTTACTTGTCTCTCCTGCCTCATCTAACAAATCAGCCTATGCCTCTTGGTTCACTAGACTCTTTCCACACAGTGAGTTCACTCGCAGTTGTACTAGGCTAGGTTTGCACACTTCCACAACACAAGAGTTACATGGCAGGTTTCCAACTCTTATCTAACTGTGACCTAAATTTTTCCACCTCCCCTTACAACACTTCCTGATATCACCTCTATTTTTACCTCAGATAGTTCTTTCATTGCCCTTGCAGAATAGACAACGGACTTGTAACTAAGCAGTTTAGCTATCAGATGATGTTACTCTAACGTAGCCTTGTCCTTAGGGGACTCAAAAACATGCCAACATCTAGCCTAGATCTAGGCTAGAGTCTAACTTTATTTCTAGCAACAGTGTTGAAACTTTAACTAGCTGATTAAACAGTTAGTATCAACTTCATTGTCATCTGTCTAGTGATAGAAACAAGTTAAAACATAAGAGGTCTCAAACAAGCACAGTCACATCCAAGCATGCAAGTAATAATACAGTAATCTACAACAACAGCTTTCCACATGTGCAGCCAAGGGTTAGTTCTGCAGCATCTACAAATAGTACCTGAGAAAAAGTGAAGCCTTCTGATTTTAGGGGCATTAAATTAATCTCAATTCTGAACCAGAATAGATTGTACAAAGATGTGGGACAGCAGGTTTCAAAGTTGACCACAGGAAGGCATAGCACTAACTTACCTGCAGGCTGTTAGGGTAAAGTTTAAGGCATTCAGCTTCCTAATAACAAAATCAGCACTGATCTTCCATGATAAGCCATCTACAAAGTCAGAAAATACTACAACACACACACTCTTTAATGTTCTGCTACCTGACAGATAGTCCTCCAAATTCCAGATAGTAAAAGCTATTGCGGGTAGACTCCCAGACTATGCAAGCAACTAGTGTTCAATCTTCCCCTCCAAAACTAAATCTGCAATGAATGCTCTACAGTTACTAAATCTCAAAGAATCTTCCATTCTCTTCATGTTCGTGTATTAGTAGTGAAGCAAACACTGAGGCACATTTCAAAACAGTCTCTTCCCCTTCACTGGTAGATTCTTATAAATCTGTCTGAAATACCAGAATGGCAAATATTGGCCATACAACCATCAAATATTGTATGTAACTCACTGGAAGAAGTGAAAATGGTCACAGAAGAAGAAAAAGCAACAAACATCACCAGTCAAAAAAACCCACTCCTTTCACCTCCATTCCTGATGCAAATTTGCAGGTGTATTTACATTAAGCATTGCATATTAAAACTGAATGGCTATTTATGGCTTACCTCTTTAAGATATTTGAGTCAGGACCTTCAGGGTGTTTCCAATTGGCTCCCTTCACAGGCAACCACCAGGGAGCAGCTGCAACCTGAAAACAGACAAGAAAGGCCAGGAAAAGTGGTCATTTAAATGCCTCCTTGAAGACCATCCTGAAGAACAACCATATGACAAATTAACACAGCTTAAAGTCACAGCTCAAGCCTCTGCCTGCAGCTGATTGACCTATTAATTGACCTTGCCAAATCACCTCTGACCAGCCAAGATGGCCATTTGCTCCATATTATAATATTGCTGGCCAGGGAAGGGCCAAAGGTACGCAGTAGCACAAGAAAAAAAAAATACCAAAAAAAAAAAAAAAAAAAAAAAAGGGCAAGAGAAAAGTCAAGTCCTGAGCCTACTTTTCTGAAGTACTGATCTTGTCTGTATGCCTCCTCTCTCCTTCTAGATTTTGCAGGTGAGGACAAAACAAGCCACTGTTCATCCTCTTCAAAGACTGCCTTCAGCACATTACTTGAGGTTGACTAGAACTCTCCTCTCAGAAATTTAGGTATAATTCCTGACCTCTGGAAGTACACAGATGGTATTGGTTGAAAGAGGTCACCTGAAGCATTACAGCTTTATTTGAACCTTCTACAACTTTATGCCAGTCAAATCAGCTAGAAGGTCAACAATCTGTTTTGGTCTGACACATGCTGCACTGAGGATAAAGACAGTTTTCGTTTAAAGAATTTTCATTTCAATTGCTTGTTTCCAAGAAACAGCCTTTTGGAATAACTAAAACAAAATCCTGGTAACACCAGCCTTTAACTAGGTTCAAAACATGCACCTTGCAACACACTGTTTCCTCGTTAATTAGCTCAGTAAGTACTTCCTATCAGCTTCCAGAAGGTGGAGACAGAAGAGCCACAGAAGTCTAGTGGAGCCTTTTTTCAGTTGGTTTGCTGGGTAACGTCAAGCTTGCAAACAAAATAAGGTATAATAATGCTGTCATGAAATATTTTTCTAACCAGAAGTCTCAATATGTGCCTTCCAGAAATAATACTTTGGCATTGCAAAATAAGTTTGAGGATTTCTTCTATTACACTTACTTCCAAGCTGAAAAGGTCACTACACAACACATAACTATTCTATCCTGATTTGCGCTCACTTTGAAACACCTGTCTTAATAATGCATCCTTTAAGAAAATTGAGGCAGAAGGAGAAAACCTAGATCAACCATTGGTAGCATTTTCTCCAGTAGCTTAAGTGCTCACTTCCAAAATACTCCTGTCAGGGATATTTTCTCTAATGAATAAAAATTAAAAGTAAGGCCTCAATGCTCTAGGAGTTAAACCGCCAGATAGTTAACAGTGGACTTAGGAGACCAGATTCCATTCTAATAGTGGCATGTAGAACAACCTTCAGCAACATCTGTTCCTCAGCTTTCCCTATTCATATTAAGAGATGGTAAAAAGAACAAGTGATACAGCAATTTTTGTTCATCCTACTTCCGCTACATCAACTTTGTAATGCATTATACATGCAGGTAGGAATTGTGCCAAGATGGTGCTATCCTCTAACTTGCCTAATCATTCACAGGAAGGTCCAAACGTAGAACCAATGAAAGCTCATGCCCAGGAGACAGAACATCAGTCTGACCCAGCACTTTCAATTGCATCCTTCAACAAGGAAAGGAAATGTAATTTTGTATTTCACACATGCATAATTATCTCCATAAATCATCAAGAAAAACTTGGGTCCAAACATCATCTCAGATCCTTCACTTAACTGTTTCAGCAGCAAAATGAACTGAATTGCCTACGAAATAGGAGTGCTGCTAATATACAAAGACACACTATCTTATTTTTAATGTATTTGCCTAATCTATACAGTTTCCATAAGTTTTTCACTCTTCTCCCATCATCACATCCAGATTTTGCCCAGGTATACCTAAAAGCACACTATAAATCAATAGCAGATCCAGATCAAAGCGGTAGAGCTGTTGGCTCCTAGCCATGAGTCCAGCCGAAGAGCCCAGAGCTCTTTGAGAGTGCTGGAATCCCTGAACGTTACTGCGGCAATCCTGGGACTGCTCCGGCAACAAGCCATCCACACACTGGCTCCTCCAGAACGAGTGAGCAGAAGACATTTGTGTTCAGTGCAGGAGAAAAAGATGCTCTCAGCACTGTTACTGAGCACTCAAACTCAAATATTGGACTTCTGTTCAGAGAGCTACCCAGCTCAACTCATGACACTAACCAGTAAGCTTCAGAATGACCAAGCTGATAAATAGATACTACAGTTAACAGGCTTAAAACTAGTTGGATTTAATCAGTTCCTTATATGTTTGAGCTTTAGTCTTTAATCTATACCCAATAGGGAAGAAATCCAAAGCAAAATTTGAAAACTCTAAGGAAAATAAGATAACCACAGTATTGTTACTAAAGGTTCTCCAAGAACCTGAAAAGTCAATACTAAGATTTCATTCCGGTAGTTACTAAGCACATCACACCTCTGTCAATTAAAAGGCTAGTTTTTGGAAATTAAAAAAAACAAAAATAAAACAAAAAAAAACACTTGCAAGAGACTGCTAAGACTTATACTTCAGAAGACTAATTTTGGAAAACTTTTTTGTTATGCTTGCTCCATGAAAAGAAGAAAAAAAAACAGATGCTTTCAATCAGAATGGTTTATTTTAAACTAAGAAAAATACGGTCTCTCCACACGAGAGCACTGTGTGCGCATGTCTTCTGTTTCTGGCTCTGATGAGCCGAACACCAAATGGCTGCCAGTCTTTGTAGAACATCCAGATCTTTAGAGAAGTTATACATGTAGTACTAGGACAAGATAACAGTGACAGACTATGCATAGCCTTCAATAATTCATTGCAATTTCCAAAGGAAAAAAAAAAAGTCATATACCTGAAATTTATGGTCCTTTCAAAAACTTCTCATAAGTCTTTAAAGCTTTTAATTGCTCTAAATCTAATTAGCAGAAGAGCTAATTACACACAGATATTACAACATCATATTTAACACAGCAAAGCCTTCCCTTGCCACTAATGAGCTTAGTTACTTTCATAATGCTGAGCTTTCCCATACTTCATTCCTAAACGTGTGTTCTGCAGACTGGCAGGAGATTTATTTTGTGAAAATAGCAGTATACATTGCTGAACATTTTATCTTGAAGGGGACACTGAGTTAAAAGACACTGTTTCATTTTGATTAACTCCTTACAATATAGCTTCATCACTTACAACAGAATTGGTCAAACAGATAACAGCTCTGCAAACGTTACATAATTGCCTTGATACATAAAGGAATGTACTTCTATGAGCAAATGACACTTCAGAGGTAGAAAAGCTCTGTGCTTGTTTTGGTCTGATCCAGCTGCAAACTTGGATTATCCAGCTCTCTGCTCCAGGATTAAATTTTAAGAACTCACTGTTCTGCTTATGTATGCTCTTAGTACTGTGAAGAAAGGAGAACATGATATGATAATCCTGTAAAGATTTATTAACAGTTGACTCCAGCCTACAAGTTTTCTACCCAAATGAAGCAATTTGCAGAACTGAAGCCTGCCTAGCAGCTTGTATAAAACTGAAAGTTTTAAGCATTCAATCTTCTCTTCAATTTAGGCTGGAATATCCTTACTTCAATTACCCCATTAACTGTACTGGTGATTTCAGAATTTTTAAACAATCTACCAATTATCTTGAAGAAAATTCCTTCCTAAAAACACATAAGTATTATCTCTGGGGAACAAACCTAGAGGTCTGGAGGCCCTCATTGGTAGGATGGGGCTTCTGTACAGAATACTGTTTTCAGGTCAGGTTTTACTTGAAGTAAGGCAGGTGCATGTAAATCAGTCAATTTTTGTTCCTCATAGCCATATCCAACACACTGGACAGTTGATTAACTACTGATGCAGGAGGCAGCCAGGCTGTAGCACATTTTTAGTATGGTAGGGCGTTAAAAACAAAACGGAACTCCCCCAAAACCTTGTACAACAAACAAGCCGCAAATATTTTCCTCCTTCAGAAACTACAAAGAAATCGCATTGGGTTGGACCCTGGTTAAAGTGCTTCTTTATCACTTTCCTACATTGTATTGCTGCGTCTTCCCAACACACCCCAAAATCTAGTCTTCCCTTGCACTAAGGTTCATTTCAGAGATCTGTCTGCCACCTGCAGCTCCCAAGCATGCATCATTGCAGCACCTGCTTCCCTGTGCAGCGCAGGAACCTCCCCCCGTCACTGCACCACTGCCTGGTGAGCTGCACGGCCACCTTCAGAGGCGACCTACGGGCACCAGCAGAGCAAGCTGGTATTTGAGGATACAATTCAGCAACCTTTAATAGCAGCAAGCAGCAGCTATTCAGGGCTGCTGTGTTAGCACAGCCCAGCTCTCAGAGCTAATGCTTACCAACACAGCATGTTGGCTGCTTGCTATCACCATCTTCTCTTGAAGTCCTGCTCTGGGTCAGAGAGCCAGAGACTCGTAGAGGGCAGAGACAGAGCTTTGCATTCAGAAAAATACAGAATACATCACAGCAGCAGCTAGTTTTAAACAAGCCTGATTCACACAGTGGTCCAACTTAATTTCAAAGCTATTTTCCAAATCCTTGCCTTAGATTTGCCTTCCAAGCCTTAGACCGATGCACACTCTCTGTTCACCTTGGGCAGTTTCCTCCAGATCTGCTTTTCCTTTCTATAAGCCTGCTGAAAATGGCACTAACGTGACCTATTTCTATGCAGTGCATCATCTCTATAGCAACAGTCCTGTGTTTAAGTTGAAACAACTGTAACTGAGTCAGGGAGATACTACAACATAAATAATGTGAAAATGAATACTGGTTCAAGATAAGGAAGAGATCTTCTCTAGCCATTATCAAGGTTGTCATAGTAGCTGCATAAGGGGGCCATAATCTACATATGCAGATAATTCATAATATTTCATACTTTTCATAATTGTATTTGTACTTGTAAAATATTCTGCAGAGAACAAACCTTCTATAATTACTGAACTGAAACATAGTTGTCATAGTTGTCAAAATCTCCAAATTAGTAATTAAGTACACTGTAACAGCTAAAAAAAAGTAGTCAGTTGAAGTATTTTTCCAGAACATAACTCCAACACTTGACATTGCCAGCTTTTGCAATGCTAATGCAAATCTCATGCTATTTGCTGTATCAGTTAAAAGTCACAGCTCCTAAAAAACTCCAATTACAGAGGAACCTCTTTGCATACTTCCTTCTTACAAAGGTTTCTCACAATCCTCACTAGCTCCGAAATGAGGGCAATAAGGAGTTTTGCTTAATATTAAATAATGATACTATTTACCTTCAGTTAATCATATAGAAATTGAACTATCACAAAAAGGAAAGGTAGCAGATTTATAGAATAGGAATAAATATATTTTAAGTCAGAGAGAGGAGTTCAGATTTAAACAGAAACTGAAACTTTACTTTTATAAAGGGACCTTTTCTTCCACATAAGGAAAGGTTATTGAATCCCAATCAAATAGAATAATACTTCACAACTTAGTCAATCCTCCAAGAAAAATAATCAAAAACATTTGATGCTGAAATCCAGTAAGATTCATTATGTGCAAGTCTTGGAATCCAAAGAAACTTATTTTGAGGAACTGGTATTCCTGCTGAGTTTCATCTCTAGAGGTCTATTATTCAGCCAGCATCTAAATCTGCACTCAGACTAGTCATTTTTTCCAAAAGTCATATGAATATGAGCTTCAAGAAAATAAGGCATGTATGGACACGCGTATATACAGCCTGAGATGCAAGTAATACTCCACTTAAACGTTTTGCTTTATATTGTTAATAGGGACTAGCATTACTAATAACTCCCAATGAGCGATGCTTCCTGCACATCTTGTGCTATTCCCAATAACAGGAGTTCAGCATAAGAGGATAGAGATTAAGCGTCCGTCAACTCCATCCTTCTCAAAGCTTTTGTAACCTAACTCTTATCAGCACCTCCTACATCTGAAGCACTGGAGTTTGCAAGAATTGGGCTCACCCATCTCTCTATTTGATTTCAGTTTCTTCTCTGAAAATCACCTGAAAAAGCAAGAGCCAAGGGCGGTGGAAGTAAAATTGACCCTTAAAATACCAGTAGGTGTACTGGTCAACTTCTGCTTATGCAACGTACATATGTTGGTATGTTAACAGCATCAGACAAACTATACAATAACCTGCCTATTCTCTCTGCCTCAAGATGCAGATAAGCAAGTTGTTATTGTATGCTGTCAGAATGCAGCCTGCACAGTAACAGTTGCAAATGCTAGGACTGCTATCCTACTCATAAACATTGCTTGTTTCAACATTAATTTGCCCTTCTGTCTCATTCCACCCTGAACACTCCTTTGAAACATATCTCCACTGTTCATTACAATGGGACTCTGACCTTTGATAATAAACACCAGTTTAACAATAATTTGCTCCAGTTTGTCAGTGAACCGACTCCACTGAATTTTCAGATCAAAAATAAAATGCCTCCTACGAAGAAAGTGTACAGATTTCAGATTTGTATGCTTTTTGTACAGATTTGCATGCTTTTTAATTCTTTGTCTCTTCATTGTAAGAAATCTGTCAATATATTTCCAGTCCAGTAGCAAAAAAAAAAGAGAAAAGAAAAAAGAGAGAAAAAAAAAAACAGCTACAGCATTTATCTTCCACAAGCCAAAAATAAGAATTCTCCCACTACTCTACAGTGAACACATTTGACTTATGCTGTATTTCTTTCTCAGAACAAGTGCTATCCTGTTAATTTTTTTCATAGTAGCTGCCCAACAAGCAAAAACTCTTGCAGGTATTTGTAACAGCTCTCAAATCTCCTCTTTGGCAAGTATGCCTCAGTACCTTCTCATTTCACAGACAATTCCCATGCTTTTTGCCTTGGGATACGTTCAAAAAATACCATACAAGTAGAAAAATAGCACTGGGCATGTACTTCCTTGCTCTACTTCCTCCTTAACTCAAGAGGGGAGTGAGCGGGAAAACAGTCTCATCGCAAAATAAGACATGGAAGATCTCTAAATCTTGATTTTTTCCCCTTTTCCCCAAAGTTACCCCTAAAAGAGAAGGAAAGAAAGTTCTCTAACCATCAGGCTATTGGCTATTCTAGGCTGTGTTTTATCTGTGATGTCTAAACCAAGGCCAAATTTCCAAGAAATGCCATGACTTAACAGCTGTAATAGGTGCAGTGATTAGTACTTCATTTTAATCCACAAGTCTGAGAACTGATCTTATTTATGAATCTATCAAAGTTGGTAAGTTCACACAAAAGGCTTTGGTTTTAAAGGACTTCCTACCCTCCTCCTAGAAAATTCTGATGTATTTGAAAAAGTCCCTGCCAATTCTACTAGCAACACTCACATCTGTTACAGTGCTAATTTTCACTCTACCATGCTACCACAGCAAAACTCTGAGGCCAAAGCTGAAACTTCAGTTCCTAGACAGCCAGAACAATTAGGTTATTGGTGGCTACACCCCTTTTTACTGCTTCCTTCCAGAAGAGGATTAGGTCAAACCTACATTCCTGTAGTAGTGGATATGTAGGACACCACCTAACCTTCAGGAAATTCACACCCAAAGCTCCAACAATTATTCTACGTGCTAAGTGGGGTCTCTCCTGTATTAACTTTTACCAGCCCCACCTCTGTTTTGTCTAATTTGGCAGTCTGCTTCCTTTCAGGGCCTTTGATAAAATTTGTCCAGTTTAGGAACTGGAGAAGTCAAAGTGGCCAAATACAGCAATCCCATAGACATCCCTCACCATTTCTAGTTGTTGTTAAACATTACTGGATTAAACATCTTCATTTCCATCCTTCCCCAATTTTTTCACTATATATGAAACATTGCTACTGCAATATGCTTCTTTGCTAATCTTCCGCTATATTTCACACCTACATTTAGTAGCACTGTTCAACTGGAGAAGTCTCCTCAAAACATACCTGAGCCACTACAGCAAAGTCATATCTGTAAGAATCTGTATTCTTCCATCAGAAGTGGCCAATACAGTAATTTCTCCAAACACTTTGGTGGAGGAGTTTTCAGTACTAGAAACACACTGATGATATCCTATTATGCTTTTCATGGTGATAATAACAATTCAAGAAGATATACACCATAAGTTAAAGTACTAGTTGACTATGGTATATAGAATATATCGACACATAAGCATTAAAGTCTTAATGATCGGCAGTAGAGAAGATTAAAATCTGTTGATGTAAGCCAATTTCATGTTATTTATACCTTTTCCGTTTACATGTGAACAGTCACACTGCAGTAGCCAAGTTTTAAAATACATTCACATTTTCTTGTAATTGAACAGCATTAGATTCCTTTCATTATTCTTCTCCAGCAGATGCTAGTGAAGTTTAAACATTTAGACTTCCAGTCAACGTAACAAGAAGTTAGGTTACTAGCCTTATATATAAAAAACCACTCCCCCCCCACACACACAACTTGCAGATCTCCAAGAAGAGTTTGCTTTTGCAGAACCCTAAAAGTTCTTGCCCCATAATTTGAAAGCCATTGCATTTTAGCAGTTATTTCTTGCAAGTTATTTATAGCAACTTGTTTCTCGTATACACCATCTATAGGCAACACTAATGCACATCTGCTTTTTTCAATTAGCACCCTTCAGGATTGCCTACATAATTAGGTTGCCTGAGCATCAGTCTGACCACACTATATGTTAGTGCCACATCCACATGCTTGATGCTTCTCTTTTTCTCAAATGAAAAATGCTTTCCAGCTGTAATCCACAAGTTGAACTGTCACAGAAAGGCACACTCAGAAAATCCAAAGTCTGTACAGCACTCATTAGTTATAATCTCTTACAGAAAGTGCTTCCCACAACAATGAAAAGACATAGTTGAAAGGCAAACGTATATTCAGATAAGGCAGTAAATTGCCTCTTCAGACATTAGAGAGTTCTCTTTCCAGTTCTATAACCATGCTGTGCTCTGCAATATTCTCCTTCCAAACAGCAGTTCCCTGCTTAAAGTTGGATTTCACGGTATGTAGCTGGTGAGGGGGCAGGCAGACAGGAGGAGGAAGAAAAGCAGCTTCTAGTTTCTTCAAAATATTACAATATTTTAGAATATGTTTGTCTACAGCACCAGCATAAAGTTAAGCTATGCCAAACTACAAGAAAAGCAGTTTCCACAGCATCTAAAGTGGCTAGAACAGTATCTTTTTCCATGCCTACTCTGATGTTCTGCATGCCTGTAACATATAAAATCACATAGCAATAAATACTGAAAAACATCACAGAAGGATAGTCTCCTGAAGTTTACTCTAAACAAATGCAGAAGATCTTTGTAAAGAAACTGCTAAAGAGACCATTTTGTGTTCCATGCCAGCTCTCTGGGAGAATTCTTATTCTGTTAGCGTTACAGCTTCTATTTGAAAGTTTGGGTGGCACACTCAGGAAAGCATCTCCCAATAATCTGTATTTGATTAGACAAATAGCTGAGACTGAACTTACACTAGCATTCTTATTTTAGGTTTTAATTAGGGAGCCTGGCTTAGGGATTTCTGCACCACAGAACTAAGGGAGGAAAAAGTTTTCCTGTAATACTGACAGCTGAATCTGTCATGAAGATATGATGATCCCAGCTATATTTATTTTACCTTCAGCATCATTTATGCTGGTACTTGATAAGTTGCATAGTCTTTTCATAGCTCACAGTACACATGAGAGTCCTGAATTAAAAAAAAAAAAAAAAAAAAAGTAACAAACTTTTAGGGTAACATTTTTTTCTTTGCAGTAATAAACCAAAGTTCACTTTTTTGCCGTAGCCTTATATAGCCTAAATTCACACAGATTAGAGGTTTCAAAAAGCTCTATCAATCTCTGTCCACTTAAAAGTTTTATGGACTTCCCCTTCCAGTACCATCTATATAGAACTATGACTATTTACTATTCCAGGTTACCATACCATGCACTTGTGATAGGCAAGCAGGAATTGTTGTGCTTTTCTCAGGATACACATCTATTTAGGTCAGACTGAACTATTGTCAAAAGATACAGTTTCAGTCCTGCTACTAGTTTATCGCTACATTGTGTATGCCCTGCTTCCCCCTTATTGATCAAGCAGTTCAAGTACAAGCCAAATGAGCTTTGCTAATCCAAAAGAAAATTCACTGACCAAGCAACTAAGAAAATCCCAGCCACAGCAAGCATAGCTTGAAGCCACCCTCGCCCTCCCAACTCAAATTGCCATGTTGTGTACATAAGAGTACTCCATTTCTAATGCCTTTTTAAAAGCATGGACAATAGATACAGAAATGAAGCATGTTTATAGAATTAGAGAATATTTCAGGTTTTAAGGGACATTCGGAGGTCATCCAGTCCAAACTTCTGCTCAAAGCTCTGGATAAATTGATCCAGATGACAAAATATTTTTCCAGGCATTTTACTTACCATCAGGACTTGTAAAGGTTAAGTGACCTGTAAAGGTTAAGGAGGTAAGTGAAGTCTTCAGAAAGGTTTGGCAATACATTCACAACAACAACAACAAAAAAAAAAAAAAAAAAAAAAAAAAAAAAAAAAAAAAAAGAGGCCAAAGGGAGAAACACAAGTTTGGTACCAAATTAATTTTATGAGAGTGTGCACTACTCCCACTCAACAGGAAAATTTTCGGTCAGATCCAGTTTAATCAGCACCTCACCTACCATGACCACCATCCTTCTCCAGAAGGATGAAGGGGACAGAAAAACACTGAGGCATAAAGGATCTTCTAGAAAGATAGAGTAACTAGTAAGCTTAAGCAATTTACAGCATACTAGGAAGCCTCACAGACTGAGATCTCTGACTGCAGTAACACTTTAGAATATTTGCCTTTAGTTAACCTAGAAAAAGATCTCATATGAGCATTGTTAGCATATCAGATATAGGCCAAACATCCTCTCCAATAAACCCCATTTTTGCATGTGGCTCTGCAAACATCACTCACTTGAATTGAATTACTGTTGTAATTTCTAAACATCTATCTCAGCAGCTGCCAAGTAAATTTTACCCTATTGTATTACTCACTGCCTGGTGGATTTCAGCCTTCACTTCTTCACTCAGCATGCCCTCAAACACAAAGGAATCACCAAATTTTTCTGCCTATTGGAGAGGAAGAAAGAAAAAAAAGAAAGATTCAACCCTCTTGTCAAAGGAATATTATTCTTAAAATGCAACTCACATTTGCAGCTTTTTTCTATCAACCATATGGAAATTCTAAATTCTGATTTTTTTTTTTTTTTTTTTGAAGGAAAAAAATATTTCAGAACAGATATCTTGGGAAGTCATTGTTCTTTAGCAGCCACTGGACCTATGGCAGCTCACAGAGCTTCTGTAAATGTTTTTATACTTCTGTCAATTTAAATTATTGTTCCAATTATTCCAGTAGCTTTAAAATGCTACAGTGAATAATCTAACATTCATAAACATTTTGTTTCTTTTCTTTTTCTTTCAGAATAGAAGAACTAAGGAAAAGCCAATTATTGTATCTAGCATAAAAGCCACCATGAAACAGCAGAAGTCAAAAGAAATACAAGTCACTTCAGTAAATCAGGGTAAGGTAAAACCACTGGTATTTCATAATTTAATAAGTAAGTTAATATACTAGGGGAGTCAAGGTGCTATTAGTATTTAACAAACTCACTCTTCTCAATTTCTTGATTTTATTATAGACATTCAAACACTGAGAATGATCACCATGAGACACTTCGGCATGTTCAGAACTCTTCAAGAAGCATATTTTGAAAGACTGACTCCATTCGTCACCTAAACTGCAAGAAGTTTTAACATCTGACTATAATTTTCATATATTTGGTTTTGGAAAGAGAGGAAAAATTCTTTTCTTTTTCACCATCTGAAAGACCCAGAGAAAAAACAGACTTATCACCAAAAGGACCTGAGGTTTCAGCTTGACAGTTTCCATCAAATTAAGGAAAAAAAAAAAAAAAGTTTGGTGGAAAAAAACCCACCAACTTTCTGCTTTAACAAGATTTTTTTTTCCACAGCTTTCTGTTTACTTTCATTTGCCACTGGAGTTCAGTCTTGTCTTTAAGAAAAGAAAACCAGGTAGCCTGGCTCTGCTTGTCCATAATAAATCAGTGTTGTGGATATCATTTAACCACACAAAAAACAGATTGGTCACATCCCCCCAAACCCTGTGGAATAAGTACTATTTACTCTAACCCCAAGTTTATTTTTCCAAATCCAGTGCAAAAGGTGGCCTCATACAGGGGGGAGAAGCAAGAAAGCTTAAGAGGAACATGCAGCTACCCCAGCTGAACCATTAAGCAGTGTCTGAAATGCACTCCATCAGATGGGGCGCTACATTTCAATACCTTTGCACACAAGCACATTCCGGAAGCTATTTGCAACAAGAAAGCCCTGCTCAATGTCAAAATTGTTAAGTAACCTTTTTTCATAACTACCGAGTTAACTTAAAAACAGAACTAGTGCCACAGATAAAAGCAGCCCTTCATCTAACCAGAAAGATCTTGTCTTCCAAATGAGAATCAGTTCATCAGGTAAATTCAGAAGCCTCTCCTTTGAGACCTGATCATTACTGATGCCTTTATTTGCCTAAAAGGCTGTCAGGATTTTTTGAAAGTTGCGTAGGAACAGTCAACTGTCAGCAAAGCTCAGAGATTCAGGCAGAAGTAGCTTCTTTCTTGGAACAATCTTAGAATTTTCTTTCTTAGTCCATTGTTCCCAGAAACATGCTCAAAACTATTATTATACTTGCTATTATATCTTCTTCAGGCAGCAGGGCTTTTTATTACCCAGGTTAATAACAAATAGCTGCACCAAACCAGCCTGCAAAGGCCTCCACTATCAGTTTTTTAAACTCCTTCTCCCCTGCTGCACTTCCCTTATTTTTAGGGGAACAACATAGTTATACTGGTACAAACATGTCATAGGACCCAAAGGTGAAAAGGTCTGTGGAGATATCTACAGTCATCTATTAACTTCACTCAAGTCATCTCAGCCATACTGAAGGAAAGGTTTTAGTTCAGATACCAGGACACTAGAGATAACAACACATCCATCCTAACAGCCTTTCAGGACCCTGGGCAAAGCAAGACAATTCAATCTTTCCTCTACTTAAGTGGGAAGCGCGCTATCACGTAAACCCCAAGCAAATACTATATCACAATGTCTTTCAAAAACAAAAACATAGTTCTTGAAGGGATTTTGCCAACACAGACAAAAAAAAAGAAAAAGAAAAAGAAAAAGAAAAAAGACAAGACAAGAGGTCGTATATCCTTCTCCCTTACCTCCGTAACATACCCAGTTGAATTCACAAATATCTCAAAGTCTTCATTGCTGACTTCATATTGATCCATGTAGAAACTGTTGACATAGACTCTTCTAGCAGGCCATTCTCCATCTTGCTGTATTTCAGGCTCATCAGTGCCCATTGTGAACACCCCTCCGGGAACAGCGACCATCTACAGAGGAAATAGTAACACACAGAAGACTACTTTCTGATCTTTACACGATTTTACTACACTTCTACCTCATCTTTGGAGGTGCTCTTGCTTTGAGCAGCACTTCACTGACAAATGAAAATAGCACAACAAAATGACAACAGTAGCATCTTGAGCACCACCTGCTCAGGATAAAGTAGACAAAATTAAACCAAGAGGAAAAATCCAATACACGTTTCCTATCAGTTATATTCCACTGCATGCAAGACTAGCCTTGGGCTGGAGCCTCAGGCTTCAGAAAAAACATTATTCTGTCACTCCTTCTTTATAACTGTTTCTATTTAAGATGTTTCTCTTTAAGGCTTCAGTCAGCTTCTAGGGCAACAAAACACAGTTCTCACATTAGAGGGCTCTTTCCAGTAAGGCAGAGACCCTGAAGGTCTGGCCATGCTCCTTCAAACAAAACTCCACCTTTCCTGAGACAAACTGATCCAACCTCTCCTCATCCAGCAGCAGTACACCCAATAAACAGGAACACTCAGGATTCCTGCTCAGAAGTCTATGCAAGAAGGCAGAACGACAGCTCAGGCGTCGTAAAGCCTTCCTGTTCGGCAGGACACTTTTCAAGGGCTGGCATTACCCAAGAACTAGCTTGCCAAGAAGTCACCAAACTCATTAAAATATGAAAGCACTAGGAAAGAAAACTCCCATTACTCTCTTTTCAGCACTCCTGAGCTACCTCCACTCTGTAATTCACCTTGATTTCAGCCAACTCATGCCTCTGTCAACAGGTCAGAAGTTTGTGAGGGGTAAGTCCCCAGAAAGCCAGTCAGTGCTGAACATAGCCATTTGCATTATGGAAAATAGTCTAGCATATCATACTGCACCTGAATATAAGCAGAGAGCAGTGCATACCTATTTATGACCACACTGCACATACAACTCTTACAATTCTAATATGCAAAACAGTGGCAGAACCCAAAATGAGTAAAGTACTCTAAGAGATGGCAGTATTTCCTGCAAGATCCTTATGTATGGCATTTAAGGAATTCAAGTCCTAAGCATTCAAACATTCATTGACAAAAATTGCTAGAGTGGCACACTTCTAACACCTCTCCAGAAATATAGTTTAAGTTCTGACAGGAAAGTCTCTATTTTAGCTGTATAGGAATTCATAACTAACTACACATGCAGTTAGTTGCATGCCCATAAATCTTTTAAATCTTTTCTCCTCTAAATAGAATCTGAGTACTTAACAGATTGTCTTTAACAGAATCCGTAAGAGTGATTAAGAGTTTTTTTTTGTTTGTTTTTGGTTTTTTTAAGGACTTTGGGAATGACAACATAATGCAAAGCTGCATTACCTTCCTACCTACAAATTTCTTTCCAATCCACTGTATCTAAAAACTCCCTGAAGCAACCTTCAAAGCAATATTGAAAGTTCACTAGTGAGTTGCTCTCTAAAAGCACATGAAAAATTAACTCTTACTTTACAGCCCAGCATCCACTCCAGAAGACTCAAAAGCCTTGACAGGTTGCCAGCTTACACTCAGACAAGAGCATCCAAAGGTTTCCTTATTAACCTAGTACTTTTGAAGTGTTCTCACAGAGTTACAGCCAAGACTCCCAGCATGCCCACCAATACTGTGTCCAACACTGATACCAAATATTGATGCTAGAGGATTCTCCTTCCCCACCTCCCGTCTCCACTAACACTCACTTCACAGCTTGGAACCCCTACTTGGAAATAGGATCTTCCTTTGATAGACAGTTTTATAATATCAACAGCAAATGACTCCAAAGCTCCGATGTCTAGAATGGAATGTCTGGATGGTGGAATACAATACTAAGGGAAGAACAGATCTTCTGCACAGGCATCACATCCAGGAACCACATTTATATCGTTAATTAAGCAGCTTTCACATCGAGCTTTAAAATATAGGTAACAATCACAGAAGAATGTCTCTAGGAAATATCAAGACTGAACTAAAGCAAAAATTCAACAGCAGAGGCATGTGTGTGTATAAAAAATATACACATATATACATACACTATATTAGGTAGTAAGTGCAACAATAGTGGCCTGCAAGATTACTAGTACATGCAAGTTCATGGTCCTCAAAGTCCAACTCCAACATCAGAAACTATATTTGCCTATGATTACACCTTTGCTGCAAATATAATGGTAGCATAGAGCAAACCCACTAAACTATTAGCTTCCCAATCCTAAAGCTGTAGTGGGACTATCTAAACTGTTAGTAAGAAGGATTGAAAACAAACAGACAGACAACCCACAGAACTCCACTTCAACTGAAGGAAGCAGAGGCCAAGTTTTCCCCCTTGCTTCCCTCTTGAGGAAAGGGTTTTCTAGCTAAGCAGAATCGACTTATGTGAACATTGCTTACAATCCAGCAGCAATTAGCTTTTGTTATCTTCTACTGAAGTCATCAGCTGCCTTCCATGAAATAACAGAGCTGAAAGACTGTTTCAACTGACAGTGAGACCTGCAGTAAAATGCCAAGGTTTCTTCTATTAAATGTAGTTTACTGAAGTAGTGGTGAAGTGCAACAGGGACTATTTAATTTGCACTTTTCATATATTTGCAGAATTAAGTGCAGCCTGTAATAGTCAAGTCATAACTGCATCCTTCCCTTTAACTTGTAACTCACTATCTACATGACAAAAGCTTTCTTCACGCAAATACAGCTTCCCAATATTAAGATACTGAGAAGCAGTAAAAAAAGGGAACTCCTCACATTTTTACTATTTGCAATCCATCTTGCACAAGATCTAAGTCTACCCCAACATGAATTTCTCGGCTAATCAAACTTTGTAATCACAGTTCATGGAGTTTTTTTTTTTTATATATATATATATATATATAAAATAAATTATGATTTTTATGAGTGTATATATATATATATACACACATATACACACTCACACACATATATATATGGGGAAATGCTGTTTCAGTTCACCAAATTAGTTTCTAGAATTTTAACAGCACAACAGAACTTCAAAACAGAAGTTTTCCCTAAAATTACAAGCAGTGTTTCGATCAAGGCTAGCAACACAAATTCAGTAAGAAAACAACAATACAAACATAATATTGAATCAAATCACTGTGGATAATGAGGGCGGAGTATTGGCATTTTTTCACCCTTATGACACATCTGTCTTCTCTCCCTAATTCTTATTACTGTTTCGAAAGAGGAGAAAGAAGGCAGGAGACACTGAAGCCACCTTCGGAGAACACGCTGTGTTCAAGTCCTCCTTCACCTTATGTTTCTTTGGCCGACACAGTAAAGCTTTGTGCAGTTCTGTTCAGTGCAGCCTCTCCAAAAAGGGTGGAAAGTAACACACTCGCATACACGCACACACAGGGCACGTCTGTGGAGCGACCATCAACTGATCCGTGAAACACTGCTGCAGTGTTTCATTCCAAGTTAAGTTTGCTCATTATAACTACCGAAGGGAAAACAAAACAGCAATCTCATTTCTAATAACCGAAGTCACATCACTCAGTGAGACACTTGGTCTTCAATGGTGTAAGACAACTTGCTACCCCCTCGCAATAAGCACCCATATAGTGCATCAGTCCCTTTCGAACGGGGCCAGGGAAGTACCTGCAGCCCTGGGCAGCATTTCCTCAAAAAAAGGAACGGCAGAGAGAAACGAGCAGTTGAAGACCACCGCAGGACGGGTACGCAAACAGGCAGATCGACAGAGACACCCAGGGCACCGCTGCGCTGAAACACACGCACAGGACACCCGGCGCTTCCCTCCCTCACAGCGCCCCGACTGCATTTCAGCTCTGCTAAACCAGAACGGCCCCAAAGTAACGGGGAAGAGAGGGATAAAGGCTGGAGCGGAAGAAGTCAGAGCTAACAGCGACACCAATGTTTATAAAGTGACGTTTTCGCTATTAAGGACGACGACGCCCCAGCACGGGCACGAAGCCACGGGGACCCGCCAGCGGGGACGGCCCAGGCCCAGGCCCAGGCCCGCGCGCGGCGCTGCGCTGCGGCCGTTAACGGCCCTCAGCGGGCGCCGCGCCCACCACGTGCCCCGTCACGTGCCCCGCCCGCCCGCCACGTGCGCCCGCTCACCCGCCTGCGCCCAGCGGCCCGCTCGCCCGCAGCCGCCGCCGCCGAGTACCGCCGCGCCGCCGCCTCCCGCCCGCCGTCACTGCCCCGGCTAGCGCCGCACCCGCACCCCGCGGCGGGGGTCTCCCCTCGCCGCGCTGCCTCCTCCCCCGCGGCCGCCGTTAACACGAGCACCAGGAGGAGGCAGCTGCAACCGCCGGGCGCGGCCATGTTGGCGGAGGCGCCACGTGACGCCGAAGCGCAGCGGTCAGGTGACGCGCGGCCGTTTAAAGGGGCCGCGGCGGCGGTTGGCGGGGGAGGGCGGTTTCCCGCCCGCTCGAGGCCGCCGCCGCCTGCGGCCGTTAACGTCCGTGAGGAGAACGCGCGCGCGCGGGGGGCAGCAACCGCCCGCGTCAGCCCGTCGGCGGGGAAAGCCCGGGGGCCACGGGCCTGCCTTTGGGTATTCCCGCTGTGCGAGGTCAAAAGCGGCGGCGACTGGGGGTCACTTTCGGTGACCGGTTACGTTATTTGGCTGGTTTTGCAGCAAGGGGACGTTCAGATTGCATAGGCTGGGCGGCGGCGAGGACTGGCCCTTCGTGAGCTCTCTGGGAAACCAAGTACTGAACGTGCCCCTGCAATGGCAAGAACGTGCAGCGTGGGTGCGCGGACCCATCAAGATACCTGCGCGCCTTTAAGTAACTTAAAGGTAAGACTAGATCTCTTTGTCCCTCTTTCCCTTTCCCCCTGTCAACAGACACCAGACTCTGTCTCTTCACTGCTTTCCTCAGAGCCAGTGCAGCCTGGCAGCCAAAGCAGGGCCTGTTGCTGATGTCCCCGCCAGGTACTTGAGCAGGCACGCCTGAGCTTGTGCGGCCCTGAGGACGGCGGTTTGCTCTGATGTCCTCCTCTGGCAAAAATTTCAGTGCTACTCTGTAAAGCGCCTTCAAGAAGGTGGTCGAAGAGCGCTCTGGAAGAGCTCACTACTGCTGCTATGTGGCTTGTTGCCCTGATGGGGGTGGTTTCTGGACCTTAGTCAGCAGCTAATTCCATTAGTGGTATTCATACCTGTTTTAAGCACTTTTTCTCTTTCTCTTTAAGCTGAAGGACAGCCAACATCCTGTAGATAATGTGAGTGTCAGAGACTCCCTCGAGATGTAGGTGTAAGGCACAAAAAGTAAGTACAACAGCTTTGACCATGCTCCATAGCAGTATGTAAAGAGCATACACATGTATTCCTCCAAAGAGTATCCTTAGCGGTCCCCTCCTTAATAGGGATGATGCAACTCAGTGCCTTCATAGGCTAAGGATTTAAGAAAAACTGAAGAAATAGTAATTTCCCTGGGTGCTAGTGTTTCTGTATCTATCCTCGAATTTGAATTTTCACACTTAGATTTTACTGAGTAAGAAAAAATAATCCTTATGGCAAAAACATCACCATAACCTACAGAAGGAAAAGGAGAAACCTACTTTTTTTTTTCCCAACTGAACATCAAATGCATTATTGCAATTTGGGTTGTTGGTGGTTGTTGGTGGTGTTTGTGTGGGTTTTTTTTTTTTTTTTTTTTTTTTTTTTTTTTTTTACAGTTTTTGGTGCGGATGACTGAGAAGAAGTTTGCTGCAAGCCAGGTGAAGTAGTGTGCAATCTGAGCAGGGCAGGAATGGAAATATACTTTATAGAGGCACAGTATCCTACTTTGCTCATGGGAGAGGTAGCAATTTGCTGTTAGTAGGAACAAGCAAATTACTACCCCACTCTCTGCCAGTTCAGCTGGCAGAGACTTTCAAGCAGAGCAGAGACTCTTCCCACACACTGTCCCCCTGCTAAGGAGCTGGGGGAGTAGCAGGCCTGTTTTCTTGTGGAACGTAAATCTGAAGTTCTGCTCTCTCATTCCTAAGCAAAAAAGTGCACTACTTTTTTATTCACTTGTACTCATTGCATGGTCAAGCTGCATAGCCTAAGGCAGTTCTTTAGCTACTCAGACAGTGATCAGCTGTCTCTATATCCAGAATTTCTGTATCAGATCTGGTAATTCCCTTGTTTTCCCTGTAGTTCACTACAGGTATTGAAGCTTTTAGTGTTCCATCATGTAAATGTTAACTTCCCTAATGGTTGTGGGAGCTCCTGGTCAGGACTGACAACAGAATGGATCTTCTTCTGGATCTTCCACTACGCTGAAAAAAAATCTTTATTCATTCTGGGTAGTATTAATTTTAAATATTTAATATAATTTTAGTTCTGTGCAGATTAGGACTGTGCAACAGCAACACAGCCATAGTACAGGAGGGTTTTTTTTCTACTTTGTATTAGAACTTGGGTAGAAACACTACTCAGCTGTATTCCCTGGATGAAATTTTACTGTGTGTTAAAATGACAGTGCTGGGAATGTTCACAAGCATGCACTCCAATTATCTATCATTAATCCTTTTTGCCCTGTGACATACTTAGAAAAACAACAGAGTACAGAAGAACAAATTAATACAAATTTAATTAGAAAATCAAGTCGCTCTTACTGCTTTTGGGGTCAAAAAATGTAAATATTCCTTTTATATTGCAGAAATGATCTTAACCCAATGCATTAATGAATCTCTACTAAAATGTAAAGAAATTACAACTAACCTTCTCCTTCTCAATTTGCTATACAACTTATTGGAATGACAGCCAAATATAGGTGTCTAAATTCCACAGTCTTCTAGAAGTCAAAACAGACTGCCAGGATAAATTCCCCTTATTAAAGCTACATGGTTCTGACAGTCATTATGAAAATCAACTCGTATCCAAAGAGCAGGGATATTTCTGTAGTGTAACTTGCCCATTCACTCTCATTGTTTCTTTTCCTAGATTTTTTTTTCTGCAGCAGTTTTGTACTTCCATTAAGTAGGTTTATGTTTCTGCATTTTCTCAGGAGACTAGATGCAACAATTAGTTTGCTTCTGAATAAAATCCAGCGTTCTACTTGTAATCTTGAAGACTTCTGAGAACTTCTGCTAGTGTCATTTATTGATGATATTTGTGCTCCCAAGCTATTTGTTCATTCACAGGCAACTGGTCTCTTCCACATAGGGTCTAGTTTTACTCCTTTTCTCCTTGGCCAGGAGTAAGCCCACTAATCTCAGAGGCCATTTCTACATTAAAATATGAAAATATTACAGATATCTTGAATGGGAGACTTATCAGACCTTAACTGAAAAGCTGAGATGTTGCCTAGCATGTCTCATTATTGTTATTAGTGCTTTTTTTCCTCCTAGTAATCACTATGCTGGCCTGGACCACTCTGATAACTGGAAGCTTTTTTGATCATCTACCTCGTCATGAAGACCAGCCACAAGCAAGATTAGGCAGTTTGATCCTTAGAGTCCTGGTAGTTGCCAGGAATAGCTGCCGTTGTAGTCTTCCACAGCAGCCACCAGTACAGCTGAACCAATAGCAGCAGGGGAGGAGCACAAAAAATGTGCAAACCCACTCAAAAGGCTTGAGGGCTTTCTGACTGAAGTAGTCTGTGGAAGTCAAGAGTTAATTGCAGATTAGGCAACATAGAAAAATAATATTGTTCTTGGTAAATAAAAGACTTAAAACTTTACCTTAACATCTTTCATCAATGCTGAATTCACATAATTACTGCAAATAAGATAATGATGGATCGAAGTAGGGTCCAAAAAGGAGGAAAAGAACAATTGTCCAATAACAAACTAAAGATTTGCAAGCCATTTTTTTGTGACTTAAATCACGTAAGTGATTGGGCTAAATATCTCGTACTATTTCACTCTAAGAACTGACCTGGTATTTACCAAGTAGTAGCTTCTACAGTATTTTCTTTCTGGATTCTTGAACAGCTCTCATTCCTTAGACCCTCTTGGTATGTCTGTGTGTGTGATCCAGGCTGAGAACCAACCCCTTGCTAGCAGCTGTCTGAATAGGACTATGCCCCATCTTGGGGGTTGCTTACTGTACCTCACATTGTTATAGATAAAACATTAGCTTTAGGAGAATGATTCTAGGGTATTTCTGAATTCTAGGGAATTTCTGTGAAATTTATCACTCCCAGACTCCCCCACCATTTTACTACTTCTTAAAGCTAAAAGATCATAGGAGTTTTACAAACTCACCATGCCTGCAGCCTAAAGCAAGTTCACAAAGTGAAACCTTTTTCATTGTAGGGAATTTTCATGGTTATCTTGTCTCTTCCACTACCACTCCAAACCTAGCACATTTTGTCCTATCTTTGGCTGAACGGCCTTCAGTGGTACAGCTTCCACAGCCACTGAAGAGCTGACTAAGTCTCAGAAACAAAAGTAAATAGCCACTATGGTTGTACCTTACATGCAATTTCTAATGCAGTGTTGCTGCTCATATTTATCACTGTTACTGAAACTCCATACTCTGTAAGAAACATACTTCAAGACATACTAGTAGGATGGTTTGTAATGGTCATCTGTGGACGAAGTTCTTTGCCCCAGGCTGTAGTAGCTGTCTTTATGTTGCTGCTTAAATGCACCAGATATTCTAGTCACTCACCCTTCTCAGCCTACTGAACTCATCCAGAGATTAGATTTGATTACATGAGAATTCATTAGGATTTCCTAATGAAATTAGGAACCATTACTCTGCCAACTTTCTGATGAGTAATGGCTTGTAGCATTGCAGCCATATATGAAGACCATAGAACTCTATGCACTGACCTTTCCTTAAGTTTCTAAGTCGCAGACTGATTTCTGAATATTCTTACTTGATGGCAGTAATTACTAATCCTCTGATGTTATTTTGTACAAAAAAATCAATACAGCAGTAAGTCCTGTTGAACCAGGCTGCTAGCTCATCTGGACTTGTTTCCTTTCTCTAGCAGTAGTCCACTGCTGGAAAGGGAGAGGAAGACAAACTATGAGTATCTCAGCAACAATTATATGCTATGTCCTTATTATTATCTAATGCAGCAGGTGGGTGCAGGTGGAAATGAGAGGAGGAGAGTGTTTTTTTTCACCTTATGCCAATTAAAGCGATGCAGCAGGTCTGCTGTGCAATTATTGCATCCACTAGGATAAGGCACTCTACACCCCATGTTGCCAAACATACCAAGTTGCACCCCACAGAGGGCATAAAAATTACAATCAAGGACAGTATACCTTGAATAATATTTTAAGGGCAAATAATTGTGTAATATAATAAATAAAGGAAGCAGTTTTTTATTGCCACTTGTCATTCTGGCTTAAGCTGTGTAGTCAGTAGGTAGGCTTTACTGTTGGCAGCATCCCGATGGCAGATGGTGTTGCCAAAGAGGAAATGAAAGAGAACTCACTACTTGCAAAGTTTTAAAGTGCACCTTTGCAAAGCAGTTGTTCTGCCCCACATTGCTGTACTTCCTTACAGCTGATTGTTCTCAGCGAAAGCCTCTTATCTTCCAGTAATTGAATTACCCCACAAGTGAAAGCACTGTCTGTAAATAAGCTTGCAAAATCTGAACCTCTAATATTTAAGCACAACAACTGAAGCGCAGCCGCTCAGCTGTCCTGGAAGTTACCGCACGTTTGTTTTCTCTGCTTTGGCTTCCTGGCCGCTTCTCAGGCTGGCACCACGTTACCGCGCCTCGCGGGATTATTCCTCCGCGGTTCGGGGTTGCTGCACGCCTCCCCCCCCCCGCCTTGGCCAAGGCTTGCGCGGAAGCCTCCAGGGACCGAAAGTGTTTCGGCGGCGCCGGGCTGCACCCCGCGGTGCGTCTCCCGAGCGTGGAGTGCGGGGCCGGCCGGGGCGGCGGCGCGGGGCACGCCGGGAGCTGTAGTCCCGCAGGGCGGCGGGCGGCGGCGCCGCGGGGACTCCGTTACCCAGGGAGCCCCGCGGGCTATATGAGGCGCGGCGGCGGGCGGCGGGCGCACTAACCATGTGGACGCGGCGCTGAGCGGAGCGCGGCGCAGCCTCCAGCCTAGCGGGACCGGGCAGCGCCGCGCCGCCGCCATGGGGCTGCGGGGCCGCCGCTAGCACCCCTCCGCGCCGACACCAGGTAGGGGGCCGCGCCCGGGGGTGCTGCCTGCTCGCCCCCCCCCCCCCCGCCCGCGGAGGAGCGCGGAGGCGGCGCGGCAGCGCCGAGCGCGCCCCGGGCGCGGGGAAACTGAGGCACGGGGGCGGTGCGGCGGCTGCCTGCGCGGGGGAAGCCTGCGAGGAACAGACCGCTCTCCGAAGCGCCTGTTGATAGCCGGCACGACTCAGCTGGGAATGCGCTTGCTGCACCCTCGGCCGGTTCGGGGTGCCCCGGAACGCGCGCGGGGGCCTCACGGCTCGGTGCCCCTCGCCTCTGGGGTGATTCTGGCCTCTGCGGCCGCACCTGGGGAGCAGCGTGTCAGCTTCAACTTTCTCTGCTTTTTTCCTCTTACGCGGAGAGGTTTTGTGTTATGTAAACACCCGCGAGTGCTGATGTAGACTTGGCTATAGATGATCTTATTCTTAAATGGTCAAAAGCTGGGCAATGGTGGGTGGATATTTTTGAGGGTCTTGGTAACTAGTCTAACGGTCTAAATATTTAGCTGTTTCCTGGCTACAATAACTGGACTTAAGAGGAGGGGGAGGGAGCACATGTGCATTCCATGTATGTGGGATGCGTCATAATTCTGAGCCCTTTTACATCTTTTTGCTAAAAGCTTGATTATTACTGGTTGTTCTGGATGCCTTTGGACTTAAGTCTGTCTTGTAGCTTGTCTGAACACACAGAGGTGTTGCTTCGTTCTTGCATTCTTGCTACCCTAGTAGCAAGGGAGACTTTGCTGTAAAACTGTATGCAACAGCTAGCTTGATGCAACAGTGATAGTTTGGGGGCAAGCTTTCCCCTCTAGTATAAAATGCTACACGTAGTCTTTGACCTGTATGGGTTCAATCCAGCTCAGTGTAGTCAGTATAAAGAACTCCAACAGGTGAAAAGGCTGAAATGCTGCCTTGAACATACTACCTGCCACTCTGTAACAGTTTGCAGGTGCTTAGTCAGATGCAGGTGCAATGGGCTATAGTATTACTGCTCAAATCAGTGAGGGAGAACATGGTTAATACAGCCCAGATCGTTGCATTGTCAAGACTTAGTGACTCGTGGTAGTAGGTAGGTGATGGCTATTCACTTCAAATTTCAATGAAGACCACTTTTTTTGTAATACTTTGTATGCACATTTAAGAAATAAAATGTGTTATTTGCCTTTGAATTTCTTCTCCTGTGCTCAGAAATTTGCCTGGTATCTCAGGACTTCCAAAACTTGGTGGCCCAGAAGACTCGCTGAGTCAGAGCCTAGTCCAAAGGTCCACATCTGAATGGTTTTCTTGCATGGTACAGGGTGAGGGGTATAAGATGAAGCTTGTATCAGTTTCTTTCCCTTATAAGTTTATCTTTGGCCAAGTTAATGGGCTCTTAGCCTCTAGGTTTTTTGTTTCTTTTTTTTGTAAGCCGCTATTTTAAACTGATGTCTGCACAGCAAATATTTTAGGTTCTAAATTCCCCACGTGGATTTATGAGAGTAAACTCAGTGCCTAAAACAATGACAACACTGCGTGCTGTCATGATTGTAGTAAAATATTGATGACCTAAGGCTAGCTGCTTGAGGGGTGCAGATAACTGGTGTTACTGACCAGGCTAAAAATTGTAGCATAACAGGACACTGCAAGATAGCCTTACTGTCAGAACCAATGTGAAAGCTAAATGCTGTAAAAAAAACCAATGACTTGAAATGCTACGCATGTGGTCAGTATGTAGGAACCCAAAAAAAGCAATTGTGGAAACAAAAACCACAGTTCATTGTTTTTCAAAACAATCTGTTATAGAAGCACTGTCAAGTAAGCTGTCAGCTGAGCCCATTATTTCTAATGTGCTCTGTAAGTAATCTTTTGTTTGTCAATAACAAGTTTTTTGTCTTAAATTTCCTCATTCCTCTCTGAGATTAAAGTGTTTGCTTAGATGAGGGTTCCCCCCCATCTGTTGCTTGTGCTGTATTCATTAATTCTTGAAATGAGAAGCAATCCAGTTTCCTCTTTTACAGAGGTTCACAAATTAGGAAGTAAACAGCAAGAGTAACTTTCATTTGCCTTTGCTGTCCTGAAGCGGGGCTTAACTGTGGGAAACAGTATATTTTTCTAAGATTAGCTACTCGTGAATACCATTTTTGGAGGGTGGAAGAGGCCCTAATGAATGACACTGAAGAAGTGAGCACTTTGTGAGTGTATGTCTTCAGCAGCAGATGTTGGAGCTACAAGTCTAGGCAAGAACAGCTAAATGGAGGAAGGATATTGGGATTGATAAATAAAGTGGAGTGAGTTGGAAATAACAGTTAGGGCCTCTGATTATAAATAGGGGTGTAATGGGCTTGTATTTATGGCACTGTGTTTTTATCCTCTCAGACTGCCTCAACAAATCTGTATTTGTGTGGAGAAGACTAGAAAGTGGAGAAATAAAGTTCAGGTGAAAAATCTGAATCTCAACTCCTGGCTCCTTACTAGTGTGATTGTAATTTAGAGTGATCCTTACAAACAATGAAGTAATACTGCTGTTTGATTAAGTTACCTTCTTGTAAACTAACTTTGAATCTGTATTACAACATGGCAGTGTGAGAAGATAGTGACCCACAGGAGTGACAGAAATATAAAGCCAAGGTTCCAACTGCTACAGTCTTATGTGTGTGAGATGGAGGAAAGATACAAGCCCAGGTTCCTGATCAAATTCTGACCTATGTGAGCTAGTGTAGATCTGGAAGTCCATGATGGAGGCAGGAATTCCTTTCAACTGCTTCCTGTAACATGAGCACATTTCTGATAAATTACCAAGACAGAAAATACTGAGTTGAAGCTTCTTTATCAGTGCTATAAAGCAGGACCTAGATATCTTGAGCCCTTGTGCTGTCCTTTAAATGAAGCAGCCACATGAGCAGGCATAGTCTGTTCCAGTGGTTTGGTCACCCATGCTATTCCCCCTTGATACCATGCATGGTAATTCTTGAGCGCATTGTCTACTCTATAGGAATGTTTGTGTCAAGTGGTGAAGCATACTGGGATCTTTGAGACATTGTTATCTCATAAATATAAAATAGTTATAGTAGGCTTATGCTTTAACGCAGAAAGAATCTCAAGATCCTGTGGGAGGTCGAATGAAGGTAGTGATTTTGTAGTATCTGATAGACTAGCTGCTTGAATTTTTGTGGGTGAATGTGAGGAAAGACAGCCTCACCAAAGAAGCTTATAGAGAGCAAAGGAGTTTAGAGGTAGAAAATGGTGTGCTAGTGGAAAGTTACATAAAAGCAGCATTTCTGTCACAGTGTGACCATGGTATTAATCTGGTTTTCAGAAAATCTTCTTTGCAGAATGTTCGTATTGATTGCTTCTGCTGCTGAGATAGCATATTTGCTAGTTGCTCTTGCCTCAGTAGCCTGAAGCATTTTTCTGCCTTTTTGGTGTAATAGTACAGAAGATGGGTTAAAAACCCTTTAGCAGTTTTATATAGCAGCCTGTGCTATAGTGTAGATACTGATTTCCTGAAACAGAAGACCTGAAAAGTCAGTAGATGGTACATGGGCTTCTAAGTCAGATCCTATCTACCTTTGCCCATAGTTATTCAAATGGGTACTTTATCAAGGAAGATTATAGTGGAACCCTTCCCTCAATTTTTTGTGCTGATTCTTGGGCTCTTCCATTACGCATCTCATATCGGTTGCTGTCGGAGGCAGGATGCCAGACAAGGCGAGCTTTGATCTGGCCTGATACTCCATTCTTGTTTCTGTTCCCAATGGACACTACAAAAGCGCTACAGCAATTATTGCCTGGTTCTCAGTCTTGGCGCAGATGTTGAACTATAACTGGGTATGGTGTTGGAGCTATCTTTTCAGAGTGCTGCAACTACTCGCTATACTGACAGAAGCAGCAACAGGAAGTATGTTATTCTTGCTCTTTCGTACCCGTTGAGAAATTATCATTCCTACTCTTTTATGCTATTGTGTTTAAACAGACTAAATTTCTTTGGAAAAAAAATAAGGTAAAATGAAAACTACAGGAACTGTAATTCAAACCAGAGAAGAGCTGCAAAATTTAGCTATGGATTCCAAAGTTTCATTTTCATAGCTGTGGTTTTGGTTAAGCCTATCAAAACCTCCCTTTTCTTCTTCACACTGTTGCATTGAGAATAAAGTGTTGGTTCATATCTGGGCATGTCAGCTGCTCTAGAGAGAAAAATGTCTTAGCAATGTACTTGGAACTGCAGGTTATTTTGCTAATTTACAGCTTGCAGAGATGAAACTACATCCTTGTATGCCAAATCCTAATATAAGCAGCATTGCAGAAAGCTTAGTGTTTATACCTCATTGATCATTCTACTGAACAAAGTACCAAAGAATAGTAAATAACTGAGAAGACTGAGGGCCAAATGAAGCAATTTTTTGGATTAGGACATTAGGTGATATTCCTATTTTTGGAGTAATCTGATACTAAGTTATAGGAAAAGAAGTCTGAATACTGAATCCAGATGTAATAATGTCTATGTATATATAAATAGTTCTTCATTGTCTCTGTCTTGTGCAAGATATCTGGAGTCAGAAGACAGTCATCTCTGTGCATATACATATAAGAAGTGTGTCTGACCACAGTAGGCCAAGAAATAGCCACTGCCAGAAGACTGTAGCACTTTTTGTTTGTTTGTTTCTAGGAATTCTTTAGTAGCAAAATTTTGCAAAAAAGTATATTTTGTACGCTAGCATATCCTATCTTATTCTTCAGAAATTCAGAAATCTGAGAAGTTCTGAGGAAAAAAGCACTGATTGCATGAGTATGATGTCCAGATATGTCCCTTCTATCCCATTCCAACAGATGTGTGGATGTGAAGGCAGGTGCCTAACCCTTTCAGAGTTAGCTAATTATCCTTGATCAAAAGGATTAAGTAAGAACTTATCTTATGATTAAAATAACTGAACAATCCTTGGTCACTCCTCTATATGTAAGGGTTAAGCAGATTCAGTTGCTAATGCTCTTTATGAGGTAAGTTGATGCAGTGTTTTGAACCTTTTCTTCAGAAGAATGACTCATGTTTGCACTCTAGAAAATTACTTTTGGAGGACTGACATGTACAAGTCAAACTGGGGCCTGGAGCCTTCACCTGCAAAGAAGCCCAACTGATTGGACTTTTTTTTTTTTTAGATCAGTAGGGCTCAAAGTAGGTCCCTTGGCCACCAGTGATTCTCCACATGTGCTAATCATGTGATGGTAGTGGCTCCTCCCCTTTGGTTGCCTTTTACAGGCATTTAGGTTTTTCACTGCAGACCTAGATGCCTGCTGAGGTATCTAGGAAGGAAGACCAGTGAGCTTAGCCTTGTAAGGTCTGCTGTAACTGCAAGGCAGGAGAAGACTTGCAAACCATCATTAAAGAGACCTGCTAGTAGGAGAAAAGCCTAAATTTTATTGCTGGCTGGGACCCGAAGCTACCAGGAGCCATTCAGCAGAGTCTAGTCTCAGCAGAAGGGTCAAGCACTGCCATGGAGGCCAGAGAACCCCCACCAAGGTGAAGTATTGGCAAAGGAAGAAATGGGGAGTGCAGGACATGGAGAAAGATGAATGTATTGGGAAAGTAGGATCAAAGGGAGATGAACAGAAGTAGAAGGATGAGGGTTAGTGAGACTGATAAAAGGGAAATGCTTTGGCAAATTTACGGAGTATTGCATTTGCCAAAGAGCTTGCATCTTGTGAGCTAGTAGGCGGGCTCACACTTGATGTAAAGGGCTGTAGGAGATGGCCCATTCTGTGGCAAAGCCTCAGTGGATATATGGCCATGCAAAATGAAATTGGAACTGTTCTTTACATTCTTCTTCCCTGGCTACTTTTCTTCTTTGGCCAATCTCTAGTAGATGTTATAAACCAAGCTTGCTCTCTTTCCCCATGACATTGGCTGCCCTGGTTCTTTTGGCATGTTCCTGCTCTCTTCTTCTAATAGAAGTATTCTGGAAAAAACTGTGTGCTGGTAGGGGCCTCATCTTAGGCTGACGTCTAAGCTTTCTCCCCTCAGGGCTAGAGACAGTAAGTATCAACTTCAGTAAGTATCAACTTCCTAATTTAATGGAATTAAAAATTTGCTGTCAGGTCATACTTGGTCTGAAACTTTAAAAAGGATCTTTTTCTTTCATAATGGCATGCTCTTAAAAGTTTTTCTTTTTTTAAGCTTTCTTCAAATGTCTGTTAATGGGGGATCTGTTAGTTGCATTTCTTGTATCAATGAAATGGCTGCTGTGTAAGATATGTCTGTCAAAGTATAATTTCTGCTCACTGCAGTTATGAGTGTTTTCCTTTTCAACTCCAGCTTTCTGTAACTGAAGCATGGCTGTTATCCTATCTGGTTGCACTGGAAAAATCAAAAAATGCATGCATTCTTTCTGAGCAGAAAAGGATGTCACAGATACTTGTTTATCTCTATTAAGTATTTATTCAGGTTTAAGTTAACAAAATGAGTTACACTTATATTTTCCTTTTTTCTTCTTAACTTTCATTGCTCCTATTAGTCACTTCTGAATAACTTCATAGTTTGTAGGGTAAACATATATATACATATACATATATATATATATATATATATAAAATAGATATATATAATAGATAAAAAGAGTTTATCTCTGGAGTGGGAAGCAGTAGGAGTAGAACTTAACGTACCCACCATCTTGCTGTATGAATTTACATGGCTTTTCTAACTTTCTTCAAGACAAGGAGGAAACGTATGCTATATTAGAAGTATACTGAGGCTGAACTTCTGTCTGAGAGAGGAGAGGCAGTATGGACTGGTGGATGGGGATTCAGGAGACATGGATCCTAATCCAGGCTCTGAGTCTAGCCTACTGTATGACCTTGAGAAATCATAGCACTGTGCTGCTTCCTCCTTCCCCCCTTTCACATTCTCCATCTTGCCTATTTAGACTACAAACTGTAGGAAAATTTGCGGCATTGTAAGTATTATGAAGAAAAATATTTCCTCTGAGAGTGCATTCCTCTTATTTAATCTACCAGTTCATCAAATGACAATTTGTCTGCAGATAGCAGGCTCTTCAGCATGAAAGGTTGCAGTAAGTGGAAAACAAGATCATGTGGTAGAGAAATATACCACATTGATATTTTTTTTAAATATGTAATCTCTGAAATGTAACTACATGTGCATGAAATCAGCACTATGTAACCCTGTCAATACTTAACATAATTCTTGAGCTACTTCCCATCAAAAGCGTATGAGAGCAAGCAGGGAAAGAAATCTAACGTTTGAGACTGTGGTTGTGATTGCCCGTGCTATTGTCATTTTCCATATGCTGTGAACAGTGTTGGTGTCTTAGAGGCTTCTGAATTTCATTCTACTGTTGACCTAGTGTTCAGCTAAGGAGTTAATGAACTTCCATCAATATCCTGCTCTGTGTATGGCACTTACCACGATCGTCAGGAGCCAACTGCTTTTTTGCTCTGTCAACCAAACCCTGTTGTATTTGTCTTTCTATGTTATGTGCATGTGTGCAAAGAGCCCCTTCTAGATTTGCAAAATCAGAAGCTTTGAAAATGACAGTGTTTCTTCCTGCAGCCCTAGAAGAGTGATTATTCACTAGATGATATTTTAAATGGAGCACTTCCTCCTTTCTTTGGCTCTTTTAATGAAATTCTTATGACTTTTTTTCTCATAGCCATTAGGGAGGTAACCTTCTATTTTTAAAATAAGAATAGGAAACAGTTTTTTGTTTCAGTTTTTAAAGTTAGTTGCACCTGTAAAAATAGATATGGAATAGTAGGGTCCTATCTAAAAAAGCACTGAAATCGTTAGAAAAATCTTAGTTAAGAAAAACTTTGGATCAGGGCTACAAAAGCCAAATTTTTGATCAGATAATCTTGCTGTAAAGTTTGAATTTATAAAAATGGTTAAGCACCTGACTCTCACTGAAATCTAGAAAGTCAGAATCATGGACGTTTTTCTTAGATGTTGGCTTGCTACACCTAAACCAGAAATACTAAGGACCCAGTCCGATTTTTCTTGAACGCTTTGACTTATCTGTCTCTGTGGATTCTCAAATGATAGTCTTGTTGAAATGTTAGTGATACCTGTTAATTTATGGATGCTTCATCATATACGTGACAATGGCTTATGCTACAGCAGTTCTTTATGTTGGCTTTTCCATCTCTCACCACTGTTAAGAATTCGATCTTTTTTTCTTTTAAAAACTGAATCAAAATTAAGCTTTCACTATAGTCTTTCATATCTGTAGATTTTTTCAAGTAGTTAAGTATAATTTGAGATTCTAGTGTTAGCTAAATAATCCAGATAGTGAAAAAGACTTTGATAAAGTGCTGCCCCAATTTCTAAAACAATGCATACAAAATTGCTCGTTTAATTGAGCAATAAACTGCAGTGAAAATATGTTAATGGTGAACTGAGTGTATCATGGAACTACAAGGCACAACAAGGAGTTTTTTTGCTTGAAACAAACGTTAGAACCATAAGTTATTTGCATCCCTGTTGCTAGAAATCAAACCACCAGCAGTAAGACTTATTTGACCCTGTTTATTTTATGAACAGAATTTCCAATCATAATTTAAAGTATTAAAATCCCCCCTCAAACATGTGAGATATGGTATAGGCAAAATAGCCGACAACTCTTTGAAGGGTCTTTCAGCATTATATTGCTGGAGATGAGGAATAGTATACTGCAAACATTTTGTTACATACCGTCCTGGTAAGGAAAAATTCAAAAGGGGACCTTGGCTTTGTTATTCAAGGAAAGCAAACTTGTCTGCATTGCTCTGAAGCCTTTTTTTAACTGACAATCAAGAACTAAATGAGTGATGGAACAAATTAGTATGAAATGTTTACAAATCAATTGCAATTCCTATTTTGAGATCTTCAAAAAGCAGATGTCTTATTAAGGTATTTGATATTAACAGTTGTTTTGATTTCTAACTGTCTTTATTGATAATTCTGCCTTAGCTACCACTATGAAATATGTTTTCATGAGAGAATGGGTTGAAATGTCTGAGTTTAATTTGAGTGAATTCAACTTTTACCATTTTAGTCAAGGTCATCAGGCGAAGCATATGATCTGCTTGAGCTCCATGATATGATTGAGTCATCTGAATCTTCTCTAAAGCCAATGGAGAAGTCTGAGGGAGGGTCTGCTGGATATCACTTCTGAATCATAGGGGAATGATTGTGATTGTGTTGAAAGGCTTTTTACAAACCATTTCAATGTACTTCTTTTTGCATCTCAAGATTGGCTCTTTTCACTAGTTTTCACTATATAAAATACAACTTGTTTTGGGGAAATGCAAAGTAATTTTTTTTCAGGAAAAACAGAGCAACCGCAATAACTATTGTACTGCTTGTCCAGTCAAAAGACCAATTTCTAGGTCTTGTAATAATGATTTGTGTTCACCAAAGCACTACAGAGTGATAGGGTCAGCAAGTAATAAAACACTGAGATGTGAAAGGGAGGTTGTATTTCTATTAGTTAAATCCAGTCAGTGAATTAATCCATGTTCAAGTCTGGTTTTGTAGAACAACGCTATAGTTTGGCAACATTACTTGTAAAGCAGTACCTTGCAATTCTCATGAAGTTCAAGCAGTATTTATTTTTTTGAGTAGCTTCTTAAGAGACTTAATTTTGTCTTCTTGTGTGGAGAAATTGTATATAAAACATATTTAAGGACACACACTTATATAGATAATACAGACATTGAAGTCATCACCAGTGCAATTAAAAGAATTCAAGCTGCCAAGACTTAAAAACATAACATAGGAAGTATTCATCTTTCAGGCATTTTTCTGTGTCTGGATAAATACAGCCCATTTCTCAATATACAATCCACTTATAGTTCATCTTTCATTTTTTGTCTTAGGAAATGGTAATTGTCTGTTGACTTAGTGGGAAAAAGAACATTGTTATTTTTTAAAATCTTGTGTTGCAGTAGACTTTTTGGCCATCTGAGCTAAAGTTTGTAATGCAAATTTGGAGAAACTTGACTCTTTCTACGTTTGTATGCTTTTATTGTCATACTGCTACTGTTTTCCTGTTAGAGTACTACTTTATCATCACTCTTACAAGTTGTTTTACCTAGAAAAAAATCCATCGTTACTCCCCATCCCTGCCCTTCAGTGTTTCAGTGGAAGAAGACTGCTCTGTTTCATGGCCAGGAGACTGCTGTGGGGTAACTGGGATTATGATGGGTTTCTTGCATAAGTTCGTTCTTTTGAGAGTGTGGGAATGCTGTTAAAATTCTGACCCAGTTTAGGAGTATTTGGAAACACTCCATTAGGGTTTCCCCCCTCTAGTATTAAATGCTCTTGGCACTGCAGTATCTAAAATACAGAAATTGCAGTGTGATGGTTATATTTATCTGTTGAGCATAATTGTTTTTTGAGCAGAGTGATTATTCCTTTAACCACAAAAGCCATATATTGGCGGCATATGTAAGAATCCTCCTTCCCTGCTCATCCAAGCATTTTCTAGTAGTCCTCTACAATGCTCCATAGACATAGCGGGGAAAGGAAGCACATCCTTCCTCACAAGGGAGCGTGCACTGACTCTAGACTGACCATCCTTCAGGAGGGTACCTTTTCTCTTAAGTCTGTGGCCCACCTGTGCTGTGAAATTGGGATAAAAATGCCAAGATTGACAGGTTTTTTTTTGTTTTTGTATCTCAACTTCAGGGTGCTCCAACAGAGATGCCAATAGGTCTGACTTCATGTGGATTAGCATAGTCTTCAAAAATTGGCAGTCACATTTTTGAAAGGATTTTCAAACTGGCATCTGGATACACTGATCTTGGAAAAACTTGGATTTTTTATTTTTCTCAAGTCTCAGTTGTACTTCCTAGTAAAAGATACAAAGTACTCATTTTGCAGTATTTGATAACTTAGTGTTTAATGCAAATTGATTAATCAGTAGACTCATTTTGTTAGATGTCATGAGCTCCTTGTTGAGGACAGTATCAAAGCAGCTTCGAAGTAAGCGAAATTGGCAAACCTTATATATAAGGAGTCTTGTTGGGTCAATTAGTCCCTCACTCCATCTGCCAGTTCAGCATGTTTCTGAGCGCTGTCCAACCTCAGAAAACAGTATGTTTAAAGATAAATGTCAAATGGATTGGCTTTTGATGTTTAGTTGTAAAAGAATGCAATAGATGTAGACAAGTACAGTTGCATCAGTTTTTAGTATAGGCAAGCCTTATGATGTCCTGAGCAAATAGGTATTTTACTAAGGGGCTTGGAACTGGCACTGTGTTTCACTGGAGCGGTGGAGGCAAGGTCCATCTGTTCTGCTGCAGTTCCTATATTCTGCCTGCAGTGATGCAGGCAATCTGCACCACTGAGCTAAACAGAAATAGAATTTGACTCTGTAATGATGGCTTTATTAGCTGGCATGGAAAAATTTAAAAAGAATCTAATGAACAGATAGGCTGTGAAATTCAAATCACATAGTGTAGCTGAACTACTTTGAGGGTTAAAAATACTTTTCTGTTATTTATAAGGAAAAATAATGGTTATAGATGAAATTGTTAAACATTTTACTAATGGAGATGTCAATAGATTGCAAGTGGGTTTATTTTATATGTTGGAATATCATGATATACAATGTGTTGTATGTCCTGAACTTTCTCAGTAAAGAAAATAATGAAAAAATCCCTGTTGTCACACAAAATAATTAATATGATGCAGACATTTCATTCTCCATCCTGAGGCCAGGTTTTGGTCAATGTTCTGGGTTTTAGGTTTTTTTGCCAAGAAACAGTTCTTCTCTTCTCTTATGGAAGTCAATAATTTTGACCTTGACATTCTGCTGCGAATAGCTGTGGTAAATCTCTCTCTTCTAAAGTAAAATGACAGAGTCCAATAAAGTACTCTTGCACTAACACAGGGGATACCTTATATGCCATTGCAAAAAGCAATATTTTAGAGCTAAATTGTTTGTAATCATATTACAGTACTCTACAGACCAAAAGTTCAGAAGTATTTAAAATCGGCCTAAACATAAGAGTAAGATGGATGGTTAGTTTCTTCCAGAAGTGTCTGTTTCTTTTGACTTCAAATACTTTTGCTTTGGACTATATGCATTTATATCTCAGTTCTAATTGTGAAGGCCTGAAAACTTTTGGCAGGAAGTATATGGTTAAAATTTAAGTCAGGAAATGAGGAAAGCTATATTTCTAGTGATACTAATTCAGTCATTCTGTGTATTTTTGTGTGTTTTTGGTATCTAGTTTAAAATAGATAGTGACATCATGCTGTCCAGCTGTCAAAAGATTGGGAACGGATGGTGTGACATATGCAGTGGTTGAATGACATCTGTATGTACACAGATTTGACTTCAGAGAAGCAGCAATATCTTATCCTGCTTATGAACTTGGCCTGTTATCTTTTTTCTTAATTTTGATTTTTAACTGTCCAAATCATAAAGGGACTTCCAGGTATGATGAATAATAATGTCCATAATGTATTTTGACATTATTATTAGGCAGGAGGAAGTGAAGAAGGATAGCTGTCTGCAGCTTTTCAGAGGAAAAGTGCAGCCCCTTGCTTGCACTCTATCTGTACTGTGTTGTCAGCATCAACTTTTAAATCTCCATGAATCTGTCCTTGGTGAGCCCCAGCATTGCTTAATAAATTTGATCCGTATGCTTTGGTAAACAAGATAATGTTCAGTGAAAGGGAGTATTTACCCCATGTACAATGTCAGGGCTGTGCTCTGTAATAAGTATAATTTCCTGCTGCTTAGTTCGCCTGATGGCAGACCATTTAAAGTTGATTTTGGTGTATCATGCTAGATGTCAGGAAGGGTGAAAGCATTTTCAGTTACATTCCCTTAAATCTGAGGGTTTGATCCTGGCAGCATTCAGAGTGTATCATCAGACTATAAGAATGAGCAGCTTGAAAGAGCTATGTTGACTGACAACTGTTTGAAACCTGTGTACAGAAAGCTATTTCAGCCTGTTGAACTCAGTGATCAAAAAACATGGCTTAAGAGGATCTCCACGAAGCCAGTAAATGGCTTTTGAGAAAGAGATCTTTTAAAAAATGTTCAGTTGGGCTTCTTTTTATTAGGGATCATATTTGTCTCTCTGTTGCTGTAACAGATAAAAACTTTTTCATATTTATTTGAATGATGCGTAAGTCTTGAATCATTCAGTCCAGGATTTGGAGCTTTAAAGAAAATAATGATAGTTCTTAATACCATGAAAGTTGACAATACTAAGTGGCTGTCTCATCAATGTTAAATTTGGGCATCCTTTTTGAAAATAGGATTGAAAATGTTTTTAGCTTCATAGGGATTTGGCTTCTTGATGTATACTTTAAAGTATTTGACCTCAAAAAAAAGTCTTAATCTTTACATTTTTTGCATGAAAAAGCTGTTGTTGGGTATATTCATTGTTTTTTCACATAATGCCACCTTTAAAGCTGCAGCTGTAAGAAACTGGCTACCCCTAAATGGTGATTCATAATAGTGTCTGTCAACTACATCATGTCAGTATTTTATAGTAAAATTCTGTAGAGCCCCGTTTCAGTGTTGAGGTGCTCTAGCACTCCAGAGGACCTTTAAAATATGCTAGGACCTACAGGCTTTGATTCTGACAAAACCAGTTAGGGAGAGGAATACATGGTGATTTAGGTAGTGTAGATAACATGTCTTAAGTTGAGGCAGCCTACTCTTCTTCCCCCTCTCACTGTCTTACTATGGGATGAATGAGATCAGTATGCCTGTTACGGAAATGTCCATGAACATCTGTGGGATAGATACAATTACTGCTAAAACAATCCCACATCGAATGGAATGCCAATAGCTTGTTGTTTTTACCTAGTTTATTTTTCTAAGGAAATATTTTGACATGCTACATGTTATTTGATACCTGAAATTCCACTGCAAGGACTTGTTTAGATTTTCAAATAAATAAAAGCAAACAAATAAAAGTGAAGGATGCTGTTGTTGTTGTAACCTGCAAGTAGTTTATGTCAAGAAATCATTCTGCCTAATAAATAATGTTCCATTTTATTCTTTTAGGGGCAATAAGCCAGAGATGACTGACAAGATGTCGAGCTTCCTTCATATTGGAGATATTTGTTCTCTCTATGCAGAGGGCTCAACAAATGGATTTATTAGCACCTTGGGGTAAGAACAACTGTTCTCTTGTACTAAAAACATTTGTATGGAGGACTGATAGAGGTCAACTAGCTATCCTGAGCCTGACTCCCAGGAAACAGTGGGTAAAGCAAGGTAGCTTTATGTACAGATTTCTGTACAGATTAAAAATGGCATGAAGTTAATATAGCAAAAGGAAAGTTAAATGCTAGGAAGCTGGAGAGGATGTTAATGGCTATCATTCAGTTTTAATATTTTGTGGGAAGGAAGAAGCTTGCCAATTCTAAGTAATGGATAGAGGGAATGAATGCAAGAAAAAGATATTTCATGTTGTCTGTCCCGTGTCCATCCATGTGTCCTGTCCTGTTCCTCCCCATCCCCTTTTCTCTCCCCCAGTCAGGAATGAATAGGCCTCACAGTGCAATCTGCTGTTTGGAAAAAAGAATGTAGCATAGGGAATATAAGTAGTTACTTTTTTTTTTAAAAAAAAAAAAAAAAAAAAAAAAAAAAAGATGGGGAGGCAAAAAAAAAGGAAAGCCCTGAGCCAAACCATTTATACCAAACCATTTATACACCACTAACTTACCACTATGACTGGTTTTGTCTTTTCCTAAAATATTTATTAAAAAAAAATGTACTTCTCCAGTCAAAAGAGACCATGTTTTGAATCTTTGGCTTTGCCAATAGCCAGCATACCCAGAACTGCAATGGGAGCCATGCCTTGCCTACCCCTGTCACCTATTGTGCTTCCTTATAGACCTCCTTCGCGTTTTCTCCTGTGAACCCATAGGTACTCTATTGGAGAGTGCCTCTAACCAGTAAGAAGTGTATGCCACTTTAATAAACAAAAAAGTAGCCATTTACCTAGGCCAAGGAAAATTTTGCAGAGAAAAGCCATGCAGTTGGCAAGTGACAGGATGTATTTTATTTTGCTCAACTGCTGTTTAGGAGAAATTTCACAGAACATCAGAAGCTGGCAGTGGAGCTGTGTACTGCTTTGGCAGGTCTTACCAGGGGGCTGGAGGAGAGGCTAAAAGAGCGCATCTGCCACCTTCTTTCAAAGCAATGAGAAATTAGAGGGAGGGAGTTTGTATGCCACATTGCTGTGGTACTTCAGTACTGAATCATGAGTGGGCACACACAACATGCTCTTTCTCATTTCCAGTAGCCATAAGGGCTTCAGGGTGGGTACAGAGACAGCAAATATTTTTGATGCCTACTGTCAAGATGCATCTGATAAATGGAGCTCTCAAGCAGGGTTCAGAGACAGCATCCTGGTAAGTCTCTCGTCAGGAAACAATGGGCTGAAATCTCATCTGAGTTACTCCGAACTAACTTGTAGGTTTAGTCCTCTAGCTATTAGGATTCTGGAAAATAAGGGGGCAGAGGAGGAAGCAGACACTGAAGATGCACCATGATCTATTATAGGAAAGAGAAGAAAATATGGGATGCTGCCAGAAGGGAAAGAAGGTATGATAAAAGCAAGGGATATAGTAAGTAGGGTTGGTCGAATAGTATTTGGCGAATGTATTTGACAAATTTCCCAGGTTACCCGTCAAATATGACATGTACACTCTGCAGTATTAAATCAGTTGTGTAACTGGCCAAATACTATCTGCTGAAAACTGGCAAAACAAATTGAACAATATATATTTGGCTATTTTTTTTTCTTCCTAGTATTGAAGCAAGTTTGGCAGTAAATAATTCCAGAATAAGCAGAAAGTTGTTATGTTGTGTTTAATCCCATACAGTGCATGATGAAGAGTATGCAGTGGCTGTGGCTTTTTATGGCATTGCTGAGCAGATATTTTTCACCATGGGTAGTCCTTTTAGACGTTGTAGGCCCTACAACATTTTTTTTTACATACATTTTTGTTTAGGCACATACATGTTTTAGGCTTTATCAGATGTTCTGATGGCAGGTCTAAATATCCCTCAGTGTTAACAGTATTCTCTTTGATTTGGTTAGTACTCCCTTAAGGTAACTACGTCATGTAATGGCCACACATCTTCTGAGCCTGATTTAAGCCAGAAATCCCAATTGCTATGTGAAACATGAAATGCATTATCATCTTAATAAGCCTTTGTAGTCAAATTAGTTTTGTCCCGTATTTAATTTAGTTTTTGACCTGGAGAAAATTAAAGAAGCAAAGGAAAGATTCAGTGTAATTGTACTCTATACCATGTGGAATTTTGACAGTCTCATGTCATAACAGTGTGTAATGGCTTGTTCATATGGTTAATGAAGGTTGAGAAACAAGACACCAATATACATTCTAATGAAGTTCTAACCAAGTAGATCTATATTTGAAGAGTATTCATATTTAATATTCCTATGATATGACTCTTGCTTAATTGGGACTTCAGTCTTGCAGTTTCCCAAACTCAGTGCTCAGTAATCATTGTGATTACTATATAATATATCCTCTTCTATGTTTCACACCCCATAAAATAATTTTCTTAATTTTGGAAGTTCCTCTTTATTTCCACTTTAATCTTAGGATGAGAGGGATATATTGCACTGAGATAAACTATCTGGGGGATTATTGGAGTAACCTATTTGACTTTTAACATTTTTTTTGGCCCTTTGTTCACTGGAAGTAGGTGTTTCAGTCAGCTCAAATATTAACATTCTTGTTGGAGCACATACAGATAGTGAATAGGGGGAAAATCCATGGGGAAAAAGCAACTTACTCTGAATGTTTGCATATGCAAATTTTAGAAGCATAGAACTATTGAGTCCACTTAATCTCTCTGGATCACTTAACTTTTACGCACTTCATGATTTTCCATAATTGTTCTCTCAAGATGCTCCCTGCATGTAACCAGCCTCTGCAAGGAACAACTCTCATATTCTAGGTTTCAGTCTCTTTCAAATCAAGTTGATTCTGCATGAGAATGGACATCTCAATTCTTTAAGACTTTGGAGTTTTACTTTCTACTTCTGTGTAGAAGGCCTCTTTGACAGATTGGTTTGAAGGTGCCAAATTGAGTAATTTATGATCAAATCAGGAACTAAAGATACTTGGTTACAGTTTATTTTCATGATTTGGAAATAGTGCTTGGTGAAAATGCAATTCTGCTTTCATTCAAACTGTGATAAGGGCATGGCAGTGGTGACAGGTGCATCTTCGCTATTTGCTTTATTCTGCAGGCTTTGACTTGACTCTGTGGGTGTTCTGCCCATGTGTAATCACAAGAGAAGCTTCTTCCTAGAATTCCCTATTGGAATGTCTTGGCTGCAGCTGCACAATTCACTTCCTGGTAAAGCAGGAGGAGTTTAGTATGATGTCTTGACTTCTCTTGTGTTGAAGATCAGTAAGCAAGGGGGTGTATTAATGCCTTCCTTTCCCTTGGGAGTGAATTTCTATTGTGGCAGTTGAGGTTTCTGCCTTTTTTTGATACTTGAGTGTTCACAAGAGTAGTGTTCAGTTTGTCTAGTTGTCATATTTTCATATTTCCTACTCTTTAATATAAACACAGTTGCATCATTATTCAAATCTGTCCAAGAGGCAATATTTGTTCTAAGGCTGTCTCTCACATAACTAGAATATGGGCTGTTCTGTCTGCACCTCAAGGAGAGGGCATAAAGGAGATGCAGTAAATGGGAGCAATGACTTATTTATTGTCCCACCTATCCAGGAGCATAGCTGTGGGCAACAGTAAAAATTAGTTGCATGCTTTTTAGAAAGATTTGGCATAAGTTGGCATCTGGGGAATGTCTTCTGCTGAAGTGGCCAATCAGATAAAACACTGCAAATAAACCACTTTGTTTTTGCTAACAACGATGTAAGCAATTGCAGAGGGAGAGAACCTCACTTCAACTACTCGTTTCTTTGCAGCCTTGTGGATGATCGGTGTGTTGTACAGCCAGAAGCAGGTGATCTTAACAACCCCCCAAAAAAGTTCAGAGGTAAGTTTTTTTTTTTTTTTTTTTTTTTTTTTTTTTTTTTTTTTTAAGGCTGCTTATCTTGTTTCTGGTTGGAAGAACTGCTTCATCTTGTGCAGTCACATGTAATTATTTTTGCCTTTGATGCTTTCTATACAATATGTTAATGTGTCGTCATCTTTCACAAAGGGCAACTTTTAAACTTACTACTATCGGTAGATGAGCAAAAAAAAATGTATGTATGTCTGCGTGAATTGAGTTGTGAGACTTAAAAGTATACTTTGCAAGGAGGGTGAAGGTAGAGTTGCTGACTGAGGCTAGATTTCAACTCTATGCAAACACATCATCCTTATAAGGTTCATCTGTTGACTGCCTCTTCTACCCAAAAGGTAGATCAGCCGAGGTGTTCTTAAAACTTGATCTATTTTTTAATGTTTTTCTCATTAGCATGGCAGCATCTGCTCATCTCATCTGTTTTTGCTGGGTAAAACTTGTTTCTTTAGTTTTGTGTTTGCTTTCCTGGAAGCTCAGAGTTACCATAATTCTGTTCAGATTTAATCATAATTGCAAGTAATTGCCTCTTAAAATCATGTGTCTTCTATACTACTGGGGGTCTTTGCTATTTTGATGTTTGTTTTTTAGCTGTGCCAAAGATGTCTGACAACGTCAAACCCTCTGTGTAAAATACTGCTGTAGTCCAGCAGTTCTTTGTGGGCTTTTCCCCTTTTTTACTGGAAGTTAAAGAGCTTATCATTTAAATATTGAAGAGGTATCCTGAGGAAGTTTTAGCATTCAATGTTAGGCTGTCCAGAAGAAGAATGCTGTTATTACATGAACTAGAACACTGCCTTAATGGTAGAATCAGCCGAAGGAAGAAAATCAGAGGGAGAGAGAGCAAGAAAATGACAATCTTACTAGCACAGTTTAGGGACTGGAGATACAAAGAGACGTTGGCAAAGAGACATGAAACACCGTGGTTAGATGTTATAAAAGGTCTCATGTTACTTATAATTTATATGTGGAGAAAAGGGTAGTGTGAACTTTTTCAACCTCTGTAGTAACTTCACTAAAGTTTATGCTTAATGGTGAATGGTAGCAAAACTCATAAAATCTTAAAAGGCATTTGTTATTTATACACATGCTTTGTAAGTATAATCTAAGATAAAATGTTTTCCACAATAAATATGTTCAGAAGTAGTAGTAATTAAGTTTGTCCTGATACAAGTGAAACATCCCCCCTTCTTAATTATGAACAAAATTCACCTAGAGATTGACATAGGAAGTCTGTGACAGTTAGAAGATCTCTTCAATCTTATTTGAAGTTTTAATGATGCCTTGCAAAAATGCCTTCCTTGCAAGTGGATCACAGAGTCGTCTTAAGGTGCATTTAACCAATCACTTACCACTTAATTCTGGGATCTACGGCAACTAACTGCAGGCATGTAGCAAATGTGATTGAGAAGTCCCAATATTTAGTTTTGTCATGCTTGGATTTAGTTCTTACTGCTTTGGGCAGTGTCACAGATAAAGTGGATCAGTCACACAAGATATCTGTCATGCATTAGCAGAGTGAGGAAGGCACTGACGTGAAAATGTTCTAGCATTCTATGAATTCTCTAGTTGTGACCAACCTTGTTCAGTGATTTCATAGCACATAGCCATAGCAGCTGATAGGATTTGATGCGTAGAGCTGTTCTCACAGCAGGTTGAGGCCTGAAAAAGACCTCAGAAGAAGCGTGATTTTTGATTCAAGTTTAATAGGTGCAGAACAGTAGCACTGGTAACTTGAGAGATAACTTGCAAAGATTGGACTAGAGCAGGACCAAAATTAATCATGGACCAAAATTAATCAAATGTCAGTTACTTCTATGATAGCTTTGCACTGTACTGGAAGAATCCTTCTGTGTTATAACCTCTTTTATGTATCTATGAGAATGTTCTCTTAAATGAAGCAGTCTTTAAGCTTTCCAGATACAGGTCTGTTATAGTCACCTGAAAGAAACACTGAACGCACATGATTTCCTGGTCAATCTAAAGCATCTCACTTTGGGTAATATTTTTAAGAAATATAATCTTCTGTAAGCAGATATAACTTCTATGGGTGGATGTAAAATAGATGTAAGTCTAGTTTTTATGCTTAATCAAAGCGGTGGGGAGATGTCTAAAAGCCAGATCCACTGTTTAGATATGCATAAATGACTGAGAAAATTCAGGAAGAAACTAAAGCTTAAATTTCCAGTAGCAAAATCAATCCATCCTTCTTTTTCTTAGCCATGGCTATTTCAGCTTTTAAAAAGTCTTGTTGCCTTGGCTACACTTAATCTGTTGCATGTAGCAGTGCTGCAAGGCCCTGGTCTATGGGGTGATATTTTTTTATTCTACTTTTGGCCCTTGAAATACCAGAGCTGCTATGCGTGAGTGCTGGTGTACGCGCACTGTTCTTCCGCCTGAAGAAAGTCCCTCTCATATGAAAGACTGTTCATAGAGATACCTTATCAATGAGCACATACCATCGCTAAATTCTGATAATCTGCTTGAAGCGTGAAAATAGTGTCTGCCTGAGGAGTGCATTTTGAAAAGTAAGCGCTTGGTAGCTTAAATGGAGGTGGCTTTGTATGCCAGTAAGTTGCTGCTTCAAGCTTAATTTGTAAAAGTTGTCTGAAGAAGTCAGTGACAGAATATGGATGTGTGTCTGGATGAACTGAGTTGGATAGAATAATTTGCAGAGGCTTGACTAGAGCTGGAGATGGGAGCGATAGATATTTTTAGTTTCCTTGGAGGAAAACATATGAAGGTATCTTGAGGACACAAGGGCTTCTTTTGTTGACAAAGTTGTGGAAAAAGACTGATAGATTAATCTGGTGGTGGTGGAGCACTGAAAAGGAGGAAATGCAGCAGAAGGCTTAGAGTAAGATGAGATAGAGTTCAGGTAAGGTTTGGGGGGGTAAAAATATAAATGAGACAAATTAAGTAAAAGACATTTTAAATGAAAAAATGTGAAATGCTTGAGTTAGAAAATAGTAATATTTCTGTGAACTCTGATGAAAGCTATTCATCAGCTCCTTGGCTCCAAGTTACTCTGAATGTGTTTTTCAGTAGCTATTTCACATATGTGTAATAACATTGGGGTAGCTTTCTAGTATAATCACTTGCAGATGTGAAGGCTAATTCTACTTTTCTTCTCTCCTTTCCATCTCAGAACCAGATAATGCTTGAAGTTCATTTGAGGGTGCATGCTGATTATGGACTGTGAGATTTGAGTAGTTTTTTTTTTCTCTGGCTTTCTGGATTCACTTTAAATATGACTTTTTTTTAATATACAGTAAGGTGTTCTGGCACTTGATATTTTCAGCTTCAGTTAAGTCAAAAGCCCTCTCAAATTGTCTTGAAAAACATTTTGAGACTTAAAAGTAGGTTCACTAGGGTACTTCTGTTTAGAAATGAAAACTCTTGTCAACAGTGTTTTACTTATCCTGTCTGAATATACTGTGTACAGATGAGATTCCTGGAAAAAAAATAGTTGTACAGATCTCCAAAAAAAGAAAACCAAGGAACTACATCAGTCTTTCTATCTGTGCTGTTTTGAATGAGAAAAAGAAGTTTTACTTTATGAAGCTAAATTTGCTGTCTCTCAGTACGGGTATGCATCTGAATGAACATTCTAAACTGATGTGACTAAAAATGAACATTCTTTTAATATGCACGGATTTATGTGGAAAGTATGAACTGTAACTGACCTAGCTAAGCTAAAAGCACCACAGTGTTTCATTAGAAATTGTTTGTACTTAAATATGCAGAAACAGATAGCTCTTTTGCAATTAAAAAAAAAAAAAAACAGTAGTGGCAAAGCTGAAGCAGAACTCATGGCTGCCAATTTTGTGCGTATCATGTTGTATCCATGCTCTATTAGTTTGTATGTGCTTTTGTATAGGTTTTTATTTGTTTTCATGTGTTGGAACGTAGCACTGTGCTAAGCCCAATATGTTTGCTCAATGCGAGAAACTAGTACTACACCAAAACAGTCAGTCTGACAGTATTCTTGGGAAAATTCCTTACTTTCCTTTGTTCAGGATGCAGATTGCCTGCAAGCGATGCAAAAGCTTTGCAATAGCTCCATGATACATATGGAAAAAAGGGCTTTTACTGGGTTAACTTGTCCAGCAGCCACCTCCTTCCCAGAACATTGTTTTAGTAGTTGCTGGGCAACACTTTTTTTGGCAAGATGTTCAAGGAATGAACCCGTATCTCCTAAACTTAAAATACCCTTATGGTGAAGCAGAAGATGAGTAGTTCAAATTCTGTTTGTTCTTTTGATCCTAATCCATACTGTGTGCTCTTTTGGAGTATTGCTGGCATGAAGCGTTCTGTCATGCTAAGGCTAATGCTGAGCATCTGAGTCTTTGAACTAGAAGTTCATGTCTGATGGAAGTAATGACCTGAATCTGGACAGAAAAACTTTTATTTATATATATATGTGTATATATAATACATATAAATAAATGTATATGTAAATGTGTGTGTGTATATATATATAGGTATGTATATCTATCTGTATACCTATATAGATATATATACGCTGATTCTTTTGACGGATTCTTCTGAAATTCACCGTGTGCTCAACACAGATGAAAGTCAGTATGCTTTCTCCTTAATGGAAGTGTTTTGAGACATGTTTTGTTCTTCATAGCTTAGCCTTCAATAATCTGAAATTTACAACCTACTGCTTTGGTCAATGTGAAGAAAACCATGTCAGGTATGCCATACTGATACAGGTTATAGAGTTAGATGATACACTGCATGCGTATTGGACTATTTAGCTTTCTAGACAGAGCAGAATGCAACCTTATTTATAGAACTGAGTTTAAAGGAATTTTCATTTAAAGGGTAATATACTTAGTCTGCAGTTGTTTTCCAAATGCTTCAGAATTATAAAAGAAATACAAATATCCTGGTTCATCTGCCTATTAGTTTTGGAAAAATATTAGCTGAATATGAAAGTGCACCTGGGTAGTAAGGTAATTCCGTACCATTGCCTTGTACTTGTCCAGAAGAATTTTTAGCAGTACGAGCCTTTACAGATCATCTGTTCAGCTTCATGTAAGTGTGTAGCCTAAAATCATATTGCTTTTCATATACATATGAGTACTTTTCCAAATCTACTCTGCTGGAAGCAATTACATCAGTTCAGATTGCTTTTTAAACTTTGATATGAAATAGGCTGAACTGAATAACTTTCTGTATATGTTAAATGAGTTGGAGCTGGTGTTTTGCATAGGGTTGAGGGCACGTTCCTGGGATGACAGTGTGAAAAGGAGGGGTGTTAGGCCTGGGATGCATGGCGAAGTTTAGCCTCTTTTTTCTCTTTGAACATGGAACTAACTAGTAATGCTGATGAAATGTTTAGGTATATTCATTGTTGAGCTGCCCAGAAGTATTTAAACTTAAGTCTGAATCTGTCCAATTCTATTCTGATAACCATGTATTAACAAGCAAAACAGTAGCATTCCTCTTTAAGGCAGAACTTTTGAGTGCTTGAGTGCTAAGTTCAAGGCTACTCAGCATGGTGATTTTGAAGAGAAGTAAATAGGCTGTGGTAGAAACATGACTACTTTTCAGTTTTGAAATGTCCAAATCATACTAAAATGCACTCCTTGAGTATCTAAAGTTTGAAGTAGGATAATGGCAGTAAACATCTACTTGATATTTTTGTGTTTTTTTTCTGAAGAGCCACATGGCATAAATAGGAGAAAATATACTTCGCCACTTTTCAAAAACAGTACTACTGTCATGATTTACTGTAAAATCAAAAGAAGTTTTAGGATTAGAGTTCTGGAACAGGAAAACAATATAAATGCGGTATAATTTTGTGTCTATCTATATAACTTGAATCACTGGTCACTTTCTGCAGGGGAAAAAAAAATCTTTACATCCTGCAGAAGGATATTGTTATAATATCTAAAGTACATGTTCTCTACCTCAGTGAGGAATCCTTTTAGCCTGGTCCTAAATATTTATAGAACTACATGAGAAATCCTCCAACTGCTAGTATGCATTTGAATTTTGTGCCCTTTATATGATCAAGAATTCCTGTGTGCTACATCTCTAAAATGTGAATCCTTAGCCCACTGCATCCTACATACAAGCAGATGTTAGAGACAACTGTCACAGTGGTATTTAGATCCTTCACAAAACTGACAAGTCAGAAGTGTTGCATTTTCAGGCTACAGGAATATGTGCTTTATGTCTGCCTAAGCTTGGAAAATTCTGTGAGAGAAAGGAATACTAATCAAGTGTTGGTGCTCCACCTGCATGAACACACTCAAGCTTCGTTCCTTCTTTTCAAGCGAGGTGGTCAGTAATGCACACTGCTTTCTCTCTGCTTGCCCATGGTGACTTCGTAGCGGTATCACGAATACCATGTTTACAAACATCTCTTAACCACAGGTTTTGTGGTAGTGTCAGCCTCATGAATGGTAATTACTTTATATGACTTGCTAATAGGCATAGCTAGTCACATAGCTAGGAAATAGAGGGTATACACCCACTTGTGTAGATGCTGTGTCCTGTATGTAGCTTTAATGCGCAAGAGTAACTTGCTTTGCTTTGACAGTGATGATTAGATGTAGCAAAAGGAAAGTGTGGGTGTTTTTTTGTTTTTGTTTTTTAATATGGGGAGAAAAGTATTGTCATGGCAGAGTGGTCTGTGGGCTGTTTTTTTTTTTAAGTTGCTGTCTACTGCAGTACTGTTTGTTACAGGCCTATTGATCAAGACAAGTTTGCAGTCTGTTTGGTGGTGGTGTGCGCTGAAACACCAAGACATACTAAACACATTCCAGCTCAATGTATATGTACTTTGCTGAAACAGCGAATAAATGATTGCAATAATAAATGAATAAATGTGATTGGTTTTAAAATGAAGGTTTAACATGGTTTTGCTTCATTCTAAAGATGGGATACCAAGATCAAAATGGGAAAGGTCTGTATGGCATAGATTTCTTAGAAGATGGTCTGTTTAAAGTAGCCTAAGAAATTGTAGATACTGAACAAGGAGAGCAGACTGGTCCATCTGGGATTTGAGGCCTGGCCACTTCTCACAGCCTGTGCTGAGTTTGCATGGTGCTCTGTGCTTACAGGGCTGTGGTCAAGTAACTGTCTAACAGTCCCTGGTTTTGAAGTGTTTTCATCTTTGATGTTTTGCATCTAGGAGAAGGTAGAGCAAAACCCTTCTGAAATATGAAGTGACTGTTAATATGCATAACTAGAACGGGGCGGGGCGGAAGAAAAATCCAGTCTCTTAGTTAAGAATGAAGGACTTTATTGAACTAGTGTGAGCTTTTATTTCTTTATTTCATTTGCCTGTCTGAAAAATATGGGAAGTAATTCTCTACTTACCAGGTATACTGTGCAAGAAGACATGGGACATGTGCTGATATAGTTAGTGATGGTGTATTAAAAATGAAGGAATAAGTTAAGTGCTAAGTTAAATATTCGTTTGTTATTATCTGCTCTCACAGATCTGAGCTTTTTTCCCAGTGGAAAGTTCAGGGTATTTCAGGTAGGACTGAGGGAAGAATTGCCAAAAAGCAGTGCTTAGCAGTTAAGTAGAACGGTACTGTTAATAAACCTAGCCCCAACCTTGTAGACAAAAGAATACTGTGGTTTTGTTGCCATAGTTTCAGTGCAAAATCTGACCTTAGCTACAATAACATTCAGTTAGAAAGAACTAGCTAATCAGTTTTCTAAAATTAGTGTGTTCCCTAGTACATAAGCCAGTATGAACAGGATATTTAATGAAATATTATATTTAGTCACAAGAGCCCAAGGGAGTGAAATGCCTTGATGAATTGTGGGGGTGGGGTGACATTGGTGCATATATTTTAATATAGCAAACTTATTAAAATTTGTGGCTTGCTTAATATTTAGGGTGGCTCAGCTGTTGTGTTCTTCCATGCACTCCATGTACTTTGTTCTTTCTAAAAGCTTTCAGACTCTGTTCCTATAAACTGAAAAAATGGAGGTGACTGTCATCAATATTAGGAATTTATATACTATTTCCAGAAGAACTGAAAATAAATTACCTAGCTCATGTAGTGTTTTTTTGTTAGTACAATCTGAGTGTTTTATAGAGGAAGGAGTCTAATTTGTATGTAAGGATGTGAATACTGAAGCAGATGAATGAAGGCATTATCAAGTTTGTGGAAAAAACTCTAGTGGGTGTTGGAAGGGAAGCAGTCTCCAATGTATGAGACTGTATCCATCTTCAACCAGCTTTTTACCTATTGTCCGAAGTGTTGAGAAACTTAGAGAGATTCAGTAATATCTTGCCTGTAAAATATTGCCATCAGTTTATAACACCTTATTTGAGAGGGCATTTATGTTCTATGTACATATTCTTTGCCTAATTGGCCAAGTCTTGGGTGAGATTTTTGTAAAAGCTCTGTAACCTGGAGTAAAAGACTCTTTCTTGGCAACATGAGAACTAAGATGAATTGTGAGCGTTTCTTTTACATGCAGGTTACTTTCTTGGGTATAAATATATGAAAAGTATGTAATCTGCAATTTTTCTTGAATCTGGGTAAGCGGTATTATATTCATTTACAAGTTTGAACCCGAAGTTCTCATTCAGCCTGCTCAGCATTTCTGCCTGGTTAAACTGCATTGCCTGCTTAGTTTTCTGGAGTCCCCAACATGCTGAATTCTTCTCTGTGTAGGTCTTGAGAGAGCAGTAGCTTGTAGTTAAGAAAGCCAAGCTGACTTCGTTGCAAACATGATGTACAGCCAGGCTCATGACAGTGAAACACAGCTTTGTTAATGTCTTGTTGGCAGTACCGAGAGTAGAACCTGTGTTACCCTACTTTCCCTCCTGACTGGTTGTCTATGTTGTGCAGTGACAAACAGCATGATCTTACTGTATGGTACTCGAGGGATACTGAATACACAGGGGAAGGATTTAGACAAGGAGGTTACTCTAAATAATGCTTATCAATTTGGTGGTAGGTTTTGCTATTTCTGTGTCAGTCCAAGTGAATTACTACTGAAACGTCACCTCTTCAGACAGTGCTGCAGTTGAAGTTGATCATTCTTGTGGACTATTCTAAAAGATTAAGAGTGCCTATATTTAGTTAAAAGTAACCATAATTTGCTTAGCCAGTTCTTAACTTTGGTACTGTCGTGGATGTGTGGAAGCACAAATGTGTAGTCTGTGCACTTCAATGACCAAAAACACCAGTTTCTTTCTGAAAAATGTTCTTCATCTTGAGTGATCAGTGTCTTGCATGGCTGAGCTGTCAGATAGTTCCTCTCAACTCTTAGTTTTGCTTTTCTGACTTGTGGCTTATGATTCCTGAAACTGTGCACAATCACTAAAAGTTGTGATGTGTACACTCATGTCTGATACAAATTTGGATTAGCATGTGTACACTTCAAGGTTTGTCTGCCTGCCTTGCAAGTCCAGCTGTCTTCCACAGTAGACTTCAGGAATTCATACAGCTTTATTTTGATAGACGGCAAGGACAATATTCTCAGATTTTTTTCAGCTTTACACTTTTAATGGAACTGGACTTGATTTACTTCTTGACCTGAGATGTGATCATCAGGCATTTTTCTGAGGGAGAAGAAAAATACGATGTTTGAGGGTAACACCCATGAGGATCTCAACTATGTCTAACTCTTCAGAAAGTCTCTTTTGTGGGATCTTAGTTCTATGTTGCTTTTAGGATAGAGTTAACTTCTGTGCTGCTTGTAGTAGCAGTAGAAGGTAGACTAAGGCTTGATTGTTTTACCTAAAAATTAAGGCTTTGTATTTTGGAAGGACCTACAGTTCAAAAACAGTTCAAAAATATTTTTGAACTAAGTTGCTTGCTTAAGTAGACATGAGAGAGATGCACTTGTTTTTTTTTTTAATCCTAAATGCAAAGCATTTCATAACAAGAATGTCTTACAGGTACTATGTCCAAGTGCCCCAGGGAAGCAATTTGTGAAAGAGGAACCCAGCCTCAACTGAGAAGTTAAATTATTTCACTTCTTGTTCTCTGCGTAGTCTGCTCTTCACTGGCCAAGAGTCTTAACTAAAAGCTCTGGTATATCCTCAGCTGTAAGCTTGGGGAAGTAAATCCTGTAAGTACTTTAGTTTGTTTGAGAGTAGTCAGAAGAAAAATGGTGAGGCTGCCAGCATAGCTAGCCATAAAAATGCAGTGTTATGAAAGTTGAACCTTGCCAGTTATCTTCAGTGAGCCATCTATGACAATTCCTATTCCTTCACTGCCACATTGCTACTGGAGATTGGAACCCGTGCTTGTCATTTCAGAATTTCAGATTTACTTTTCATTTCAGATTCATCTTTCAAGGTGAAGTATTTAATATGCCAACACCTAAGTATAGGGCTATGGTTTCTCTTGTTATTTATTGTTGTGTCACTGGCACCTCCAGCTAAGTTCTTTGTGTTGCTAGCTGAGTGGAGATCAAGGTGCCAGTGCTAATCTGTCAAGCTTCTTGCGATTTGAGACATGACTGTATAAATACCTGTCATTCCTGTATAATTTAAGGTATTTTTGCTCCAAATGCTAGGAAACAGGAAGTGAATTATTGGTGAAGATTCTTGATTCTGAAAATTATATTACATTTTTTGCAATCCAGAGAGGAATTTGTTTTTCCATTTGCTTGGTTGTTAGGGAAAGTCTGTTTTAAAAAATATTTGCTAGTTCTTTAGGAATAAACAGAAAATAACCGTTTGTTTCCTGTTCTCCAGAACTGACTTGCTGGAGTAGGTAGCTATAGTAATTCTGGATTAACATTTTGTGGCCTCTAACAAATGCACCCAACATAAAGCACTCTTGTGTTCCTTGTCTAGAAAAGGTACTGTGTGTGAACATAACATCTTACATGTGTAGGAGATTGTCTCTTAAGCACTGACTTGCCACTTCTGACTTTGTGGTCATAGCAAAGGACAAAACAGTGTTCGGTGTAATTTGCAGAAGCTCAGGTAGAGGTTTTCTCCAAGCTGTTAAGTGGTAATGGAGCCATTTGTTCCTCTGTGTCTGCAGCTGATCTAGATGCAGCCTAATGATGTTAAGAAATTGGAGCTACCTAGCTGCTATTAAACACTATTACTTTGCTATGAAAGTCAAAGCACAAAGGTTGGCATGTCTCATGTGAATATTTCAAATACTAGAATAGCCACTACAGATCGAGTGACAGTAAATGCAGCGTTCTTACAAAATTTTGTTCTAATGAACAACTTTTATTCAGCCGGGTAAGAGATTCTTATGTTAGGATTAGCATTTCCTTTGTACCTAATTTGTGAAAATAATCAGCACAGAGTTCTCAGTGTTGGCATTTATCATCTGTTTTGACTATATAATACACAGAAGTTCAGTGAAAACATAACTCCTTATGTTTTTGTTGAATAGTCATTCTGTAGCTTTCAATCAGATTTTAAGAATAAAAAAATCTTCTCCAAACTCAGTTGACAGCAGAGAAACACAGTGACACTTCTAGAAAACACTACTATTTTTCACAGGATTCTCTCCTAGTTTAATTGGAACAAATTATCTCTGGTTCAGATTACATCAAAGACATAAAAAGCTTCACTATACAAAAACAATCTGGTAGCACTTTGGCCTTTTATTTAGTGAATGTAGGTTCTTTTGTTGGGGTTAAAAATTATGCAAGGGAAAAATAAACACAGAACATGTAGGCATGAGGAAGTGACAGACTGGGATAAAGGAGCAGCCATCCTGAAAAGGAAAAAATCCTTGCTATATCTACAAAAATCTTTTCTTCTCCCCCTGCCTTCAGAGCAGCACATGATCTCACCAGTTAACTTTAAACAACCCAAAGAAGCAGCCTTTCAGACTGATGTCAGCCCGCTGGTCTGTAAGAACAGGATGGGGGTTCAGGAAAGAAGGATTTGTTTATGTTAGGGATTCCAGTCCACAACTGCTCATTATGTGTTAAAGCTGGGTTTTATTTTTTGAAGAAACAAGAATAAATCTTGGTATTATTAGAATGTAACCAGTATCTATGTGGAAAGAGGAAATGTTTGCCCCCTCCCCCCTGCAACCTCTGCAGTAAGCTGTTGGAGTCTGAATGTTCGGGAATGCTGGAATACTCGGAGCCTGAGCTGGATTCTTAGTTCAAGTATTTTTCAGAACATCTTCAAAAAGTAGAAGTTGCAGTACTGATCTGATGAATGCTTCATCAGTCCAGTATGAAATTGGATTAATTGTCACCAAAGGCTTCAGAGAGAGGTTCAGGAACCCTGTAGCGGGCTTGCACTGTCACTGGGTCAAGAATATTCTGAGCACAGATACAGAAGACTTTCTTAACTACAGCAATTTTCTTTTAACCTAGTTAGATATTCCTGTCAAAAGCATACAGTCACCTTTGACTTACTGTTCATGTCTTGACTTTAATATTAAGTACGGGTGTTTTTTTGCACACATGCATACATACAATTTTTTGGAGAGCTGTATCGATTTTAAATAGAAAAATTATTTCTGTTTGTAATTCCACTGAGTGCTCTGCTCAGAAGTGCAATAGTTAAGTTTTCGGCTTATTTAGCTCTGTCTTTCAAGAGCACAGTTTAGTATTGATTGATGCGCAAATAACTTATCCCACTTTATGATCACAACGAAGTGACACTAGAAAGCTGATAAGGACTTGAGGTACCCAACTACAAGAATAACTCAATTTTATTTCCAAAAAACACACAATCCATCTTCACTGATTGCTTTAGGAGCTTCTGGCTATGGAAACTGTATGGTAACAACATGTGGCAAGTATACTCGATACTGAGCAATACACATGAGAATAGTTCTCTCTGCTGGAGAATGCACACTGTAAAGCAGAGTGACAGCACCCCACAAGCTAATGTCTTTGGGACTGGGGGGGAGGGTCAAATCTGAAGGCAATATATATTTTAAAGATAATTCTTAGTTATCACTGACAAGTGTTAAAATAAGCTCTCTTAGGAATTTGTTCTCTCCTACTCCTTGTCAGGCAGATGGTCTTGGTCATGAAGAATGACAATGAGGGGAAAAGCCTTCAAAAATGATCTACAGGATTTAATTCTAAATATACATTTTTTCCATATGCTATCAGTCACGTGCATAAAGTTTTTGTGTTTTCTGAGGATTTGGGATAAATAATCCGTGAGGTGGTAGCTTCAGTGCTTGGGTCCCTTTCGTACAAAACAGCAACTCGGCCCCAAATAGGGAAGATTGACAACTTTATCCTAGTTCAATATGCTGTACTCATTTATACTGTAAATTGTACACCACAGTATTAATCCTGAAATGTTAAACAGCTTGACAGATGATAATTCCACTTTTGGATCAGAATTTGCCTGCAGAGAACTCTTTGGAATTTAACAGTTTATTCTTCTTCCCATCCTGTTACAAGTTTTCTTGTGTATATATATAATTGCAAGAGAAGGAAATGCACTATATATTGTAGACTTTATGTTTAAATGTAGTAGATTGCGTTATCAATACCCACTGGTATTTCACTTAAGGTAAAAAGAAATTGAAGATAATAGCTGACATAATTTCTATTGTTTATCAGTGAGAGGGTATATTTATTTTTAGTGCTTTAACTAAAGTTGCCTAGAAAAGTCCATAGTTACCACTGTAGCTTTCCGCAATCCTCAGTGCTGAGCAGTAATTTGAGGACCTCAAAGGCCTGAGGGTAGCAGAGAAACACCATAAAGTGTTTCCATGGAAGGAAGAAATGTGAGTAACTAGTGTTTTGTTTCTATGAAATGTTTGATTGAGCCTGCAGCTGTGTTGAGGCTAAACTGCGTTTCAGTCAACATGAACATGATCTAAGAAATGCCTTAAGACTAAGCCTACTGTGATGCAGTCCGATTGATAGGGACCCATGAGGAAGCTGTGCCTGAAATGGAGAGTGTTTTGGGGTGCATTGAATTGTGCGATAGTTTTAAATGGGAGCAGAGGTAAGCGTTTGCAGGCATGACTGTGTGTTTCCAGAAAGGTGTTACAATTCACTTTCAGTTCTGTCTGTATGCCCCAAACCAGCATCAGTTTTGTGTGCAAGTAGAAGGGATGGAGGGAGAGGGAATAACCCCAGGGAGAGAGGAAATGCTTCTGAAAGAATAGCTGTGAAGCATACAGCATTCTCATTCTTCAGGTGAGCAAGAATAACTGAATCTTCAGAGTAAAACTGGTGAGAATATTCCATTCTTGTAACTTTTCCAAGAACATGTCATTGAAAAGGAGTATGAAGATACTGAAGTTTTTATTTTCTGAAATTCAGACAATCAAAAGTAGCGTACAAACCCAAGAGGGTTTGGGAGAACTGGAGAAGTTCATGGAAAATCACCTGAAAAATGTAGTTCTGTTTTCAGGTATTTTTCAGGGGGGAAGTTTGTCTTCAGAAAATGGTTTTAGCTTTCTCTGCTAAACCTTTAACAGCCAATGGCTTGCATACATTTCTGCTATAAGGAGGATCTTTGTGATCCTTGCTGAGGTTTGCTCCTGCCTCAAATGCGTAACTGGGAAGGGATTGACTGCAGCTGACCGCCTGTAATGCAGAATTAATTGTATCTTATTGTACCTTGCTTTCCCTTTACGTACTTCCAATGGTTACATTTTCTGTGTTCTTTATTGTGTTTTCTGTGCAGAAATGTCCTGGGTTTGTTTGCTAGTTTTTTTTTTTTTTAAGCATAATGGGGCTGCTGATTGGTTGAATGGCCCTGGTTACTACCTTAGCTGTAAAACCACAAATAGAGGTAATCAGGAGAGCATGTTAATTGTAGGAGTATTAAAAAAAAAAAAAAAAAAAAAAAGTCTGTAGGTTTATATATATTAAAGCACAAGTCTATTGCTAAAGATTATGCTCCCAACATGTGCAAAAGATTTAAGAGAATTAGCTGAGAACTACTTTTGAGTCTGTACACTGAGTTAATGAACAGTTAACAGCTCTAAAGAGCAATGTGATGTTTGTGCTGAGTTTAAATTACGGCTGATAAAGGATTAAAATTGAACACTGGGAACTAGACATCAAAGTACTCAAAAAACAAAAACAAAAAAAAAAGGCAGGAAAATGAGTTGCAGCCTGAAACATAAAAACACAATAATTTTTTAAAAAAACACAACTTTTTTATACTTCAGAGATTTTGAAGTGCCTGTCAGTTAATGTACTTTCCCTCAAGTCGTAGTTAAAAGCTGATTTCAAAAAACCACAGCGACTCAGCTGCTTTGAATATCTGTTCTGGTATTGTGGGGTTCATGTTGGAGGCCTTAGTATTTTCTCCACCTCCAAAGTTGATTGCTATTGGTGGATACTTTATTGGAAGTAACTTTTGCTCTATGCTAATTTTAGATGTATTTTAAATATTTAGATTTTTATAGATGTGTAGAGGCATAGTACCCTGATATTAATAAATAGAAAGAAAAATATTTATTTATAAATATTTACTCTTTTCCAACTGCAAAAGGTAAGCTTGTCTTGTTTTTGTTTTTTTCCCCTGCTTGAAAGTGACTGCTCCAGAAACAGTGCACTTAATGTTTGTAGCAGCATAATGCTGGATTATTCTGATCTTTGCTGAAGAATTGAAAACAAGTCCTTTGGATTTTTTTTGTGACTGAATCAGTTCAGTTGAAGAAATGAACAGTTTCTCCTACAGTGCTTTGACATCCTCAGATCTGTGTGTTGGTTATACCGTGCCTTTAGGATTATTCCATCAACATCCTTGCATCAGCACTCAGTTTGAGTATCTCATCTCTGCTGTTGTGGGCTCAGATAATTCTTCTGTGTCTTTGTTCCATGTTCTTGAGGACAAGACCGGCTTTGTTGTGTTACCCAGACTCGAGCTCTTTGTCTGTGAACAGTGCTAGTAGCTTGGACAGAGTTAGTTCTAGACGGGTTTTGCCAAATGACTTAGGTGGCCTGGTGAGAGACAGTTACAGATGCATGAAAGGGAATTTTTGAGCAAAACCTGTCTAACATATACCAAAAACAAACAAACAAACAAAAAAAACCCAGTAGATTATACAGGAAAAAAAAAAACAAAAAACATATCTATCCTGCAGCATGGTAAAGCTGCAATATATCCTTTTATCTTTATTTGATGGACAGAAGCTTGAGGGTTCTAGGAGGAATGGGTGATAGTGAATGTGCATTTGTGGTGATTAAACCAAATAAAAGTAAGATCTGTAATAGCCCTTCTATTAGAGGTGGAGTCTTGCAGGACAACCTCTTTAGTCTGAGATTGGGTTTCATCAGGTGATATCCTGTGTGGATTTTTTTTTATATACTCACGAGTCTGTGGCACAAACAGCTTTCAGGTTGGGCTTTCTAGATTCACATGGAGTTAGTCTAATTAATCTCTTGATAAAACTGGCTTAATTGCTGAAGTAGACATGTTACTTTGCAATGATCCTGTATTACTAATGTCATTTCAGTGCTAGAACAGGAGACATCGAAATAATCTTATTCATTTTCTCTGTGTTTGCCTGTTGGTACATAGAAGTGTTGCCATGGAGGGAGAGCGTGGGGTGGGAGTAGGCAGGAACCAGCTGCTTTAGGACCATGCTGGGAGAAAGGCTGGAGGAGGATAATGGGAAAGAAATGCATGAAGTCTGCTAGGAACTTCTTGCAGTAAGAAGTTGTGTGCATTTGTTATGGAAGAGCTTTGAAGGCATCTTACGACGGGATGGATCTCCTAAGAGGAAAACAGGGGTGCCAATCCCTTTTCTGCATTGCTTGGTAGAGAAGAGGTCACAGAACCGAGCATTCACGGTGGAGCTCACGGATCTTTGTTTTCAGCCAACAGTGCCTTGGCAATCTCATACAGCCTTACATATTGCTTCCACAAGTACTACTTTCTTAATGACGTGGCCCATAAAGCATATGCAGTACAATTTCATTACTCTTTACACATTGCATTGGAAATTTTTAGGTTAGCCAGCCTAATAAACTTGCTGATAATTAAAACACCTTTACTTGGAATATATTTGATCTGGCCAGCTGCTTTGCCTCTATGTAAATATTTTTGTCACTTTTCATGAACTTAAGTCAGGTGTTGCTATGGTCTGCAGTTTCCATACAGCTTGGGTATATCTGTTATTTGAAGCTAAGATTTAACATAGCTTTGGAAGCATTTTTTGGTTGATCAGATTCCTGCAGAGCAACAAATTGACAGCAGAGGAGTGGAGGACAGAGTGGTGGAAATTATTCTAGGCATCACTATCAGAATTGCATGATCTCTTCTGATTGCTTCTGTGCCTGTTATCTTTTATAAATGGGGTGGAGTGGTCAGCCATCAGGATGACTGAGTACAATGCAGTCTTCCTCAACTGCTCGCGGCATTAGGAAGGGGGACAGAAATTCTGGATACGATAAGCAGGAAAGATGAGACAGTGTGATGTTCTTTGTGCTTGGTATCTCTGTCAAATGAAGTGTTGTAATCATTTAGATCCAATTTGTTATAATTTTCCAGTGATTTGTGAAAAGTCTACTAGACCTGACAAAATGGGGATTGTTTGCATCTTGACCAGTGGAGATAGATATTTAATCAGATTTCAATAGGAGGAAAAGGGTGTTCTGTTGTGGAACTGAAAGATCCATGCTAATCCTACATTTTCATGGCACGGTGGATATGTCAGCTGTCTTCATTTAAATATTTTTCACATAAAAATAAATTGATTTGTATATGTAACAAGCATATGGCTTAAGGCTTTCCACTTGGCAGTTATTTGGATGTATTAGTATAGTATATAGTGTATTATTTTATATATATATATATATTATATACTACTATATAATATAGGGTATTGTTAATAAAAGTACTGCATGGAGATGTTTGACAAGAAAAACCTGTTCTCTACAATAAGGTTAGGGTTTATGAAGTTACTTAATATTTCTATAGCTGCTCTTAAGTGAAGACTAAAAACTTTCTGATGTCAGTAATCATTTGTGTCCCCAAACATAGGTTGTCTGGATGTGTGGGCCATCTGATGACAATTTTCAAAAAATGTTATTGTAAAGAATTGTAGATAATATGCATGAAAATAGCATAATATTTGGTAAGGTTTGTAGAAGTGCAAGTTCAGGGATGGCATGGAAAAATTCTCAATCTGTTCTTACTCTGGCAAGTCATGTGCTATGACCTACCATTACACATTCAGTCTTGATATTTCCTTTGAAAAATGTGGTCACAAAATGGTTGAGGTTGGAAGGGACCTCTGGAGATCTAGTCCAACCTCCCTGTTCAAGCAGGGTCACCTAGAGCATGTTAGACAGGGTTGCATCCAGGTGGATTTTGAGTATCTCCAGAGAAGGAGACTCCACAACCTCTCTGGGCAACCTGGTCCCGTCTCCGTCACTCTCACAGGGAAGAAATTCAGATATTCAGGCAGAACTTCTTGTGTTATATGTTAATCATACCTTAAAATGGCTTCAGCAATCAAAAGCGTTTCTGCTAATACAGATTGAGATTCAGAGCTTTAATCAGAATTAATGTGAATGGGGAAATGAGGCACTCTAGTTCCATTGCCTGCAGTCAAGCATGGTATGCCAAGCAGTTTTGAACAAAAAAAGAAATACTTTTTTGAGTATAGGAAGTTTGGCAAATGTAGAGTAACTGGAAAAAAATGCTTTTTTATACTTCATATAATCTCATAAGAGATGTGTTTGAGAGATTTAGTCATTCTTCAACATTTTAGTCTTTTTGGCAATGGGTTGCATTTGCTGTGATGAACAACTGACACTGAGTTTCTAATGTGAGGCAAGCAGTTCTTCTGTTTTATACCATAACTGACTAAAGTTCCTGATGTGGAAACTGTAAACTCAAAATGGTTTGTTATAACATCCTAGTGAGATTCAAAATATAAAACAGAGGTGATGACAAAATACCACAGTGGACATTAAATGAGAAATGCCTGTTGAAACATTTTTTTTAATGACTAAATAATATTGAAAAATACTTTAGTTGTGCATGATGCAAAGCTGTTTGCAAGTACTTTGGGGACAGGATCAGAAGTAAAAGTTTATCTTTACGTTCTTGATGTTGTTTTCCTAACCTGAAGGAATGTGAGAAAGACAAGTGTGTGGGAGAAAACAGGAAATCAAATGCACAGGTAGGAAAAGAGGGAGAGCTGACATGCCGCAATACTGCAGAGCAGGACCTGAGATGTTCTGCTGGATCACAGGCTGTGATAGTCAGCAGTGCCACACAGCTGCAACAGCATCTGACTAGGGTGGAAGTGATCTCGTTCAGGAACTTATTAAAAGAAGCGCTGTATGCATCACAAGGGAAGTAAGTATTCCACATTGCTCTGAGATGTGGGCTTCTCTGATGAAAATTATCATCTTTGGCCTCTGTGCATTTTAAGAGAGAGAGAGAGAGAGGCAAACTGGATATTCACAAGAAATCACACTGGAAAATATGACTGAAGATAAGACTGAGAGGTGGGAGTTCCTCCCATATGTGAAAGGACTTTAATTTTTTTTTGAAGAGAATTAAGCAATTGTTCTCCGTCATGAGATCTGAGGGTTTGTGGGTGGTGGGTTTATGCACATCTGTCCTCTTGGTGTGGCCCTAAGGAGGGTGCAGAACTCTTGCTGCCTTCAGTAGGCTACTTGTCACCCACTGCCTGGTCCAAGGGCCGAAAACCCCAGTGTGGAGGTGCTCCTCTCTTGCCACACTGCTGGAGGGTGCAAAGGAGCTCACGGCCTCGTAAGGTCTTTCCCAGTCCTCTCTTCCTTTGACAGTGAAAGATCACAGAAAAGTAATTCACTTCATGTGAGTTTATACTGACAAGTATCTTTTGGTTAAGTCTCACAACCCCTCTTTCTTTAAAAAGACCTTCATTTAGTTTAATATCGTTAGTGCTCTGATCTTTAATGATTAAAAAAAAAAAAAAAAGAAGAAGGATTTGTGTCTGGATATTTTTCATGTGCAGCTCATGTCTTTGAATGGAAAAGTAGCAGGCTTTTTGAGTGTTTTCAAAGGGCAGGAAAGCAACATGCTTAGTATCTTGAAATTCATTTAAAAAAAAAAACTAGATGCATGGCAGGAAAATGAATTTAAGCCAGTGTTTCTACTAACTTCTTTATCCATATTTTGAGTGACTTACTAAAATTGAGAGTTGGTGAGGAAAGTCCCAAACACTCATCCAGATCTAAAAGCATATGGGAATTCTGCACATTTAACGATAGATAAGTAACTTACTGACCTTTCTCTCACTTAGTTTTCTGTTTCAGCACATAACATATATATTCTCTTGTGTTTTGAGGGGAGAATTGGCTCTAACTACTTCAATTATCTTTGGATAAAGTTCAGATATTTAATCAATATAGCTAGCAATTTCTGTGATAAAGCCTTTGGATGGCATCAGTGTCTGTTTCATTTATGATTTGCAGAAATAGCCTTTATTTCTCATTCTCCGGAGGAGTCTAGTTTTTGAGCATCTTTAGTATCAAGAATACTTGCAATATTTTAACTTCCATCTTCCTTAACCCATGTCTAGTTTAATAGCGTGATAGTTATTTCTTGATTCAGAAGACTGTTGTACTTGTTTCCCCCAAAACATGCTAAAATTATCATGGGTAAAAATAATCCAAGGGGGTCTACAAATGAGTACAACAGTGAAATGCTAACTCTTATTACTGAGACTTTCTTCTGAAGTCATAAATCTAGAAAGCATTGTTTCAGACCTTCTCAGTAGGAGAGCTGGCATCAGATGGTGGCATTTACTTTTCTATTAGCTATTGGTGCCAAAAGCCATTTTTTAGTGGTTGAAAACAGCAACTGGCACAATAATGGGTGAAATGATACTGTTCAAATGTCACTGTTGATGTAGTTCTTGTGAACTTTGTTAAATTTACCAGGAAGTGGGAGAGGGCAACAATAACTTTTAAAAATACTCTATCGTGTCTATGCAAGTTGCAGTGTGAGGTGCTGCCTGTGAACCCCTGAGCATGTTTGGGGGGGGGATTGCCTTCTTTACAGTGAGTTGTCAGCTCAGACTCTCCTGGCATTCCTGGCCAAAAGATTTCATCCATCTGCACTGCTGTTTTCTATATTCTGCGGAATAACAGTTGGAAGTCAATAGCATCATCTCTATTGGATGTAACCTGCTTGGTTTCAGTTGCCTCTGCTCTTTCTGAATGCCACAATCTTGTGTAGAAAAAGAAAATTAATCTGAAAGAATGGGATAAACTAGATGTAGATCTGGAAGTAGAGACTGAACAACGTGACAAAATCTACAAGGAAATAGTTATAATACAATTGTTACAAATGATAAGTTTAAAAAAAAAGAGAGAGAGAGATAAAGGAGCAGACAGTGTAAAAAGATGACTTCAGCTCATTTCTATGAACTATTAAGAATATTACTTTTTGGAGATTACTTTCAAAGATAGTATTCATGATCCAAGATGACCATCTTTGCTAACTCTGTTGATATGATTGTAAGATGGGCTCAGATAGTGAGGCAGCTGGCATTAATTAATAGCTCTCGCCAGCCCATCAATCACTTTGGAATCCAGTTTTTGTCTGCACTGATTGATATGTTCTCATTATGTCAGCTGAAAGATGACTTAAATGTAGAAAATGCCTAGTTCTTGTTCTTGATGGAAAGGGGAATTTTCGAAAGGGATTTAGCATGAAACAGCTTGATTAAATGTATTTTCTCAAGACTCTTAAGAAACAAGTACAGGTAGGGGAGTGTGTACGATGTCCCTGTAATACAATGGTCATGCCTTGAAGCTCAAATGATGAGGCAGAGTCTTTTGTGGTCCTTCCCTTGGTGATGCAAATACCTTGAAATTTTGTTGTTATGGTCTTTAGGCTTCACTACAGTTGCATCCCAAGGAGTGATTAAAACTTGGAAAAGCACGTTTTGATTTAAAACAGTATTAAGGAAAAAACCTTGTCTAAATGGTAGTGATAGCTAGGTAAAGTTCTAATCAGTCTTCTGTCAATTATGCATTGCTGTGAAGACCTCCCAGCTGTGTCAAATGTCACATTAATGTGCAGATTTCTTCATCTCTCTGCAGCTGGCAGAAGAGGGGATTGAAATAAATGGATCTGTTGATTCACTCACTCTGTGAGAAGACAACAAATAACAGGCCTTGAAATTTGATGACTGGTAAATATTGTGTTTTTGAGGACAAATTGGCTTAAGAAGTTGGCAGTGCTCAGAGCTGCATGCGCAGGTAGGTGCGTCCTTGCTGACTGCAGGCATAGTGGGACTCTGGCAGGGAGCTGAAGAGCAAAGCCTTGCAGAAGTGGAGCACCTGAGCATAGCGCAGAGAGAATCCCCTTCAGCCTCGCAGTGGCAGGGTGGTACAAAAACCACTCAGTCTAGTACCTGCATGTTCTCACCATAGTGTTAGTGTAATGGTGTTTTTTGGTTCCTTTTGTCTCAGAGGTTGAAGGAAATAAGGCAACATTGCCATGCCACATCGTGGTACCCAAAAGTACCTGTAGTTCTGCGTAATAGTTGGACAGATAAGGTACAGAAGTGAACTGATGTTTTCCTTTACTCATATGTTTTAGCTCTTTGATTTTTGCATGCGATCTGGGTGTTACTATCGCAAGCTGTTAGAATCCATTCTCCAGGGACATCATCTGTTGCAATAAGCTTAAGGGTCTGAGAAGCTGCCATGTGCATTGAAAAATAGATATTAAATTAATACAGAGTATTTATTTCTGCAGAAGGCATATGTTTTGAGCCTATATCAAACATCCCTTGGAGATAGATGATCAAAGCAGGTTGTAAGCCTGTCTTTCTGGAGGGAAATGAAGTAGTGGAGGAGGCTGAGATAATTGGGATATGCAATACTAAAAATTGGGGAGGGGGGTAAAAGCAGCTTAGTCTTTTTTTTTTTTTTTTTTTTGAAGTTGAGAAATGAACAATATTTTCTTCAGTAACTCTACATTAATACTTGTCATTATTCAGTAGCATGTAGACAGTTTCATACAGCAGGATTTGGTCATTTTTTTTCAGACTTTCTGTTTTGTTTTGTTTTTTTTTTAACTTTATAGGCTCACTGAACTGAAGTGCCAAGCACCCCATCAGCCTCTCTTTCCAAGCATAATCTGTGGTGATTCTGTTGCCCATTTAGAATGATGGTATTGGATTGTATTTAAATTTAAAAAAAAAAATCCAATAAAAATGTAATGTAGGCTCCTGCAGGCTGGGATAAATGCCTTCAGGCCTCTGCTGGCAGTCTCTGCTTCCGTTCATGGTTTCTGAACATTTGTTCTTCCCATTTGCAATCCGGTTTAGTGTAACTGGCGCATTTGCGTTTCTATTATCCAGCTGTCTGACTTCCTAATACAATGTGGGTTTGCTTCTTTGGCTTTGAGCTTTCACTTGCCTTATTTGGTAAAGGAGTGCTCTTGAGCTGTTCCTGGAAGGGGCTGCTTTACTGGTTTAGGGACTATTTTCCACTTTCATTTTTGGTCTCTACAGCAGTAGATTGTGTTTCAGGAGCAGTGTGGCATGGCTTAACTCTTCAGTGCTGTGGAACTGGAATACTGCAGGTTTTACAAGTGCTTGGAGCGTTTGATTCTCAGCTGTAAGGCATGAGCGTGCTGATGCAGCTGATCTGGGCAGAGGCAATATCTGGCAGCCCTTGCGTTCACAGCTTTTCAATATAAATTCTGCTTTTTAAAATGACACAGTACACCCTTTGGTGCTAAGACTACATTACAGAGGACTCGCCCAAATTTTAATTAGTTGCTTGATTTGTTGGTGTCTTGAGCTCTCTGCCTCAAGATGGGGAGCAGCATGCACTGGCTGAGCAGATCTGGGCAGGATGAGCAGCGCTGTTTGATAGGCAGCAAGAGCATCTGTGGTCCCCTGCCAAAGGGGTGGTGACTGTTTAAAATAAGAGGGAGAGGGCCTCAGTAAGTGAGGTGAAAGGCTCAAGCCAAGGATAGGAACAGAAAGGAATGAGGGAAAGTTTTGGATTGAGAAAATGAATGGAGACAGCGGTATTATTCTGTGTGAGCACAGTGCTGCTTGGCAGCATGACTTTGCTCCATTCAACTCCAGGATATTGTTCCCTATAATTAAGCCATGTCCCCCCGTGTTTTACATTTTTATTTTCTTTACTTTGCTATGCTCTCTCAAATTGTGCTGCTCAGGTCCATTTATGTTAACAGTTTTACTGGAAATCTAAGCACCTTTCTGGATGTTGTGTCCTACTGTCAGTGTAGCACTGGCTGTCTGCTGCCGTGCTAGTGGTAATTGCATTTTTCACAGTTGGTGGTCTTCCATGAGCTCTATGGGGAAGAAAATGGCATTGCAGTTCAGTGGAGACATATGGCAAAGACTGTGCTTTATTAACTGAATACAGGGTGGAGAACAGTAGGCTTAGGCAGCACTTCTGTAGGAAAGGATTTAGGAATTACAGGATTTGCAATTTGAATAGGAGGAGTCAATGCTGTGCCATTATTAAAATGCAGTTTCTTTCTTGGAATTTATTAAAAAAAAAAAAGAGTGAGAGAGAAACATTGCCTAAAAGGCTTAGTAATTTTTCCAGTTTTACTCACTGGCAGAGGCTCAGGAAGGCTATCTTGTTTAGTTTTATGCTTCATAGTTCAAGAAAAATGTAAGTCTACTAGAGAAAATCCAGAGAAGAACAGTGATCAGAAACAAGGTTGATTAGTCTTGTGCTGCAGTAGTTGTGGGACTGGGATGTAGAAGTCTGTAATTATGTAGATGACTGGGAAGGGAAGAAATTCTGTTCTACATACCCTAAGGAGAGGGAAAGAAATAATGGGCTTAAATTGCATGAGTAAATAGGTTAGGCATAGAAATACTTGAGTGCTGGAATAGATTGCTTTAGGAGATATGCCAAGAATGGAGCAGGCATAGTTAATTCTGTCTCTGAGATGGAGGGGTGAATTTTAAATAAGCTTTCTCAGGGTCTTCCAGGCCCATGATTCTGACATGTGGGCACATCTGTGGAAGTTGATCCAAAAATTGGGAAGATACAAAGCAGTGCAAAACAAAAGAAACAAATCAGTGTTTCAGGTGCTTTTTGGTAATGAAGTGTTTTTAAAGCCAAATTGCATTTAAAGAACAAAAATCAAGTTATTTTGTTGAACAGCTGAAAAATTTACCTTCCCCCCCCCAACTATGGTGGTTTGTTTCTAATGACATATACACAAAACAGTCTTAAATAGAGACAATTTTTATTCTGTGCAGTCACTTTAGCTCTATCTAACAACATAATCATGTTCTCTCTCTCTACTGCTCCACATTTACACTCTTAAATGGTGGTTGAAATTCGATCTGTTTTGTGCTCTTCCTGTGCTCAGGCTGTATGAGAGCTTCTCCTCCTAACCTCACCTTCTGACCCACCAGAAGCCTCCTCAAAGATTTCTGTTGCCACGTTTGGAGCAGGAGCTTTTGCTCCGGAAAAGCAGGGACAAGAAGCAAATGTGAAAACGAAATTCAGGGGGCTAGCAGCAGAAATAAAATGAAATCCAGCTAGCAGATGAGTATTCTTTAATTTATTACTGGCATAAAATGCTGCAGGTGTACACTGAAAAGGTCTGAATATTTTGATGGAGAGTCTTCTAGGAGTCCTGTTCTCCCACTTGTGTTTTGATACCTTGCAATGGACCTTATGGAAACTATCGAAAGGGAGGTAAACCAAGGATAGTGGAGGGCTTCCTGAGTTAAGAATATAGGTGTCAAGGCTATGACAAAAACTGAAGCCAAAACAGTTTACTTAAATGTTGCTGCAGTGCTGAAGTCCATTAGAGTTACTGAAATCAAAGAATATAAATGCTTCTCCTTGTGGCATGTAAAACTTAGTTTTCAGAACCTAGAGGAGAGAAGAGGGAACAGGGGACAAGGAGGGTTGGCTTTTTGACTTGGAGGTTTGCCTCTTGTCCGGATTTCTTTTTGTGCTGGACCAGAGACTGAGATGAGCTAACTAAAGCAGTAAAAATGCTCATGGAGATCAATAACCTACTTGAGATGAGGGAGTGAGTCAAAGTGGTATATGTAGTTGTGAACTTCTCTAGTTTTTCAGTTTTATTTGTTGTTTTTCTTTTTTCTTTCCTTCAACATTGAGAGGTTTTTTTGGCTTGTGTTTCTGATTGGCCACGAACCATGGTGGTGTTCCAACTGACTCAGATCCTTGAGATTATTCTTGGCTTAACTTAAATAGCTTCTTTTGGTCTAAATTATCCTTTGTCCTTAAATAGGACTGTCCTGTAATCCTTTCAAGGATTTCTGGTATATTTGCTCTGTTCTGAATGATTTTCTACGAGGCAACTTAGCATGCTGTGGTGTATTGTATTTCTCTGCAGTGGTCAGTTGAGGAACGTACTGTCCATCACAGTCCCCTTTCTCCACTGCAGCTGGACTGCCAGTTATCTTGGACTCTTTAGCCTGATGCCCTCGATGTCAAATGGGATGTGCTTTAGCTATATTGATCAAATTTTTTTCCTCCCTCTGCTTGTGTTGCTGTTCCTTGTGCCTTGGTTTTCACTATGCACCTTCAATCAACTTTGCTTATATCAGAGACCAAGAACAGCTGATCTTCCCTACAGATGTTCCCCTTTAGAACTGCCTGTATTTCTGACATCTAAATATTTCCATCTTTTCTAGCAGCAGATTCCTCTTTGAAGGCAACCAAAGAGTTTACATGTGGCAAAACAAACACACACTGCTGTATCCTGAACTCTTTGATATCTAAAATGTTTACTTAAAGATATTTCTCTCAGGTTAGTCTTTGGCTTCTGGAGTGCTTTGCTGCCATTGTGGCCTTGAGGACTTCTGGAGGATTTTCGCTTGAAATGTTGTCACTTGTCTTTGCTTTCATTCTTTAGATTAATCTTGGGTATGAAACGGGTATAAAATCTCATGAAGTGTTTTTTTTTGTTTGTTATTTTTTCCTGCAAGCTGGAACTACGTGCTTGCTCTTCCCTGTTGGAAAAAAGGTTTCTCGCTCAGTTTCCTCTGAAGAGGAGAATGGAGACCAATGGCTATGGGTTGTTACTGTGAAGTCGCTGAGTGTTCTGTGAAGTTGTACCCTCGTTCATTTTGTGTTCAAAAAGCCATTGCTTTTAAACGAATGACACATTACAAGACTATTGATTTAGTAATTATTGATACTCAGTGTCCAGCTCTCAGATGCACACTGTTTTTCTCTGAAATTGCTGTTGCAGTCTCCTCTCATTGTTTAGTGATGTCTCAGCTCTAAGTTGCTAACAATTATGTTATTTCCTGTGTTGTTACAGCTTGAAAAAAAATAAGTAGTGATTTCCATTGGTAGAACTAAGTACAAATGAGTGCAATGGCAAGTGGTTGGTTGTCCTAACATCTTGCAGATACGAATGGAGGGTGGTTATTTCAACAGAAAAATACATTTAGGTCGTAGATCACAAGGCCTCTCCATTGAAATGTTCGTTGCAAGGGTTGTTTTTTCTTTATGCTATTTTACAAAGGAAGTCATTGAAAGCCCTTGAGCCAGGCAAGATATTTAACAGCATGTGGAAGGGAAGTAACAGATTTGAGAGCAGCAGAAACCTCTAATATGTTTTGTCATGTAATTAATTTGGAGCATGAATGCTGAATGATTGAGTAGCTTTACAGTGACATACAACAGTGATAAGATCTTTTAACTTGCAATATAAATGCCTTTCTGGCCTACATTTGAATTTTCCCTAGTTGTTGTATGGCAGAACTATTAGCAAACACTGAGAGTTGACTTCAGTGCTCTTTCACTGGGCTAAATGTATGCAGTTCAAGTTTGTTTTCTAGCTTTTTTTTTTCTTGAACTGCTGATGGAGTGAGCTCTGCTGGGAAAGAAGGTCAAGCTTTTACCTAGTGCATCCTGACAAAATATGTATTTTGAAATGAGTTGCTGTACTCCTTCTAGAAAAGCTTGTTCACTGCAAATTGAAACTGAAGGATGTCTTCTCATCACAAAGACAGTAATTTCAGTAGGATCAGGTTTATCTTCTCTTTATGGAAGTTCAGGAATGATTAATAATCCACACATTTCTGTAGCCTCTTTTGTACTGTATTCTTTGAACCTCTTTGGCTGTCATCTATTCATTTTAAAACTTGGAAGGAACAAGTATAGAAATAGACCATGCGGTAATCCAGTGACTTCTGAGAAGCTGAAACTTATCTGTGATTGAATATATGCCTTTTTTTATTATTCTGTATGCTTGTTTCCGGCATGAAAACATTTTACTTTTATGGAAAGGAGGCCTTCATTTTGTCTCAAAATAAATGATCTCCTCATCCATGAGGTGTGTTACCATCTTTGAGTGTACTAAAGCTATGAAACCTTCATAAGCATAAAGTTGAAAACTTCTATTAAATATTTACAGTATATCCACCATTGTTGGCTCTGTTACATCTTTCTTTGTTGTTATTTTTGTATTGAAAAAAAAAATGATCCTAATACTATTTTCTAGTGTGAATAGGCTTTGGTGTTGGGGAAATAGCAGGTATCTGACTATAGAAAAGCCTAAAGAGAAACTGCTAAATTCTAATAGGGACCTGTCAATTTTCTTTTAAATTTGGGAATTCCCTACAAAAAGGAGGTTTTTTTATTGAGTAACGAAGAAACAGCTGTGTTGGTGTTAAATGTTCAGCAGATTTTGTAAGTGGCTTATATAAGTATCTTCATCTCTATAGATTGCTGTTTTTTGAGGGGGGAATAACTTCTTACTAGACTCTTAATTTTTTTCTTATTTGCTGTTTTTTAGCGTCCAAGTCCGTGTTTAAAAAAGAAAAAAGGCACTGTTTTGTTGCTAAGTAAATATTTGATGCATAAATTCTAAAACTGTAAAAGAATTGGTGAAAATTCTCTTCTAAAAGCTTACACTAAGGGAGATTTTGAGAAATGAGTGAGTGGCATGCTATACAACAAGCCTGGTGGAAACTATGAGTACTTCCAGATAGTGTAGGGAACAGCACACCAATGGCAGGTTAAATTGCATATTAGAAGTCAAAACTGGTCTGAGCTGATCGCACTGTAAAGTAGTGATGGTGGAAAGTTTCAATAGTAGCTGGTATCTAGCTGTCACCTAGCAGAGGCTAAAAGGCTAAGGCACCGCTAAGAGCTTTGAAAATCAGCAGTGCAACATTTTGCACCTTCTGAAGCTGTATTCATGTATAGAGGGTGGACTTGTCATAGTAACATCACTTAATAACCCAAGCAAGGAAGAAATGTTACGAAGCGAGGTCTGAAATTACATATGTACGATGTCCGTATAACCTTCATCCATCGTCCTTGTGCATATGCATCATGAGGAAGTACACAGTTTCACAATCACTGTTTTTTAACCCTGCAGAATTTTTGCTTTGTTCAGTGTTGAGGCTTGATGATGGTGTTTTGTCACTTAATCAGCAGTGACCTGGTATTTTGCTTTTTCTGCTTATTCAATATGTGAATGCCTTTATTTTACAATGTATTACGCAGATCTGAAAAAAAAAAAAGTTTTAATTCCTTCACAGATAAGGATAGTTTTGTACTATGAATATTTCAGCAAGCTGTATACAGTAAGATGAGATTGCTTTGCAGTAAGAGCTTATCAGGAAAACCTTCCACTATGGATAAAGCTTTCTGAATGATTATTCTTAATTTCTGTGATCGGAGTAGGCAGTGGTGTTTTTCAACTGCAGTGAAGTCAGTGAGCTACTTAACTACTCTGACTTTATTTTGGAACTGTTAGAAATTGACCCATCCTTCCGAAGTATAGTATCTGATGAGTAATCTGTGCTGTTTTGCACAGTCATCTGTGGTTGCATTTGTTCAACTTGCATTGCAGAAGTATTGTAGACCACAGTGATGCTCAACTAGCATGTACTTGTGTGTTGATTTTTGTGAATGTATAAACCTGTGGCATCTGGAGATCTAAAGGCCTTTTGACCATAAAGCTCTTGGGGTTTGATCCCATTCCTAGGTAGGTAAAATATATTCTGTACTAACCAGGACTGGTCATTTTAAGGTGAATGACAAATAGGGCTAAGTTTCTCTCTTTAACCGCCACTTAAGAAATAGATTTCATAGAATAAATATTAGAAAAGAGATGTTGGGTACTTTTCATTGTTTGTTTTAGATTTGTAGCTTTTAAACTAAGAAGAAAAACTGAGAAAAACATCTTCCCTTCTTGCATTGGTCAAGGTCGAATATTTTTCCACCTCTCCCTTACACTTCAGGGAAGAGAGGGGGATACTTGCAGTTATCCGTTTAGATTCTGTTAAACTTGACTTGAAAACTTCCTTGGCTGAAAAGGCAGGAGAAAAGTACACTTGCACTGCGGCTAAATCTAGCATACAATTAATTTTTCTATGCAGTTCTGTGTTAATTGCTGTCATTGTGTTAACTGATGGCTTAAGCAAAAATAGAAAATTTTATAAGTCATATGTTGCTTATAATGCATAGCCTTAGCTTAAAGTGCCAGTCTGCAGTGGCTTTTTGAATCCTGTTCTGTACTGTCAAGCTCTATGAATCATCTTTATGCAAATGAAAGATGTCTTTAAGAGTGTGTACCTCAGAAGGGTGGTTCGTACTGAGTTTTCCACTTTCTTGTATGGTCAGAAGTTATGAACCGGTCGTGTCTAAGTGAAGGCATTTGTGGCTGGATCCTCTTTCACATACTCGTTTTTTTCATTGTAAAAATAGCTGCATTCTTCATCTTGGGGTACCTGACAGTTTGTGCTGTGCTGTGAAGTTATTCCAGGGGTAGGGGAACTAGTGAGGCCCCATGTCCCCTAAGGCCAGGCCGGCTGCAGCGCTCCACATGCCTCCTCATGTTGTTGTCTTTTTAGGACAGCTGCTGCAGTTGTGTCCTAGTTTCTGTGCTGAAATCTCAACAGGAGAGATTATGACTGCAAGGACAGTTATACTCCCCTCTTTCCTTTGGCTCCTTTCCCAGTGTGTACAATTCTTTTAAAGGTCCCCAGTGCCGTATCCAACTCTTTACCCCATCTTCTATTAGCTGCCTGGGCCTGCCGGCTAGGTAGACCATGGTAAATGCTGCAGCTGGTTTGCAGTGATGCCTGTGTTGTTGGCCTGTCTGGCAATTGGTGGTTTGCTCTAAGATGAAGTGAAAATCTGCTGCTATTTTTTCACAACATTGGAAGCATTTTTAGTTCTGAAGAGTTTTACCCTTCTGTCAAAGGTGCTTGATGCTGGCTGATGTGCCTTAGACAGGCAAGCTGCACAAGAGCAAATGGCATTTTTCCTGAAGAGAGTAGGCATGAAAAGTGTGAAGGGGTACATCTGCAAGGGCACAGAGAGGTAAAGTTATTGGGGTTGTCCAAGCGGGGCTGCATCTCCACAGTGCCCCCAGCTTGTGGCAGAGCTGAGCTGACACATCTTCACTGTGGGTTTTGCTCCCGTCCAGTTAACATATATTTGATATGTGCCTGTTAGCAGGGGAAAAGATAGCTTTCATTGTTTAAAAAACTTTGTTTTCACTGTTTAGAAAGTGTATCTCTTTAGCTTCCTGCTGCCCAAATTCCAGTACTCTCCTGTAAGAGGACATCAGGAACATTTAGTAATACGGTTAGATGCTAAAGGGATCTACACCACTGCCAAAGGGAACAGCTGGTCTGGGTTTTGGGCACCTTGTTTAAACTTCTAAGCTGCTGCTTTAGGCACTGCCTTTGAATAGCTTCATTTAATTTTTGCATTGTCAGTTGCTTAGCAACAGGCAAGAGAAAAAATAGTAAATGTAGCCAATTTAGTTTCATTACTGATAAGTTAGCATCTCATTAATGTAAAAATGTATTTATAATAAGACTGATCAGCTGTCGTTCCTGACTTTTGCCAGGCAGAATGTTAAACATCTATGTACTCAGTAAAGAAGCTGACACCCTAACGCATTTGCTGTTACCTCTGAGCTGTGTGTTGAACATCTCTCTGTGTTTTCATTGTATTATTCTGGGGTATTTTGTTCTGCTGCCACTACTTTTATTATGTGAGCATCTCTGATTTTCTTTGCTTTATTTTTTATTTATTATCTTTGCCTTATTTTCAGCAATAGAAAGGATTTGATGAAAAATCTAAATCTCGTAAGCCTAATACTATTTACGTGATGTAATGCTACTGCTAAAGGACTAAAAACTAAAAGTTGAAAATGTGTTTAAAAAAAAGGGGGGGGGGCCTGGGAAAACATTGAAAAGCATTACCATTTTAATATGGTAGGACTTTTGACAGGGGCAAACTGCTTTTAAGTTTTCTGTTCTTGCATCAGTAGTTTGGCAGCAACAGTTAAGTTTTTATCATTCATGGGGAAGCATTCCTGTTGTCCAAAAAAGCATTTGTCTGCTCAAGAGCTCTGTGGAATTTGTTTATAATCCTTTCGTTGTTGCTGAAATGTTCAGATAATTTAGCAATAGAAATGCAGATAATGATGAATGGCTGAAGCAAACTTTTTTTTTTTTTCCCTGATGTGTTTTTATAGATTGCCTGTTTAAACTATGTCCTATGAACCGGTACTCTGCTCAAAAGCAGTTCTGGAAAGCGGCAAAACCAGGAGCTAACAGCACAACAGATGCAGTGCTACTCAATAAACTGCATGTAAGTATTAATGGTTAAGCTGCTGTTGATCATAAAGACACTCACCCATATTGCTTAAAATAAGTACATCTAGCAAACTTTACGCACCTAAGCCGGGAACACTGAAAAACTATATATAAATCAGCATACAGAAATCCTTTTGAGACATGCACTGAGATCTAACTCTGAATGTTCTCTGGTTGATGACCAATTGTTGAGGGGCTGTGTGTCCTGCTGCTGATCTGTACAATACTGGGTTAGTGCTGTGGTGGCCATTTATGCTTTAGTCATTATTCTGCACTATGCTGGTACTCTGTGTGTATGTTTTGAGTAGTAAGAATATTAAAATGCGACCCTTCAAACAACTACGTGGAAGGGTCGATTCTTGGGGATCATATCTCAACACACTAAGTCATGGAAGCTCGCTGTGCTGATACCTACCCTCTGAGCAACTTGTCTGATAGATGCTTTGGGGTTCCTCATACAAATTTGCTATTAACCTATGTAAGGGTTTATGGGTTTAGACCCAGAGTAACTATAAGGCCACAAAATTCCTCCTGTATTAGCTTGCAACCTTTAGCATTTCTATGGGTAAAATGTTGGCATTCAGCAGTTGAAAGTAAGGAAGCTGATTGCTGTTTTTAGAGTTCCTTAAAAAAAGGGGGGGGGGAGGAGGAGAAAAAAAAGCCAAGTAACTTAAATACCATCTGTTGACTTTAGAGTTAAATAAACTACATGTTTATCTTAAAATTACGTAGTTAAAGTACTTCATGTCAAAATTACAATTCTAAATATTTTTAGTCTCCTAAAGCCTATGTTAAGCTCATTGTAGACTGAAATACAAAATGGGCCCTGTAGGAGAGTGCCATTTGCTGATTGCCATATGGCTGCCTTACTCTTGTGTTTCACAAAGACTGAGCGGTTGACTCATTTTGTTTTTGAAAACATAGTTTTATAAGCTAGAAGTATTAACTTGGCAAGGAAAAAGTTATTTTTATACTGGCTGTAGCACGAAGGTTCCTCACTTGTGCCTCATTTCTACTGTCCCTTTAATGATGATGATTAGTTTTTTTTTTTTTTTAATGTAGTTTCAAGATTTAAGTATCAGATGATTCTGGCTTTTTTTGGTATAGAAAGGAGAGGAGAGGAAAAGACAGTTTGCACTCCCAAGATATATATGTATTTTATGGAAAAATATGTTCTAAATAATGTTGAAGAAAAATGCCTTATAATTGTGCTGGGTACAATTTCATTTAAAGCTGTCTTCTCTTTCCCCAGTACATTCCAATTCAGGTGTTTGGGACTTGTGCTTCCTCTTCTGACTTGCAGGCTAATACTTTACCATTTCATGAAGGGAGCCTTCTGTTGGAAGTATTAGGATTAGACTTTTCCAATATTTAGACACAGCTGACTGGTTATACAGAGATGTGCCACCATGCAAATGAACAGCTTGCTTGATTTGATGAAAGATTTTGATTACTTTACAATTCTTTTGGAAATCGTTTAAGCTACATCACTTTCCCATAAAAGCTAAGCTAGAATGTGTGCCACATCAGGGCTTTGGTGACCTGGGGCTGTTGCATGACTTTAAAAGAAGTTGTTCCTGTGTACATCATTCATAAATCAAAATTTCGTTTTCTGCCAATTATAGGGTACATTTGTCATCTTTTCTGTTTATTGGTGCATGGAATGTACTAAAAAAAACCTGTTTTGTACAGTGTGTGTCGGGGAGGGAGGAAGGGAACAACTATGCCCCAAAACATAAGTGCAATTGTTGCCTTTGCCCATGATTAGATTTCTTTATCAGTGCATGTAATTTCTAATGAAAATGGTGATCCAAGAGGTATTCATCATCAGTTGCCTTTTTTGGCTTCTGTTTGTCTACTGGTGGAATTTATTATCTACTGTGGAGCGCTCAATGCTGAGGTCAGGTTATTTTAAGTTAATGCCATTTAAGGGATTTAAAATCTGGGACACTTGTCTGTCTTTGGTATCAGGAATCAATGCTGTTTGAAAAGCTGACATCTAGTGGCCAGAGGAAATGCTTACTACTTCTTGAATGACACAGGTAGTGCTGTCAGTTTTGTTATGTGCTTTTGAAATGTATCCAGAATCTTAGTGTATTCTCTAAAAATATGATAATTTTCTTTGGAATAAATTTGGTGCCCAGTCCTGTGCAAGCATGAAAGTCTTCTCTTAGATCGTTGTTGGTGGTTGAAGGCTTCTAGTACTTTAAGAAGTCTTTTCTTGACAAAATATTTTGAACTTGAGCAGAAATAATGTTTTATTTCAGTAATAAAAAGGAAATTGTCCTGAATTGCAGTTTTGAATATATTTTGGAGCTTAAACGAGTAGCTGTATTCCTGGTTCTCCTGGAGAAAGAGCCAGGAGAAACTCCACCTACCAGAATTTCTTTAAAAAAAAAAAAAAAAAAAAAAAAAAAAATTATGTGTTAGGAAGTTTTGTCATCTTCAGCTTACAGTATACAGAAGGCTCTTCCTTTGTGGTAATTAAACTTTGTCCTGTGTTCTTCAGATTTGTCTCACAACAGTTAGGACAAGAAAGGAGAATAGACTTCCTGGCTTGAATTCTTTTTCTTCCCTTTCGTCCTCCATGCATTGGTCTTTTGTTGTCTTTCATGATTGTCTTCTCATAAGAGCTTTTCATCTCATATTTTATTCATTAAATTTGTCAGATTCAAGTCAGAATATGGCTTCTGTGTTGTTGCTATACTTCAACTGTTGGATCTTCTAACAGTACACTGTTTTCCCCCAAAACTCGAAGGAGATTGGATACCCAGCTTCAAATTTTCAGTTTTTCTAGTTCTATGAAATAATTCTACAGAATCTTGGGTGCTTGACCATGCTGTTTATAAAACAGCTAGTGATTGAATGGTTTTCCTTTAATTTCAGCATGCAGCAGATTTGGAAAAGAAACAGAATGAAACTGAGAACAGAAAACTGCTAGGAACAGTTATCCAGTATGGCAATGTCATCCAGGTAGGTTCTGGGCATCTTTGAAGCTATATAGGATTTTGCTGAAAATCCTTTGTTCAATTTGACTTTGAAGTTGGGAAATTCATAGATGAGAGCACATAGCTTTGCATGGTCTGACAATGTCCTGAAGTGTGATCCAGTGAAGCAAGAACTATATTTGTGAACTGTGAGGACATTGAGGAAAGTTATTTATTTATTTATTATTATGGGTAAGTTGCACTGTTTTTTTGAGGTCATCGTGTGGTTGCTTTCTTCAGGAATGTTTCTTTCCTATGTCTGTCTTGTACTTGACCATTTGAAGATAGCACATACCGAACACTATAATTCCAGATGTTGTTTCATGCAGTCAGGCACTGAGATACCAAATAGTGAACTGGCAAAATCAGAAGAATCAAACTATGTAAGTAATTGCAGTCCCCTTAAGCAAGAATTTACTAGATCCCAGGGAGTTACATGTTTGAGGCAGAATATCCACTTTTAACTAAATGATGAAAAAGATGGTAGTATCCATTTTCAACTGATAGGATTACAGGCTTCAAAACAAAGAAGAATGCTAGGTTTTTGCCTGTATTTTCCTTGTGGTAGAAGTGTTCTATGAGTAATAATTTCGTTAGTCAAAAGATTTTTCAAAAGCTGCTGTCTATGTGATAGTACTTGTTTGCAGAATTTACTGGAAATCTAGCAGCTGTTGGTTTGAATTGAACGAAGTGGGACCTGGGACTGGCCTCTTACACCTTACATTTGCACGCTGATTGCGTGTGATCCGTGTGAGATGTTATGTGGTAGAGGGTCTGAGAAAGGATTTTTTTGAAAACAGTCTTCCAAGAAGAGTAAGGTTTCCTGTTAAGCAAGTCAGAAAAGCAAAGCAAATGGAGAGCAACCTTACTTCTCACCACTCCCTTCCCAACCAGGGAAAACTGAATTTGTAATATTTTACAACTTTTGATCCTGTATTTCTGAGCAGTCTGTGACAGTGGCACGAGTTTTCTTATGTGTTTACCCCCTGCTGGAGAAGGGATGACTGAGTGTCTTTTATACTGTAGGACTGTATGTATACTGAAAGAAGTCTGAGTGGGATTGTGCCTGAACTCACCTTAATATTCATTTAAAGTCATTTAATTTTTATCATGATTTCTGTGTATTATTGTGGATGTTTTATGCATACTCAATATCTATTGAGGGGAGGAAATATGAGCATTCTTAGAACTGAACTCTAATTCTTATTCTAGCTGCTTCATTTAAAAAGTAACAAATACTTAACAGTAAATAAGAGGCTTCCAGCTCTGCTAGAGAAGAATGCTATGAGGGTGACCTTGGATGAAGCTGGGAATGAAGGTTCCTGGTTCTACATACAGCCATTCTACAAGCTACGCTCCATTGGGGACAGTGTAAGTGCTAAGAAAAGCTGTTGTTTTCCTGTAATCTTTTTTTTTCTTCTTTTTATTTTCTTTTTTTTTTTTTTTCCCAAGACCTGTTTCAGGAGCTCTTTTTTTGCAATTAATGAAATGCACAGATTTTTTAATGTATGCTGCTGCAGCAACAACCTTTTCCCTATGCTGTAATGAGGGGGAAGGAACATTACTATGGTAACTAGTATTTTGGAAACAAGGAATGATTTTTAACCTTGGAAGGAATAAGGTACCTAACTACAGTAGACTTTCAGAATTTCTGTCCACTTTGAAGTGGTAGGAAATGTTGAGTTGCTTCAGTGGATTTAGAACAAAAGGCATCTTGGTTTTTAGTGTTGTAAATTTTGAATCAAAATCTATCATGATTTTATATTTGAGGAATGAGTTGGTAATGAGGTTAAATGATTTTGTTATTTGAGGTAGCTCAGAGTAATTGGTTCTGAACTGAATGCATTACCTTTTAATGTTTTCATCTGTTCTGTACTAATCTGAGGCACCTGGATAGACTGTTTAAAATTAGGAGAGAACACAAGATTTGGTATGCTCTGTGGTATATCTCAGGCATATATCTGGCACCTGAACACAGAGGACTTGATCAAAAGGGAATAATTTATATAGTAGACTGGCCCCATGTATTTTGGTGCAACTATTCCTTTTCTACACACAAGATAGGTAAAGCCAAAGCATAGATTAATGCAGCCTTAGTGGTCATTAAGCCCTTTCAAATCCCACTGATTTGCAAACACTTTATTAAGAAGAGCAGTTCCTGTCAATACAGAGAAAGCTTTATTTATTTATTTTCAGGAAGACTTCATTCTGGAAGAAGGAAAACACAGGACCTTTACTGTCCATCATAAAGTGCATTTGTCTTGAGACTTACGCCAGTCTGGTCAAGAATGATTTTTCAAATGGGGGTGTCTTGAAGGATTTTTGACTGACCTTTTACTATAGCAATTATTTGTTAAATGTTAACCAATGAAACAACTGTATGGAAAGTAACATTTGAGTTGCAGGCTGTGTTCCTTCTCCAAGCTTCTGATTCTCTTTTGAGCCTCTCTTTTTCTTTCTGAATGACTGAATATGGTAAACTGAATTCTGGAACAATCAGAATTCCAGTTTTTATGCTCAGACTGGTATCTCTCTAATCTGCAAGAAGATTTCTTCTTTTCACTCTCATTAAATAGTTTTCTGTGGCTGCAAGTTTGTGTCTGATACCATGCTTATCTACAGGTTGTCATTGGAGACAAAGTAGTACTGAATCCTGTCAATGCTGGCCAGCCTCTTCATGCCAGTAGTCATCAGCTTGTTGATAATCCTGGATGCAATGAGGTAAAGGCAGAAAGACTGAACTGATAGTACAGGAGTTTGCAACAACTGTATAAATCTGTTTCAGCTAAGGTGGTAGAACTTGTGTGTTATGAAAAAAGTTCTGCGTTACGGTGTTAATGGGTTATTTTTGTTTTAGAACAGTTATCTGGTTACTCAGCACCTTAATAAAGCTACTAGACTCTTCTCCTATCTTGGGCCCTAGACAAAGATTTAAGTTTTATCTCTTTTGATTGTCTAAAAATAATACTTTTCTTCAAATTTGATAGTCATGGTACAATGATGTGTAGTAAGCTACTTTATAAGAAGTCAACCCTCTATTTTCTTGGGACTGAGTTCAGGAATGGCTTTCTTCTTCTAGAGTAATACAACAGGGACTGCAGTATTCTATTGAAAATCATGTAAAAAGTAAGATTGTAGCTTGTGGCAGTATCTTATGCAGGCCGTGTGCACATTTTTGTATGGCTAATGGTTTTAGTTCTCCTTTTAGGTGAACTCTGTGAATTGCAATACAAGTTGGAAAATAGTTCTTTTCATGAAATGGAGTGATAATAAAGATGATATTCTTAAAGGGGTAAGAGTCAAAACTTGACTTGATTATGACTTGTGCAGGGATGCATAAGGTCGGCATTGATCATGCCATCTGGGTTTTGGCAGGGGGACGTGGTGAGATTGTTTCATGCAGAGCAGGAGAAGTTTCTGACCTGTGATGAGCACAGGAAGAAGCAGCACGTCTTCCTGAGAACTACAGGGAGGCAGTCAGCCACTTCTGCAACGAGTTCAAAAGCACTGTGGGAAGTAGAGGTAAGAATGGTAACCAAGCTTGGGGGTGGCTGTGGAGTAACAATACCGTTTCTGTTTAAAAACTGTATGCTTGAATTTCTTTTTTTAAGTACAAATCTTGCTTGCATTTGAAGTTTAATCTTAGAATTCCTTTACTTACTGTGCTTTATTTTTTTGAGAAATGGAAACTTAGTTCTGATTTCTAATGCCACAACAGATCGCTCTCAAATGCGTGTTCTTGACAATTAAGAAGAGGGGACAGAGAAGTACCTATGAAGTCATTTTCTCACCGGTCACCAAAACCCCAAACCAACTAATAATTTCAGCTAACTGCTATGTGTACTGAGCACACTATTTTTGATGTTGAATATTATGAGTGTGCATATCTTTATCTGATAGATTACACCTCTTTGCTAGTCTCTGTGCGTTGTTTGCCTGGACTGTATTTTATTTACCTGGCTTTTAAATAGAACAATTAACATGTTGGCTGCCGTAGGCTTCTTAAAATACCCTCCCCACATTGGTGGTATTAGGCTAAACAGTTGTTGTATATTGCTACAAATCTAAATGTTTGCCATGTGTCCTGCCTGTGAAACCTATAATAGTTATTGTAATGGTGGATAGATACTGGGAAATACCTGTTTTTATGTACAGATTTTTGCCTATTTCGATTGAGAGCTTATCTAATTTAGGGACTTTGAAACATTAATGCATTACAACGCATCGGTGGCTCCTGTGGTAACTGCCTGTGTTGTATGCAGTAACGCTATAATAAATGCTGTATAGGCAGTTGGAGATGAGCTAGTCCTTCCCTAGGCAGAGGTCAACTATGCTGGATTTTCCCAGTGTACTCAAACGGTGGCTGATACGCAGTAACTGATCGTCAAAGTTCTTAAATTCTGAAGGTGAATTAATGGTGTTCTGCTCAAAGTATTTGCTATACTGTATGATATTCACGCATGAAAGGTTTTTGTGTGTGATTGTTGTTGTTGTAGGTTTTTTTGAAGGTGGTTCTTATTCTGTTTCCTCCTAAATTTAGGTGAAATACAATGGTGTTTGAAAAAGCAGGTCACTGGTATGTAGTGAAAATCTGACTTTTCTGTCCTTACAGGTGGTGCAGCATGATCCTTGTCGTGGTGGCGCAGGATACTGGAATAGCCTTTTTAGATTCAAACATCTTGCTACTGGACACTACTTAGCAGCAGAGGTATGTGTTGGAAGTTTCCTTAGGAACTCTGCCTTTCCTTCCTCAGTATTTTCTTTGTTTTATATTTTCTGAAAATATCTCATTTCCCAACTTAAAAATTGAAACAGATGAGGGAAGGAGAGAGGTGTTTGGGTCCTTAGTATTAATGCAAAAGTAAATGGCTAGACGTAGGAAACAGAGAGGCTTGCAAGAATACTACAATGCAGGGACAATGTTGAGCTCATTGCACTTCTTATATGAATTCTAGAGACAGTAACTCTTCTCTTGCAAAGAATAGACCATAAATAGCATCCTGGCATGTGGGTAGTAGAAATCAAGATGAATTTACTAATAGGTGAATAAATTTTAAATGACTGAAAGTCTTTGGGGGCAAATGAACTCAACTACTATTGGTTTCTCTCAATCAATGATTTCTGAACAAAATTGTAGTTGACTGTAAAGTGAAAATGCAGTTAAGGTTCAGATCAGTCTTATAGACAGCTAAGCATTATCAACAGTTTCTAAGTGTAAAATAAGCAAGTGTTTCTCTCTCCATGGTTGAGTTTCTTCTTTCCTCTGCCCATCTTCCAAACTTCAGGAGTTCTTAAAAAAAAAAAAAAAAAAAAAAAAAAAAAAAACAGAAGGCCTATAGCAAGTTGGAGGTTAGTTTTATGAATTTTACTATCTAACACTTGTAAAGACTTACTAAAACTGCTTTTGTTTACTTTAGAGCATAGACATATTAACATGACAATATACAAATCTGTATAATTAAAAGATGCCCTGGATATAAGAGCACATAACAAGGCAGAAAGACTGTCTTGGCCCCTGCTCTTGACTTGAGAGCTTCAGTAGAAAAAGTCCAGATTAAATATCCCAGTTTTCACTCTTCTAATTGCAGATTGTGAATCAGCAGTATTTTGTTACATGTACACAAATCCTTTTCAATAGTGATTCATTATAGAGCTTTTCCAGTAAATCTTGGGTTCACTAATCAGCTATGGCAAAACAAAACTACAGTCTTCCATTGTGCAAAAATGTAGCAGAGGATATTGCTTGGTTGATCCGTGGTTACAGTAGTGTTTGTTCTAAAAGATTTTTGCCAAGTCATAACAATTTTTAGAGCTAATTTGAAATTGAATTTGGAATTTTTTAAAAAACAAACTTCATAACCCCCTATCCTTGTTCCTTCAGGGGTTATCCTGAGCTAGCTAAATCTCTCTGCATGCTTGCAGATTACTTAATTGCTCAATTCCTGGACAGACAGATGCCCAATTAAAAATGAATCAATTTGTATAGTATACTTGTTTTGCATGTCTGGTAGTTCTGTAGCAGTAGAAAAAATTACATCTTTTACAACATAAATTTAGATCTTGCTGAGGTTGTTTCCCACTTCCAGGTCTAGTAGAGTTTTGACATGCCTGTGATTCTGTTTCATCAGGTAAACCCTGACTATGAGGAAGATGACCAGGAGTGTCAATCCTCAGTAAGTATAGGCAAGAGTATAATCTTGCTGCTGGTTGAGGAGGGCTTGACACAGGCCCTAGTATTTAACTGGCCAGTGCATAGATGCTCCAGGTTTTTTTGCTAGTGAAGAATATTTAAAAATAAATAAATAAATAACTTAATCATCTGAAGGCTTTTAAGGCCTATCTCTAAAGAATGGATATTGAGCACTGGAATAGGTTTTAGTGACGAGCAATGCACTTTGGACAAATATTACGTGTTATGCCCTACCCCTGTTCTTTGTATCATCTCTCATTCTGTCTTCTCATTTCATAAACCCTTGCTACCTTGAAGCTTTCTCTTTTCATAGGTCTGAAAAATGAGTTGCTCAAGATGAGACCAGATGTCACGTGTCCCTAATGGGATATTCATGTAGTGCTGTGCAAATCAGTCATCTGACCTCCTTATTTAATAAATGAATTTCCTTCCTCCTTTTTTTAACTTGTCACAGGAAAAGCGTGATAAAAGGTTTAAAGAGCAAGAATGGCTGGGAAAGAATGATACTAACGCCATTCTTCTGATTTTCCTGTGAAAGCAAGCCGGTCTTTTTCAGTAAATGTTGTTGTATCAAAGATTGAGCATCTTTCCGCTGCTTCATGCTTATAGAAGCTTCTCGTTGACCTCAGTGGCAGACGACATTGCTTCAGTGGCTAATAGCACATAGAATTGGAACAGAGCTTTCCATTGTGGATCAAATTTTTTAGTTGCATTAAATCTTAGGTTTATGCCAAAAACCTGTATTTCTAGGTCGTTAGTCTGTGTTACAGAAGATCTGTTCTATTTGGGAATGAGAAAGAACTGCTCATCCCCTTTTTAAAAAGGAAAGCAGGACACTAATACTTGAAAGTCCAGCAGGAAGGAATTTAACTGGTTATTTCTTGGAGTAGAGAATTTTTCAGTAGTATTTTGCAGTAAACACTGATCTTCTGACAGTTTGATTTCAGTAAACATACTGGAAAAGAGAGAAGTAATATGAACAAAAAATCCTAAGAGCTATTGTTGGGGGGGGAATCCGATATTGTTGATTTTTTAAATTAATCTGTGTGGAAACCTGTCCTACCAGTATCATGCCAATGTCTGCTTCCGATAATAAGTGCAATAATAATGATATGCACTGACTTCACATATGTGCTTATTTTTTCCTTCTCTTTTCACCGCTAGGTGGCAAAAATAGACCAGAAAGAATAGTATGAAAAGCACATGGTTTATTTGTCACGTAAAATTACTGCATAGTTGAAAATTTACTGGTGACAAGATGGTGTGTGCTGCCTATTCTTGCTTTGATACAGTAATTTGATTCAAGTGTGAGCTATCTGCAGGACTGCAAGTATCTTTGCACAGCTCTGTTTTGTTCTTTTTTTTCCCCTTATACCTTAGAGAGCTGTACAGGAATGAACCTTAAATGGCCATGGATGATAATCCAGCTAGTATTTTTTCACCATTGCAGGGACTGCTTCTATCAAATCTGTAATTGTTTTGATGGTTGAAGTTTTAGTTCTCCCTACATTGCCTCACTTATGACTTCCTGCTCCTTGTTTTTAACTTTACCACAATTTCTGTAATTGACCACTTTATCTCCTAAGGTGCCAAAGGTATTACAGATTGTGAATATAGAGCAGCTGCCTTATTGTGTGGATGAAGGAGGCAACTGAGACTGAGAATTCATTCCAAGTGAGTGAATTTCTCGTGGTTTGAAGCCTCCAGATGGATTCCTTTGAGTGTATAATTGCTTCCCAATGTGTATTTTTGTTCCCTATAGCTAACTCTGTTCCAGTGTGCAAAAGCAAAGACTTTAAATGTCACTACTTTGCAGCCAGGTTCACTGACTACAAATGTGTTAACTGCAGAGTATCCTGAGGCACAAGTAACACTCTAGCTTTTCTCTATGTTTAAGTATTGCAATGCCTTACATGAAGACTTTGAAAGACAGGTATTTAAGTGCTGGCTCCTCACTAGGTCTTTTGGATGCTTACCTTGACTGGTGCCAAGATCACGAGGAAGCTAACAAATTGGTTGCTTGATCTCTTTGAAAAACTACATTGAGGATTTAAATGTTTATACATAGACAGCTGACTCGTTTATAGCTCTGACTCTTTTGTCAGTTAGCAGTTTTGTTTTATTGAATAACATTAACTGGTAGTATTCTCTAGGAAAGGTTTTGGAGAAAGTTGTGGTTCCTTTTTCTCAGTTTATTTTTCCTAACTCCTTGTCCTTTTGTCAAAAAAATCTAAGGTTTTATTCACTTGGTTGATGTTAATATCTTTACCTTAAGAAAAGAGATGAGTAATGTACTGCCACCTTAGAAATCCAGATTTTCTGTTGCCATGTCCTTTGTAGCACATCCATATGTTCAAGTGCATCATAAGCTGAAATGTAAACAGTGAGACAGCAACTTCTTGATCAGCTTTTGCTTCCGTTATATGTGGTTGATGAGTGAGAGTCTCATTTTTATTGCCGAAGTTTATGTACCAACAATCTTGCTGGGAAGTACCGTTGTGGATATTTATATTTGCAGCTCACTAAATTACTTTGTTAGGGTGATAATTGCAATATGTTAAATATGTTTCAAAAGCCAGTAGTATGTAGGATGGGGATTTTAGCAGGTGTGGGTCATGTGAAACTGGTCAGTTCCTAGGGCACTGTGGGGTGAGTGGCCAGGGGATTTTTAGTCTCTTTGGCACTGTCTGCAAGACCAAATAAATGCTAAACAGCAAAGGTTGTGTTTATAATCCAGAATGCTTACAAGTTATCAATACAAGGGAAGGCGAAGAAAGGTTTGGCAAGAGCAGGTACTTCTTGTTTCTTCTAGTATCCTAAAGCAGAGCTGTCTTTACCAGTACTTGGAGTGCCTCGGAGCTGTGTCCCCAAAATATGGGACATGTTTATTTAAGATTAGGTAGATGAGTCTGCAGAGCTTGGTCTGACTGTGCGATGGGACTTCTTCCACAGCTGGATCCTGAGCAAGATGCCTCCAGGAGAGGCTTGAGCAGTGCGCAGGAGAGGATGGCATACTCCTTGGTGTCAGTGCCTGAAGGAAATGATATCTCTTCCATATTTGAGTTGGACCCTACAACGCTGCGAGGAGGAGACAGCCTTGTCCCCAGGTACAGCTAAGAATACTGTTAGAACTGGCCATCTGCCATGGTGATTATTGGGTTTGGGTTTTTTTGTTTGTTTTGTTTTGTTTTTTTTATAAAGCTGTTTCCTGCTAAGAAAGAAGTGGAACTAGAGCCTTGGGTCTCCTGTAATAAGTATTGTGTGACCTATGTGTATCGTGTTTGCTAGGACATAATATACAGTATTTGACACTTCACTTTTTGTTTTTATAGTTACCTAACTTCATATGCATCTCTTGCTACTTAAAAAATTTTGTGCAGTTCAGTCATATGCAGTCTGACTGCAGGCCCTTTGCTTTGTACTCCCGCTAGGAAAACATGGTAAACTTGTTCAACTCAATTTCTCTCAGTGAGCCTTTAGATTATCAGATGTACTAACTCAGCGTAAGTTCACACGGCTGCCCAAATGCAGCAGTCCTGGCTGTCTGATGGCTCCTTTGAGCTGCCACAGCGATGTGGAGAGAGGTGGTTGTACTGCAGCTGAGGCACATCACGTATGCTGACCTAAAATGCTCATCCAACTATGGCCCACCAGGTTTTATCCAAAAGCTGCTACCTGCAGAACAGTCATTGTCAGAAATACTCAAAGAATTCTATTTGGGAACTTCTGTCTGAAAATGAACAAAGACTCACTGAAATTTGTTAGAGAAAATTGTTGAATGCCAGTCCATGCAATGCTTGCACTTCAACAGGCCTCTGATGCTGGTACAGCGCTGGCTCTTTGTACAACTAGTCCAAAACTTCTCAACTTAGAGTGCATGTTAGGGAGCAGAGTTATGAACTAAAAAATAGAGGTTTATGGGAGGAAGCTAACAGCTCAGCTATGCGATATTGTACAGAAATGCGAGGATATCGAGATGTTGTCAAAAAGATGAATTTAATGTGTTACTGTGCATCAGTTGAGTTGCAGCAGCTGAGTTACTGCAGCAAATTTCTTTGTTCACGTGTCACAAATGTGACACGAAAAGAACCATCATAAATCCTTTCATAGATATGGGGCATCTTATTGATTAGTAGTAATCTGGTGCAATTTCTGGCACCTTAAGCTTGTTCATGATATTGCATATCTTCACCTGCTGTTGTTACTGCTAAGAGCAAGTTTTCAGAACAGAGATCTCTTTTGAAGTAAAACTTTGATTAAATAAAGTTACCGATTCAGTACAGAGAACAAAAATTTTAGAATGCAGGTGATGTGGATTATATGTATGCTTCTGACACAAGCAAATAATATTAGTATTATTCAATATTGCTAGTAATACTAGCAATATTGAATGTACTTATGTTCCTAATTTTGACCTTTCACATCTAATATTTGTAATTGTTGCATACTAATCTGTGAAATATAAATTAGACTGAGCTCAGCAAGTATGTAGAAACTTCTCAAACTTCTAGTAGTGTTCAGTAAGGTCTTTTAACTTGCCTTTTAGTACTTGTTACTATGTAATATTTTAAAATATTTCTTGTGATGTTTGTCTGTATGTGCCTATACCTGCATGTGCATGTTTGTGTTCCATTTACTGGATTTACTGCATTTTTTGAAATAACTTTATCAGAGCAAACTCCACCAACTTCCTTTTTGCCACATATTTGCTGTGTGTTATCTGAGTATCTCTGGCTTTGTGAGCCTGGAAACAATGTTCAGAAACCATTCTCAGTTACCAGCCTTCCTCCCTCTATCCCGTCAAACTCTGGAAGTAAAGTGACATCTACTGTAATAGGGATACAGTTCTATTTTACATCTGGGCTGATATCTTTATAAAGGGTAATTGAATACTTCTTTAGATGAATATATATTATAAAATAAGGAAACAATCTCATTCCTGTTATGATATGCACCACGTGTAAGAGTTGGGTTCTTTGTTTTGTTTTGTTTTCTTTCTGTTGTTCCTGCCAACATTTTGGAATTTTAACAAGCCTAAGATTTCCTGTCTGGGAAACTGATAATGAAAACTTCGTCTTTCTTGCAGGAACTCTTATGTCAGACTTAGACACCTTTGCACTAACACTTGGGTCCATAGTACCAATATCCCTATTGATAAAGAAGAAGAAAAACCTGTGATGCTTAAAGTAAGTCTTGTGACTTCATTAACAAGTTTATCCTTTATCTCCTGTACTTCCCTGAAACTGTTGTCAGTAGGAGAACTGCCAGTCGCTTGAGACTTATAGTTCTACTAGGCTTGTCAAACAACAAGCAGAGTAACAGTAATGAATAGAGATTATGCAAGATGTGCCTTAAAGGCTTGCATCATACTTTAATAGTTATAGTTTTCAATTTCGAATGTAAGACAGTTGTCATGAGGTTTTCCTTACTGTTCATGGCAATGTCTTCAGTCTCATCTGATGTTTCCTCCTGGTTCAGGAACACCTATAATATTGAATGGAACAGTGCTGTTCTCAAAGTTTGGCTTTAATCTCTAAGTGAAACTGTTTCAGAGCATGGCTTTTCTTCTGCTTTTAATATCACTGAGTATGTCATTCACTACTTTGTTTTCTGCCTTTTTAATTTAATAATAAAATTACTTTGGATTTTAGATTGGTACCTCTCCAGTGAAAGAGGACAAAGAAGCTTTTGCTATAGTACCAGTTTCTCCTGCAGAGGTTCGGGACTTGGATTTTGCAAATGACGCAAGTAAAGTTTTAGGTTCCATTGCTGGCAAATTGGAAAAAGGAACAATAACCCAGAATGAAAGAAGGCAAGGAAACAAATTTGGAACAGATAATGCTGTTTACTTTACCCAGTAACTGTTTCTGTGAAATTATGTCTATGTATACTATCTTCAGAAGAGAGATTTTTGTTTCCTTCTTGATCTAAAAAAATATATACACATACACACCCGCACACACGTTTGATAGTTTTGTAGTTGACTCGTCTATACTGAAGATTGTCCAGCCATATTCTGTCAAACCCTCCCCGTTGCTCTGTGAAATCAGAGCATGAGAACTACTGCTCTGAACCCTGGAGGAATAATCTGCAACATACCTTTCTTGACGGGCTTTGCAGAATGCGTGTGGGAATTTATAATCCATTTTCTGAAGACTGAACACATGACTTCTTGCAAATCCTCTGACAATGTATGTGAAAAGTACCTAGCTGCATAAAAAGGATATGCAGTCTGCTGCATAAAGCTAGGTCCCATATGCTTCCAAATTAAATATATTTTATTTGACCTTGGAGAGGGTTGCCTTGAAACCCTTGGGTTTTTTTTTTTTTTTTTTGGGGGGGGGGAGGCATTTTAAAATCTGCCAAATAGAATTTTGTGAGCGTATAATTATTCTAAAATGGTTATGGTTAGTTTAGTTTAGCTAGACAGTTTGTCTGTTAAAGCTATAGCAATAGTGGGTACTTCTTCCTATTTTAAAGTTCTGTTCAAGACCGTGGTTTTATCCAACATCTGGATTAGTCTAGTTGATGTTCTTCTGTCACTTTAAATATATGCAACTTTACATTTTCATTGTTCTTCTAGCAGGTGGAAATTATAGTCTTGCATTAACAACTTCTGACTCTTCTATAGATCTGTTACCAAATTATTGGAAGATCTGGTCTACTTTGTTACTGGTGGAACTAATTCTGGACAAGATGTCCTTGAAGTGGTGTTCTCTAAACCTAATAGAGAACGACAAAAACTGATGAGAGAGCAGAATATTTTAAAGCAGGTATGTGTGTGTGTGTGTACATACATACATATATATATATATGTATATATATATGTATGTATATACACATATATGTATGTGTGTGTGTATATATATATATATTCCCCCCCCCACCCCCATATCTTCTAACATCTACCTACAAGAGTGGTTCTCAGAATAGAGAACGTAATAACCTGGTCAAATTACTGAGACCAAAAGATCTTTCAAGTTTTTAGCTTTCAGCAGGCTCTTGGTCAGTTGACCTTTAATCATGCTGTTTCTGGAAGAAATACTAGAGAATGTATGGCTGGATAAAAGTGATCATCAGCATTATCTATAATCTATAGATTACTCTATGACAAGGGAACTGTAGTGGATTTTTGACATACCTTACAGAAATTTAAAGGCACTGACACAATGCTTTTACATTAATTTTAATCAAATGAAGACAATGTCTTATGGGATTTTCTTTCGCTTTTGATAAATCCATAGATTTTCAAGTTGTTGCAAGCACCGTTTACGGACAGTGGTGATGGCCCAATGTTGCGACTGGAGGAACTTGGAGATCAGCGTCATGCTCCCTTCAGGCACATATGCCGGCTTTGCTACAGAGTGCTAAGACACTCTCAGCAGGATTATAGGAAGAATCAGGTTGGAAATATGTCTGCAATATTCAGAGGCACTAATGTTGTTCCAGTGCTCCAAAAAATAAAGCTAAATGGGGGCAGGTTTAGCTCAGTTGGTTAGAGCGTGGTGCTGCTAATGCCAAGGTCGTGGGTTCAGTCCCCGTATGGGCTATGCAGAGGGTTGGACTGGATGATCTCCTGAGGTCCCTTCCAACCTTACCATTCTACAATACATCCTGTTTATTAATCCCTACTCTACTGTGGAGTTCTTCTACAGTCAGCAAGAGATTTTGGGTTGCTAATTCTTGCTTTATCTAGCATCTTTCATCTCTATCAGAGACTACATACCATGTAATTAGGACTGGTTCTCAGGGAAATTTGAGAAAACTGGAGTTAACTATTGAATCCATGTGAATTTTAAGATTTTATTCAGACATATATACTATATGCTCTGTTAAAAGTTGATCTGTGAATTAAGCTCTAGATATTTGGTATTAGTTATTAAAAACAAACTCATAGGGGTAAATAAATGCTTTGGAATGAAGGAGAGGTTATCTGTCATTGTTTGCTTTCTCTCAGAGGAAGAAGAATTAGAATCTAATCAAGAGTCTCTCTCCCTTGGATATTGATATTAACAAGACAGTTGTTAATTTTCTGTTATTGATTTCCCTTCCTCTCCCCCCCCCCCCCCCCCCAAAAAAAAATATCTGAAGTTTACTCCTACCACCTTCCTCTTTCCCTTTGTTTCAAAGGAATACATTGCCAAGCAGTTTGGCTTCATGCAGAAACAAATTGGCTATGATGTCTTGGCAGAGGACACTATTACAGCACTGCTTCATAATAATCGCAAGCTCTTGGAGAAGCACATCACTGCTGCTGAGATTGACACATTCGTTAGTCTTGTGAGGAAAAATAGGGAGCCCAGGTAAGATTTGTGTTTTTAAGCACATGATCACCCTTTTCCTCTTAGTTTTCTGAAAAAAGTTTGATTTGTATTTGCCAAGCTATGAGTAAAAGAACACATTAGTTCACTAGTTAGTTTTTGGTACTCACCATAACTTCCCACGAGGGCAGCAGTTTCACTCAGCAATCTTAGATTGGAGTTCTTAACACTTTCTATCTGAAATACAGATTACTTTAGTCTACAGATCTCAGGAAGAATTGATATCCTTTTGGCTTGTGTTTTTCAACAGGTTTTTGGATTATCTCTCAGATCTGTGTGTTTCCATGAACAAATCTATTCCAGTGACACAGGAGCTGATTTGTAAAGCTGTACTGAATCCAGCAAATGCAGACATACTTATTGAAACTAAGTAAGTTAATGCCTTTAAAGATAGTTTTGCTGGTGTAAAGTCGAAGGAAGGTGATTCAAAGCTGAGAACAATGCTGGCGTGTTTAGAGAAAGGAGTTAAAAATGTGTGGGTCCTCCACAAATACACCATAAATGGATACAGATGGCAGCCAAATGCATGACAGATGCATTCTCTAGCCTCCAATCACAGAAATCTTCTGGATACCTCATGTTTGATAGAAGTAGACAAGACTTCTGGAAGAAACTGAAGGCATATATGTGGTTTTAAGCTTTGTACATGAATATGATTAAAAACATAGATGCGAGAAGTCTTTGAGGATCGCCTGTACAACTGGCTATGCAGGAAAATGTGCAGGGTCCCATGGGTCTGATTGTTTCCTGGGCCTCAGGCTCTTCTCTACTTTGGCTGAAGTAAGTGAGCACTTCTTGGGTGTATGTGCATTGTACTCAGCTCACAGCGGAGCAGACATGCATCTTTGCACACTTGCTTCTCCTTCTGCTGTTATAGATTTGGTCCCCACTTCTCAGATTGTCCAGCCAGTGCCAGAGCTCATAGTGGGCACCAAATCCCAGTTGTCTGTGTAATGATGGCCTTATTTGACATGTGAAATAAGGCACAGATGATCGTATCAAAATACAGAAAAAAGGAAAACAGGACTTTATCAGGTAGTATTTAAAGCCTAGGTGGATGAGAATTCTTGCAGATTTAATTCTCTTCTTGTTTCTACATCATGTGTTTGTTCTGACCTTATGTATTTGATTTTTGATTTGGATTTGAATCAGATGTGCGACCTTTCTTTTGTTGAAGAGCTAAAAGCCCAAATTGCTGCCTCAGTTTTAATAACTGATCTCTAATTATTTTTGTCACAGAGGAAGAAATTGTTATCCGGTTGGCATTTATAAGCTAGTGAACTGATTAAAGTTTAGATACTACTTTCACCAAATCTTTTGCTGGTCTGTTGAATGATCTTTGAAACTGTCCTCGTGTGAAGATGTTTTTGAAAGTCAGTTAGCCTTGTCTTTGACTCCTGTGTTCCTTTAACTTTACCAGAATAGAATTAGTAACTTTTATGTTGCCAGTGGATTTTAGCAAATGTCTTAAAAGCAATGTTCTCAGATCTGCATGGGTCTTGGCAGTCTGTAATCTAACCTCATTTCATTCTGGCAGGTTGGTCCTCTCTCGATTTGAGTTTGAAGAAGTGTCGAGTGGAGAAAATGCCTTGGAAGTTGGAGAAGATGAGGAAGAAGTGTGGCTATTCTGGAGAGACAGTAACAAGGAAATCCGCAGTAAGAGTATCAGAGAGTTGGCTCAGGATGCTAAGGAAGGGCAGAAGGAAGATCGGGACGTACTCAGCTATTACAGGTTAACAGCATGTGTAGTAGTTGGCTAGGAAAGTACATCAAGACTGTCAGGGAAGCCTTCGGTTATGTAGGCTTTAATTGATTCTCAAAAAAGATACTGGTGTAGTGGGCAAAATAGCTGTTAGAGAGTGAGGATGAAGTCTCTTTGAAGTGTGAGCTAAAAGTGCCAAGTTATTCATGATAAAAAGTCCAGCTATATGAGTATGATTTAAAACAGTTAAGCCTTAGAGTGCACTGAAATTGAGCGGCATTTAATGCCTGTATTTTGTGCTTGATTTTGTAATAGGATGGATATTATCACAAGAAGAAAGCTTGTATGTTAACTATTTAGGTTACCCAAATTCAAATGTTAGTTTGGGTGGATAAGTGCTTGCAGGAGGAAAAGGATTTCAACTTGCAAATGGCTTTGCTTTTGATTTTAAAGAACTTCCTGCTTTTCTCCCTGCCTGCTAAATTTCTCTCTAACCTCAAAACCTTCAGTGATCTTGTAGTTCTCAGCAGGACAATATATGAACTTATGAAAACGCCACAAGAAGTTTGCTTTGATTAATACAGTGCTCTTTTGTACTGCTTTAAGCTATGCTTTTAGCCGTTTCTAACGTGAAGCAATGTTTCCAGATGACCTGACAAGACACTAAGTTCTTGGCACAGTGTAAGATCAAATTTCAGTCCAGAGCGAATTCCTGTGTCTGGATTATAAACTTGTGAAAATAGTCCAACAGACTGAACAGTGGTAGTACAGAAAGTACAAATATTTTTATGTGTGTATATATATCTTTTTTGCATTGTCTCTTACATTGGAATGCTTGATGTAGCAGACTTCCTCATATATGGGTTTTTTTTGGGGGGAGGGGCATATTAGATGGTTGAACTCAAGGAAGACCTGTCTTGTAATAGATTTCTAAAAGAAAAAAAAAAAAAAGAAAAATCCATGTGCTTTCAGAATGGACTTCCTTGTTTCTTTTTTCTTTTTTTTTTAGTAAGATTGCTAGCATTCTTAATTCATTCTAGTCTACATTATAGACTAATGCATATGCTCAGAACAAGGGTTTAGGATACAGTTTCCTCAAATTCTCTTGAGGAGCACTTAAAAGGACAAAGAGCTTGCTTTCAGTTAAATCATTTTTTTTTTTTTAAGACACTACTACTCAACGCAAGCTGCGGTGAACACTTGTGAATGTTGGACATTTGGTTTGTCACCAAAAGTTCATTTGTCAGTATGTTGAATATGCATAATTTAAATGCTGTTGCTTGCTTTATGTTTATGGGCTGAAAGCTTAAGAATAAAGTTTAGCTTTTGTCCACCTATTCTTTGATTGAAGGGAGTAGACCTCAGTAGTATATTTAATCATGTACTTAAAATTAAGTGATTCTGTAGTCCATCTACTTTGCCTAAGTGAACAATTTCAGCTTGAACATCAGTAAGTTCCATCTTCTACAGTGTTTAGGCCAAGTTCCTGTTCTTTAGAATTGCTCTACAGGTTAAAATAAGTAGCATTACTTCTATCTAACTATCAGGAAAATATGATGACCCTTTTATTCCATTTTTCTATTTTGCCTTCTAGAGTTTGATAATTTTTAAAATTGTTTTCATAATTATAGCTATGCTACTGGAAAATCTATGTATCAATAGACTGAACCTTACAAGAATGTATCAACGCTGTACTCAGTGGATACTCTCAGAAATGAAAATGTAAGATGCCTTTTTTTTTTCTCTCCCTCCTGAAGATACCAACTAAACCTCTTTGCTAGAATGTGCCTTGACCGACAGTACCTGGCCATAAATGAAATATCTGGTCAGCTGGATGTAGATCTCATTCTCCGTTGCATGTCTGATGAAAACTTGCCATATGATTTGAGAGCATCTTTCTGCCGGCTGATGCTTCATATGCATGTTGATCGTGACCCTCAAGAACAAGTAACACCGGTGAAGTATGCTCGTCTGTGGTCTGAGATACCTTCTGAAATTGCTATTGATGAGTAAGTACTTGCTGGAAAGGTGTGGAAAAGGAAATTACATCACCCTTGATTTAAAAAACAAAAAAAATCTGTGTGTGGGGGAAGCAGATCAATTCTAAGCTAATGCATTGTTTATACTGTTCCTGTTTAGGGGAAAAAAAAAAAAAGCAAATCACACGAGTTAGTCTCTGTAGTTCTGTTATTCAAGCCCTGTAACTTCATTCAAACTACAAGGCAGTAAGTGTTTGGTTGGTTTGTTTGTTTGTTTGTCGTCTCCCCCCCCCCAAAAAAAAAAAAAAAAAAAAAAGTGCTGTGATCAGTGCTGCTCTGGTCAGGTGACCTCACTCTGAGGAGAAAAGCAAGGGAGGAGTGTTTTGCTTTTCCTTGTTATGCTTTTATCTGCCTTAGAGACGACACTCTTCAGGGTAAATTGTCCATACAGTAGCTAGCACCATCAAAAGCAAAAACAAAGGGTAAGAGGCTGAAACAAGTGATGTACTGGATAGAGTCATTTTCCTTAACCTCCTGTGGAAAGTACTTTGGGACAATGGTAAAAACCTGTACAAAATCACAGTTTGATTGGAGACCTGATTACTTGACCTTGGGCTTATATTGACACTTTGTAGTACAGATAACCTATTCAGTTTTTTTTTTTTAATTTGAAAGAATTGAACATTTTGTGTTAAATATTGGGACTTCAAGTCTTTTCAGTATTAGTGTTGGGACTTGGTTTCTTCTTATTTTTTTTCCCCTCTTCTCTCTTTGCTAACCTAATTTTCTTTTCTAAAATACAATAGATCATATTCAGGTTTAAATGCAAAAATAGAAAAACAAATGACTTAAGCTCTGGCTGAGGCCACACAATGATGTGTGATCAACTGGAAAAAAAGATAGTGATGGAGATTCTCTTCTTAAAATGCTGTCTGCACACTCCAGAAGCCAACCTAATATTTGCATTGAAAAAAAATCAAGTCTAGTAGGTTTTTTCGTATCAGTTTTTTTTTTAGCAATAATGGCATCCACAGTCAGCATTTCTTGGCCATGTCTATGCCCCCATTAGTGTTACACATAACTTTTCACTGTTTCCCTTGGAAAAAAAAAGGGGGGAGGTGTCTGTCTTATTGGGACAAAATTCTTTTTTTGTTGTTTTTTTGTTTTCTTCAGACTTTTAAATAGTGCAAAATGAGCAAATGGGATAAAACAGCAAAAGCCAGGAAATTATGGTGTTGACTTCCTGACTCCCTCATTTGGATAAATTGTTTAACAGCATTTAACTTTTCTTAGATTTTGACAAGCCAGATAAAAATTGTGTTGGGGGGAAAAAAGCCCTATGTATATGCATGCTAAGTTTTGTTTGTTTTATTTTTTTTTTTTCCTCTTCAGCTATGACAGCAGTGGAACTTCCAAAGATGAAATTAAGGAGAGATTTGCGCAAACAATGGAATTTGTAGAGGAATATTTAAGAGATGTGGTGTGTCAGAGGTTCCCTTTCTCTGATAAAGAGAAAAATAAGCTCACTTTTGAGGTAGTTATCCAATTTTGATTTTATCCTTTTTTGTAAAATGTTGGTACTTTAAGTGCTGGGTAGATTGTCAAGTAACGAGTGAGCAAGCTCTTCCTTTCAAGTGTAGTTCTTTCTCATGCAAGTAACCTCAGTGAAGTTTGTGACAGTTTGCAGTGTTAACTCTTGAAATACGATTAATGAATGCGAGCTTATGTCTTAAATTTGCAGCAGCCTTGTTTGCTTTGTCTGCTCTCAGTGTGATTACAAAATCAAGCTTTACTGGCATAAATATTCTTGAAAACTAAACTATGCCTGCATATGAAGGTATTCTCTAGTGCTTGCAGTATTGCTGATTTAGAGAACGGTACAGTGTCCGGTGACTTTAAGAGCCATCTAAAGTAGTCTGTGCAAATAAAATGTAGCAAATGCACAGAATAGTATTCCCTAAATAACTATTAATTAAAAAAAAAAGGACATCTAATTAAAAAAAAAACCCAACAAAATCCCACACAGACATTTGAAGGATTTACTTCAGGTGATGAAGCTGCCCTAAATATTTGCATTATAGTTGAAATTATTTGCATGGATTTTGAAGTACTACATGTGGAGGACTTGAGGGGAAACTTAGTTACTTGGTAACAGCAAGCTGTAGTCAATTTTTTTTTTTTTAATAAAAAGGAGAAAAGAAGCATCTGTATAATCCTTCTGGTCTTGCTGTATCTTCCCTTTTTTGTAACAAGATAAATACGATTTTGTAACTACAGAATATCAGCTGCAGGTAGAGACATTTACTCTAGGCATTACAGTATTTGAGGACAAGTAGAAAACTTGCTGATAAAAGGCATAATTATACAGTGTTGTTGAATTACGAGGTAGCATAATACTGTGACACAGCCAAGTTCATCTTTTCACTGTCTTAAGACAGCTTGACTTTGAATTTTAAAACAAAAATAACAAAAACACAAAAAAACTGTTGAGTATTAATCGGACTTTTTATTTTTTATTTTGGTAGGTTGTTAACTTAGCCAGAAATCTGATATATTTTGGTTTCTACAACTTCTGTGACCTCCTCAGACTAACCAAAATCCTCCTTGCTATATTAGACTGTGTGCACATCACTACCATCTTCCCCATTACCAAGATGGCAAAAGGCGAGGAAAGTAAAGGTAAGGTGAAAAACAACTGATAGAATAGAGAATTCATTGATGGTTTCTAGTTCATCTCAAAATGTTAGTATAGTTTCCCAGTCTTCTCTTTTCTATCCATGGAAGGCTTAGTTGTAAAGCTGAGTAGTGACTAGGATGAAAGAGTGAGAGGGCAGAAGTTTTCTAAAAATTCTAGTGTTTTTCTGACTTCTGTCTGCTTCAGGTATTTAGATGTTTACCTGCCTTGTTTAATGCTGAGACAATTCCTCTTCATAGGACATGAAGGGTCCTTGCCCTGTTAATGCAGTCCCACTACACCATCATAACTTTACATATTTACCTACCTCTCTGAAGGGAGCAATGTGATGAGATCAATCCATGGAGTTGGTGAGCTGATGACCCAGGTGGTGCTCAGAGGTGGTGGGTTCCTACCCATGACCCCTCTTGCTGCTGCTCCTGAAGGTAACGTCAAGCAAAGTGAACCGGAGAAAGAAGACATCCTAGTAATGGATACTAAGCTGAAGATAATTGAAATACTTCAGGTAACAGGGATTCAAGGAGTACGAGCTAGTGTAGCATTGTATGCTCTCTTACTCTCTGCATGAAGGCAGTGCAATACTGCCTTTTAATTCACTCTTGCCTTGTGTGCATCTCGCTCAAACTGGTGAAGTGTTACAAGGGCAGCTTTTTTTTGGCAGGCAGCACTCTTCTAGCATATGACAATGTTATATCATGACTGGAGTTGTAATTTGTGTGGGTGGTACCTGGATGAAAGAGTGTAATAGAAATGAGTTTGCAATTGAGTACTGCATATTTAACAGTAATTTGTAAATATTTGGTTTGCTGAAGCAGAGAGCTCATACTTCCCTTACTATCTCGGTAGTTTCATTGAATCTACCAAGCTGTCTTGACTAGTGCCCTGAGGAAGGGAATACACTTGACACTTAAGACTTTTACAATCGTCAGCCTGAAGTGTTTTTTATATGTGCATATTCCCTAGCTTCAGGATAACTTCTATTTCTGGCTTTTTATAGTTCCACTCCTAACTCTTCTGGACAGGAAGACAAAAGGTTTTTTTTTTTTTTTCCCTTTCCCACGGCTCTCTCTTGATATAGTTATTCCCACAGAATTATTACATGGAAAATAAGCAAAATACCTCTGTCATTCTCCTGTCTTCCCTCCCCTCAAAGCAAAAATGTCTATTCTGTTTGGTAACTTCTTGGGCAAATTCATGTAAACCAAAATGCTGTGAAAGCATGCTTAGCAGCAGGAAAGTCATGGTGTGCCTTCCCTGTGCCTCTGTGGGAAGCTTCACGCATGCCTGGGTTTGAGGTTATGCCCTTCCACTCAACAGTAGATGCAGCATGTAGAGGAGGCTTGATTCATTCATTATTTCTAAGTTTAATTAAATCAGAAGTTTCTCTTACATGGCCTGGTAAGGTGCAGGAGGTATTTTAATGTATTAATATTCCATCTGTTACCATGAGCTGTTAATCCTGGCATTAAGAATCAGTCCCTGAAATAGAACTTGGTATTTTTTGCATTGTACTTCTTTCAAGAGAGTTGTGATGCCAACAAAAAGGAGAATCTTTCTTCTGAGGTGCATCAGTGCTAATGAAGCTTCCAGTGCACCTGACTGTTACTTGTCTTACAGCAGCAGGTTTTGCTGCTGTGATTATGGCATTAGCGTGGCTCTTCACAGCTCATGTTAAGCTTTCTCTACCACAGACCTCTGGGAGTCTATGCGAGCAAGATGATGTTTGTCTATTAGGTTCCTGTTAATTTAAAATGGAGATAGTGATGCTTCCCTTCCTCAGGGAGGTGGTGTGAGGATGCATACTTTGGACAATAGGAAAGGATCAAAACTCTGTCAGAATCTTTTATTCATAAGTATTTATTACTAAGTGCATATCGTTATACTGTCAGTGGAATCACTGAAGTAATTCCTGAATTTGGGGAATTTTTAAGAAATACTTCTGTGTACCTCTTCAAGTGAAATCCATGTTTTTACTAGGCAGATCTTGCATGTCAGTAGCACTGCATATGTACAAATTGTCTGTACATGTGCTGGTAGAAATAGACATAGAATTTTAACATTCTTGCTGCTTCCGTGTCCTCAGTTTATTTTGAATGTGAGATTGGACTACAGAATCTCCTGCCTGTTATGTATATTTAAGCATGAATTTGATGAAAGCAATGCCCAGATGTCTGAATCACCCACTGGAAGCAGTAATCAGGAACTGCCAGCTAATGTACCAGGTTAGTTATTTTGCAAAGGGTAAATTTGTGTGTTCTGGAAGACTCTTTAATCTTAGAAGCTCTAGTTGGATGCTTGATTCGAGCTCCTATCTTGCTTTGGCATGTGAACAGTCCTGCTAAGTGAAGTACCCTGCTGACAGAGGGAATAACAGTAGAAATCATTTCCATGTACTCCAAACAGAACCCAGGACTTATTTGTACTGCCTCCTGCCTGTTTTCACGTATTAAGTGTGACTTCATGCAGAGACTGAGATGTGCTCTTTAGTCAAAATCTGACATAAACACCATAATGTATGATCATCATGGACTTTGAATTCAGTCTTTTGCACTAATGTTTCTGGGTGAAGGAAAAAGACTCCCAAAGTAATCAGATCCTCTCTCACTCCACCCAGTCTGATACCTCTGCTCTCCCAAATATTTTTCTTTCATAAAGACAAGACACGTAACGGTTACCGTATCTCAGTGCTGCTAGACAAAGGTATGCATATCTAAGGTATTGGAAGAAGAGCTTTTCATTACCAGTGTTACTTTTGATTGAAAGCAGGATAGTATTTTGGATTTGTAGAGTAATGTTAATTACTGTATCACTTTTCTTGGGAAAAAAATTTTTCATAGTTGGGACCTGTAGCAGGAAGGCATTACTGGACTTTAAAAGTGCAGTTCATCATTATACATCAAACAGTTCCCTAATGTATTGGGGCGACATACAGGGAAGAAATGCATGTTTGTTGTGCAATATGTAGCTGATAAACTTCTAAGGGAAAAAAAGTCAAGCACTCTTTTACACTTTTTTTAATTCCAGATTATTAATTATAGTCAGTGTGTATCAAATGTAAAAGACTTGTCTATTGAGCAACAGTGGTATTAGTGTCATTGTTCAGTTTATTGTTTAGAACTTTTAACAGCTCAAGTTCAGTGTGTTTGTGGGTGACCCTCTCAGAATGACACTAATTCCCATCAGTCTCTTTAAATGCTGGTGTTATAATTTAAAAATAGACAATAGAGGATTAAACATGGATGTTGCTGAAGTGATTATACAGTTTAACTTGTGAGTTGAGACTAGGTTAATTTATTGTTTTATGTTAGCTTTTCAGATCGCTTTAGTAATCTCTTGGTGTTCCTTTCAGCTCACTATGACCCTCTTGCTCACACTTGCCTCACCACTTACTACATAAAATGTTTTTAGGCTGCAAAAATATCTTTGGTTCAACTCTAACGTAACTTATTTGTCTTGTTTTTATTTTCTCAGGAGCCCTAGACTTTGAACATATTGAAGAGCAAGCTGAGGGGATCTTTGGTGGAAGGAAAGTATCTTTTCACTAGTAATAATTATGGTTGTTCAGTTCCCAGGCTGTAGCCCTCAGTGGGCTCAGCAGAAACACAGCTTGCAGTTAAGAGGTGATAACTAGGAAAGGACTGGAAAGAGCTTCATGCTTACCTAGGCTTCATTTTCATTAAATGATTTGATGTAACTCAAAGTAACATTCATATGGGTTAAAAGTCACAGATAAGGTACAGGTGGTCTTTCTTTGGACAGAAGGATCTTCATGGGAGTGCTTCACTTGTGTGGGTGAAAGAGAAATTGGAGGATTAATGCATCTAAGCTGAATACTGCTGTAAGATCTTTAGGCGGAAAAGTTTCTGTAGGCAAGGATTGGGACTTTTACTGAGACAGAAGTATACTTAGCTTTTTTTTTGTTGTTGTTTGTTTAATGCAGCGTTAAACTGCACACACATGACAGAACAAAATAAGCTGTAATTTCAATACCTGCCTATTTTCTGGAGTTACTTATATCCTTTCTTGAATCACAGGATGGCAAGTCAATGACAAACTTCAAGTGCTTGAGCTTATCCTGCTATTCTACTCCCTATCTGTTAGAGCACCATGAAGCTTTGTATCCAAACTGTCCTTAAGCTGTTTGGATCTGCAGTTCTTTACTATAAACCTAAGATAACTGGTTCTTTAGGAGATAAGGGGTGAGAGAAATCCACTTAAAGAATAACCAGAATTTCTAAAATAGGTATGCAGACTCAATTGGAAACAGAATGCAAGAAAGGTCGCTGTTGCCAAAAAGAAAAAGAAAAAAAAAAAAGGAAAAAGGAAAAGCATAGTTTCTTATAGTTGGAAAGGAGAGGCGCAGGAAAGAGAATGAAGGAAAACATTGGAAGTACTGGACAATTAGCATTGCAGCCTGGGTACTGAGGTAGGGTTGTGTTTTGTAAATAGTGAGGAAAGAGTAGTACTAGGGATGGACAAGAACTGTTTGAGCAAAAGGATGATACTGACATAGAGACAAATAATCCTGTGTAATTTGGCCATGAGATTCTGGAACAGTTCTCTAATAAAACAGAATGCCAGAAAACCTGTATATCTTAAGATCATGCTTGATCGATATTTTGCCTCCCAATTAAAAAAAGAAAAAAAAAAAAGTAATAATTTCCTACCACAGGAGACTGAACTTAATAACCTCCTGGGACATTAAGTTAAATATGTTAGTTAATTCCTACACTCTTTTTTTCAGTGAGGAGAATACACCATTGGATTTGGATGATCATGGTGGTAGAACATTTCTCAGAGTTCTGTTGCATTTAACGATGCATGATTACCCTCCTCTGGTGTCTGGAGCACTTCAGCTACTCTTCCGACACTTTAGTCAGAGGCAAGAAGTCCTTCAAGCTTTTAAACAGGTATGTGCGCATACTATGTGCATTATTCCTCATCTGGATGTATATATTTCAGCTAAAATATCCTTTTGTGCAACTAATGGATTACATTCATGTAAGGTTCAACTGCTTGTTACCAGCCAAGACGTTGACAACTACAAACAGATAAAGCAAGATTTGGACCAGCTGAGGTCTATTGTGGAAAAATCAGAGCTTTGGGTGTACAAAGGCCAGGGTCCTGATGAGACAATGGATGGAGTGCAAGGTGAAAATGAACACAAGAAAAAAGAGGTAATTGGGTTGTGTTTATCCAAATTCATATGCTAGTTTTTTTTGAAATGTAACTATTTCCAGAACTGCAGTTAAAAAAAAAAAAAAGGTATATTTTCAATACTGTATAGCCTTGTGAATTTACTTGTATTGCTTCTACACTAAGGCAAGAATTAAGATAAGAACTTGAGTGAATTGATGCTGGTTAGTCTGATGTGAGAGCTACTCAGAATTAGCACCCTCTGAAGTGTTGTCTTTAGGCCTTGTCCAGTGAGTAGTTGACTTGGTTTTGTTCTGGCTCCCCCATTGTGTCCTTTCAAGCACAGAGAGAGGGAGTGTGCCTATTCGTAGGTCTAAAGCACCTAAAATAATGTGAGCACAGAGTTGCAAGCAGTTGATGGGATGTATTTTTGAATCATGACACAGTAAGTTGTGGTAAGTGTAACAGAGACCACTGTGAGTGAAGATACCTGGGTACCGAAACCCTAAGACGAGTCACATTGACAGTTCTTTCTTGACAATTGTTCGTGTGATAATCTTTCGCTAAATTATTTGCATATGTATTGTAGGATTGTTGTGCTTTTTCTTTAATTATAGCTATTAACATAGTGTGTGTATTAATAGTATGTGGGATTTATAGGAAATCTGTTAGCATTCAGCCATTAACTTTACAAAATTGAACTTGATATGCTGAAATGCTGTATTAATGCAAAATACAATACACTGAAGAGAAGATGCGAAAATCCTCAAATATTTCTCTTTACCTCTGCAGTTTTTGGTATTCACTATTGTAAAATAACCAAAGAACTCAGTGTTTAAGAATGACATATGCTGATGCTTTGTCTGTACCTGGTATCACTGGACTTTTCTAGCATGAACATTTGGCTTAGAACTGACTAAATGTCTTTTGTCTTAAGAGTAATTGCAGTCAAATAAAGACTGGGTGAGGGAATATAAGTAGTCATCCTTCCATATGGAAGTCTAGTGTTGGAAGTAAATGAATAATTTACGCATTGCTTTCCATATGCATAATACTGAGGCATCTTTTGTTATGAATATAATTGCAGTTTAATTATAGGGAGAGAAAGTTAGAAGTTTTGGGGGGAGCTTGATTGCAGACAATATTACAACTGATTGAAAGGACAGGAGGTTACTGACTGTAAAAATCATTACACTCTCGCCTTAGTTTATGTTATAGAGGTCAGTGTGATTTGACAGAATAATTATATGTATTTTCCTGAGACTGTCAGCAAATTGAAGGATGACACTCCATTCTGGGAAGAGAGCCACCACTACTTTAGGACAGTAATTTTAGTCTTCATGAAGAATATACTGTAGCCTACTAATAAATTGTCTGATTTTATCCACAGGAAGGTCACAGCAAGTCACAGAAACCTGAAAGTACAAGCAGCTACAACTACCGTGTTGTAAAAGAGGTAAAACTTTGCTGCTTTATAGTTAAATGGAAGTTTAATGAGTAATGCAGCTCTGGAGAGCTGCAGTTGGAGGGAGGCACGCAGGGAAATCTGAGTCACTCTTCCGTTGTGGAAAGTATTTGCTGAGTAACAACATATCTCAACTTGAATGAGAAGCCAGGAATATAATAAGCACGACATGTGTATGCTTTCCTTAAGAATGGATTAGTGGGAAGTGCAACATTACGTTGCTGTTTCAATGGTAACACAATATTTTTATTATTAAAGACTAATAGAAGTAAGCCAGTCAAAAAGCTGTTTAAATTGCCCTGTCCCAAGTAGCTTGCACTCAGAAACACTGTGCTATTGAAATTTAGGTTCAAATTATCAGACAAAGCATGTGCTGGCACTTGTATGTTGTGAGATAATGGACTTTCTGTGGTACTGTGCTGTTGAGCCAGATGCTGTTACAACTCTACAGGGTGGAATTCCCCAGAGCCAAAGCCAGTTATAGAGAACTGGATAGTGCTGCGGTCAGTAAACCGCTAGATGTGATAAAATAGCTGTTGTCACACTGCTTGCTTTGCCTGTGCCATGATGATGAAAGGCTATGCAGGAGAGTGGCAGTCGGCCCTGGGGAGCAGTGGATGCCCTGTATCTCCCTGGCCCCAGCATGCTGCATTTCCTTGCAGTGCTTCGTCCCCGCTTTGTCCTTTTCATATTGCTGTTACTGCAGGAGCAACCAGGCCTTAGTCTGGTCTTTGCTCCTTATCTTCAGACCACCAAAATTCAGTTTTGCTGATAGATTAGTGACCTAGAGCTGCTCTGGTCTGTCCGGATTTGTTTTCTGCTGTTACTTTTCCCTAAAATAAAATGCAGAATTTCAATTTTAAAGCTTGTCTCTCCTCCAGATTTTGCTGCGGCTTAGCAAGCTCTGCGTTCAAGAAAGTGCTTCAGTCCGGAAAAGCCGGAAGCAGCAGCAGAGACTTCTGAGGAACATGGGGGCTCACACAGTTGTGCTGGAGTTGTTGCAAATCCCTTATGAAAAGGTTGGATCTCTGTGCAGCTATTGCCTTCCTTCCCGTTATGTTGACTAGCTTTTGATACCTCATCTGAATCTTCCTGAACTATCTACTTTTACGTTGTATTTAAGGAAGCTGTTTTAAATATCCGTGCCTCAGAAATGATTGTGAGCTTATATAAACTTTTATTTGTTTGCAGTCTTTGTATATTCAATGTTCTGTGCTAATTCCTGAAAAAATACTTATCCATTGTAGCTCAGAATGAGACTAAGGCTTGACTTTCAGTTTTTCATGGGACATATGTGCTGCCTTCAGGTTAAATGGTGTCTGTGGAAGCAAGACACTAGTTGTTACTATGAGGTAGCTGTGCGAGAGCCATCTGGGAACTCTGATGGTAAGCCAGTGTGCCGTGTCGCCGGTGGGAGTTCTCGGCAGCATACCTGGGTTCTGTCCAGTTGGCAAATGCAGACACAGCACTCCCCCTATCAATTCTTTCCCAATTGTGGGATCCCAAATTCCCCTTAGTATGGAATAAATATCAGTTGACTATCCAAGAGAGGTCTTCTGTGCATAATCATCCTTGCTGGAATGCCAGGTTGTGTCATCTGTACAGGGGGAACCCCAGTTTGCCAGGCTGCTCACTTTGCCTGAGTTTGCCTGGATCTCTGCACAGTGTTGCATCATTCTGATAGATGCATCCTGAGTTGATTGCCTTGGCTGCCCATTAGTCATTGATGACATGTATTATTGCATAGGTGAGGGAGCTCTTCATGTTTTCCCAACTACTTTGCTGTTCTCTGTTCCAAACTCCACAGATTTCTGAGAACCAGTAATTCCAGACAGTAGCTTTGAATAATGTTAAGCTAAGTCTTGTCCTGATTCATATTTTGCCAAAAAGAAATGACCAGCAAAAGCAGCTCCTCCAGCACATCTTGTCACCATTCTGTCCCATACATATAAATACGCTATTGGACAGGCAGTCTCGAAGGTGCTTTACCCTTGGTAATGTGTTTATCTCCTTAAAAATGAAAGCAGACACTTATTTTTCCAAGCTGCATTTTATACCATTGAGGCTGATAATCTACACTGATGTCAGAGCAAAAGCACTGATTCCTGAACTGTACTTGGAGGCTCACAAATACTGTGCAGATTCCAGTAAATATAAACTGGGCTTAACTGTTGCAGTAATAACTTTCCATCTTTGCCATATACTGCCTATTTGTCGCTGCTAAAATGCATTTCAGTGGAAAATGGCAATTTTCCGATGTAGCCCCAAGGTGGTGATGTGTGGCTTGGCCCATGGACTGGTATGTTCTGAAGTGAAAAAGTGACTAGAGCACGTTGCTGGCAGACTTGGTCGTGCTGTGAATTTCTAGAGAATAAACTACTGTAATTTCTATTATGGTCTTTAGTTTTGATGGTCTTTAAAACTGTGGAGCTGGCCAAATTCATCCCTCATGTCTGTGAACTGGGTGGATGCTTGTTTTTCTTTGGAGTGTGAGCAGGACCTGACAGTTCTCTTGCAGAGCTGCAGTTAAGGCTTGTGAAGAGTACTCACCTGAAAGTGAACCTTTAGAGTCTTTTTAACCCTATCTTTCATCATACATTCACAGGCTGAAGACACAAGGATGCAGGAGATAATGAAGCTTGCTCATGAGTTTTTACAGAACTTTTGTGCTGGAAACCAACAGAACCAGGCACTGCTGCACAAGCACATAAACCTGTTTCTTAACCCAGGGGTAAGAATAACTTCATACTCCCCCCCCCCCACCCCCCCCCCCCACAAGAAAAGAGAATGGATAGTCCTTGATTGCCTCTGAGCCTCTTCTCATGCAAGATTGGTTGAAGGATTCACATTTTGTTTTCATTTTAAAGCCTAGAAAGTTGGCAAGATTTGTTCAGGACTGTTTCAATGTAGACAGTTCGAGAGGCTGAAGTGGACTGAAAAATGGCCTCAGACACAAGTGATTGTGCTGAAAGATTAGATCCTCAGAAATGTTCTTTCCAGCCACGTACCCTACAGGAGTGTTGACTTTATCCTGACCTCTAAGTTTGGTGGCTTGCTTGTTTAATTTCTTTCTTTCTTTATCCCCTTCATTAGATTCTGGAAGCAGTAACAATGCAACACATTTTCATGAACAACTTCCAGCTTTGCAGTGAGATTAATGAAAGAGTTGTTCAACACTTTGTCCACTGTATAGAAACACATGGCAGAAATGTTCAGTACATAAAGTTCCTGCAGACAATTGTCAAGGCGGAAGGAAAATTCATTAAGAAATGCCAAGATATGGTAATGGCTGAGGTGAGAGCTGTACAGATTTGCAAGGTCTGAACAGAAGTTTTCACATACCATTTGGTAAAAGTGACAAATTGATCCTCTCGCTTCTGGGAGTGCCAAGAAACTGACAGTTAGCTTTCACAATGCAAAAAGAGCATACAGCTACCAGAAATCACAAGCTTTTCTGTGACCAAAAGCACTCTGTGCTCATCTCTTCTAGGCATAAAGAAGGGTTGGTTATTAATGATACTTGCAAGTTATTTTCCAGACTTCCATAGAGCAGAATATAGGTGGGCTTAAGCTGAAGGAAGGGTGCTTTTTTCTAGCAAAGCTGACTATATGAGAAACAGTTTAATTTCAAGATCAGTAATGCAGAGGGAAAACTTTATCATGATGATAGAGTATCTTGATGAACATTTTTTCTTGTCCTTAATATGCGAATATATGAATCTTAAGGGCTGAAGGAGGAAAAAGATTGAGTGTTTTCAGAGATGTAGATATATAGGTAACTGGGGAAATTCATATATCGGGACAGGAGGGAGAGGTAGGAAAATGGTGAAAAAATCCTTTTAAGTTGGACTTCAGAGGTGATCTGTCTGACAATGTATTGCCTGTCTGAGGATGGGATGTTTATTGGCCCCCTCAGTAGGGGGAGCACGAGTATCAGATTTGTCAAGTTCTGGCTTTTGCATATCAATCTTACTAGATTGATGAAAGGTCTTTCACATTTTGTGATTCAGTTTAAAAATGAGTTTGTGAGCTACAGGTTGCTAAGTGGTCAGCTTCCATGGAGGCCAACATGAGAGAAGGAGGGTTATCTTGTATGTTTTATCTAGCTATGCGCCAGACTCTATGCAGAGGACTGTTTCAGAGCTCTGAGCCTGAGCTCATTTTCATTTCCTTGATGGAGTTATGGGAGGTGTGAACTATTCTGAAAATCTAGATATCCAAGTCTAAAATGTGAAGTTGATAGAAATCTTCATTGTGTGACTTAGCATGTCACTAGCTACTCTTGGAAAATTGATGATGTTTGTTCAGAAGGGTGGAATTACTGAGCCCTGCAGTCCTGCCATCTGTCATGCCCCTGGGGTGTGTCACTGAATAAAATGGTATGTCTACAGCTAACTGCACTAAAAAGTCAGCTGAGGCGATGTATGTGAAATAAAAAAACACAATGGAAAGTCATAAGCTTCTTGGCACAACTTCTGTCTAGGCAGTCAGTTGAACTGACTCTGAAGTTCTTCAGCAGTTTAGAAGTGGTAAATTCTTTAAGAGAAGATGTTGCATTTGAGCCATCTATGCCATGAAGAAGAATGTCAAGCTGCCTTGGTGCGCTGCGCTTCTTTTAAATTTCTAAAGAATAACTAATGGTCAAATCACAGATTAGGGAAGGATGCTGTGGGAAAGGCACAAGCTTTGATCTGATGATGGAATATTTTTCTTTCTCGGTAGCTGGTGAATGCAGGAGAAGATGTCCTGGTGTTTTACAATGACAGAGCCTCCTTCCAGACTTTGGTGCAAATGATGAGATCAGAGAGGGATCGGATGGATGAAAACAGCCCACTGATGTACCATATCCATTTAGTAGAACTGCTGGCTGTGTGTACCGAAGGCAAAAATGTCTACACAGAAATAAAATGCAACTCTCTCCTTCCTTTGGATGACATTGTTAGGGTAGTAACCCATGAAGATTGCATACCTGAGGTGAGGGCTGTGTGGAGGCACTGATGTATTTGAGATGTACTGACAGTGGTTGAAAAGGATTTGATATTACTAAATCTGACCTGGGAAGGGTGTTGGTGCAGGTGAAAGATGAGCTGGGAAATTGGATTCCTTTGCTGGTTGTGCTATAGGCAACTTGAGTGAATCTGGACAGCTAACTAAATCCTTTTGTACTCATTTGCTTGCCTTTAAAGTGGGGATGTGATGCTGTACTTGTTTTATAGGGTTATGGAGGCAGGGAGGTTCATGAAGTTTGCTGCTAACCTTGAACAGATTATTCTGCAGAACTGGAAATGATTATTATGCTGACGTTTTGTCTGCAGTAATCTTGACATCTTTTTACTGGATGATGTCTTGCTATTCATGGCACTAAATTTCACCAGTGCTTAAAAAAAAGGAGGAAGTTGAGCTATATATGATTTATAGGGCAATGTTAGTGACAAACTACGTTGTTCATAGTACCATTCAGGTTTTTATTCTTAAATTACTTTTCTTCCCTATACTTTTAGGTTAAAATTGCATACATTAACTTCTTGAATCATTGCTATGTGGACACAGAAGTAGAAATGAAAGAGATTTACACCAGTAATCATATGTGGAAGCTGTTTGAGAACTTCCTGGTTGACATCTGTCGGGTAATGATTCCTGTATCTAGGAACTGAAATCAAAAAGCATAAATGAACCTATTTAGTATGTAGCTATAGGAATAAGTCATAACAGTGCATCAAGGCAGTACACGCCCTTAAACGCAGTGCTTCCTCACATTTATATTTGCCTCCTTTTCCTCATGCCTGTGGATTTCATTAGTCATATTCCATGGAACACATAAGTTTTTTTTTTTTTTTTTTTTTTTTTTTTTTTTTTTTTTTAAGGAAAATATTAAAGTCCCACACCCTCCTTCTTTTTCTAATACCTTTTACTGCTCTGCTGCCTGGCTTGCTTATTCTGGGCAGGATATTTAGCTCCTTCCTGAGCAATAGTCAATGACTTTTGGCAGGTCAGGACAACTTTTTTTCCAAGCTTGGCATTTGAATGGCCATATGGCTTTTTGCCTGGGATTCCAAGTACTTCCCCATACGAAAGCATTACACCTTAGTCCTCCCTACCCTACTATTTTGTTTTCTCTAAGGCATTCTGTTCCCCAAGCATGTTATATGCCAACACATTGAAATAGCAACAGTGTTGGGCTTCTGCTTTTGTGTGTGATCCCAGTTTCATAAATATAATCATTACAAGGAGTTGCATTGACTAGAACAATGTAAAAACAAAAGTTCCAGTCCATAATACTTATCAGTCTGTTTTGGTTAAGCTGCTTTGATCTAACAAATTGTCTTGCAGGCTTGTAACAACACCAGTGACAGAAAGCATGCTGACTCCATATTGGAGAAGTACGTCACAGAAATAGTGATGAGTATAGTCACCACTTTCTTCAGTTCCCCGTTCTCCGATCAGAGCACTACTTTGCAGGTAGGAAGTTAAAGAGAGAGAGCGCAAATATGCTACCAATGCGATTATGTTAGTTTCACTTTGGTTCTGTTTCTAAGTTAAAAAGGAGCATGCATCTTTGTAATGGGGGAGCTGATATTTATTCTTTGTGACCAGGGTGTTTCTTTTGCTGTAGAAGTAGAAGAATTTGTAGATCAGAGTAGAAACATTTTCTGTAAAAGCTGAACTGTTAAATCACATTACAGTCAGTTTTCTGTATACCACAGAGACCATACAGGCCTTTGTGGAGGAAGATTCTACACGTAATTGTTGTGGTTTTGATTAAGAATATCATGCTGCAAGCAGGGATATGATGGCTGTGTCCCTCTTTCTTACTGCTGTTGCATCTGAGGGTTCTGGTCCTGATCCGTGGTCCTTTCTTTGCCGCCACAGGTCAGAGTACAATTGAAGAATAAGATGACATGGGCAGATGTAGGGCAGCAAAGAGAAGCAGTTGTGTTTAGCTGATAGTTTGAGCACGCCAACTGCCTAGCTGCAGTAAAGCAGTAGCATTACAGCAAAACGTTCTCAGGAGGGACTTGAAGAAGGATGATAAAGCCCTTTGGCAAGCCTTCCATGCAGGAGGAGATGATGTTGCATCACAGATGGTAGAAAGATGATTGTTTAAAGAGAACATGCTTTTACAGGAAGATTCTTATTTCCTTTAAAAACAAATTTTCTAAAAGTTCTAGTATTTTTCATTACACTGTCTAATTTTTGATCTTGTGAAAAAGGTGGGAAAATATGGAGGAGACACTTGGAAGGTTCCTACAGTGGCAGAAGATAGGCATTTCTTCCAGTTCCTCCCACTTACTACTTAGAGGAAATAAGGCCAGGAACATCATACAGCAGTGTCAGGATATAACCCTAATATTTTTACTGCGGCATGATAACATTCTTTTGTTTATAAATACCACCTTGGGAGGAGTATGAGTGGAGTGGTCAGATGCCCAAGTGTCTATCAGAAGTCTGGGTATGGTTATTGTCAAAACTTGGTGCAACCTCCTTGCACAAAAGACAGTTGTTCAGAGTACAAACCGCAGGTTTGTGATTGAGTGCAACTGGCAGTGGGTTAGGAAGCATCTGGCTACTAAATGTGGCCGTAAAGGGCATCCAGCAATTTGCCTTATCAGTCCCTCATTGAGGAATTCACGCTAACCCTTTATGTGCGCTGACTGGGTTATGGTGCGCTGCCTGGGTGACTGCAGTGTACCATGCTCCAGGGAAGTGTGTGTAAAACACTGCTGCATGGCTTGCATCAGGTAAAGGCTTACGGGTCCTTGCTGCTCAGTATTAGCAGTAATGCTGCTACTTCTCTGTGATTGACTGTCCATATCTGTTTTGTTAACAGTCTGCCTTCCTTGAGTCACTATGTGTACTCAGCCCATGACTGGATGACTGGTTGCCAGCTTGATCCAGCTGACTGTTTTACGTTAAACAGAGACCTGGCTTTAATAATGCTCAGCCAGCCAGCCTTATTCAGACAAGAAGATAGTTGCGCTGAAAGCAACAGTTGCATTTGGCTAGTGTGCTCTTAAATTACCAAACTGTATGCGTTGCCTGTGAGAGTGGAGATAGCTGCAACAGCTGTGTTTGGGCTGAACAGCTTTATTAGGGCTGTGTCTTAACTGACACAAGTCTGAGGATTTCAGCAGTTGATTTGCTCCTCATGTGACTTTAAAATGTCAGCCACTGTGATATGAGCTTCGATGTTAATTTGTCAAAACTTTATCAAAGAAAGAAGAGAAAGATGAATAATTACCCTTGCCCCCAGGGCTCTGCCTTTGGCTTTTTCTTTCATTTCTGTACCTTATATGCACAGGACCTCCTTGGCTGTCATACCTTTAGTTGTCATCTCTGAGCTTACAGCCTTTGAGTAGACCTCCTTACCATCAGATTTTAGCTATCTGGTTAATTTTAATATCATTAGCTTTTCTCAAACTCTCCCTCTCTCCAGCAGGATGAAGTAACTTATTTTACCTGTTATCAAACATCTTACTTGATAGCTCTTTCGTTCTGTCTTATCCTAGATTTGTCTGTCCTCTACATCTTGGTTTAAGTTACAGTCTCTGTTTCTTTACCCTTTTCTGTCCATCAAACTCTTGTCTGTAACTGGGAATTCTCCCATCTTGGGACTACAGCCACTTGGACTAGCTGGTAGGTCATTCCTCCAAGTCTGATCTTGCTCTCCCCTCAGATTTTGCAAGGCTCTCTGCAGCTGCTTTCACTTCATCACTGTTACTACTTTTTCTCTTGCCACTGTTTTGATAGGTGAATGATCTTTGCTGCTCTCTTTTCTGTTGCTTTTGGATTCAGTTGCTCTCCGTCCCTTCTACTGTGCATTGTCATCTCGTTTCTTCCTATGCGAGCCTTTTCTTGTCTTATGCTCTTTCATGTTATGGCTTGTTTGTCTTAAATTGTACCTTCCTTAAGTCAGGACCAGCCTTGCTTGTTTAAGAAACACCTCGTATGTCTATTACACAATGCAAATATCAAATTAGGAGAAGGTAAATATGTTCAAAGAACAGCTGTCCAAAATTTTTCCTCTTTATCAAGTGCTGTTTTGCTTGCTTGCTTGCCTCTTAAGTATGCTACTGCCCGAAGTTTTCTTTCACAAATCTAGTTGGAGGCATGTGGAACCTGTACTGAATTTCTTACCTGATTTATTTACTATTTTAAGAAAATGCAGCATCTTTTGAAGCTTTTTAGACTGTCTTTAAAACATGAACTGAAAGGAATATATATGTAACTTGAATTCAAAAACACAAGTATCTTCAGTGCCCTTGGAGAATGCTAGTATCTGCCATACTGTTGATGTTTGGTTTGTTTCTAGAAAGAATAATGAGTATTTGCTATCTTTGACTGTTAAATTTTAACTCTTCTTTAGGATATTTCATAATGGTGTTAGTTAATGAACTGATTTAACAGAATCAAGGACTTCTGTTTTCTTTCCTCTAACTTCACTTGTTTCTTAAAAACAGACATCACTTCTGACCAGAATAAAAGAGGTATTTTGCCCACTGATTCCTAAGTCTTGCGGGCTTTGCACTGTGGTGTAGTTCACTTAGCAGATAGAACATGACGTAGGTAATAGGCGTGGAGACATAGGTATTCCCTCTCACTATAGGTTCACTTGAAATACTTAGAAGACTGTCCGCTACAGGTAAAATAAGGGAATTGTTTTACTAAATAACTCCTGTGCAGAACTTTAACAGGATTTTGGTCAATAATGTTTGGATTTTGTGAATATGAAAGAACAGAGCTCATGTGGGTGTATGTTGGAGGAGCTAATCTATCTATAGTGCAAAACCACTTTGCAGAATGAAAGGTTAAAAGCCACACCTTAATTTTGGCTGATCCATAGCAGCTGTAGTATTGCCACTAACTACTGCATGTGTTCAGAATAACAAGCATGCAACTGCTTTCTTCAGTAAATTAGATACTATCTAATACTTGAAATGATGAGTTTTCAACTTCAGAGCTGTGCTCTTAGCCAAGGGCAAAGTCCCACTTACCTGTGGACTATTGAGTCAGCTAGTGATCAATGCTAAAAGAAGATTCTTTGTATGCCAGGTTTGCTGATAACTGATTAAACTGATGAAGATGACTGCCTATTTCTTTTGCTTAGTCAGACTTCAATTGCTAAGGCTTTATGCTTTAGAAACTATTTATTTAATATTTCCTTTCTAGCCTTTGTTCCCACCCTTTCCAATCAGTTGCTGATTGCGTGGTAGATACAGTGTCTACAACATGAAGTTGCCTAACAAATAGATGCAGACTGGTTAGAAGTGAGTGGGCTGCAAAGAATCATGGCCAAAGCTTGTAACCTGTGTTACTTGGAGGTGATGCTGATATGTTTCAGTGTGATGTGATCAGTTAGATTTTTTTCTTCTTTAACTTTGTGTTCTAGACCCGCCAACCTGTGTTTGTACAATTGCTACAAGGTGTGTTCCGAGTCTACCATTGCAACTGGTTAATGCCAAGTCAAAAGGCATCAGTGGAAAGCTGCATTCGGGTGCTCTCAGATGTAGGTAAGAAATGTACCAAGTGGAATCAGATCTAACTGCTGCAAATGTGGTCATCCATTATTTGCTGCTTATACATCATCCTTCCCACCAAAATGTACAGTTTACCTCCAGCAGGTGCTACTTAAATTAACTCAGAGCCAAGGGATAGTGGAAAGCCAGAATTATGTTGGTATATTGTCATGATTGAGCAATAGGTGTTGTCAGTTTAACCTGAAGTGCTTTCTTGATTTAACTTCAAACTCCGCAATCCTATTGATCTCTGGGGAATGATCTGTCTATAATTTAGTGCTGCTTCTCCCAATTTGCTCCGTTTTTAGTACTGAGTAATTTGTAATGGATATGAGGCCAAACTCTATTGAATAGGTGCATGTGTGTTAGCATGCGTGTTGGGTATATGTGTGTGTAAGCACAGATTTCATGCAGTTTGTAGTAAACAGTTCTGAGGTGTGAAAGCCTTTAAACATAACTCTATGGAGAGATATGACCTGTTACTCATGTGTTGAATGTTGCTTTGTTTAAAGTGCATGTGAAGGAGATTGTGGAAGGAATTGCAAGTAGAGCTTGTCTTGTTCTTGTATTGATTGACTCCTTTAGCTCACATATTACAATTCTTACCACCTTTTACTTAATTGCAGCAAAAAGCCGAGCAATTGCAATTCCTGTAGACTTGGACAGTCAGGTGAACAATCTCTTCCTGAAATCTCATAACATTGTACAGAAAACTGCAATGAACTGGCGAATGACTGCAAGGAATGCTGCTCGCAGAGATTCGGTGCTTGCTGCCTCCAGGGATTATCGAAACATCATTGAGAGATTGCAGGTGACTACGCAGCACCCTTTTCTCCTTTAGCCACTTACCTCCTTTTCTGTAGACATGCAAGTATTTACTAAGTAGAAAGATATTTCAGTATTAACTAGTCAGAATGCCGCAAGGTAATTGAGTTAGCTAATGCTGAATGTAATAATGTATATAAAATCAAACATAAACCATTGCTTCCAGAAAGGTAATTGAACATTCACAGCTAATGAGTATAGCTGTTTGGCCCTAGAAGACAATGGTATTTTAAGTTAGTGGTTCTTGTTCCACTTTAGCTTGAAATAAAACTTCCCTTTATTAAAGTAGGACACTCTTTGTTGCAGCTTTCCAAACCCTTCCAGTGTTTTGCTCATTGTACATCAAAACTCTTAGTATAACGAAAAGTACAACAGCTCTGTCTGGAAACCACTGCAGAACATGAAATGAATGAATGAATGGACCCTTGCAACCAAAGTCATTTCCCCCAAAATAAAGCATGTGCATTTTTATACTGTTTCTGCTCAAAAGGATGTAATGCTTTGTGTTACAAATGGAGACTAATGTGTTATACCTGTATTTTATGTTCAGATCTGTAGGAGATTCAGTAAGGATTGTTTTTTTATATACTAGATAATAGTCATTATTTTGATTTGTGCCTTCATCCTTTTGAAGATCCAGTCTCTGTTCAAAAGGCTTTCTGGCAAGCGGTCTTAACTAACTTTACATAAGCTTATAATGTAATGTAAAAACACCGCCCAACTCGGTCTCATTGAAGTAGTTCCTTGCTTTTTAGCCATTCTTGTCTGTCTGTCCATGTCAATTTGATTAAACTTTCTATCTGGCTTCCTGTGCATCTCAGTATTTTCTGCTTATTTAAGTATTAAGATGAGTGTGGTCTTAAGGTAGTTACAGCTTTTCAAAATGCTGATGAAAAGGGGAAGTATTTTGGTTTTGCATAATTTTACCAGTAGTACTTTTTTATCACTTTGTGTAAGCATAAATATCCAGATCGCTATCACAAAGTTTCAATGCAGCTATGAGTGTACATTTTTCTGTCTTTCTCCTGTATGAACAAGAGCCATCTAAAAGATGGAGATGGAACAGGAATCAAGTAATCTGGGGCACTGCTGAAAATCCTCTTAAAGAAAATTATTTTTTTTTTTAAAAAGGGAAGTCTTACTTGGCCCAACTCTAACGTCTTTAGTCTGTAGAATCTGTCTAAGCAGGACAGACTTCACTATTCTTTTTTACAGTGTTTTTTAAGCATATAGATCTATATGCGTTTAATGTTTAAAATCTTGATGTGGTTATGTTCCAGGACATAGTGTCAGCCTTAGAGGACCGCTTACGGCCTCTTGTCCAAGCAGAGTTATCCGTACTGGTAGACGTACTTCATAGGCCTGAACTGCTCTTCCCAGAGAATACAGATGCAAGAAGGAAATGTGAAAGCGGAGGTTTCATTTGCAAGTAAGTTGTTTTGGGAAGTCTGGCTTGTTGAAGTGTTTTTGTTTGTTTGTTTCCTCCCAGTTTTCCAATGCCCTGTGGAATGATGCCTTCTTGTCTGGATTTATATAAAGCACAATATTCTGTGATATGCAATTTGCCCTTGAAAAGATAAAGCTCTTTGCCTGGGAGTGGAGGAAGACTGACTGATAGGCCCTCACAGCTGATCCTTGTAAACCTCTGCATTTGTGCAGCATATAAATGTAATGAGCAGTAGTATAAGTGAGCAAAATTTCTTACACCAATCCCCATTATTCAGTCTTCCATCTTCAACCGTAATTGTGTTTGCAAGATACTTGTCCTTGTAGCACTTTCTGCTGGAGTAGTGTGACTGAATCGGTTGGTGTCACATGCATCACTTTAATGCACAAGTTTAGAGGAAAGGAAAAGGCAAGATTATAGGTTCATTTAAAGACATTTCAGATCCAGATTCAGGTTCTCACATCACCTACTAGAGGAGCATGCTTTTTGTTACAGATTGTAGACAGTTTAAGGACATTAGTTATCTAACTTGGGTGGCACAGCTAGATGGTAAATGCTGGGCAGAATGGATTTCTAATTGTTCTGTCCAGGACTCTCAGTATGTTTTTTTTTTTTTTTTTTTTTTTAACAAACTAGTACGCAGAGTATTCTTTTTCTTGCTGTAAGTGTTTGTTTTGGAGAACCATCAAATCTTCAATTCCACTGCCCTCTCTGCTGATTCCTTTCTCTCTGTAGTCAGAAAGGTTTTATATGACTGTTCTCTAGCCAGGAGGACTGGAGTTTCCTTCACAGCTTCAGTGAAGTCCAAGGTAGCTTGTTAAATACTGCTCTTGAGAGAATATTCACAGGATCATTGTATAGTGTTATGAGAAAACCATGTTTCAGTTCAACTGTTGATTGTAGTTTAAAACAATCAAGTAAGATAGAGACACACACATTTCTTTTCCCATTTTTAGAAATACTAGTACTGAAATGAACTATGATCACTTGGTTATTTTCAGGTTAATAAAGCATACTAAACAGCTGCTAGAGGAGAATGAGGAGAAACTATGTATTAAAGTATTGCAGACACTCAGGGAAATGATGACCAAAGATAGAGGCTATGGAGAAAAGGTATGTAATTTACAGTTCATCATTCTCTGTTCATGAGTCTTCATTATTAAGTGAAGAAAAATAAAATTGTGGCTCTTTCAAGTTGAGGTTTTTACATGCAAGCGTTTCTGTACTTGATCAGGAGCAAAACATTTTTAGTCCACTAAACTTCATATATAATTTGAAAGGTAAGTTTGTTTCAGTTGCTTTTTTACTTTAGACTTGCAAGTTTAAAGCCAATTCCTGTGGTTGCTGGCACTATAAAAAATATTTAATTTGATTACCTTTTTATGAAGGATGTAGCCTCTGTCTGTTCTCTGGGTCTAGGTGACTCTTCATCAGGTCACATAACATTGCAATAGAGGTTTTTTGTGGTATAATTTTAATTTATGTGCATCTGAGTCATCAGAATTATAGATGGAAACTGTACACCCACCTATGTTTGTTTCTTTCCCTTTACTTGCATACAACTCCTTTTGTCTTGCTGAGAAGAATGATACAAAGACTGAACAGATCTGTTTGTAGCTACAGAAAAACAATCGTGTGTGTATATGCCTTTGTTTCTGTACCCAGTCACTCCTGCATTCAATCTCAAAAACCTAATCTCTCCCCTTCATTTTTAAGCAATATAGACTATTAATGTGCCCTGTGGTAAGTATACAGGAGATATACTGTAGTTGGAGAGCTGTTTAACATGATTGTTGTTATAAAATTGTGGGAAAATAGGAAAGATGGTTTTTTGAGAGGGGTTTAATATCAATTTTCCCTTTTGGAATCACTGCAGAGGAAGAACCCATTGTGTTTTCCATATGTGAACTAAAAATAGACACACATTGATTCCAGACTAAGAGAATGTGCAAAGATTTACAAATATAAATTCTTAGAGGAAAATGGTGTGTTTCTGACTTGATTTTATTTATATTGAATGTTTGCCTTGCTGCACAGATAATTTTAGATATGTGACAAAAGTATGCGAAGGAAAGAACTGGGATAATACACCCTCCTGATGAACTGACCCTCAAACAATTCAGAATTAACAGTCTGAATTAAGGAGGGAAGTAGTTTTGCGAATGGACAGTTAATGGAACTGGGAATCTGTGGTTGGGAGCTGATAGCATCTCCTGTCACGTTCTAACTTGCAGTAGGGTATAAAGTTGTTGGATAGTGCTGTGTTTACAGTGTAATAATGCAAAAAACTTTAGAGATCAGACAGCTTCTTAGTAGTTGTTTATATCTGTATCCCCAAAGGAGGCTGAGAAGCATCTGCTCAGCGCTTCTGAGCTTGCAGAGGGCAGGGGAACCAGTAGAGTTGCTGGGCTGAACGGCAGCTGGATGCTGCACATGGCCTCTACCTGGTCTGGCCAGCTTAGCTGGAGCGCAGAAACCTGGAGGAGGGAGGGTGGATGCCTTGGAAAACACCTGAAGGGCAGGGATGGCCCGTCCTGGGCTCCTGCCTCATCAGGGAGGGCTGCTCCAGGTGCTGTTACTACCCTGGAATCTCAGTAATCCTGCCTGTCTGCTGCTGCTTTTCCTTTCCTCTAGAGCTACAGTACTACCTGGGGATTTTTTTTCACCTTGCAGTAGCAGTACTTTTGAATAAACTCATTTACCTTTGGGAAGTGCCCTAACCAGCTGCAAGGAAGAAGTATGTAGATGTAGGATGAGAAGGGGAGTGGGATAAATGCAGCAACTGCATGGAAGTAGCTTTGCTTTTGTGTGTTAATTTCTGCTGAGGTGGCCTAGTTTGTGCTGAGTTGTAACCCCCTCTCTGCTAAGCCCTGCTGCAACTTTTGTTCCCCTCAGCAGCCCCACGGCTATAGCTTGAAGTCTTCAGCCTGTATATCCCTTTCCTAGGACACCTGTAAGATAACGCAAGTCTGATCTGGAAGGGGACTAGATGGAGCCTGTTCTAGCAAGAGAGAGTTGGGCTAGATGATCCTTTTTAGCAAGTGTTAAATGCTGATATTTGCCTTGCCCAAAGCCAGGACAATGAAAGGTTAAGCATAATCATAGGTTTGGCTTTACACTTCATTGGTAAATTCATCACTGTACAGTCTCCTATCCATTAAAAACAGCTAAGAGAGACTGGTCAAGATCAGCCTAAGTAATACAAAGGGTGGCTGCTCTTTTATTCAGCAACACAATCCAAATGGAAGGAGTTCCCTACCTTCTTTTAGTGCAGTATGCCTCTTGAAAATCTTTCTAAATAAAAATTCATTTTTAGGAATTCCTTAGAATTTCTGGCAAACTTGGTTCAAGCAATATTTCTGGAAGATTAACTTATGCGATTACAGACCGTGGAGAACTCTAAAAAATTTGAAGAATCTTCAGTGGGCAGAAAATGTATTAATTTCTGAAACAGTGGATCAGTTGCATAATGCAAGGCAAGAATATGTTTGCTTGTGAGGTGGACTTCTGAATATGAAAAGGCAGCTGATTGCTCACTGATAGACTGCTAGCAGTAGAACAGATTCCACTCTCTGGCTGTGAGGAGTATAATTGTACTTATTCTTCCTTGTGACTCATGTAACTGTATTTAATTGCCACTTAAAAGGCTATACCTTTGTTTTTAATATCATCCTGCAGTATATTTAAATAGATAAATCATATGCTCCTATCCTAAATACAGGAGTCCCTAGGTACCTAAAGGTGGCCAAGCTTACTTTCTTGTGACAACTATATCAATCATGCAAGCAATGTTGCTGTGGAAAAAGATGCTCACAGAATTGACAACAGTCATAATACTTTTTTTTTTTTGCTGTATGTGGCCATAGTAGTAAAAAGGTTACTCAGCCATTATCTCCTCTGCTTCAGGAAGTGAAGACTTGACATTTGTGTATTTTATACATCTTTTCCTAAACTCCTGCAAAGTCTTGCAAGCTCTGTAAGTTTTTAATTTGAAACAGCAGCTAAATTTATAATTTTGTGCCTATATGGTTTAGTGCATATACCTTTTCACATCTTACTTTTTTGCACTTTCCCGGATGGGATACACCCACGGGTACTGAGGGAGCTGACGGATGTTGTTGCCAGGCCGCTCTCCATCATCTTTGAAAGGTCCTGGAGAACTGGAGAGGTACCTGAGGACTGGAAGAAAGCCAGTGCCACTCCAGGCTTCAAGAAGGGCAAGAAGGAGGACCCAGGCAACTATAGGCCTGTCAGCCTCACCTCCATCCCTGGAGAGGTGATGGAACAGCTCATTCTGGATGTCATCTCCAGGCATATGGAGGAAAGGAAGGTGATTAGGAGTAGCCAGCATGGATTCACCAAGGGGAAATCCTGCTTAACCAATGAGAGAGCCTTCTGTGGTGGACTGACTGGCTGGGTATATGAGGGGAGACCAGTGGACGTTGTGTACCTTGACTTCAGCAAGGCTTTTGACACTGTCTCCCATCACATCCTTTTAGATAAGCTCTCGAAGTGTGGGTTAGGTGAGTGGACAGTGAGGAGGATTGAGAACTGGCTGAAAAGAAAGACAGAGCTCAGAGGGTCGTCATTGGTGGCGCGGAGTCTAGTTGGAGGCCTGTGGCTAGTGGTGTCCCCCAGGGCTCAGTACTGGGTCCCATCCTGTTCAACTGCTTCATCAACAACCTGGATGAGGGGGCAGAATGCCTCCTCAGCAAGTTTGCTGATGATACCAAGCTGGGAGGAGTGGCTGATACACCTGAGGGCTGTGCTGCCATTCAGAGAGACCTGGACAGGCTGGAGAGCTGAGCAGAGAGGAACCTCCTGAGGTTCAACAAGGGCAAGTGCAGAGTCCTGCACCTAGGGAGAAATAACCCTAGGCACCAGTACAAGGAGGGGGGCTGACCTTCTGGAGAGCAGCTTTGCAGAGAAGGACCTGGGAGTGCTGGTGGATGACAAGTTGACCGTGAGCCAGCAATGTGCCCTTGTGGCCAAGAAGGCCAATGGTCTCCTGGGGTGCATTAGGAAGACTGTTGCCAGCAGGTCGAGGGAGGTGATCCTGCCCTTCTACTCAGCCCTGGGGAGGCCTCATCTCGAGTACTGTGTCCAGTTCTGGGCTCCCCAGGACATGAGAGACATGGAGCTACTGCAGAGAGCCCAGCAGAGGGCTACGAAGATGATCAGAGGGCTGGAGCACCTGCCCTGTGAGGAACAGCTGCGAGAGCTGGGCCTGTTCAGCCTGGGGAAGAGAAGACTGAGGGGGGATCTTATCAATGTGTGTAAGTACCTGAAGGGAGGGTGTCAGGGGGATGGGTACAAACTCTTTTCAGTTGCCCCATGTGACAGGACAAGAGGCAGTGGGCAGAAATTGGAGCACAGGCAGTTCTGCCTGAGCGTGAGGGGGAATTTCTTCCCTGTGAGAGTGACGGAGCACGGGAACAGGTTGCCCAGAGAGGTTGTGGAGGGAGTGTACTGCTCTGGAGATATTCAAGGCCCGCCCGAATGCAACCCTGTCTAACATGCTGTAGGTGACCCTGCTGAGCAGGGAGGTTGGACTAGATGATCTCCAGAGGTCCTTCCAACCCTTCTGACCTTACTGATCCTATGATTCTACTTTTTATTTTTTTTTAACTGTGGATTTGAGTTTTCTGTTATGCAGATCAAGAAAGTCTCATCATTCCTCCTTTTCCTGATTTTCCTGTTTTTTCCCTTCATTTACACAGGTCTGGTGTGGGATTTTTTGAGGCTTCAGTTCTACCCTCAGTTGAGTTGCTCTTAACTCAGTCCCGAGTTCCTAAATCTCTAATCCCTGTAATTTGCTAGTGGTCACTGCTGACAGAACTGAGAGCACATTACCTGAGCAGCGTTCAGCCAAAGAGTGCAAAGGAAGATTTTCTTTTTCTTTTTTTTTTTTTTTTTTAATGTATTGTGTGACTTGCTATAATACAGCATAGTACTCATTGAAACAGTCTGATATATAAAAAGACTGTACTCCTACCTCCTACCCTTGCGCTTAATCTTCCAGCATGAATAATAAAAACGCCACATCCTCCTAGCCCTGTCCTCGTCCCTTTTGTAGGGGGGAGCCGTAATGAGTGCTGCATTGTCTGATTCTGTGAGCAAAGACCTCCATGAAACAGCTGGGGTTCCTCTGCAGTGTGCTAAAAGGGTGTTGAGAACACAGATGTACAGAAGCTTGTGGGAAGACTTAAAATTTTACATATTGCTGAAGACTCTTAATCTTGGCTTGCACTCAAGTTCTTGCAGTGATGGGTAGCATACTGTGGTATATTTAATAGGCTGAAAACTTTACTACATTAACTGTGTAGACTAGACCCAAGTTTATTACTTTACTGAAACATCATTCATACAAATCTTTCTGGATGCCTATTGGAAGATTAAGTTCAGTTGTACAGTTCTATATTTTAAAACTTTGTTTCTATTCCCCAAATCAAACTCCAACTTCTGCTATGAAGACCCAAAGATGCCTAATGTTGCTTACAGCTCACGCTAGGGATGACTCTTATGCCCACGGCTGAAGTTCTTGGATCTTGATCAGCCAGCCCATGTGGTTTGTTGGTTGGCATAAGACCAAAGCCACTGTGCATCCTGTCTCCTGTGTGCCCTGGCGCAGTGCCTCCAGGAGTGTCAGCTCCGTAATACACCAACTTCCCAGGAACTTGCAAATGTCACTAATGCCTGCTGGAAAATAGTCACAATGTTAGACAACAGCATTAAAGCATTAAATAATTTATAAGATCCTAACGTGAAATGTATTTGTAATTTCTCTTACTAATGCTTGCTTTCAATTTTTCCTCCCTCTTTCTTTTCTGGCAGATTACCATTGAATTGGATAATGCTGAGGTTTTAGTTTTATTTATTTTCTACGGTGTTGTTTCTATGGTGTTTGTTTTATGAATAGCACTGTGATGTGTCCTGTTGTCTCTTCAGCACTGACTCTTTTGATACGTATGCATTGTGTCAGTGAATCAGTTGAGTTTTTAGTCTGCCATGTGTCTATGCTGGGAATTGTTACCATAACTAATTCCATATGATATTACTTTGAATATCAGTCCAAGTATAGTTATAATTTCTGGCAGTCTGCGATCATCTGTTGTCATAATAGTTCTCATAAAGTTTAGGACCAGATACGAGTGCCTTTGAAATATAAACTGCAGTAAGCACGATTAGAAAGTTGTCATTTAGCCCCCCACAGTGATTACTGCGTACTCTACGAAAAGGTTCTTTTAGCCATTTGAAAATCAAGGTACTGAGTTTTAATGGCATTCGTGTGTAACTTTGAAAAAATTGTCAAAAGCCAGCTGGAGAAGACCCTAAATGATTTGTCTTTACTTAATGACTAGTGAGAGTCATTACTCATTTCCCAAGGTACTTCATGCACATGAGACTAAAAAGGGCAGGGCCCTTCTGTGGAAACTGTATGGCTTTCTTTACAGAAAAAAATGACTCTCATGCTATTCATGAAGATACCTAGCTATCTTTCCTGTTGCATCTTAGTCAGGTTTGGTGTATACAGCCGCGTAAAATGTTAGGATGTGTTACAAAAGCAGTGTGGTGTAACTTTATGAAAATTACTGACTTCTAAAGCTAGCTTCCAATCATAAAAAACGTCGTTTCAGTTGGCAGTACAACAGCCCGGTTCATGTTTATGCTATATGCAGTTGTTTAAAAGGTGGAAAAGCCTTATTTGAATGAGGACTTCAGTTTAACTGAAATTAAGCTTTCTAAGGACTTTAAGTGGTCTGTTTTGTTGAGACACTATTATATAGGGGTAGAATTAGTTGAGTTTAGCTTTCTGTGTTGCAGTAGCTTCCTCAGGCATCTCAAAAAGAAAAAAAAAGTAATATGAACACTACATTTGAGATTCTTTTTGCATAAATGTATAATTCTGTGAAAGTGATTGATTGGTGCTTTATTCTACTGAAATACCAGGGGAAAAAAACATTTTCCTCTTTGTAGCTTGTTTCGTGCATTCTCTCCCAAGCCAACCTTTTATTTGGAACAAAATTCAACCACTTAATGCTTAAAATGTTACTCTTATTTAATAGAATAGATAATGACATATGCTGTAAATTATTTTCTGTAAAACTTCTGGAAATTCATCAACTGAATTTATCTGTGTGGACTTCATTTTGAGAACCAAGTAATATTTGAGGATCTCAGCTGTTGAAATGGATTTGAGAACCTAGCTGTTGGTCACAAAAGTAGACCTCAGCAAGCATGTCCCGCAGTGCTTGAGTTGAAAGACTTCTGGAGGGGAGAGTTTAAAAAAAACCTAATTTCTCATGAGAACAAACCAGAGTAGTATTTGGGGGGGAGGGGGGGGTTGTAATTTTTTTTTTTTAACCTGTGGGTTGGGACAGTAAAGCTCCAGCTTTGCCATGTTCCTATGTCACAAGTCAGTACCATCACCTCTGTCTGCTCTGAGGTTCCCTCTTTAGTAGTTCTGACTACTTTGGAGCAGAAGCTCCATTCTGTGTCTGTGATGCCTTTCCTGAAAGAAAAAAAAATATTTCAAGAGTCTTCCATCAAAAGTTTCAGTTACAAAGAAACTGCATTTTCCAATGACAAACTTTCATGAGAAAATCTTTAATGAGAGCTACTCAGAACATTCAGTCTGCTGTTCATGGCAGTCTTTTACTTTTAGCATGCATTTCCTGTTAATTTTCATAGAAGAAAACTGATGAGCACGATGTGTTTAGAGAGTGAGTCTCGCTTCTGTTCTGCGTGATCCTTGTTTCTTGTGGTGGAAGGCCGCTTACTCTAGTGGAATTGCTTCTGAGCTGGAAGAGAATGAGGAGGCTCAGGTGTGTCTCCAGGTGTCACACCAAACTTAATATTGGTTAGCTACAGGGGTGCTTTAGTGTCTAACCTTTTGTGTAATATATTTTTTTTTCTTTTCTTTTATTTTTTAAACTAAGATTTTTTTTTCTCTTCTTACCTGAGAACTGAAAATACTTCACCAGGGATGTGCTGTTTTTGAATAGTTCATCTGTAGCATGTTAACATTTCTATCAAGTGCTAGCCCCCTTACATTTATATGGTACTACAGCTTCCTGGAGTAAAGTATATAATTCATCTTGGAGGAACTTCAGACAGAAATTTGAATTGTTTAATTGCAAATTATTTCATAATATGAAAATCTCCCCCTTTAGTTGCTGGGTGTAGTCTGCTGTCTTTGCCTGTGATAAATCAGGCAGAGTGTGCAGAGCAATTCAGAGTTTGGTCTGAAGGAAGCGAAGGAGGAAGGTTCCTTGGTGGAATGGTGCCCTGGATGGAGCAGGTGTGTTTACAACTCAGAAATGAGCATCATCTGTTCATAAGGAGGATTTCAGACTGTGGTTCGAATCACTGAGAATTCTCAAAGGAAATCCTTGTGTTTCCTCTTTTTTTTAATTATTAATTATTTATTTTTTATCCCCCTGGCAACTGTAAACATTTAGGGCAAAGAATAAAAGAACACAGAAAGCTCCATTATTGATAAAATTATTAACTTCCCTGTCTGTCAAGCTCTAGGTAGTTTAATTTTTCTGATCAGCTGAAATGCTTCTTGTTCCCCCAGGATAAAACCATATTAGAGTAACTGTCCTGTGGCATAGCTGCATTATAATTTCACAGTATGTAGATGAGATTGCATGTGTACATAGATCTATGTATCTTACAGTCACTACTGCAAGATAATTTTAGTGGGGGCTTCAGATGCACTTACGCAATGAATTTTAATAATAAAAAAAGTACATCTATTATCAGATGAAGTAGAAGGTAAGTTGAAGTTGGAGACACTTTCTGTCTGCGGACAGGGAGTGCCCTTTTCACTGGTGAATAATGCTGGAATCCACCGTGGCATGCCGGAAATCCCCTGCAAAACAGGAAGAATTGTGACTGCCTGTAACCATACGTGTCAGTCGGCACCTCTGTGTAACAGTAGCTGGCAAATCTGATTTTCTGAAGTACTTGCAATACTAGAGAAGTGCTGTGGAAATGAAGGGAAGGAGTAATATGTTTTAATCCAATTGGCCTTACACTGGCCTAGTTCATTTACTTTCTCTTAAGGGATTTATCTTAAAGGTAGCTTTTGGTGTCATTGTTGGAAAGGAGCAGCAGGAAGGAATCTCTGTCCTCTAGGGAAGGTGGTATGATGTGTCACTTGTTTTTAACATCTGTTAATATGGTCTGAAGACCATGAACCTTCCTGGTACTACTATGGTGATAGAATTTTTAAGCTTTCACAGGTGTTTTTCAAAATCTGCAACATCTAGTATTGAGGGCAGCCCTCACAGTAAAGGTTTCTTCTGGAGACAGAAATTATGATATACTGAAAATGAAATTTATTTTTTCACTATTGCCAAAACACTCAGGTTCCTGTAAACTGTTAACATGCACAGACCTTTGGGATGGGGTATGTATAGACTGTTATTAAAAGAAAGAGCAAAAAAGGTGTCTTGGAAGGTGGAAGAAAAGCATGATTGGTTTTAATAGAAAACCAAAACCAGGTGCTGCTCTGGGTATTCAAGTCATGATCTTAGGGAGCTGTATGTTCAGAGCTTGTCTTTCTGTTTCCACTCTGAGCTCCTGGTGCTGCAACTTTGTGAACTTTGCAAACTAAATTTTTCTCAAGTGTTGTCAACTGTGAATCTTGACACGATTGCTTTTAGCTCAATCCATAACCTACAATGAAGTCCAAACACCATATAAGTGCAGATTTTGTAGTGCTCCAAATCTCAGGTTGAGATGATTGCATGAATCTTAGGTTCTCTGTGATCCAGGAGCACGACTCCAGTAGCAAATCACTCCCCCACTCTAAAGCATCTCTGCCTCTCACGCCAAGTTTGGGGTCTACTTTCCTTGGATTTAGGTAGGTGCCAGGAGTCTTTAGGCACTAAGATGTATGTGCCCCGAAGAAAGGGGCTGGTACTACGGAAGGGTGAGTAGGGAAGAAGTGTTAGCCTTCTCCTGCAGGTGGCATTCGCATGATACCAAATGTGACTGGGAGATGTCCTACTTTATTTTTCTTTTTTCCTCCCTACATTGCGGTGAACTGCTCCATTGGGCACCTGCCAACATTCAAGCAGCAGTTACATAAGAGGAGCTTTTTTTCCTGGAATTTAGGCCTGCTGCTGATGTGTGACCTTCAGCAGTAATTGCCAATAAACGTGGTGGAGCTGTTTACAGTTACTTCAGCCTGTGCTGAGGCTGCCAAGAGCCGAGGCTGCAGCGGTAGCTGCTGCGGTTGTACGGCTGCTGGTTCTTCTCAGGATAATGCTGTTCCCATATGATTGGATCTGCTTTTTTATTTTTCAAATTGTCTTCCTGAAGAGAGAGCTCAGTCAAACTCGTTCCTCTGCAGAGCTGGTGGTGATCTGTCCCTGAGCCTAAATCCCGGGCAGGGATGATCCCTGGCCCATCGTCTTTGCACATAGGTAGCAAAAACCAAAAAGATTAGATCCAGCAAATCTCCAAGCACCCTGAGTTTGCACTGTAGTTATTTAGCTCAGAAGACTTTTACCATTTGTAAATAACTGATATAAGTAAAACTTCTATTAAAAGGCCAATGGGTTTGTTGGATTAAGTAATGACATCTGTTAACTTCTTTATTCAGTTAATAAACAGTATCCAGCAAAATACACCTGCAAACCTAGTTGATACAGTTTTGGATTTGGGACTTTTTTTATGTCTTCACTTTGGTCTTGAGGTTTCAAGTAGGTGAAAAGAGAACTGAAAATACTGCTTCAAAGGGTTTCACTGAAATAACCTTTTCAGTGATGTTTATCAATGATAAACTGTAAAACTACATTAGAACAGTTGCGTAAGGTGCAAAATATGTCCTATTTTGTGGATCTTTTAATTGGATTTGGAAGATTTTTTTAATCTTCTAAGTGCTGGAGAGAAGCAATTGTAAATTATTTTCCTGGTAGAGAGAGTTTACCCCACAGTCATTTCTCTTGTGTATTTTGCATTTGGACAGTGCTTTACTTGTTATGTCTCAAGTAGAGGAAATGCAGGCTCTAATAAATTTTTGTGGGCTGCCTTTTTTTTTTTTTTTTCCCTCTTCACAAATGCTGCAATCTTTGGACTGTTTTTATTGCACAAATTAGAACTGTAATTTGTAAGCTCTTTGAAACAGGAGACTGGAGTGTTTCTTATAGTAATTTGTTAAAATATTTGCACCATGTTAACAGCAGATTAAAGCTACCAGTGTAAAATGTGTAGCAAAGGTAGTTTTTATTTATTTACTGTAAATGGCTTGAAAGATTGAGAAGAGGAGCAAGTGAGATTTAATTCCCACTGAAGGTCAGTGGCATGTAAGAGACTGAGCTCTTTAACTTGAGGAAACCTAGACCAAATAAAACATGCCTTTGATACTGCAAACTCTGGAAAATTAAAGAAGGATTGGCCGTATGTGTATCTTGGTGACCTTTCAGCTTAGACACTGGCAGTCTATGGGCCAAATTTCCCACCTGGAGGTCTGGCAGTGCACAGAGGCTCTGCAGATGCAGGGAGGTGGGGCGAGGGGAAGTTCAGCCACCTCCCTGATCCACGTGTGCGTGCATGCGCACGCATGTGTGCAGAGGTGAGCAGGCGTAAGCGTGTGGTTGCAGGTGTGCCACATGGTGCGGCTGCCCCCCTCCTCTCTCTGCAAATCCTGCAGGCCATGCACGAGAGCTGCAGGAGCCATGCACCGTAACAGAATACTGTTCCACATCTGACACTGATGCTTAATTTATGTCAGTGTAAAATCCTCTGTTGCATTCTAAAAATATAATGCATGGTAACTTTGATACGGATCTGTTACAATGATGAACTGTAATGTGGGAAGAATTTTTCAAGCAGGTTCAGTGCTTTTGGTTCTCAACTATTCCCTGCTGCCCTGAAACTTATCCATAGCAAGTCAAATACATTTTTGACAAACACACCTACGTATCGTCTGCAGAGGCTAAAATTTCCCATCCAATACAAATTTTTTCTCAGTTTTACAAGGTAACGATACTGGCTTTACGAAGGAGGATTTGCAAGTAAATAACCTACACTGGTGGATATTTCTCTTCTCATGGAGTTCATCTGTCATTATCGAAGAATTATGAAGACCAGCCAAATAATTTGTTCTAACTTATTTTCATGAATCAGGACATGAATAAGAACACTTTGCTTTGGGTATTTCCAGTAAGAGCGATAGTGAATATATCCTACAGAGAAGGGAAATTCAGAAGAGAGGAAAGAAGTGGAAAGGGTCTTCTAGGATTGTATTTAAACAACCAATCCTAACTTCAGTGCCAGTTGATACAGGAGATGATAGTGTAAGAATTAAGGTAGATAAAGTAAAGGGCAGTAATTTGCTAATAAGCTCTATTGCAGATCTTTATTACTATTCTTTACATCTGGATATACAACCTAGCTATCAAAAGCTTAATTTGATATTTGACTGATTGACTGTGTAGTTTTGTTTTTTCCTTATTTCCTCTGTTATGCCAAATAGGTCTCCGCATCACCCCAGTAATTAGATGATTTATGCATGAAATTGGGACAGTTTTGGAATTCACAGATTTTGAGACCAGAAGGGACCATTAAGTAATTTAACTTGACTTCCTACCCAGTGCAGACATCTCGTTTCTCCCAGTTGCTTCTGTGTTGAGCCAAATACATTCAATTTGACTAAACTGCTTCAAAATACTCGGTGTTGATCTTGAAGACCTTCAAAGATGGATGTCTGTTTATAGCAGTGCATTGCACTAGCTAGTCATCTCTGTGTCTGCTTTAGAGTGCCCAGATAAAAAGTGGCCTTAAGGAGACATGATAGTTTGGAAACTGGCATGGAAGTGTGAAAGTCAGTGTGAGGTTTGCCAGCATGTTTGTCATTTCAACTTAGAGATGGTCTGAAGTGGAGGAAATGGGTTTGTGCTCTTATGTGCGCTGTCCATTTTACGTCAAAATTACAAAGCTTAGTGAGGCTGAAGAGAAAAGGATTGGGTTTTTGAAAGCATTTCTAAGCTCACATAACATGCAACTTTTCCTGATGAGATTATTTTCCACCTGTTTTTTTTTTTTTTTTAATATTACAATATGAGATTTTTAATATTACAATATGAAATTTTTTTCTATCCTCTTTTACTGAAACCATTCCTGGGAGGACACCCAGTCCATATGAATTGGAATCTCCATCTACTTTGTAAATGCATTTCAAGCTTGTTCAGAGAGCCTTTGTTTTAGGTGTTTACTAGATAGGTGAGTTAAAATATCAAGAGAAGTAATCCTGAGTCTTTAAATGAAAATCTTTCTTCGTTTCCTCAAACCCTTTCATTTTAGGTAAAGTACTTATTGTTTGAATTTTCTGTGAAAGATTGGCTTATACAAATTTGGTCTTTTTTTTAAGCAAATGAAACCAACTTTCACACCTTCCTCAAAACTGTAAAAGATAGACAAAAATCTCTTCTACATGTGCACTCTATTTTTAGATCCTCATTCTGAGGAGTAACAAGTTCACATGAGCTCTCATTGACTTTAGTTGTTGAGGTGGATCTGCTCTTGAGTCAGATAAAGACCATTCTGGGAAACAAAATGTGCAGATTGTCTAGGAAACCCTAACGTATCTGTTGGGGAAACGAATGTTAGAAGCATTCCAGTCACCAATAGGTCAAAGAAATTGTGATTCTCCTATTATGGGTAGTGAAGAGAGCTTTATTCAGCAACCTGCAGGAATGGAAACTTCAAAAGAAGGAGGAGTTTTTATACAGTAAGTTGAAAGGAACTTTTCCTACTGCTAGCAAAAAGGAAGACTACTGCACTTTTCTCTGACCCTGCCACCCATTACATTTTAGTTTAAAAGCTGGCTGCTGTATCTGTGGTGCTCACCTGGCCTCTATTAGTGAAGTGTGTTGGTATTTTACACACTTTAATGTCCTATTTCCCCTTCCTTCCATCCATCATGCTTAACAGGTGGAGAACTGAGGTGTAGGGAGGCACAAGAAAGTTAGCAGAATTACTTACTCATTCTACACTTTCTCTATGTTCAATTCTCCTTGTGAAGTAATTAGCTCATACTTTAAGTTTGTGGAAGTGGTACTGCAAAGGATATCACAATAACTATAACTCAATAATTCTATGCTACTTTAGCTCACTTTGCCTCACAATTTCAGTATTTTGGGTTTATGCTCTTACTGAAAGAGTGTTGAAGGCCTAGGTAAGTTGAAATGCTCCAGCGGAGCATTGCCTGGTGCAGCCCTGCTGCCTGCAGATGAGTTTGGGCTGGGTTCTGTCATGCTGTTCTAGCTATACGTGCTGTCACTGTCAAAGGGGGAAGGCACAGAAATTTGCTAACTAAAATGCTTGCTTTTCCCTTCTCAGTTTAAGTTGAAAAGATCAAATTAATTGCATGCTGATTCTTTATCTCTGCCAGTTTTCAGTCGCAAAATATTCATATATGTTTGAATTTGTGGCCATGGCATAAGCCTGAGAATAAAGGAGGTTTCGCATTTGGAATCGAGATTCCAATGTGTTCTCTTGTCCCATCGTGTCTATTTGACCTCTCTGCTTCAGTTTCCCCTTCCCTGGAAGGGAAGGTACCTAATTTCCTTTAGAGCAATATGCACATTTTACTCGCTGTTGCGGATGAGATGACTTAGTAATAACAGGAATTTTTTGCTTTGTTCTGAAGCAAGCTGTACTGACTGTGTCTGCAATCCAAACAGCGCACCCAGACTAACTAATGACTTGACATGGCCTTTCCAATATCCAGCCCACAAGCAACAAGGGTGTACTCGATAACGTGCACTCGGCAGGAACTGTGTGTTCCTCTGCATAAACGAAGTTCTTCCTGTTAACTTTTGCTTCTCTGGCTTAAATACTGTGTTCCAGTCTGACCATGAAAGAAACGGTTTCCATACTTGTGAGGTTTCCAAGAGCGGTGACAATGCAAGGAAATGGCATACCAAAGGCCATGCGAGTTAGCCGAGAGGAAAGTCTGTTGGGAGAAGAATGGAGAACTGTTCTTCCTGACTATGCCTGTATACAGAGCACCTAAATGGAAAATGTTAGTTCCCCTGCCCTTTTCCTAAGAAGTGAAATCCTTCCATATTTAGATTTCTAGATTCCAATGGCCTTGTTTTTTTGCCATGGATTTCCTAGGCTGCAGCAGATATTGGGTTAAAATCCACAGTCACTCTCACAACCCATGCTTGAATTGTCTGACTAGTTTGTGTGCCTTTTAGGCAGAGATGGACAATGGTGGCTGGCTTAATTTGATATTACTGTATTGTAAAAGACTTCTGAGTGTCTGTTTCTGAGAAGCTAAATCAATTTACCCACTGTTAAGCAGACAGTTTCATTTGAGTGTTTAGTTCTGTGTTGAACGTTTAAGTTCTGCTAAATGAAAGTTTCCTGTCTTGATCTATTTCAATGTGATGATCAGCATTTTAAATTTGAAAAACTGTTACCATTAAACTTCTTATTTTGTTGCTCGTATTTTACACTATATTACCTATTTTTTGTCTCAGGAAAAGAATGTTTGTAAATGAGAATCCACTGAAAACATTATTTTAAATAAGATTCTAAATATGTCTTTTAGTGACACACAGCATTTATCCCTTCAGCTACTCCACTGGGGATAAATGCATTATGTTCACTGTGCGCGAATCGCAAACACCTTGTTGCAGTCGAAGCAAGCTGTCCAGCAGCGCCTTTCTGAGTTGCAGGCCTGTCTGCAGCTGCAGCTTAAGCTTTTTGCTTCTGCCTTCATGTTTGTGCAGAGTAGTTTGGGCTGTTCAAAGGACACCTGCTAAATTTTCAGAAGGTAGCGCTTTTAGAAGCATGGTGGGTGGGTGTAAACAGTAATTATACCATAATTCATTTGTGGTGATTAAGCTCAAGTCATACTTTCTAGCTCCCTTCCCCGTAAGTGTTGACCACTAGATTTCTGTTAAAATGAAAGAATCTTGAAGAATGACTAATTTTTCTGCATTTTACTTTCAACTAGCTGCCGCAACCTCCAGAAACGGAAAGCTCTATAGAGGTGTGTTATCCACCTATATTTGTACAACAGGCAAATATTGGTGTTTTGAAATAGTCCTGGTGGAGTGTCTTGTTGGTTAAAAAAAAAAAAAAAAAAATCTGTGAAATGTGTGTTCCTGCGTGGTATAGATAGTGGAAAAGTTAGCAGATTTATTCAAGTGGCTCAATCTAATACAGAATCAGCCTGATAATCTGAAATAATTTCTACATTAAAGCATGTAAATCAATCCCAAATCTTTGTTCCTAGACAAAGTAAGAGACTCCGAGGACTGATGGTTTAACCAATCCAGGGTATGATTGGTCAGGAAATGGAGGTAGCAAAAGAACTTTGTGGACATTTCGTAGTTCCAGAATTGCTGGGTGTCCTGTTTAAAATGTGTGAAACAATGGTGACTTGACTTCATTGAGATTACTAGCTCTTCTGTGAATTGGGTGTTAGGGGACGTTTTGTTTGAGATAGCCCAACGTTAGTCGTTAGTTCATATAAGACAGATTATTTGCCAAAAATAAGAAATAAGGATAAAAAAAAAAAAAAAAAAAAAAAAAAAAAAACTTGAATTGTTTTGGAGTTAATGGGACATCCAGAGGTGCTGTTGGTAGATTATACCACTGGATAATATAATACTGCAAATCTAATTAAAAACTATATGGAAGTCCAAGTCTAGGAGGCTGTTGGATTTGTTTTGAAATCACAAAGAGAAAAAAAATGCAGTTTATGGTGTTCTGCGGTTTTTTTATTAGTATTTTTTGTGGAAGACTGTTTAAATGTGAAGTGAAACAGTTGGTGGTCATAGAATGACTTTGAGATGCGTCAGGGTAGGCTCCTGGTTGAACTGTGTCCCTGGACAGAGTGATGGTTACTCTGCACTTTCAGAATGCTTTTTAAGTGACGAGAACTTGACATACTTTCAATTTACAAAGTGTGAGTTCTAATCTGTGGAAAATTTCTGAAGATTTGCTTCTTTTAGATACTTAATACCTGAAATAAAAGAGAGATTTGATTTGGAAATGTGAACGTGCTATCGGACTTTGTTCAGTAAATCAGAGTAAAGCCTCGCTGAAATTTTGAAACGCAGCCATGGCATTGGAATGAAAATCCTATAGGTTTTGTCAGAAGCCCTCTGCAGTCTCAAAAGAGCTTCACTGACCACAACTGGATATGTTGTACCATAGGTACTAAAGTACCTATCTTTCCATGAGAAGTGTGTGTGTAGTGGGGAGGGGTGTTTGTGTGCATAAGTGTGTGTATATATGTATATGTGTGCATGGATGTAGTGCATGGTTTCGACTCCTGGAAACTTTTGTGTTCTCAGTTTCTGTCAAATTAGATAGACTTTGTGTTTTCCTTAAATCCCTGAGAATGTGTTGGCATACATGCATGCCACGTGTGGTCTGCTGGTGAGTGTCAAAGCAGACTGATTATGTACTGTTAGAGCTAATTAAGACCTGATGTTTTGTTTAGACAGCTTGCCACTTGATCTTCCTTATCTCCCCCCTTTGCTTTCAGCTGTGACTTTCCTTAATATTTTCCATGAGTGCAAAGATTTTAGTGTCTCTTTAGTGTTGCTCTGCTTTAAAATGACATTTCTGCATGCGCAGCAGGAGCTTGATCAAAGTCTACCACAGAGGCAACTGGAGGATCATAGAAGGGTATGTACAGCAGTCAAGCACTCTTAAAATTAATCCACTACCTTTTCCTTTTAAATGGTGAAGTACAAATCATGTAGGAAACATCTGTGGTGGTTGTCAATCTCCTAGAAAGTCTAAAACTAGCAGCTCTGCTTATGAAACAAGATACATGGGCAGCTCCCATTGTATTAAATGGGAGCTGGGGTTGCTCGGTCGCTTAGAATGAAACCTCAGCTCCTGGCCTGGTCTCTTCATGCTTCTAAAGTATTCCCTTTGGTTACAGACTCATAAAGTGAGATTAATCAGGCCTTGTGGAGTTTGCTTATTTTGGACTCCCAAACCCCCCTGTCTCTTCATAAACAGTAAAGCTGCAGAATCAGCACTGCTGGTTCACTACAGTATTTCTCACTTTTTTTCTGCTCTTGTAGCCAGGAACAGAATCACAGCAACTTACAGCTGCTTATCTCTTTGGTTTTATTAAATATTCTCTGTAATACAGTTTCAATGCTGGTAACAGGGTTTTGTTAACACTTGGAGTTGTTTGTATCTGTTCTATTGATATACATCCAATGATGTTTGTATACTACTTACTGTTAGTTTACCTTGATGATGAATGCAGATGAAGCTGAATGCTGCTGGATTTTCTAGGTAGCATGTTTAATTTTTCTTAATGCTGTCAGACATCTGATATTTGTTTGCATACTATACGCATCAGTGATACATAATAGTAACATGATGGTTAAAGAGCTGTTCTGAAGCCAAGCACTGCAGCTGAATTGATTAAAACATATCTTAAATACCACATATTTTTTCTCCCCTTAATTTCAGTCACATTTTTATACCCTTATTAGCTAACACAGTGCTTTTGAGTAATTAAATAGAAAACTAAGGTTTTTTTTCCTCAGCTAGAATTGCATATGACACTGGATGTGACTAGCTGGCCAGAACTTTGAACCTGTGGATCAGCATGCTTTCCTTTCTGACTAGAAATGACAGATGCTTCCTACCTGTTCCCACTTAGATTTTCTGGTTAGCTTGTCCTCTTTTGGATATAGTTTTAGCTCAGTAAGAAAGCAGATGTGCTGCCCGTCTGTCACAAGGGCAGGAATTACCTATGAGCTTTGTCCTCTCACTTGAACTATTTTGACCGTGAAGTCAAAGTTGTCGTCTTCTCCACAGTGGACTGGAAAGAAAGGCTAGAGAAATCCAATAGGCTCTAGTTAACTATCTGGATTCAGAAAGAGGTGGAGTTTACTGAACAGCATTTCTTGTAGTTGGATGTGTGTTAACATCTTCATAGTAAGTTGTAAAAATGACCATTTTTAAATGCCAGTTGCCATGACAACTGCTAGTTAGTTCAATGGAAAAGAAAAAGGTAATATGCAAACTCTCATTGTAACTTGATTTTGGCACAGGGCTATACAAATATAACAAGTTTCCTTTCTAATCAGTACACGTGCAGAAGAAAGATGTAGTTTAGGGGGGCTTTTTGTCTGCCTTGACCTTGTTCTGTCATGCATTGCTCACTACCTGCTAGACCGAGAGCAGAGAGAGCAGCTAAAGTAATATGTTGTGTACTAAACAGCAGCCCGGCCTTGCTGGACTAGCTGCACTGGGGTGAGAATCTGCTTGAGCCTTTGAGTTGGTCTCTTTCCTCTCCAACATATGCACAATTTGGCCCAAGTAGTGATGGCAGGTGTATGCCCCTTAAAGTACTGATCTTTATATATATATATATATATATATATATATATATATGTATATACTTTTGCTTCAAAGTGACTTGCTTTTTTATTTGGACTTTTGGAAGCAACTGGCTGGAAAGCTATCCTAGTGTTTATTTTTGCATCTCATCGCCCTTTCTCTTCCTCTGTCCTCTCTGACTCTGTAGGATACAGCTCATATGTAGCAGCTTTCATACTAATAATCTCTAGGAGCATCTTTAATCTGCTAAACAGTATGGAGAGAAGCAGAAGGCTGTAGCCTGACACTAGCATCAGCCTTACAGAAAGAGCAGTGGTCTCTGACAAACTTGCAGAGAAGTGTTTAGCTGCTTAGTTTAGAAGCAATTTCTGATTTTTTTTTTTTTTTTTGAGGGATTTTAATTTCCAGACAGCCTGCTACTGTGATAGGGAGAGGAGCCCAAGTGAACAGGTTTCGCAAATCCTGGGAAAGTTCTGTTGCACTGCAGGTGTCTTTCCAACTCATTGCTGTATCAGAATTTATCTAATCTATCTTTGTGTGTGCCTTTGAGTATCAAAAACATCTGGCCTGATAGTACTGGAGTTTTGTATGACCTAATGAACACTTGTATTTACTTACTTGTTTTTGAAAGACCTCTTGTGAAAGTGTTAAAAGTAAGGCTTCACTTACATATTATTAAACTGTTGTTAATGACATTTTGAATCTATAGCCAAACAACAAATGAGATCTGAAATACAGCTGGAAATCAGTGTTGAGCACTTGTTTCCTAAAACAAACACTTCAGTTAGTATGAAATTATTTGTGGCTAGCTTTCTTTTTTATTTATTTTTTTTTTCTACCACCACCCCCAAATCCGGTCTCAGGGTGGTAAGTCTGTAATCACAGGCCGTGTCTGTTAGCAGAGTGGTAGCTTGCAGTTAATAAATGCTGGTCTTTAGGCACAAAGACCTTACAGAAATTAATCCAGTGGTGGTGTTCCTGTACCCCATCCATTCCTGGTCATGCTGCCAGCTTTTCTATGGCTAAATTACTAGGAATTCTTCTTAAAATCTTAGAGGGGAACAGTGCAGGATCCATAGGCTAATGCAGAAGCTGGCAAGCGATGTCCATTAACAAAAACCGCACGTACTTGGGGCAAAACTTGTGGGCACTGCCAGCCAATGCACGGCCGCAGAGCTGGAGCTCGTGTGGATGCAGCCAGCGGCGGTGGCCGACCCTGGTCCGTGGTGGGTGCTGCCCCTGGCTTCAGCCAGCGACGCAGGGCCGCGATGAGCAGCGCGCAGCCCTGCAGCACTTGCCAAAAGGCAAAAGAGTGCCGGCGGGAGGAGATGGGAGTTTGGGAGTCTCACCAAACTGTCCCTAATGTTACTTTTTCTGTGCTCCTCCTCTTCCTTTGTGCTGGTGGTGTACAGATTCTGCTTTTTTACGTTTAATGCTAAGATAATAGTCTGTCTTACAAATTTTTTAAAATGCTCTTTCAGGATAAAATCAGCCCAGTGAGCTATCTGAGTGGTAGGCGCCCCGGCACGTGGAGCCTGTGAGCTCCTTTGAGCCCTCTCTAGGGTCCAAGCCCACCTGGGAACATCGGAAGATGCTAAGTTTTCAGTGCACAGCTCCCCCTCCTGCACAGCTAGTAGGCTCATTAGAAGTGTCTTGCTACTGAATATTACTAGTTTATTTATTCGTTAAACTCAAATTGTGATTTCATTATCCTCTTTGAATTAAGGGTGAGGCACTCAGGCAAGTTTTGGTCAACCGTTACTATGGCAACGTCAGACCGGCGGGAAGACGAGAGAGCCTCACGAGCTTTGGCAATGGCCCGCTATCTGCTGGAGGCGCTAGTAAAGCCGGGGGAGGAGGTAGGATGCGCTGCCTGCTAATTAGTGATTGTATGACTCTGCCCTGCCAAATTGTCTGTGTCTGTTTCTGCATGACGAATGGAGTATCTTAGAGGTGAGGGAGCCTCCCTTCCCCTCCAGGCTTTTCCTCTGCTGTTCTGGTCTATGAAATTCACACACACACACACACACAAAAAAAAGCAGAAATTGTGCACAGTGGAGGGAGAGTGAAGAAGTCCTACTTGCATGTTGGTCCTAGCTTTGGAAACTTCAGTGTGTTTCAACTCTCCTTGAGGGATTTCGTTATAAGCTGAGCTGAGCATAGCTCTCCTGTCTGTAGTCACGTGAACTACTTTTTATTCCTGTAGATGAGAGTAGTATTTTTTTTTCTGACTGCATTTGAGAAAATACTTTAAAATGAAAGCAAGTGGAGCTTTTTATACTTTCCAGAAACTTTGTTGGTCTGGCATGATTTTTTTGTAGTTTCACTTTGAATGAATTTTCTTAAATCTGATCCATTTAGTATTTGCAATAATATTGGGGAAATGCGCTCATAGGGAAGTCGGATTAACTGCATCTAAAACAGAAGCATTTCATTGTATTACAGAGAGATTGCAGGGGGTAGGATGAGCAAAAATTAGATTTAAAGTCAACTGTAAAGTACAGCTTATTTAATTTGAGACCATTTGCTAAAAAAGCCAGTAATGTCGTGCACATTTATCAAAATACAATTCAGTGGGTTTTGCCTCTTCAACATAAAGACTGTCAGTAATCCTGTTGAAAGCAGGCTTGATCAAGAATAATAAAAAAATATATTTCCCCTTGCCTTTTTCTAAAATTGGTATGTATTACATTTGTCCTCGTGTAATGCTGCTGTCTGTCAATACTCTTCCACTTACTAGCTTAGCTTTCGTCAGTTCTGGTTCCTTCTGCCTTTTCCACTCTTGCCCACTTATGTTCAGTTTATGTATCTGTGGAGTGTTATGGTTTCTGTACAACGCTTTGCATCTACTGGAATTTGTCTTGCCTTTTCTCTATCACTTTATTGGGACTGCAAAGCCTTCACTTTCTCTTCGTATCCCTGAATCCATGCTGTTTCCAGAATGATCTTCCAGGATGGCAGTGCTCTTTCCAACCCATGTTACTGTGCTCTTTCCAACTCATGTTACTGATGAAATAGTAGTTGCAGTAGCTATTTTGTACTGTCAGGCAAGGTTGTCCTCAGGATACCGCCTCCCTCAGACTTCCACACGTTAAAACAGCATGAGGTATCCATCTTGCAATGTCTCCTGTGCTCTAAGCAAACTTCTCCTTGCAGAATTGCCATGTGCTGAGTTCATTGCCATTAATGAACGTGTGTACCATTTGGGATAGATTGATTAAACCAAAAGAGAGATCCCATCACCTTCGAGTGGAAGGATTTGAATCTCAGGCTGTTTGTCATGATCACCTTTATAGGAGGAAGCTCCGGATCAAGCTCAGTGAGCCGAGGTGAGATGAGTTTGGCAGATGTCCAGTGTCATCTGGATAAAGAAGGTGCATCCAACCTGGTTATAGACCTCATCATGAATGCCACCAGTGACAGAGTCTTTCATGAGAGCATCCTACTAGCCATTGCCCTTCTGGAAGGTGGGAACACTACAATACAGGTAGGAATATGGAGAACATGAAGCTTGTAACAAGGACATATTGGAAAGGGAAATGTTTTATGAAATCCTAGAAACTAGAGGAGCTAAAGGAGATGGGAGGGGAGTGACTAAATAATCTTTGACCTATAATTAAAGGAAATATTAGTCTTTACCATACAAAAAGTAACTTATTAAATGTTAACATGGGAAATAGGTATTTTTATTTTCCAGTGCCATATAGAAGAATGCATAATGAAATAGCTTTGCACCTTAAGTTAGTGTGGCTACTTCCATGAGTAAGTATAAGCAACTGTAGGTTGATCTGAGACTTTTACTAGGTCTTAAATTTCAGACCAAAATTTAAAATAACTTTATGGTAAACTCCAGATCATTACCTTTCTCCTGTGATCTTGCTGTTCTTGGCTTCTGCGTTTTAAATGATGATTTGAATTCTCTGCATGAGAATTACACCAATTGGACCTGTCAGCCTGGAGTTTGTATGAATTTTAATAAGCATACATCAAGTAGTTTGTTACATTTCAGAAATACAGTATTCTGACACACACAAAGTAAAACCTTACTGTGGCAAAAACTTACCTACAAAGATTATAGAATGTGTAATATCTTAGAACACATGCAAAGTCAAAAGGATATTTGCAGGCAGCCTATTTCCATCTTGAACAGTTCAGAAGTAGTCTGGGCTTTATGCATAGATATTGCAGAGAGTATTATCCCCTTTCCTCTCCTCTACTGCTATGTATCTGCCATGCGTTTCACATGTCTGAACAAAACAGTCAGTGGTTTAAGGAGGTCATTTTCCCAGGCAGTTCTTTTCTTTGAGAAGTGGTATTTCCAAGCATTAGATACATGTGACTAGTTCAGGCTTATAATTTGATGCTGTTTGTACTGCATCCTAATTATAGGCTGTTGCCAAAATGGACAGTCCTGTTCTGGCTAGCTCTGTCCCCGCTGTTGTGACTTGTACAGTTGTGGAGTGCATTGAATTGAGTTGCTAATGTGGTGGAAGACCAACCTGATACAAAAACATATGTGAGCAGAGGTATTGCTAAAACCTGACCAGAGATGTGTGGAAGACCAAGACTGTTTTGGGTAGCAATACAGGATGAATTTGATGAAGTGTAACACAGAGCTGAACCCTGACTTGTTATAATTGATGATTATGGTTAAGACTTGCACCAGAGCTCTTTAGCACCACTACTTTTTGTGCCTTTTCAGGGCATGGTAAACTTTTGTTGAGAGGAGAGAGGACACTTTGGGGTTCCTTCAATCTCTGAATCTGTAGTCATTTTTTTCATTCGTATACATACATGTATGTATATACACACACTCTAGAATGAAGCTTCTTTGCAAGAGGCAAAGTGGGACTATGGCATTTGAAGTCCAACGTCACCTTAAAATGCAGTGACAGGGTTAACATTCCTTGGGGAGAGTCACGCGTTTAAATTTCCTGCCCTTCTCAAACGTAAGGGAATCTGAGTTTTCATCTTCCTAGCTCACGGATAGCCTCAGGTAACCTCATACACTGTCGTGCTGGAAGGAAAAATGAATTCTGCACCAGCCTGACACAGAGAGAGATGCTTTGCTTATTCTGGAACTGGGGCTAATGGACTGAGTAGTCACTTCCTTGCTGTATGCAAATCCTTTTTAGAGTTGGAGACAGGTTTCCTAGCTCATCTGGTCAAAAAAACAAACAGGGAAATGTCTGATCCTTCTCTGCAGGCACCTCTTTCACCAAAAAAGCCTGTTCCGTTTGCATTTGCTGTTGAGAGCTGCAAGATGGGAGATTGTAAAATAACTGTGTGGTTAGGAAAGAGCTGTTGGCATAAGGTGGTTATAGCAAATCACATGATGCTTTGACATCCGTGCCGTGTGATCCTGCCAATTTCGGTTGCACTCTTGCCTTTTTAGATATTACTTCTGGCAAACCAGAATAACTATTTTGCATCCTTTCCTACTCAGGGGTAAGTGCTTAGAAAAATGTTCTGGGCAGGCAGCAGTTCTTCTGTGCATATGCGTGTACGTGCTTTAATGCAGCAGTAAAGGGGTTGGAAGGGAGTGCTAATTTAGATTGCTTTTAAGTACAGAATATTTTATGAACCAAACTTGTTGATGCCTACAGCTAATGCTGTAAGATTGTGAGGTCTTGGACACACCCAGGAGCTCTAACTCAGGCATGCAAACTATAAATGAAGCTTTACTGAAAATATCCTATAAAGAGGCTGCAATGAAACTATTCTGTTCTATAACAATTCAGCAGCCTAACAGGTGAAAGGCAAAACAGGTTTTTTAATGTTAAGAGATGTTCCCTGACTTGCCTCTGCCAGTGATACCTTGCAGGTTTCCTGGGGCCTGAGCTTCCTTGTTTTACTTGCAGTCACTAGCACATGTGAGTCCCCTTAGTCAGGACCACTGCAATATCAAAAAAAGGTCAACGTATATTCGTCTCTCTAGTCTTTCTGTATTTGAGACATGAAAGCCAAGGAAATAAAACTTTAAAATGTAGAAAAATGCCAATCACGAAGTTTAACTTCTGAGAGAACAGCTGGCTCAACACTGGTGAATCAAAATGAATGTGGAAAACATGATTTCAGTTCTGTATCTCCCAGAGTAATTGCTGAGTGATGTTCAAGTTAAACCAGCATCCTGACACAGTAAATTCATGTAATCAAACTTTTCTCTCTATATATAGTAAGAATAGCACATCTGCTCACCCAGAAAACACAGAAAGCTCTGGATGAAACCAAGGTATTAGGGAACGCTACCTTTATAGAAGAACTATTTGAGGTAGTCACTTGTCTGCGTAGCTTTAAGTTGACTTCTTTTTTATACCGCAATTTTTCACCACAGCACAGAAAAGATGTAATAAAGGAGTATAGTAGTGTGACGTCTCCTATTAGTAAGACTTTATTATTGCAAAATAAACTGCAAAATCTTCTGTCTGCTTCTGCATGCTAGGCTTACTCATGAAAATGAACCCATTACTTTCTGTGATCTTTTATCCTCGTCTTTCTGTAATCTACAGTTTTCTCTAAGTTTTGCAGATTAGAAAGGGCTTCGTAACTCTTGCAATCTGCAGTGTGGATTTTCTTAAGTTCTGCGGCAGTTTCCAGTAAATGCCAGTGGAATAGTCATCTTCATTCTCTGGACTAATAACTTTGTTCATTTTGCATCAGATATGTTTGTCATTGTGAAACTTGACCTAGCCAAATCAGCCAGCTTTGTCATTGAGTTCTAACACAAACAATTTATCTTCATTTCACAATTTTATGGTTATTATTAGCAGCTCACGATATATAATATTCTGAACAAGTTCATTCTGTGATCTGCCTGAATAAATTTTACTGAACTTAAATTACTTGTATCTACAGCCCTTTGAGAATAGGAAACTAGTGGGATAGAGAAAGGTTATGTAAAAGCTTTTTGGCAGCAAAGGCAGAAGTATTGTCCCTGCATAGCATTTTCTTAACTTCAGGTTTTCACACGGGAAACATGTTCAGCCTGAAGTTAGGCAAAAGGTTTGTACCAACACACAGGAACTTGCATGTGATAATTGTAACCTGGTTAATGATGGGAGTTCCCGGGTAACTCCCATGTGCTGCAGTGGAAGAATAGATGCCTGTGATGTTGGAAAGGGATAACTGGAATAGGTGTTACTGTTTCGTTAGGTACATACAGGACCAATATTAAGGCTAAGCAAAGTAGGTGGTTGCCAACTGTAGCAGAAAAGCAAATCCAGAAAGGTTCCTTGTTATAACTGGCAAGAGTGATTTTTATTGGAGTGTTAAGAAGATGAATCTTGGGGGGGGAAGCAGAACAAGAAAAACCTGGTTTGTCTTTGGGAACCAGCTAAGCTGCCAGTATTGATCACGCTTAATCCTGTGCTGCCCCATTTTGTTAATAGGGGGTGAATGTGCACTCTTAACTTGGTGAGGCCAGGGAAAGATGGAAGTCTTTGCCCAGTTAAAGCCCTCTGGTTGGCATCTTTTCTAGATTATTCCTAGTTTTTGGAATATACTTTGAAGCACTGTCAGCTACTGCAGTGAGAGGTGCTGCTGATGGGTCTGCAGGTGCCTCCAGTTGGTTCCTCACTGCTGTAGGGTGAGAGCTCTGGTTTATGCTGGGGAGGGTGCCCTGATTTACAAGGTGACAGAAATGCAGGTGGAACCACAGGGTCAAAACTGGACAACAAATGAACCTGACAAACACTACTGTTCCCTGAGCTGAAAATGACATAAACCTCACTATTAATTTATATAACCCTCGGTGGCATGCGCCTTGTGTGAGCTGCCTCGGGCAGTGTGGCACAGCTGCTCACAGGTGTGGCACAGCCCAGGAAGCTGTTGCAGGGCCCACGGGTGCCTGTGCCCAGGCATCAGCCCCAGCTGGACACCCTGACCCTGCCTGGCAATTGTTCTTGCTCCTAGATGAGCTTAATTTACAGCTCCCACTCTCCCTCGGAGGTGACCAAAGGATAATCTGCTCCCTGCATGAGCTGCTGCGCAGCGAATTCACCTCGATTAAAGTAACGTCGGCAAATGAGTGACAGGGGGGGAAATTGCTGAAGACTGCTCCTGTAGCACTTGTCTCTCATCTGCCAAATAAAAATTATATGCACCATATACTCTGTTTCACCTTCTTCAAATTTCAGGTTTCCTGGGTCTCTGGAAGTTGATGACCAGTAGACTCCCTTACTCTCCAGGGAGATTTTGGCCAGCTTATTTAATTAGGGATCTTCTCAAAAGTTAGGTTATGTGACAAATTACCCCCTCAGCTGTCAGTGTTTTCAGCAAGAGAAGGGAAGGTGAGGCTGATGGCTTGAGTTTAAGGTGTTTGAGTGCCTCTGCAAGTCAGTGTGCTGCGGAGTTACCACTGCATGGTGTGATAAGGGCTTCCCTCCTTCACCTGCAGTTCTTTCCAAGCCACCCAAAGCAGCCCTGAACAAGCTAGGTGCCAGAAATCACTCCTCACCTAGTCTAGTTTAGTAGGAAATCCTAATCTGGGTAAAACACTGGACTAATGTGAGTCTCCTGTCTCCAGCTGTGTCTCACACCCCAGGCACACACCCTCAGATTCAGGTGATTTGCTTCTTGTGTATCCTCACCACTAACAGAACTCCAGCAAGGTGGTCTGTGGTCACCTTTACTGAGCTTGGTGTCTCAGACTGTCCCAAGATGATTGATAATTACTGCATGGTTGCATAGTTGATGCACAAAAAGGAATTGAATCCAGACTTAGATCTAATTGCTATTTGTATTTCTGGCACTTAAGAAAGAAACTGAAGTTAAGTTATCTAGGATCCTTGCTAGGTACAAGGAGCCCACCTCGTCTGGCAGAAATTGCAGTTTTGACAGTGCTGGTATTAAGAGCATTAAAGTGCTGAAAAGCACCGAAAAGCGCTTCAGGTTCCGGCCCTACGCTAAGAAAAACATCCAGAAACCTTGAAAATCTCAAGGGCTAAATACAAATGCCTGCTAATATTCAGTAGTCTAAAACCTCTATTTGGCCATGGTTGTTTGTGTGTCATTTTAAAATCAGACAGCTCAGATCTGTTCTGCTGCCTTTTTGCATTGTTATTGCTTCGCTGTAAAATGATTTCTGAGCAGTTTTTGTCTTGTAGTGTTAAAACTGTTTTCAGAACTTGGCCACTGAAAGGGATAGACCTCTCGGTAATACTTGCATGGCTTTTCGGTGCTTAGCTTTCTGCTTGTGTGCACAGCATGGCAGCCTGTGTGTGTCATTTTTATTGCTGTCTGCTGTAGCTTTCCCATTTTATGAAGCAGTAACTCTGAGACAGATGTGTCCTTCAACCCACTGTATTGTTGGCTGTGAAATAAAGTGACAAAAGTCAAAGATAAGAAACACTAAAAAGATCAACAGTGAAATAGCTGGAAATGGCCAAACAACCTTTTTTATTTTTTTCACTTTCCTCTGTTGGCCTAAATATGCACTGTCCTATGCTGTTGCCAGAACGCTTAGTTTCTCAGGGTCCACAATTGCAATTGCTCTCAAACTTTAGGAGAGAATTTTGCAAAGTATTGCAAAAGAAATGATGATGTAAAACTCAGATTTCGTAGCATAATTGTGTTTCAGGGTTTGTGGTTTGAACTTTATTTTTAACAAATTTGCTTTGTTTTCTTACAAAATTTGCAACATTCATGGGCATCTGTGAGCTCACAAAAATCTACATGATGACGACTGCTTCACAGACCAGAACATTTTTGGATCAATAAAATTTTGTAAATAGTACTTCAGAATGTTCACTAAAAATATATATATATCTTCATATATCTACTGCTTGAAAGCTCCTTACCCCCATATGGAAGGAGAAGAACTGTTGCTGGTTTATAATAGGCAGTCAGAATTCTTTGATGGGGATTCAATGTTGTATCTTTTTAATGCTTTTGATAATATCTGTTTAGGAAACTAATGCAAAACCAGCAAACTATTGGTGCCTATTAAGTGCTCACCTATGTCTTTCACTATTTTAATTAGACTCTTTTTCAAATTAAAATATACTGTGTAAATTCAAATTTACTTTTGACATTCTAAATATGGTACTTCAGAACACGACATACAAAAAAATAAAATCTTGATAATCAAGGCCTACATCAAACATTGAGTTTCCCTGTGGACAGTAGTCTTGTCCTCTTGTCTGAGAGAAATGTCTCCAAAATGAACCACAGGAACCGATTGCGTGCAGCAGTTGCCTTCAAAATGAGGCATTGCGCTTGCTCTAGTAATTAAGTCAGCCTTAAGGAAATGTGTGTAGCAATGCAATGCAGATTGTCGTGCGTGCAAGGAGATTTTAGGTTGCAAGCCCTTGGGAACACGCGGAGTCTCTTTCACGTGTATTTAATGCATTTAGCACGGTGAAGTTGAGCATCTCACTTAGCCATTGGGCACCACCATGATAAACACAAACAAGCAAGCCCTGATAATGATGCCTGGAGAAACAGAGTGGAAAGCTGCTGGGAATCAGCACTGCCCTTGCTTTACAAAGATGATTTTTTATTTTTTGGGGGGAGGGGAAGGGGGAGTAGTAGCATGCATTCGTCATAGATGAATTTGAGAATAGGATGCATAAAGCAAAATTGTATGACTTGTAGTGTGTTTCTGCTTCAGCTGCAGCTGATCCTTTCTGAAGCAAACAGGGCCACCAGTATTTCTGTATCATAGCATCTTTCTGAAACTCAAGTCTTTTTGGCCAAAGGGAGGTTTTCCCCTTAGATTTTGAGGTGGCCATTTGAGCAACATAGGTGAAGACATGAGATGTGCTACATCTGAGTTCAGCTGCTTTACTTACCTCCCAGTATTGGTAGCCTTGTAGACAAAATTGTTTGTGGTTATTTGTGACTACGGGCCTCCCCTGTGGAAATGCAGTTGGTGTTGAGGTGTGATCTGTTCCTGTAAGCAGCCAAGGATGCAGACTGCTAGTTCTTTCTGTTGCCCTCTGTGGAAACCATGTCCAACTTAAACTTTGAAGATAATCCCTAACAGGATTAAAGTCCTCCACAAGCAGGCAGAGGCAAGCTATTCAGAAAAACAAGGTCATGCTGCATTTTTTTTTTTTTTTGGTAAGCACAGGAATCAACAAAGAGATGTTATATAACTTCTATTTATATCCTACTTGCTCACTAGCTGCAGGCATACGAGAGGAGCTGGGAAGGGAGTTTAATGAGCTCTCGGGGCTTGCTCACCTTCCAGAGCTGGTAGGAGCCAGCTTGTTTTTGAAGTGCGTCAGCAAATGAAACTGGTGGAGGGTGGGTGGTTTGGGTAGGTGGACTGACTTGTTGCTATGGTTTTCTTCAATTCCTCTGTCTCTCAAGAAGATCTTACACTTTTTTTTTTTCCTCCCCCCTTTTGAGGAGTCTGCAGACTTCCTTGTTTCTCACACCTCCCCGTAGCTCCGCAGCTCCCCAGTGAAGTGGGATACCGGCTGCCGCGGCGCCGGAGCCCTCGGTGTGTGCTCGCACACGTGCGCGGAAGGAGGGGTCGGGCCCCGAGGCTCCCACTCGGCGAAAGCCATCTGCTCCCTGTTCACGGGAATTTTAGACCCTGACTAGTCACGTTTCTACCTGTAATTCCCCTCACGCCGCGTTACTCCCCTGCAGTCGTGGGGCATCACTGCCTTGGCCGCTGCCTGCGGTTTTGGTGCTGTTACTGACTCAGTGGGTGGCACAGGGGGATCAGGTCCCCCGGGGGGGGGAGGACGGGGACAGGGGGGACTTTCCTTTTTCTGCAATGACTTTAAATTGCACTAAAACTTTTAAGTGCTGCAGTAGGAAAACTTTGTAGGATACAAGGGCTTTTCCTGAAATGAGTGGCATAATTCTCCTACTGCTTTCATTACTGCATGTTGGAAAGACTTAACATTTACGTGGGGCTGTTTCTAAAGAGTCATCCTCCCTCTCCTGGCGCCGCCCGGGTAAGCCAGGGAAGAGCTGCCAAGCAGGCACAGGGCCTCGCGGGACAGCACGTAACGCCACGTGCCTGCGATGACCGCAGCCGGGACCGTTTGTCTAGTTTGTGCGAAGCAGAGCTGGGAAGTCCCCTCTCTGCTTTCAGGACAGAGGTGATTTTACAGTTTGCAATAAAACCGGTCTGTTGAAGGGTTTTGGCAGATTTACCTTGTGGGCTTATTTCAAACTGTGAAGTATGATCAATTTGAAATATTTCAGCTCCTGTTTTGTTTAGCTGTGCAAGACTGATATCTATCATTCAGGCCCCAAATGATGGATGTTTACCGAGCCAGGATGTATGAAAGATTTCAAGAACGGAGGAGGGTCAGTAATATTTTAAAAAGAAGGAAAAAATAGAGAAAGAAAAATTTATTCTTTTAGTTCTGCACTGGAATCCTTTGTAAAATGTCTAGGCAGAACCTAAAAGACTGGAGTTTACACTTAATTCAGTGCCTGTTTTAGCACTGCGGTTCCCCTTTTTAAAATGTAGCTCCTTTGAAGTAGTCCAGCTATAAGAAACGGTACCGGGTGCCAAGAGCTTGCTGCAAATGCCAAGTAGCACAGAAGTTTTGTATTAGTTCATACTGGCAGCCTGTCTGGATAACCCAGGCAAGTTAATATCCTCGTAATACTTTCTCTCTAGCACTGGGATGAAGTATTCTGAATCCATGCCAGGTAGCTGATCTCCCTCTCCCTCCGCCCCTCTCTCCCCCCCCCCCCCCACTCTTTGGCTGTCTGTCCCATATCTGAAGGGACGTTCCTTTCCAAAATACTCCTGACTGGCCAAATTCGTAGGATATTTTCTGTTCACTGACAGTAGAGAAACAAGGAGGGAGATGACAACAGTAATCGTGTGTGAGGAGTTTGCTGGGGCTTTGTTTTCCTTTATTTGTAAGCAATGGCTTGTTTTCCCAGGGAATTCTTTGGGATCTCTTCAGGTGGTCTGGCAGGATTTAATGAACGTGGTCCCTTGGAACAGCTTTGTGAATTGTAGAGGGTATGGTTCAGAATGCTCCCTCCTCTGCGGGATAGGCAGTCCTTGTTTGGACTTTACAGTCAAATACTTTGTAAAATCAGGCCGTCCTTCTTTCAGGAAGAAGCCTGCATCTGAACAGATGCATCTTACCTCCAACACTGGTTAGTAAGTTTTAGTTATATTTCTCACAACTTGGTTGTTTAGACAGGGCATGTAGTCCAGCCTGTAATTACGAAGTCTGGGAACAAAAGCCAAGTTATTTGATGTAAAACGGAAAATAAAATAAAAATGGTTCCTTTTCTTCGTTAACAAAACAGAGCTGTGACTTCAGGGTGGATGGAGCTAACAGTTATCTGCAGAAATCAATGCGTCCCACGTGAAGGTGACGGCCTGCATGAACAAGACTTCCAAAGCCTTCAAGAGCCACGCAGAGTTAAGCAAGTTTGTTGTGAGTTAGTTTGCTTGGTCTCTATATTTGGTGCACACAGAACTAAGGTATCAACCTGTAAGGTAGGCTACCTGCTGGGTATTACAAATTTGGCCTCTAAAGGGCCGGTGTCAACTTTACTGGTCAACAAGCCTGTTTGCTGCCGCTTTGCTGATGCATGAGACATGTTAAGAAGCATTTGTACATGCTATTGTGGTTATCCTGGTAATTCCACTCCCCTGAACTTTGTAACTTAGCTAGCTGAGTTTTCTCTTCTGTTCATCTGTGATAATTAGATATATTTCTATGTCAAGGAACTTGGAAGGCAAGGCAGGAGGGGAGAAGAGGTGATGTGCTAGTGTTAGGAAATGTGCCTGGTTTTTGTTGTGGTTTTTAAATGTGATTCTAGAATCTGTATTTCTAATAAGTTGCAAAATTTGAGAGTACACAAACTACAGAAAATGATATGAAGTCAGAATAAAATGGCAGCAAGAAAGATTTGAAAAAATAGAGTTTTCAGTTTAGGAAAGATGACTGAAAAGTCACCTTTTAATACTGCATGTAAATAGTTTGAAGAAGAGAAGATACTATGTACTGGGATAACCATAAGAAAAGAGTACTTTTTAAATAAATAAATATTTGATGGCTGGAAGTTAGAATGTGACATTAAAGGAAGCTTACTTGCATGGTTCAAACAGTTATTAACCACCAGAACAGACTACAAAGAGTCACGGTTTGTCGTCTCTGATGCCTTCTAAAGAAAGACAGGATGCTTTTCTCAAAAAGATGCATTACTTAAAGATGTCTTTAAGCTCACTTAAGGAGCAAAAGCTGTAAGGGCTCGTGATGCTCAAGGGTGGGCCAGGCTGTGCTCTGAAACACAAACTTTGCCTTTGTTTTGTTTTGTTGCAGTCGTACTTTGGGGCTCAAGAACAGATTAGGACTGTGGTGGTGCTCTATAGTCAAATTGGCCACTTGGCTTTCAGCCTTTTCTCCTGCAAAATACTTTGTGCAGACCAGAGACAAGACAGCCTAGAAAAGAGGACAAGTGATCCCTGGTGGTGATACTTACGTTCTGTCCTTTTCTAGCCCAGAGAGAGCAGGCTGGAGGGGCGAAGGTGGAAGCAGGGTTGCCTGATCTCTTCAGGAGCAGAGTGGTGTTGGAAAGGAAACACAGAGAAGTTACTACATAGGTTTCCTTGTACCTGATTTTATTACCTACTTTGCTCTGTGGTAGTTTTATTTTGAGTTGATGTCAGGAGAAGAAATGCATGTGACTGGCTTTGCAGAAGCATGGTGGCCTATACCAAACCCTTTTCTTTTTCCACCCCCTTGAAACAAACACAAGCTCAGGGTAGCTCTTGAAGCACCAAATGCTTGCAAAAGATGCAGCGTATGGTGGCTTGCCTGGTTCCCAATACCTCCAAGGAAACAACACACTGCAAAAACACATTTTCCTCTGTCACCTGCAAGACTTTGCACTTACAGACCTTTATGCAAGGAGATTTTTCCTCTTGTATTTCTATGAAGTTTAGTATAGCTTTTTCCATTGTCCCAAAGGAGAGCTAAACTGTGAAGTGTTGAATGAAGGTGTGTAGGTGGCTGTTACCCCATGTTTAAAAATGATTGGGACTGCTTTACATAATGCTCCTCTGCAATGTAATACAAGCTATTGGTTTTCAGTAACACTATCGTGTCAGAAGCATGTGTATTTAATATGTGAATGTTATGGCATGTTCTTGTCATTTTGTAGCATACGATCTTTTTAAATTTGTGACTATAGAATTAAATGTAGTCACATTATCTCTGATGTTCTTGCATCAGAGATGAGTCTTGATTTGTTTAGTTTGGTTGCTGTGCTTTTAAGATGGATTACATTTCACTGAGGTGCGTCTCCTAAAGCTGTGTTTTCTGAATCCAGCGTTCATGAAACAAATCTCGTGATTCTGTGTCATGAGATTTCTTGTTTGATGGCCATGTCTGTTAATGAAACAAAATATAGTCTCGTATTGCCTGATTTCAGAATTTTGAAATTCATTGTCCTGTGGAAATCCTGATCCACTGTCAACTTGCAGGTTGGTAGTTAACCTAGTCCGTGTGATTGGAAGTAGTCTCATAGCATGTTTGGGAATATTTTATTCCTAAGGTGCCCTTATTCCGGAAAGCGCTTGGTATGCTATGTAACATACATAGTAGCAGCAAATGTTTCATGAAGAGCTGAACTGAGATTTGAATTGAAAAAAAATTAAGAGGAGTATAGATGAGAGGAAGAGGGTAAAGGGGATTTGTTTGGAGGGGGGAGTTAATTGATGTGGACTTTGAGACGGGTGAGTGGAATTGCTCTTCCCTCAAAGCTTGTCTCAAGAAATGAAAAGTTGAATACTTGTTTGCCAAATGCCAGTTAGTTCCAAATGGAAACTATATTGTTATTCCTAAAAGGCAGAAAGAATTGAAGTGTAGTTCTTGGTGGAGATTAGCCATTGACTCAACTATAGTGTGTAGGTATACAGACAGTGCTTTGAAAAAGCTTTATGACTGTCCCATCTAGGCACTCTTTGACAGTGTCTCTGTAAAAGATACTGGCTGAATGGATGCTGAGGCGCGCCTGAGAAAGAATACAGGATGCCTAGTCTTACCACACTGAGCCTGGCTGCGCTGCTCTGCTCTGCATAGCATAAAATGAAACTCGCACCTTTACTTTTCTTTCAGGATCCTTCGGTGCTTTATGCTGGAATAGTCAGATGCAATCTGCATACTGGTGTGCCGTGAATCCCGGTTCTCTGCCCCGTCTTCTGTACGGAGATGCAGGAGGAGTCCAGGAGGTCACAAGTCTCAGCTTGTTATAGCTGAATTGGAATGACGTAGCTGATGGCTCAGGACCACCGCTGCAGGCTTTTCTGCCACACACACAAAATGAGGAGACCTGCACTGTTCTGTATTACTCCCAGTTCATCAGTTTTTGGGCTTGCAGCAGTTTCATCAGAGGGCCCTCAAAGCAGTAGATGAGGTTAAATTTCCCTATGTCAGCAGTTCTTTAAGAGTACTGTTCTTCAAGAATGCGTAAGAGTAGGAATTTATTGCTCTCTTTGTTCCAGATTGCAGTCCTAGCCCACTTGCTCTTGCAATAGTTGTGGTTACCTGACCTCTGAGTGCAAGTCGCAACCCTGGCATTCTCTGTCTAGAACGGGTGCTCTAGTTCCATTTTAAAAAAGGAGCTTTTTCCAGTTTTGGTTTTGAGACTGTATCTGTAAATAAATTTTAGAATTTCTGTCATAATTATCACCACCTATTACCTGCTCAAGTGCAACTTGCAAAATCACACCTCTTAAAATAGCGGCTTTGATAGCTGGCATGTGGTTGATTCATATGTGTGAAGGTGTTAGGCATTCTGACCTAAATTGAAACAATCATTTTGTGACAACCATTGAATGTATGCACAGCACGCACAAGAATGCTTTACTGGAAACATTCGTTCCATTTGTTTTTTTTTCTCTGAAGTGCAATGGAAAGTCAGTTGACTTTGAAAAGACGACAAAAATCAAACCTGTCAGCGAGGAACAGTTGCGTGCATGCGACGTATTTCTTCAACATGGTTCATGAAAAAAGCTTTTCCTTCACTACAGCTTCATCACAGGGAAACTCCTTCTGTACAGGTTGTTTAGATATGTAGTCAGATGGCACCAATCATGAGCTTGAAAAGCAAATTGTGTTATTTTTCAAAGAAAATAGATCTAGAATTGATGGTTTATGCTAATCTATCTGTGAAATATTATTAGCAGTATGTTTGTAATTTAGTGCTGCTGAAATAAAATTGTCAAGAGGCAACTTAGATAAACTCTACCTCTGTTTGTACTTGCTGACCCTAGGAGAGGGACAGTCCTCCAAAGACTTGGATGTTTGAATAACCAAGCTGGTTTGGGTTTTTGGCAGACAGCTCAAGGAAACCGTGTTAATGCATTTCTTGGGTGTGCTTGTAGTTGGGTAGTATTCTGTCCATTGATTCTAGTTGATTCTAGTTGATTAAAAGAACCAGGTTTTAGAATAAAAATACTGTCTATGTAAATGATCTGTGTAAGACTTCAAAATAATCTGTGTAAGATTTTGATTAGAGAATAGTTCTGCATCATATTTTCACATTGACAGTCTCCATGATTTTCTTTAAAATCTTTGGAGACATCATTTACATATATAGCATACTTTTATGTCTGTTCATACTTCTTAGGTATTCTTGCTATTACTCATTTGCAGATATTGGCAATAATTGTCAATTACTTCAAATGAGATGAATCCTGGAAATGACCTGACTTTGCTCTGCAGTAGCTTAATAGACTGTTCTGAATTGATGTCAGGAGAAGGCATCAGTCTGGCTGGCTTGGCAGAAGTGTTATGGCTGATGCTGTATCCTTCTCCTTTTCAATCCTCTCTGTTAATCACTAAAAGTAATTAACAAAATTGTTCAGTGTTTACTTAAGATGCTCTGGACAGGTAGTGCTGCAAAGGTGGGATGGTTGTTTCATGTGAATATTGACCAGCTTATTTAAATAGTAGCACTCCTGCCCTGTCAGAAATGAAAGCAGCAACTTTATTAGTGTTTCAAAGTCATTCAGTGGTGCTCTGACTGCAACTGCTTGGGGTGATCAAAGGCAGGCATAGCAGAGACGGCCCTGTGTACTCTGCTTCTCAGAAAAGCAGGCAGGATATATTGCTATTCCCATTTTTAATTTGTTTTTTCAATAAATCAGGCTTCATTCCTATTCATCGTGTAAAGCTGTTGGATCGTGAGCTGCTGCAGAATGCTAACTAATTTCATAATGCTCTGCATAAGGTGACCCACTTACAAGTTCATCCTTCAGTCATGTTTAAGCTTTGGTCCTGATTTATGTAACAGCATATTGGTTTCATCAAGAATTGTCTGATAGCTCACTGTGTTGGCTCCTTTTTGACCTGTACATGATTTGTATTCTCCTCAATTTTAGGAAGAACTTTCTGTCTCTGTACACATATGGGCTGAAGAACGTTAATATACCTTTTTCAAAACTAGTCAAGGCTTTGAGCACTTCTGTTACCTAAAGACATACTAGAGTAGAAATTTAGTTGAGGCTTACAAAGAAGTCTGCTGCACTCTAGAGAAGTGGAAACCTAGTGCTAAATGCTGTTTTATTTCTGAACTGACAATCACCTTATAGATAATTCATTGTACCTACCTTAATTCCATTGTTGAGTGAGAAGTGTGCCATGTAAACATGTAAGCATGATTTATTGCATTCGCTGCTTTAAAAGTATATTTGGAAGTTATTAATAAGGAAGCTAATGTAGTTGAGATACTTTGGCTTTCTTAACAGTAAGACTTGAATCTCTACTTCCCTAGGTTTGTTTACTGCAAGCTTACTAACTTCGCAGTCCTTCAGGGTATCAGGCAGTGCAGAAAGGTGAAATATCTCATGTTCAAATCTCTGTATAAAGATAAATATTTTGTTCTGTTTCCTTTTGTAGCATTCATTCTTCTGCCGACTAACAGAAGATAAGAAATCTGAAAAGTTCTTTAAGGTTTTCTATGATCGCATGAAAGTGGCACAGCAAGAAATCAAGGCTACTGTCACAGTCAACACAAGTGACTTAGGAAATAAAAAGAAAGATGAAGACTCAGACAGAGAAGTACCAAACAGAAAAAGAGGTAATCCCCAGTTGTTTCCTTTTTAAAGTAACAAGGGAGTAAAATGTTGTTTTGAACTCATTGCAGTTGATGCAATAATGCTATGATCTCTGATCCCACAGAGCAAAGTTCAGAGATCAGTGGTGCCCTGGCTGGGGATTTCAAGAGCTTCATCCCCTCTACATCCGTTTGTGAGATTGTACTATTGAAATGATGAAAAGTGTTTGAGATGAGACTCAGCCACCTTGTCTAACCTGACAAGCTCCCCAAATCTGATTCATAGTAATGACCCTGGACTGTGGGTCATGATCAGTGCCTTCTCTAACAATAACTGGAGAAATCTTAACTTTCTTCAACAGCAGGTCCTTTATTAAAACTCCTAATAATCTTAGATGTGTGTTCCCTAACAAATTAATATTAGAATCTATAACTTTAATATGGCTTGCATAAAAGGTGTAAAAAGTGGTGTGATAGCGTTCTAAGCTTGAGACCCTCACGTTGCGTTAAACATACTTAACAGAAAGAATTGATGATGAATAGCTATTATTATTATTATTATTATGGTCTCTGTGTGAAACTTTAATGGGAAATGCATGAATAGATTTTTCTGGTCCTCTTTATTCAGTTTGCCAAAAGAAGATCTGTTCTTCTATATTTTAGTGAGAGAGCCTATGACCCAAATCACAGAGGAAGTCCGGGATCAGTTACTAGAGGCTTCAGCAGCTACAAGAAAAGCTTACAACGCTTACCGGAGGGAAGCTGATCCTGATGACCATTATTCAGCTGCAGAAGGAGCACAGTCTGCAGCAGACAAGAGCAAGGATGACTTGGAGATGAGTGCAGTGATTTCAATAATGCAGCCCATCCTCCGTTTCTTACAGCTACTCTGTGAAAACCACAATCGGGATTTGCAGGTATAGTCTGGCTACTAAGCAGGTGTGCAAGTCTAGCCTTGTCCAGTCACTATATCATATCTGTCTTGCTAATCCTATGCTTTTATATATATATATATATATATATATATATATATATATATATGTATAAATATGTAACTGACTTTTTTATTTGACCTTAAAAATATTCCAGTAAACTGTGTTTATACATGGCTGGACAAATACAGAAATACAGGCTGGTTGACTTGTCCAGTGTTCATGGGGTTTTTTATATTAATGATGGAGGGATCAATATTTGATGTGACTTTTTTTTTAAATACGTACATAAAGTAAGCAAGTGGCCTACTGTAAAGTTATCAATCTGCTATCGAGAGAAAAAGAAAATACCCAGTGGCCTACTGTAAAGTTATCGATCTGCTATCGAGAGAAAAAGAAAATACCCATGCAGGAGAGTAACCAGAATGTTGAGACTTTGGCTCGGGCAACCCTAAGCATATGCTTGCTTTTCAGTGAGGAAGTAATATTGATTTTGGATCTGTTCATGTGTTCAGATTTGAGCATGTATGGACAAGATAAAGACAGCTAAAGTCCACCTGAAGTTAATCTGGTGAGGGATGTGAAGAGCAAAACAAAAGGCTTCTAGAGATGCATCAGCAACAAAAGGGAAGTTAGGGAAGATGTGGGCCTTCTGCTGAATGGGGCAAGGGACCTGGTGACAAAGCACATGGAGAAAGCCAAGGTATTCAATGCCTGTGTCTGCCTTGGTCTCTACTGATAAGACTGGCCTTCAGAAATACCAGGTTGCTGAGACCAGAGGGGAAGTCTGGAGCAAGGCAGACCTACCATCAGTAGAGGAAGATCAGGTTAGGGAGCAGTTAATCAAGCTGAATATACACAAGTCCATGGGACCTGAGGGGGTGCGTCCACAGTGCTGAGGGAGTGGTCAATGTCATTGAGAGACCACCCTCGATTATCTTTGAAAGGTTGTGGCAATCAGAGGATGTTCCTGGAAGAGAGCAAATGTCACCCCTATCTTAAAGAAGGGCAAGAATGAGGTTTTGGGAGGAACTACAGGCCTCAATCCCTGAGGAGATGATGGAGCAATTCATCTTGGAAACTGTTTTGAAATATATGCAAGGAGATTGGGAGCAGTCAGCATGGATTTATCTTCAAACAAGCAGGTGAAGTGTTCCCCAGGGATCAGTGCTGGGGTCAGTACCGTTTAACTTCTTCATCGATGACCTGGACAGTGAGGCAGAGAGCACCACCAGCTAGTTTGCAGATGATACAAAACTGGGAGGAGTGGTTGGTTCAGCAGGTGGTTGTGCTGCCATTCAGAGGGAGCTTGACGGGCTGGAGAAGTGCGCCGACACGAATGTCACCAGGTTCAACAACAGGAAGTGCGAAGTCCTGGCCACAGGGAGGAACAGTCTCTTGCAGCAGTATAGGCTGGGGGCCGACTGGCTGGAAAGCAGCTTGGCAGCCAAAGACCAGGAAGTCCTGGTGGGTGCCAAGTTGACCATGAGCCAGCAATGTGCCTTTACAGCAAAGGCAGCCAACAGCCTCCTGGGCTGGGTTAGGTAGAGTGTTGCCAGGAGGTCAAGGGGATGATCCCTCCCCTCTGTTCAGCACTGAGGTGTCCCCAGTACAAGAGAGCCATGGACATACTGAAGCAAGTCTTCTGAAGGGTCACAAGAATGACTAAGGAATTGGAACCAGTCATATGAGGAGGGGCTGAGAGAGCTGGGACTCTTCAGCCTGAAGAAGAGGCTCTGGGGAGATGTTATCAGTGTGTATAAAGAACTTGTTGGGTAAGGGATGGGGAAGAGGTTTAAAGAAGATAGAGCCAGACTTTTCTCAGTGGTGCCCAGTGATGGGACAAGAAGCAGTGGGCACAAACTAAAACAGGCAGTTTCACTTAAAAATAAGTTTTTGTTTTTGATCACTCAGCAGTATTTAAAAAAAAAAAAAAAGAAAGAAAAAAAAAGAAAAGAAAAGACTGGCCAGAGAGGTTGTAGTGCCTCCTTCCTTGGAGACTTTCAGAACCTGACTGAACTTGGTCCTGAGCAACCTGCTCTAGTTGACCCTGCTTTGAGCAGAGGCATTGGACCAGACTGTCTCTAGAGGTCCCTTACCACCTGTGATATTCTGTGGTGTGTTCATATAATTTTTAAAGAGTGAGTCCAAAACTTGTGCATTAGTAATTTTATCTAGTGCATGCCTCCACAGGAGATAAGATTTTTGCTTACGGATGGACTGTAATTAACATGATTTTTGTTCAGCGAAACCATTGCTGCTGGATGAGAATCAAATGTAAGCGAGGAACTGGTGAGGCACAGTAGACTATTAGATGCCTTCGTAAAGGAGGGATAATTGCCTTGATTGCGTATTGTTGTACTGTATGGCAGAGCTGTAGGACCCTGCCTGAGTGCTTTCCAGCCCTGCCAGATCAGTTCCGTTGAACTTGAATGCCCTGCTGCTGGCAGTATTTGAAATCAGATCTGTATGTTAATGTTCCTGTGCTATGAGCATGTAATTCTTTTAACGTTTTATAGGTGCGGAGGTTACGTACATTGAGTTTTTTCCTAATTTTTTTCAAAAACTATTTGATCTTTGTTTTGTCAAACAGTTCTCGTGCCGTTAGCAATGTCGGAGACGAGTAGAACAGCAGTTTTATGTGGCAGGAGTCCAAACCGCGCACACTTTGCTGCTGCTGTCTTTGCCTGCACTGAAAGCTGTAGGAACAAAATTGACTGCAAACAAGTGCAGAAGTTGGGTCTGTTCTGTTCCCCATCCTGAACAATTACATTCCCTGAGCAGCAGAAAATTGCATTCTGCTTTAGGATAAAGGTTAAAGTAGAGGTGGGAGGAATAGTGTTTTAAATATAATCCTGTTACTGCCTGCCTTGACACTTGGCTTTCTCTTCCTGACCTGATGGGGAGGCAGGTATGTCTGAAGCTTCAACATCTTTGTGTCACCAGGTAGTAGGTTATAATTTAACTTCTTAGCAATATTGCTGTGGAATCACTACTTAAAGGAATATGTAATACATTTCTTATTCTGGATGTTGTATGTTTCTCAGAATTACATGAATTACATTTGAATTAGAAGTGAATAGGCACCACCCAATTTGTGCAGTTATAACTTTATGTCCAGCAGGTTTTCACCAAGCATTTTACAAGCTTTTAGCAGTTGTGAGCAGCTTGATGCTGTACAAACACAAGTCATCACTGTAAGAGTTGAAGGGTATATGTCCTAAATGAGGAGGAAGTCTTCATGAAATGATTTATGGAGTTGCTGTACTGTACTTCTTCCATCACTTGGTTGTTCCTTTCCTAAACAAAATTGCAGTTTGTTCCCCATTTCGCAGTTAGTATTCTGCCTCCCTCAAACTTACTCCAATCTTGCTCCAAACTGGAGGAGGAGTTGACTAAAGTAATCTACAATAGCTTCACTTTTGTGAAAAGACGGGTACTGATGGGTGGATGCTTAAGGATGCTTTGGTGCTCACTTAAGGCTGAAAGCATTGAATGTTGCTATGGAGTACTTCTATTATCTCTTGTTTTTCTCAGCACACAGATATCTGGGATACTCTTAAACTTGTATTAAGTCTGACCATGTATTGTGCATGAGAGCCAAGCCTTGAAAGGGAAGTTATAATAGCTCTGACTTGCTGTAGCCTGCCTATAAGCTAAGCTGATTGGGCCTAACTGCAGTTGCATCGGTTTCCTTATTCGATCTCATCTGTACTGTCTCTTCCCCTAATGAGGATGTTCCTGTATCCTACAGAGTTAGTCACAGAAACTGAAGCTAGTGACAAATTGAGCAAAGTATCCAGGGAATATTTGGCTGTCAGAGAGATGGACTTAATGTGCAGTGAGAAAGAAAGGAAAAGGGTGATTCTCGCAGAGAGAAGTTGAGTCGTTCTGCAGTCCTTGCCTGTATATATGCTGAAGACCAACCTTTCCACACAGTGACATTTAAACGTACAGCTTCAATGTTAGGTTTAGAAATCTCATCTTGAAGGGAAAAAGTATTCTGTTTTTTCTTATGAAGTGAGTTGTTATTACTGAGATTAAATACTGTAGTAATGTGCCAGACAGCCATGTTCAGAGTAAAGGTATAAGTCTGTAGATTAAGTGTTGCTTTTGTTGTACAAATTGACAGAACTTTTAACGTTTGTTGTACTGTCTCCTTTATTCCTGATCTCTGGAGACAGGGTAACTATCTGATAATTTAGCTAATGGGACATTACTACTGCATGCAGATAATGAGCTGGTTTTGCCTAGCAATGTTCTAGGCAAGAGGCATATGTGAGAACTAACTTTTTAAGACTGAAGAAAGAGCCAGTACTCAGTGGGAAAAATCAGCTGTACTTGATTGCTAGTAAAGAAAAATCTACTTCTTGTTTTTCTTCCTTTATAATCTTTTTTTTTTTTTTTTTTTTTTCCAATTAGGGATCAGATTTCTGTTAAAACAAAGACTTTGTCCAATGAAAACACTTAGGCTTTTTGGGGAATTATCCAAGCAGGTCTCAGAGCCTTTTCTTCCGAGGATTCTGTGTTTGTCTTGTCTTGAAGAAAGTGAGCTAGTGTTCTGAACGTAGCTGGTTTTATTTTTACTCATTACATTTTATCTAATGGATACTCAGCTTTCAGTGGTGTGCTGAGAAGGAAGGCCTCCAACACCGTGATACACTGTTAAGGCAGTAAGAACTGGCTGCAGATACTGCCGTAGATGATCTGCTTTCTGTCTTTGCAAGCGTAACTATATGCTGTACAGTTACACAGGCAGGTATCCTAGAAATAGGGAGGACTGCTGTCCAAAATTGTATGGTAATGTGAAGTCATCCGAAGATCCAGATCTACCCTGGATCAATCTGCAATGAAATGTTAGGCCTATTTAAAATTTTGAAGTCTATTTTGTGGTTGGATGTGAAAGATGGAGCAAACGGTATGCTGCTGCTGAGTTCCCCTCCTGGCCATCAGCGTGCTCCGTGTCTGGGGGTGGGCATGATGTTGCAAGAGCCATTTTAGTCTCAGCTTTGGGTTTACCACTGGGTCATCCCACTTTGCTTTTTAATAGAACCCAACTCTCTAGAAACAATCCAACTTTCTGGACACTTTCCCTTACCTCAGCGTACAGGATGAGGTAAGGTGGTATGAATGGGGTCCTCTGCCCTTTCCCCCCAGATCCCACAAGCTGCGTGTTTTGCTGGATGCTCTACCTGAGCCTGTGGCTCTGACTCTTTATTCTAAATGCAGAGTTTGGGGGAAGGTGGTTCCGATTCTTCCCCACCGAAAGTTTTCAGCTGTCACTTTCAGTAACAGAGCAGTTGTGTTCCCACTTTCTAGCCTCTGGGATGGTCTGGAGTATGATAAAATGGAGAGCCCAGCCTGTGTTGGCTGAGGTTTCCTTGGACGCTTTGTCAAGTGGAGTCTTGTTTGCTGCATTTTTTTTCCCTTCCACTTATGTTAACGTTAGCGCTCTAACGTTGCCCTCTTACCTTCTGTACCTTGTTCTTTCTCTTTCATTTGTTTTCGTTGACTTTGGATCAACAAGCTGAGGCTGGTATAAACCTAGCTATTGTCAGAGTAAAAGCCTTACCACAGAGAGTTTCTTGGCAGGGCAACATTTTGTTTCATAGCTTTTAGTATTAGCCGTTATTTTTGCTCTTTTCCTGGAGGGAAGGGAAGAGCTCTGATCTGTGTAGCATTAACCTTTCTATGTTCTGACAAGTTAATCAAAAGTCAGGATATTAAACAAGCAATCAGTTTAAATGTGCTGAATCACTGTCACCTTTAGTCTGCATTCATAGACAGCATTTTCCTTTTTTAGCCTAGCCTTCAATTGAATCTGGCAATTTCTCAGTCTGTTTGCCTTAAAAGACTTACTAGTCTGACGCAAGCATTAGAGGCAATCAGTTAACAGCACTCCTCTGCAGGCGTGTGGAAAAGACCTTGCTGCTTCCAAAGTCCCATACATTTTGTTCCTCTGCGATTTTTTTTTTCACCTTTAAAGTGAAGTGTTTTGTAACCAGCTAGAATTGAGCTAGATAGGAGTTATCCTGCTGAAGCTTCTAGGAAAAGAAAGCGATGGTGTCTATTCCATTGCTGGGAGCATACCAGCAAATAGCATCTGAGTTGCTAGAAAATTGTTTTTCATTAGTTGTCCTTCCTTAGGATGTTTTTTGTTTGTGTTTTTGTTTTTCTTTTTTTGAATACGAGAGAGGAAACATTTAATCCATACTGATAAATCTAGTATTTCAGTAGAACTGCAGCTAATCAGCAGCTTCAAGCAGGGATTACAGTAATTATGTGGAAAGAAATGCAATAGAGAATTGCATTTAAGGATGCCTTTCTCAGAGTCACACAGTCAGGTACCTCCTTGCCCCTTAAGCATGTAGTACTACTGTGAAATCAAAGTCAGGGAACTGCTTTTTCTATCTTGGAAGAGATCTCAATAGGAGAGTCTTCAGTGGTTGTTAATAGTGAAGTGTAGCTGGTAGGATTAGAAGGGGAGCTGCCAGGCTTAGAGCTTTTTGATCTTGAGAATATAGTGCATTGCCTGCTCTGTTCGTTCTTAGTGCTCTAATGGATGTATTTTGTATATTACTTGTTGTTTTCTATCAAATTTAAAGCCAACAAGCTGCTCGAAAAAGCAGTGCATTGAAAGCAAGCCCTGGGAAAGTCTTAAATTGGCTGTGCCAGGCTTCTTGTGATCAAGCTCCAGTCAAATTAGCAGCAATATTACAATGCAGTGAAATCCTAGGTAGATGGACTTAATAAAGGATTATGCTCCAAACATCAATTTTTGTGCTTTTTTTCCTCTGCTCCCTTGCCCTCTGCTTTCACACTGGCACTGCAGAATTTCCTACGCTGCCAGAACAACAAGACAAACTACAATTTGGTGTGTGAGACACTGCAGTTTCTGGACTGTATCTGTGGAAGCACAACTGGTGGACTTGGACTTCTTGGCCTGTATATAAATGAGAAAAACGTGGCACTGATCAACCAGACGCTGGAAAGTTTGACTGAGTACTGTCAGGGGCCTTGCCACGAAAACCAGGTAACGTGTTGGTAGCCAAGGAAGAAGCAGCCTTTCTCCATCTGCCTGCAGTGTGATCTGTGGAGCGTGGCTTTTGCTTTATGATGGCTGCTTCCTTTACTTGCCTGACAATTTTTTTTTTTAACCTTTATGAAACCCAAAGAATCAACTTTTTTCTTGGGCCCTTCCAAGGAATGAAGCCATTGAAAATATCGATAGATGTTGCTCTGCTAGGATTTATGTTGTCCTACTAGACTTGACAGAGAGTGGGCAGTTTTTATACTTAAAAAAAATTCTTTATAGCAAAAACATTGCTGAAACAACACTCCATTGCCAGTTGTAAATGAGGCCAGAAATGGGGCCACCTAGCCCAATGGAAGAAGCTTGAGCTCTATAGTTTCTTTAATGAAGGTGATAACCGTAGGGGGTTTGAGGTTATTTTCAGGCTTAGTCTTGTGGGTTGCTGTTGATGATTCTTGCGCTTGCGCAGCATGTACACACTGGCAGTGCTGGGGAGGATGCGGTGCTGGCCCTGAGCATGCACAGACTGCATGCTGGCAAGGACTGAGAGGGTCCAGCTTCTCCTGAAACCATATTTGCTATCGTCAATATGTTATACTACAAGCAGGGATAACTGTTTTAAAGCAAGCATGGCAGTTTAAATTATCACGTTACAGGGAAGATGTAACTGAATAATGGTAATAATGCTATCAGATAAAGCAGTTACTGACCCAAGGCTAATGTTCATCTGGTCTGTGCCTCTAAAGTTTAAAAAAAAAAAAAAAAAAAAAAAAAAAAAGGAACGAATATGGAATTTTTTTGTTTGCACAAGCAGAAACTTGTAGCTGCTCAAGGATTACAGTTTGTCCCAACAGGGAAGATCATAGGGCAGCAGCAGCTGCACTGCTTGGCTTTTCTTTTCCACCATATCCTCACATACAGTGCAGCCATGTTTTAGAATAATGCCACCAATAAATCAGGCCTGTTCATCTGCTTTTGACTGAAATGAGATTCATGCTATGGCTTCAGTGGAGTGACATCTAAAGAGTAGAAGTCTAGAATAAACCATGCTAAATAAATAGCTACTTCAAAATAATTTTCCAAATTCTGGCTGCTCTATGGCATTGACTAAGCAAATAAGTGCTCAATATGTATTTTAGAAAATACTTCGCATTATGCTGGCCTGATCTGATAGTCACATCTTCCTATGGATGCAACCTATTTAACAAGCAAGCTTCAGGAGTTGCAATGGGAGATGTCTACTTATTCTTCTCATTTGCATCCTATTCAGATTGAAATTTGGTATAAAAAGATTGGAATATGACTTTTCAAAAAGTCTTCAAGAAAATCTGTATTTTGAAGTATCTTCTCTTTGTATTCAAGCGTATTTACAGTAAAGCTAAACAAAGCATAGTGGGAATGACCAAATGCTAAGATGAAATCAGACCTACATAAGAACATGCATGAAAGTGTACGTGACAGTTTATCGTAACAGGAAGTGTATCTCTTCAGTGCATCCAGATTAGGTGGAATAACGACCCTTAAATGAAGGGCATTAATTATATGCCATTATAAAAGCAAAACTAAAGAGTAAGCAAGAAGGTTGTGGAAGTGCACGCTTTGGTTAGAGGGCACCAAAGTTGGTGCTGATTGGCACATCTGAAGTAAAGGAAACTCTTACTAATCTTGGAAAAAAAATTCTTCCTTAGCTACATGTTCAGCCTAAACCCTTTCGCATGAAAATGCTTCATTTATCAGCTTCATTGCTTTTTGCTTTCTGAGTCTGGGTGGTTTCAGTAGGACATGCCATTGGTTGATTGTAGGAAAAGCTTGAAACAAAATGTTTTAATCTCTTGTTCTTCCACTCAGTAGAGTTTTCTGTTCAGTTATCCATCTCAGACGGCTTATGAGGTGACAAAAAAGAGGTGACTTTTCTGTTCTGGCGGGATTGCTAGACTAGGCTGCGTATACAGTGTAAACAATTAGTGAAGTTGTGATGAATTTTCTTTGGACAGAACTGCATTGCTACTCATGAATCCAATGGTATTGACATAATCACAGCATTAATTCTCAATGACATCAACCCTTTGGGAAAGAAGAGGATGGACCTTGTGTTAGAACTGAAGGCAAGTGAATATTTTATGCAATTTACATTAACAGTAAGATGAAGCATAATTTTATTGTTTTAAATAGCAATAAAGATTTTTATTATATCCCAATATTCAGAAGTGCCAAAAAATTACATGCATCAGAGAGCTGAAGGCAGGGCCCAAAGACTGTTTGTCTCAGGTATTCTATCTTTTAACTGATAGGGCAGCATCTAATGTGGAATCAGCAGCTTTCAGGTGTATGGGGGGCTTGCAGGCAGTCAAGATACGCTGAGTAGTTCTAATTCCCCTGTTAAAAATCTAAATCCAATGAAAAATTCTCTATTGTCAGATGAACTCTTACATACAACAATGGAAATAAAATTTCTTGTGCTATCTCTAGTTAACTAATGCTCTATTACTGTTAAGTGATGTTGATGTTTAGTCGTCACAACTTTATTTAGGGCTGTTCATATTAATGCTGAAATAATTAGCCCTTGTATTGATTTCAGAATACGCTAACATATTGTCCTGTAACAGCTGTAGTCAGAGTACTCCATTTTCATCATATAGTTAAGAAATATTTCCTGTCTTTCTTATTGTCCCTTTCTTACAATGCAATGTCTAGTTGTTTTCCATTGCCGACTCACACTATTATTATGGGTAGTGTGGGTTTTTTTTATTATTCGAAATAAAAAAAATGCTTTTAGACTCAATTAGCATTATACTTCAAAATTAAATACTTTTATTGGTTTTTATTGTCAGTTATGATGGATTTTAATCTTAATTGTTCATATTAAAGTAGTCTGGTGCCTTGTGGTAGTTTCCCATTTCCTCCCTCTGTTTCTTGGCATGAACAAGTCGCAGAGTAATTTTCAGTTAAAAGCAGTGAAGCATTTCTGTGTCTTCAGCCTTGGCTGTCCTTTGATTCAATCAACAGCATCTTGAGTAAAGCTGACCTGCACCATTTTGGAGCTGAAAGCTTCTAGTAATGTTGCAGCGTCTTTAAAACAGAAAATAATTTGCACAAGCTTGAAACCTCAGTGTTTTAGGAATCTAAAGCTTAACTTGGGTTAATCTGTCCCCTAATAACTAGAGTTTGGGAAGTAAACTGATTTTTATACATACATATTTTTGTGTGTGTGTATATATATATATATATATATATATATGTGTGTGTATGTATACACACATACAAAATAAATATGTGTGTGTGTATATATATATATATATATTAAAAAAAAATTCTGGATACAGATGGGAGGGCAGCAGGAGTCCTGCAGTATTTGTAGCTGGGGTGCCTCTGACTTGCTGCTTATGTTCCTAGAAACCAGATGCCTTGAACCCTTATAGGCAGCGAGTGTTTTAGGGCTGCAGCTGGGTATGTACTGCCTTTACTTCTCAGCAGCAACTGGTATTTTTTCCCTTCTGCCAGAACAATGCTTCAAAATTGCTGCTGGCGATCATGGAAAGCAGGCATGACAGCGAGAATGCAGAGAGGATCCTATATAACATGAGGCCGAAAGAGCTGGTGAGTCCCTTCCTCAAGCTCTGGCTGCCCAACTTTGCTACAGCAAGGCAACAGGCAGTTGTTACAGTCGAGGACAGAGCACGCTGTCAAGCCCTAGACCTGGGCCGGGAGCTCTGCGCTCAAAGGGTTTGTGCATGGATCGCTACTAACTGGAGGAGCTGTCAAGGATTTGACTGAACGCAATGTCTTTTGGCTATCTGGTTAACGTATTAACTGCTGGAAACACAAACAGAACATTCAGAGTTCGGCTGAAACCCTGTCAGCTTGTCTCACTGTGCATAGTTACAGCAGGGGCCAAGCATCAGAATGTAACACAGCATACCCCAAGTACGGCCCAGAGCATATTACTTAAAGGGGAACAAAGTTTAGTTTCTTGTGTGTACGAACTGAGCTGAAATTACTGAGTTCAAGTCTCCTATTTTATCTTGGATATTTAGAAGTCTGTTGACCTTCCTCTTGAATGCGAATGCTCAGCTCCCTTTGACCTCTGTAGGAGTACCAAATATATACTGTCCTTTGCAGGTGTTAGCCCTCAAACTGCAGCTGTCACTTCATTTGCCTGTGCCTGTATTTCTAGGTGGAAGTGATAAAGAAGGCATACCTACAAGGTGAAGTGGAATTTGAGGATGGAGAGAATGGAGAAGATCTTGCGGCATCTCCAAGGAACGTGGGACACAATATTTATATACTAGCTCACCAGGTAGTGATGGTCACTTGCAGCTTTTATAGCAGCAAGTATCACAAATTGTGAATAGCAAAAGATGTGCTTTTTAGTGACAGTTATTTTAATTGTTCACTTCTGAAGCAAACTCAGTACATGTTCTCTTTTTATAAGAGTAAATTCCAGTCTTTACAAAATCTTCTTTTTTGATTCTTTAATATGAATAAGACTTAGATTTTTCTTTTGTAATGCAAAGCAGGCAGTCTCCTGACTAAGTTTCTGCAGACACGCAATTCAGGGTCTTGGCCGTTCTGAAAAGCAATCTATTTTTCAGCTGTATCCAAAGGTCACTTAACACTAGTTGGATTTGTTCTATTGGTACAAGTTGGTGTTTGAAAGATAAAAAACAAAGCTTTTTTTTTGAAAAAGTCTACTTAATACGTTAATATTTGGTGCTACATATATCAATCTATTAGAGGCTCCTTGTTCCTTTTGCATTTGAGAAGAAAAAACATGCTGTAAAATGAATTTGAAGTATCTGAGGGCATCTTTTTGGAGCAGTGCTCTGTACCTCTGCTTTTCAACTGAGGCAAAGTTTCTCTTCCATCCCCACTTAGATACTTGAGTGATTGGTGCGCTTTTGAGTTGGATTGGATATAGAGGGGTAGACTTCATGTGAATCTTCAAAACTTTCCCAAGTCAGGCAAAGGGTGGTAGGGAGAGATTGAGTAAGAGAAGAGTAACAACATGAATATTAAAAAAATACATATTTGAATCATTCTGACCTGCTCCCAAAATAGAACTACAGGGTGTCTGGTTGGAGTAGAACAAACCTTCTGTCAACTTTGCCCTTTCTTAGTAGCTGACTGTGTACTATTTCTTTTTCTATGCCAAAAATCAGATATTTAATATCATAGAGAGACATCTGGTGTCTCCCACTCCTTTTGCATTCCTTTATTTTAGTTGGCTCGTCATAACAAAGAGCTACAGAACATGCTGAAGCCTGGAGGTCAGATAGAGGGAGATGAGGCTCTGGAGTTCTATGCCAAGCACACGGCACAGATTGAGGTAAAGAAAAACTGCGACTGCTGGGAGATATGTGGGGGCAAACCATCTTCTGTGGAAAGAGTAGTTCGGAAGAAAAACTGTGTAATTAAACAACAGTTACATTATATGTGATATTTTAATTGAACTGACTACCTATGTGTGGACTGCCATCTTTGACATAAGAACGTACATATATTTTTATTTTTTTGACAGATTCTAGGTGGGGGGGACTATTTTTGATCTGTCTTGTGTAGGCTTTAAGATGGAATTAACTAGAACTCTATTGGCAGAAAGAAGTATACCTTCACTTGCATGTTCCTTTTGGCCAGTGCTATAGTTGAATCTGTGAAGTTAGCAATATCTTTTGCCATTCTTTGTTTAAATGAGAGTTTGGCCTGTCACACAGTTAAAAAGCACAGATGCTTTTTAAAGTAAAACACACACAAACATGAAAATTTTCTAATAAGCAAGATGAATAAAAAAAATTTTTAACCTATGCAGTAAGCATGGCAAAAAGGTTATAAGCTAAGATTCTCAAGCTGGGTGACTGGATTGCTCTGGAATTCAAAGCAGATTTGGTGCAGGATTTGATTGGACCCTTTGGAAATCCTAGCTAAGAACAGTATTACCAGAGTAAGACCGCAGCATAGATACTATCACTCTTGGGACTAAATGTAGACTTACTTTGAAAGGTAGATTAACTGAAGTGTGCATCAAGCTGCTGTTACAGAAATGTGTCTGAATTTCTACATGTAGCTGTTTTTAAAGGAGGGAAAAAACCCCAAGAAATAAAAACATCTAAATCTCAATAAAAACTCTAATAAGACTATTGTTCAGATTGTCAGGTCAGACCGTACAATGGAGCAAATAGTCTTCCCTGTACCCAATATATGTGAATTTCTCACCAAGGAGTCCAAGCTGCGGATATATTACACTACAGAGAGAGATGAACAAGGCAGTAAGATCAATGATTTTTTCATGAAATCGGAAGACCTCTTTAATGAGATGAACTGGCAGAAGAAATTGCGAGGTAAGTTGCTGTTGCCAGTGTCATTGTGTGAAATGTTACCAGCAGAGTGCTTAGGTCAGGTTTTCAAAGTTTGAAACATTGACTTGATAGCAGATGGTTCCCCAGTGTGGCTGCAACCTTGATGACTGTTTGAAAGAGTCTGCTCCTCTGCACAATGGTATTATGTGGCAAGGAAATCAAGCTTAATGTTAGAACAATATGGACTAACTGGAGGAAATCCAGGGTGGGGAAAAGTAAGGAAGATCGCAGGTCATCTTTTTTAAGATCCAAAAGGAAGGAACTAATTTGTGGTGGCGTAACTTCAATGAGAAGGTGGCAGAGAGAAATGGAAAGGACAAAACTAAAGAAAATAGCAGTCAGTTCTCCTTTCCTGTGCTGAGCATAAGAAGCAGTTACCTTAATTGCAAGAAAGAACAAGGTGAGATAATGCAGCACTGATGTGGGCTGCCCATGGGGAACGTATGGTATCTCAGCAATGGAGGTCTTTAAGAACAGGTTGAACAGCTTGTCAGTGATAGCAAAAGCAGAGTTGGTCTGCCTTTGGGCAAGAAATGGACCATAAAACATGCTAATTAATCCCTTTCCAGTCCTATAATGCTAAAATATCTTATAGTATACTTTTTTCAATAACTGATTTTCCTGCTTTTTTCCTCTGAGGTTCTCCTTGGCAGTTAAGAGAACTTTTATTTTTTACTCCACGCAGTGCCATCACTCCCCCTAGTAAGCTTTCTGTCTAATTTGCTTAAGATTATCTTTTAAAGAATATTTCTGATTTCACTGAAACAGAAATGTTGCACATGAGGCTCAGCTTCAGTGGACAGCGAGGAGCGGTTAGAATTTACTAACAGTGACCCTCTGAAATGTCAGAGATAAAGCAGCTATTTCCTGCTCAAGTCAACATCTGCTATCTGATACTACTGCTGTTCCCCATGCTGGAGTCAGCTAAACTCTAGTTATTAGCACAAGAGCTTGGGTGGGTCCAGAACTCCCTCCTAAAGCAAGCGTGCGGTTGAGCAGGCAGTGGACTTCTGCGGTACAACTGTGTGCTGTTGTCAACCCAAAAACTGCCTGCAGAGCCAGACACATGCACACAATTTAAACGATAAGGTAGCGGGAGTTTGCTGTTTGACATGGATCACATTGGTAGTCAGGCATCATTGTGTATCCTGGAAACATACTAGGTTAGATGGGGCCTCCAAAGGTCATCTAGTCCAACCATCGGTTAGGTCAGGTTGCTCAGGGCTTTGCCCAGTCAGCTTTTGACTGACAAAAAAGTGTCCTGAGCACCTTTTACAGGGCTTAATCCCTCTCATTGTGAAAAGCTCTTTTTCTTGGGTGACTGTTGCGACTTGCCCTTTTGCTGTACACTCTGTGATGAGTCTGAACTCTCTCCAGTTCCTGGTTCAGATGTATCTGTGCAGTTCATGCTGGAGCTGACCAGCTGTCTCACACTGGGGAACAGAGAGGGCTCATGGAAACTCAGTATTTGCTTCTGATTGTTGTGGGGGGTGTGTGTGTGTACACACACACACACACACACACACACACGTACTTTAACAGAACTTTTTACAGACAAAAGCAAATTGGAAACCTATTGTTTAAAATGATGAAACTCAACTACAGGTAGAGTAGTCTGAAACATAATCAACTCTATTGAAATATTTTTGATGCATCTGAATACTAAATAGAGTGGAGCTATTTCGACTTAACAATGAGTTGGTACTTTTGACAGCCTCAAAATCCCTGGTAAGCTGTTTTCTAACTTGACTTCTAAGAACTGTACAGGAGATATGGGAAAATAAAACATTTAAACAAGTGAGTAACTTTTTATTTGACAGCATCCATACATTCTGTTAGGTTTTGTTATGTCTGGACTTCAGAGTTATTTTAATTGTCTTCGAGGCTATCCCAGAGCAATTTGTGAGAACAGCCATAATTAAAAACAAACTACAAATAGATCAAAATTGTTAGACAGAAGTAAAGAATAATTTTATTTAAAAGACCTAGATTTTTTCATCAAAATTATAGGAAAGATTTTCCTATTGCAGGAAAAGATTTAATCTGTCTTCTAATATTCTGGTCTTGTTACACCTTTTAATACAATTGTTTCTCACGTCTTAAATATAGGTTTGTTGTTCTGAGCCATAAAGGGTATATATTGCTTGTGCTTATTGTGGTACAGCTTAACTTTTCTTTTCAATGTCTGTAAGGAACCATGTATTTCTCCCCCTTAAGCTCATGGAGCTAGCTTATAATATGAACACCATAGGTCTCCCAAAGTCTCAGTTAAATATTCAAGTGAGTCTTCCAAAACTAGGCAAAAATGCTGCACGTGGCAGATAGCCTGTGCCTACACCAAATAAAGGTTTAAAGTAAAATCTGGAACTTTACATAGGTACTTCATACAGATGGATTCAACTGACTTGCAGATTCTTTCAGATGAAACAAAATTGAGATGAGAAAAAATATGAAAAACAATGCATCTTATATTCCAAACATTGCTACATCTCATTTTAGTGAGGCTTAAGAGATGCCTGAATAGCTAGGTGCAATCAAACTTAATTTTTACAGTAACTAGGCCCCTTTTTCTATTCCTTTCCTTTGCATTCAACTGTTCAGTGCATTTGCCTTTTATGTGCATGTAAAGTCAGTATAATGAGGCACTGACTCGTGTGATTTTTTTTTTTTTTTTTTTTTTTTTTTTTTTTTTTTTTTTTTGGCTTAGGAAGCTAGAAGAGAAGATTTACTGAAGAGAAGTGGTGGCTAATATGAGATTCAGAATTGCTGCATTCATTAATTTACTCTTCAGGCCCAGAGTTTGCATTTCAATTTTTTCCCTAAACTTTGCAGTGAGCTCTTTCTCCTTTGCCCTGACATTTGTACATGTGTACCGCCCTTCCAAATGGGAAAAGCCTTAGTTCTCTTTCCCTTCATTGAAAACACGTGAAATAGATGTTTAACCACTGTAGACTTCTGTGATACACAATCTGCCATACAGTAAGCCTGCAGGAGTTAAATTCTGGGGGATTTTAATTTGATGCAGATGCAGTTACCATAAGGCAGCTGTTTAGCTGTCCTTTTCATCTCCTGGTCCATGACAGCTTCAGAAAATGAATCTTCTTGCTTTGTGGACCTCTTGATTCTAGCTACAGAGATTATTAAAATTAGGACTCACTTTTAAAAGTATTTGTTTGTAGCTTTTGGAATTTAAAATATGCTGCTGTTTAGCTTTAGTTCTGCATATGTTTATGCCCTTTACCTACAGTACAGAGGACAGTCACACCTGAGCTTTGAGCTAGGTTATCATCTTGGGATATTCTAGTCTATTATCAGCTTGAAGTAAACCTGTCTTATGTGTTCAGCAGCCAGTCTTAAACATTTTAGCTTTATTGTTACATTGCTATGCTGAATTTTGTGTCCCAGGAGCCCACATAGCGCACACTGTTTTTCCTGTCTGGCTGCAGTGGAAAGACAGCTTGAAGATGGGTAAACATCTAATGCAGGTGAGCTGCTGGTAGCAGCAGTAGCAGCATGGCTAGGAGGGATGGTGCTGAATCTCACCTGTGCTACTGCGTAAAAATTTTATTCTTACTAATCGTTTTTGGTGTAACTCTGATTTTGTGAGTACAAAGTACATTATGAGGGAAAATATGAAGTCCATGACCTCTAGGATTTCTGAACTCATTCTCATGCTGCTGCTAAATTGATTCATGTTTGCAAATGCTTTCCCTTTTAACGTTGGTCCTTTGCTGTAAAGCCCTATCCAGGAAACTGGAAATACCCTAAAGAATAAAGGATAATCAGATTTCAGCATAGGCAATGATTATTACTGCTGTTGATATTGTGCTCTGAGTAACTGAAAATAAACTGAGTTTTGGTGGAGATAAATTTTTTGTAGTCTTGGATTTTTTGAAATTCTCCTTTAAAAAGTATTACGTTTTTTTTCTTTTGCAGCTCAACCTTTCCTGTATTGGTGTGCTCGCAACATGTCCTTCTGGAGCAGTATTTCCTTTAATCTGGCTGTCCTTATGAACCTACTTGTAGCATTTTTCTATCCATTCAAAGGAATTCGAGGAGGTATCAGTATTTAACATGAAAAAAAATATGTGAACAAATAAGATTTGATGGGCCAAATTCTGTCCCCCACTTGTCTGTGCAGCCCTGTTAACTTCGCTGGAGATAGCAGAACAGAAATTGGCTACTCTTGATATTGGGGTTTAAACTTTGCTGTTTTCAGACTTATCTGAATAAAAAATGGCCTAATATTTGCAAAGAGATCATGGTGAGGAGGGTCATTGTAACATGATTTTTTTTTTTTTTTTTTTTTTTAGAGTCCTTTCTATATTGAGACATTCATAAGGAAAATGTAGAACCACCCTTCCTAGGGGAAAGAAATTATCAGACGTCCCTTTTAATTACATGACTGTTCTACTTTTTTTTAAAAAAAGTTCTATAATTAAGTATTGACAGAAAAGTAGAAGAAATATTAATTTATTGTTTTTCTTGAGCTTGCATTTTATTAATGTCATTTTCTGTAAAAGTTCCCTGGTTACATAGCATGTCAGGAGGTCTGTGATTGTTGCAGAGCTGAGTAGGTGAGATTACCCCATGTTAGCATGTGAGGCCTGCAGGAGGGAAGTGACTTGCCTGACACCATCCAACACAGTGGGAGATCCAGAATAAGGATCTCTGGTACTTTCTCTTCTCAGGACATTACCTCTCCAAGCGCTTAAATCAGAGCTTGGCTTAAGGAACCAGGGAAAGCTTGCCAGCCTTGCCTCCTGATTCTAGAGCAACCTGCCGTTTTGAATTTCCTTGCCATAAGTGGGTAGCAGCTGAGCTTGCTGAGCTATCATTTCAAGCATAAACTATGTGATAACATGTGCAGTTTATGAGGGATTGCACAATCTTGCTGCAGTAGGTCTCATGGAAGTTATTTTTGATCCAAACAGTGGGTTTGTGTGAGAGAGATGGTTCTTAGAGCCAATTCAGTAAATACTTCCAATAAAGACCTGATTAAACCCAGCTGGTCTTGCTTAGATTCAGCCTCTCTGAAGGATGCACCTTAAGGCAAGCTGATCGGTCGATTCATGTTAGCAAAAATCAGGAAATATGGACAAATAGTCCCAAGAGTGTCTGTATGATGTGTTTATCACTTGTAGAACTGTATAGGGGAAATATCTAGGTAGGAGCTTTTGCCACATTTGTGTCAATTGAAGTAAAACCTCATCCTGGAGAGTGTGATTCATGCTCGAGCCTTTACTTCTTACTTTTAACATTCATAATACAACAAGACCAGACAGATTTTTATCTTCTCTTATTGAACTTCTCTCTTCATCTCTTTCCTTTGTTCATTGTGTGATACAGAGCCTAAAGAAAACACAGCTCAGAGATGGCAAGTAGCCTGAAAGTAGGCAAGTTCTCAGCTAAGCTCTCTGTGTGTGGCAAAAATGCCATTTTACTGTTTCTGTGGTTGACTAGGTTAACTAGTCAAGTTAAATTGAGGAGAACCTTAGTTTTGTCAAAGTAGTGTTGGATGGTGTGTTACATTAGTGGTGGGATAAAGGTGATCAGCATGGAAAACTTGCATAAGGGCTTCTACGTCATAAGCAATGCTTGAATACGACATGTGAGAAAGTACTGAGAGAGGTTGGTTAGTTTGGCTAACTCATGAAACATCAGACTCTTGCTTCAACAGCTGTCTCTCTCATCGCACCAAGCAATCTTAGCATATTGGATAATTACCAGCATCGCTTTCTGACCAGCTGGTGGTCTGAAGGTTTTAACAAGCACAAAGAGCAGCCGAATTTTCCATTTGTAGTCTCAAAGGTCACAAGTTAAAATTTAAAAGTCTGAATTTTTGGCTGCTAGTAAAGCTGCTAATTAAACAAGTTCTTTGAGATTGCAAGTTGCAAGATTGGGGGAAGAATCATTTGACTTTTTGAAGATGCCCTACCTCACGTATTTGAGGGACTTTGTTTATCAGGTGAAGTTTTAATTAAAAGGTCTTATTTGACTAGTTGTCATCAAGAATGTTTTTTTTTAAAAAAAATGTATATATACAACTTTAAAGAAAACAAGCTTTTCAAAAAGGATCATTTGGGGAAATTCTTAGTGTTTTGAATTGTTCAAACATGTTGAACTTGGGGCAGCTGATTAGCATATGACTGTATAGCGGAAGCTGTAAAACTTATGACTTCAGTAGCAGAAACAAGCTTGAGTGTCTGGAGTTAGGTACTTAAGTTGTAAGAATTCCAGAGACATGGAGAACTTTGTCAAGTCTTCCGAAATACGCATTCCTTCTGCCAGCAAGCTTATAATGGACTCCACATGCTGGCAGCAAGCACAACGGAGCTAGACTGGGGGCGGACAAGTGGTGAGCGCTGGCTCGGTGATCTGTGTTTTCCAAGGGCACAAAGAGCAGGGACCCTGCAAGGAGGCTCTGAGCTTGTGGCCGCGCGCATACTGGCCCTGCTGAGCGCCCTCCCCTGCTCCCTCCTGCTCGGCTTTCGTGACCAGGTGACCGCTTTCAATACTGCACCTCCAGGCTTTTGCCAGCTGCGAGGATGGTTGCTGCGTTGCTTGGGGATCGTGAACTCCCTTCACATGGTAGAAACATCTATTGAACTTTATTTATCAAGCTTTAATCTTCATCTATCCTCTGTTATCTTTATTAATCTACAGTGATTTTTGAACAAAATTAAATGATTGCTCACTGTAGTCAGATGAGTGACATTTTCTAACCCTTCTGAATTTGGGAGGAGAAAAGCCTTCACCAAATATGTTGCTCGTAACACACAACAGCCCTGTGAGTACCTGCAGAAGGGGTCGGAGTGGAATTTGGGGGAATCTCACCTTTTAGTCCGAGTTATTAGTTATTTGAACAAAAACATATCTTCACGTGAGTTTCAAGAAAAGATGTCTTTTTATATTTTGCATAGACTCAGCATAAACAGTATTTTAGGTTGTGTATTTTTAGTGTTCTTTCACGGAAGTTTATTTTTAGCAATGCTGGCTGATGTTATGTAGTCAGACAATCTCATGGGACAGTCTAAATAGAACCAGAAATAGCAAGAGGTGATAAAACTGGTGAAGGGTTTTGACCAAAAGCATAATAGAAGAGTAGACTATGAATAAGGACCTGATGAGTATGTTGTCTGTCTTTACCCATTCGGTGCATCTACAGAATATATTAGCAAAACGCCTCTCCTTCTCAGCATTAAAGGTATGCAAGTAATGGAACAGGAAAATGAATCCTATACTAGTGCTCTTTGCATGTTACTTTAGTAACAAACTCATAATTAAAAATCTGCTGAAAGCATTGAGTTCAGACAAGCTGCTTACAGTCTTCAAATCAGTAATGTCTGAAGAGATAGACTAATGATACTGCACAACAATAGGATAAAATGGCACTTATCTGAATATTTTGATTGTGTTTTATTTGATAACACAAAGTATTGAATGTCTGTGTTTTTTGTTCTCTCTCTCCATCCTAGGTACGCTAGAGCCCCACTTGTCAGGCTTGCTATGGACTGCTATGCTGATTTCTTTGGCTATAGTTATAGCTCTTCCTAAGCCCCATGGCATCCGAGCCTTAATAGCTTCTACAATATTACGGCTAATATTTTCAGTTGGTTTACAACCTACTTTATTTCTTCTGGGTGCATTCAATGTAAGTATTGAGTGGGCTTTGAAGCTCTGTTGCATCTTATGTAAGGGTTCCTTATCTGCTCACGAAGATGTCGGACAAAAATAGTCTGGAACATTGTGGCGGTGGCAGTACCGTTTGGTGAAGAAGTAATTCCCGCTTTGGATTGTTTCTTGATAGAAGTGCTTTGCTGTTTTCCACTTAATCCCAATTCCCTAAGTTGGAGCACTCTAAAGTTTTGTCACAGTCTAGGAACAGCTCCAACCCCAGCTAAAAATGTTAAGATGTCTCTGTGACCCTAAAGTACTCTTAAGTTGTTCTCTCAAACCCTTCTCTTGTTCGGTGACTAAACTACAGTATTTCTGGAATTGTATAAGATTTACTAAACAGTGCATTTCCCAAATGCCTGTCTGTAGTCTGCCTGCCAGCCCAAAGTGTGACACTAAGCAGTTTTGCTATGGTAATGTGCGGACGGAGCGTGTAAACTGAGCCATCAGAGAACTTCATTAACACTCAAACCTGGATATTTGTGGTCTTTTGGCGAGTAAGCCAAACATGTTTCTCTCTGATTGAGTCAGCAGGAGCTTTGCAAAGATGCGTCTTCTGGAAGCCTTTGCCTTTATTACAGTGCCCGGCTTTTAAGCGTGTGATTTATTAGTACCCCTTGTCATCGAAATGTTACCAAGAGCTGTATATGACAGAATCTGAGTTGCATTGTTAGCACTCCTGTTGATAGTTACAGCATTTGGCTGGTCCAGGTAAGCGTAAGGGAGTTTTCCCTCCAGTGTCGATGGCTGCTGCCATACGAGAGGATTACCAGGTACCTGATGTGAGGCTGAATAGCAGAGGGAATCCGGAGTACTCGCTTATTAACAAGCAATAGGGACTGCTGCTTCAGAAATGTAAGTGCTGCTGTAGCCTAGGAAGTTATTTGCAGGAAGATTGGTGCTTAAGGTAGTTTAGCACTTCTTATGGAAGGTTTACCTTCCACACCAGGGTTATATTGTTACTTTCTTCTTTAAAACTTCAAATATTGATGCCGTGAAATAAAGAGCTGAAGATAGTGCGCATGTTTTACTGAAGAGATGAAGTTTTAATTTTGGCCCACTGTCAGAGCTGCGCAAAAAACACAACAGAAAGCAGCTTGTGACTCTGTGTAAAGTGCTGTCATGTAACAGACATTGTAGAATAGTTGTTGATACCATCATGTAGCTGAGTTATTACCGGCTTTGAAAAATTGCCTTTATTTTTGTGTAACTAATTTATGGTTAATCTTTCCTTAGGTTTGTAATAAAATCATTTTTCTGATGAGTTTTGTGGGTAACTGTGGAACCTTCACTAGAGGATACAAGGCAATGATCATGGATGTGGAGTTTCTGTATCACCTACTATACCTTCTCATTTGTGCTCTGGGACTCTTCGTACATGAATTTTTTTATAGTTTGTTGGTAGGTATTCATTTTGTCCCTAGGATGTTTTTCTTTCTGTGTGTTTGTAAAGTCCCATCTCAGGCTTATCTAGGTGTGTTTTACACTGCTTTCTTTCCATTTTAGTAATAGGAGACCATTATACAGACACTGTCTTGAAAACTAAATTCTGGCCATTTTGTTTAGGAGAAGTTGCTGTGGGAGCCTGCAGGCTTCCTGCCATATCTCATCTTCCTGATTTTTGTGAACAAACGAAAGACTTTTTGTTCTTAAGTATATTATACAAGAAGTGTTTTTCGTTAAATTTCTTTAAAATTACTCACCACAATAAGTGTGCAGTTGTGTAAAGAAGATGCTTAGCATTTCCCTTTCTGAAGGTTAATTCTCAGACAGCTGAGATATGAATTTTCTGGGTTAAATCTATTGCTTGTGAGCCTGCTTGGACTTTCAAGATAATGAAATAATTTAAATTGTTTTGACTCCAAGTATATCAATAGCTGGTGAAGGTTTAAGTCTTCCCAAGGTCAGATGAGTTTTTACCTACATGAGAAAAAAAAAAATTGAAAAATCAGGCCATATAAATGCTAGCTAAACAGTAGGCACTTGCAGGGTTACCATGCTATGAGTAAAAGGCAAACATTTCTCGAAGAGAGCTTTTACTTTGTTCTTGTGAATAACTCTAACAGTGTATCCCTGTTTTTTGAGCACTTGGTTTACTCTGAAGGCTCTCCTTAACTCTAGCTAGGCTCTAGACCTCAACCAATTGACATGAATGCCTGGCATATGGGGTTTTTTCAGTTTTGAGTGGAATATGTCTTGCACAACATAATACTTCTAAGAATAAACAGTGAAGGAGTACATCGAGAGCTGGTGAAGAAAATGTGTCACCTTTAAAGTAAACCTTCATTCCCTTTCAGAACTGTATATTTTTGTCCATTTGTTTGGGGCTTGCTGCATCCTCTGGTAACTTTTTTTTTTTTCCTGCACTCATACAGGTCCAGTTTAACTCGTATGTGTCCTCATTGTCAGTAGCATAGCCAGCTCTGTCCCTGGGCTGTGCTGGGGAAATGCCACAGACCCAGCAAAGTGGAAAATGAAGGAAAACATTTGTAAAAATATTTAAACAACGAGCACTTTTTGCCAACACTGATTTGGTGAAAAATATTACTCGCTTTAGTTATGTACTCAATAAATGAATTGAATTTTGAATTGTGGTATTTTAATTTTTTTGTAAGATGAAGCAGATAACAGTACTGTTGTACCTTTTAGCATTAGCAGTTGTATGTTAAAGCAAGCACTGTACATTTAGCATTTAAGCAAGTAATGATCATAGACCTTTTATTAGGTTAATCAGCATTGTTCCTCAAGTCGTGTATGAGATGTGTAGTTGGTGGATGCACCAAAAAGCACCCATGGTTTCACGGAGGCTGTGAAGTGCAGGCAGAAATGGGAGGGTGCAGCTGCCTCTGGGCCTCGAGGCCTCAAAGTGCTTGGTGCACGAAAGGTGTGATGGGGATGAGCAAGCCCGCAAGCCTCCCACATGATCTTTCTTTGCTGAATTTTGACTGCCAACTCTTAAAAAAAAATAGTAATAGTAAGCTGTATTGCTATCAGGCTACTCCATGTTATGCCAATGTATAACATGCCACCAGTTTTACTGGTAATAAATTTGTGAAACGGCCTTTGCTTTTGCCTCTTCCTGCAGCTCTTTGACTTGGTGTACAGAGAGGAGACCTTGCTGAACGTTATTAAGAGTGTCACTCGCAATGGGCGCTCCATCATCCTGACTGCTGTGCTTGCCCTCATCTTGGTCTACCTGTTCTCAATAGTGGGATACCTGTTCTTCAAAGATGACTTTATCTTGGAAGTAGATAAGCTCCCTAATGAAACGCTATTGCCAGGTTGGTACATATTTTGGCTGTTCAAGTGCTAAAGAAATCAATCGTCTTGTTTCCTGTGGCATGCTGATTCTTCGAGACTGCAAGACATGCTGGTTACCTCATAAGTCCTTTCTTACAAAGGACACTGTTTAAAAAACAAAACATAACAGCACTATTTGGAACAAACAGCTACCACAGAGTTTTTACAAAACACTGTGATCTACTGCAGTGCGAAGAGGGAAGGGGTGGAGGAACCTCTGGAGACAGCATTTAGGCTGTTCTGCACACATTTGAGATTTTTCCCCTCACTATTTGCTAAAACAGCGGAGATTTTCTACACCTGTTCCCTCCTCCAGTTTAATTACAAGCAGAATTTAGGTAGGACATTAGGTAGGACAGTGGGGAAGGCTCCGCACTGCGAGAGTTGGTTTGCTAGAGCTTGAATGCTTCTGTTGGTTTTCAATGGTGGGCTTTGCTTTCAGCATAACAGAAAATTAATATTTTATCTCAAGTAACTGAGTGAGTATGAGGGGAAATGACACTTAAAGATGTTCCTGGGAACGAGCTTTCTACCTCTAACTTTAGTTTGCTTGTAGTTTGTATAGACTGAACTTCCCTCAAATACTTGCTATAGTTTAAATTCCATACTAGACTTTTTCTGAGCTGAACTTATTAATAAGCTGAAGTGCTTATTGTAAGTTAAAAGTAGGGGGATTCTTACTACCCTGTAGTATCAAATAAGCAAGTTGCTGGGTGGGAAGTATAGGAAGGAAACTTGTTACAGGAGGGGTGTGGGTTTTGTCTTGTTCTGACTTTGGTTTGGGTTTTTTTTTTTTGTTGTTGTTGTTTTGTTTTTTAACTGACACTTGAGCAAGCATTACTTGACATTTCCACCTTTTTTTAAAAAATTTTACTGTCAATCCTGTGAAAGGCGTAAACCTCACTGACCCTCCTATTTCACATTTCCAGTACAGTTCAGAAATGCTGAAGACATGCAACTATGTGGCACTTCACTTATTTTGAAACTTGCAAGGCATTGTAAGGGCAAATTTTTAAGGCACTTTGAAAATACCTTCACTAGAACATATTTCTGGAACAATTTCACTTACTCTCGACTTTGGAGCTGATACAAAATAAATGCACAGCTTCTGTCTTTAATTCATAGAAATAATAAGAATTTTATGTTTGAACTTTAGATCATTGAATATGTGAATCAAAGCATGGTGGCCTCCTAAACTCTAGCAGAATACACAATTCTGCATCAGGCTGGTAATTGTTCACTGTCTGTAGTAGGGTGCCTTAATGTCTGGTAGCTAATGCCTGAAAAATGTTACACCATTTGATTCATTAATTTGTATTTTAGGTCGCACAGAGGCAGGTGAAACTATGACTGGGGAGTTTCTCTATTCAGATGTGTGTAAAGCAGGTAGTGGTGAAAACTGTTCTTCAATCATTCCTTCTGAACGTGAGTATCTCCTATCAAATTTCTGTGTCATAGCTTGAGTTTTCACACTTCTTCTAGTGAAGCTCATTAAATTAATTTTTTTAAAAAAAGTAGTAGTTTTATGTAATCAAATTGGGGAACAAAGCTATCATGGGACTCTTCAGCTTGAAAGAGGATTTAATTTAAGCTAATAGCATAAATGGCATATGGTACATGAAGTGTTTAAACTGGAGAAACTAGAACTAAACCATACTTAGACAGAACACTGCCACAGTCTTAAATTATCTACCTTATCAATTTGAGAAGGAAGTGATGCAGTTTACCTCTTTGCAAAGTTCATTATTTTAAACATCAGGCTGTTAAATGCAATTTCAGAGTATAATGCTCTGTGAAGGATGAAGCAGAATGTTGTTTATTGTCAGTATTATTATATCTAGTTAAGTAAGGAAACAATTTTTAATATGTCAGGAAGTATTCCATGGATTAAGTAGACAGGGTAGGTTTGGGTTTTTTGTTTGTGTTTTTTTTTTTTTTTTGTTTGTTTGTTGGTTTTTTGGTTTTTTTGATCAAGAATGTGCATGTGAGATATTACTTCCAGTGCAGTCATCAGCCTCAGATTAGGTATTGAAATGTTTTGGTTTTATTTCCTAGAAAATGTAATTTACTTCTGTGAAGTTTATGTTGCTGGCTGTGAGAGCCAGACAGATCATCCCTGTTTCTCTTAGCAATGGATACGGTCAAGCGTTTCAAAGGTCAATAATGGCCACGAGCCCATGCTGTCAGGAGGCGATGTCCCTGTTTTACTCAAGTATCCTCTTTGTAAGCTAAGAGTAAACACTGATACAGGGATAGTGTCTGTCTTCAGCTTTAGGAAGAATGTGCTTTGTTGTTTTTAGGCACTTTGGTTGCAGCAGGGATAAGTCTGGTGGAGACACACTTATAGTCAAATCGACACCTCTGGCCGCATAAAACCCTCATGTTAGCAATGCCCGAATCTTTGGCCTTTGTTTACTATTTTGGTTGATGGATATTTCCAGATTGCACAGGGATTTGGGCCCGTCTAAGGCTCCCCATGGAAAGGGAGATCCACCTGTAAGCATAGTTATTACGGAGTGAAAGTCATGAGACTTTCAGCAGGGGCCGGGGTGGGGGGTGAGGTGCATGAGATTAGGGGATTCTAGCAGTTCTAGAACTGAAACAGTGAAGTTGGAGGCTTCCACCAAAGGGGTGGAGGGTCAAAAATAGTACATTACTTAAGTGCTGTTTCCATAAGCAGTGATATTTTAGCCATTTGGAACAGAAGAGTGGAGGTTGCCATTTTGAGTGCAGCCCAAAGGCTGTGCAATCTGTTAGGCACCAAGGGAGAGTGTAAGAGGCAACACTTTGTCCTCGGAGCTGTCAGAAAGCTCCGATTCTGTATAAACAGGCATCTGGTGAGATCGAGTTGCACACACTCACAGGCAGGGAGAGAGAATTTTAACCCAGTCAGAGGCAGCAGCTAAAGCACGAGAAAGCCCCAGAGGGTGGTGAAGGGCAGGCCAGAGCCCAGGCAGGCGCCCCGCTCCCTTGGTCTGCGCTGCGCTAACGCCAAGCAGGTCTGTGACACTGGCCAGAAATCCGGCAGTTTTCGCACAAGAGCGAGCGAGCGCGTTCCCAGCAAAGAATGTGGAGAATTGTTTAAAACGGATCTCCTTGTCTTCTAAACATGTCCCTGCTTGCTGTGTTAATAGAGGGGATTGCCGACGAGATGGAGGAGGAGAATAAGGAGCATACGTGCGAGACGCTGCTGATGTGCATTGTCACGGTCCTGAGTCACGGGCTCCGCAGCGGGGGTGGAGTAGGTGATGTGCTCAGGAAGCCGTCCAAGGAGGTAAAGCACCGCTGCGTGGGGGCGGCGGAGCGATAACCACGTAGGGCTGGAGGTCACGTTCTGGTGGGGAAAATGTGTCCGTGCTCTGCTTAAACAGATGTAGGATACGTTGTGAAGGAGAAGGGACTGCAGTTTCCCTCTGTGTAATCAAGTTAATTCTCTGTAGTGTCACATTAAGCAGCAGCCTGTCCAAACAAGCTTCCACAGATTGTTTTTTTCCTAGTAAATTAGACTTTTTTAGCTTAAAGACAGCTCAGTCCTTAAGTCCAAAGTGGGGCCTAAATAAGCAAGAATGGTGTAGCCAATAGTCTGTGCGTTACAAAGGGAGCTGAGAAGAGCTTCCTCTGTGAAGGAAGGACTCTTGTCTGCTTGGAGCCATCATCACAGCATGGCCAAAGCAGCAGGACCTTCTCCCGATGCCCCAGGCTGCCCATGTGGCTGTTTCCGTAGCTGATTGTGCCCGAGTCTTGGTCTGTCTTTCCCCATCATTCCCAAAGGCAAAGGGACAGGCCTGGACGGAGCCTTGGAGCTGGGGAGAAGGTCCTCGTCAGTCCTCCTTTCACCATCCCTCTTCCAGCAGCTTTGAGTCTGCTTTATTCACACCAGGTAACGGAAGGTGGAGAGGTATATATGGTCTGCAATTTCAAACTATTTGTAATATTAGCCTGATTTTTGCTTAAAATGGTTTAAAATTTACATGTTTCCTAATAAAACTTTGGCACCTAACTGTCTTAGATGTTTCTGAAAATGGGGCTTAGGTATGTGGGCTTCCAATAAATATGAAATGGGCACTGCTAAGTGCAAGTTAGTTTCTTGTTTCATTTAAGAGGATCCACATGGTTGTTAATATAAGTGAATGAACTGCTATGAAATTCAGTAAAAGACTGTAGTCACCCCCAGTACTCTCTGGACATATAAGCAGATTAATAAAAGAATCTAATTAGAAGCAGCTTGCAGGGAGGTGGTATGAGACGTGTGAGAGAAGAAGAAAGATTTGTAGATAGTAAGAAGAAAGAACAACTTCACAGCAGCTGTATACTGTTAGCTGACTAATTTGACTTTTTTCAGTAATCTTGCATTTTAGTTTCATTTAATGTTTTGAGTCCTAAGCTATCACTGGAAAGCATCAGAAACAGCAACTCAAGGGGTGGGGGGAGAGTAGCATATACTATTGCTGTGAGGAAAGACATCTAAGGGTCAGGCATGCATGTGTTTGGGTTGTTAATCATTAAATTCTCTATCTTGCAGGAACCTCTCTTTGCTGCTAGAGTGATATATGATCTGTTATTCTTCTTCATGGTCATCATTATTGTCCTTAACCTGATTTTTGGTGTGATCATTGACACTTTCGCTGATTTAAGGAGTGAAAAGCAGAAGAAAGAAGAAATTTTAAAAACTACTTGCTTTATTTGTGGTAAGTGTAAAAACATAAAGTTAAGAACCAGGAGCGACTCTGTCGAGCTAGCTGTAGACCAGCGTACCCAAGAAATGTATGGCTTGAGGAAAGAGGAGTCTTAAGTTATGTCTGTTCCTATCTTGCATTCCTCAACTAATTGATTTCTTGGGGATCATATATGTAGGCACTTGGCAGGGAAAAGAGAAGGGGACTGTATACCATTATTCTTCAAACCTTAGTTTCTGTTTCTCTTGTGTTTCAGAGAACAGTTTTATATTGGAGCTGGAGAGATTTTATAAACAGACTCAGGTCATGCTCAGTTGGTTAGAGCGTGGTGCTGCTAATGCCAAGGTCGTGGATTCAATCCCCATATGGGCTATGCTGAGGGTTGGACTAGATGATCTCCAGAGGTCCCTTCAAACCTTACCATTCTATGATTACTTTTCCAAGGATGCAGAGTGCTTAGTAGCATCTGCGAGGCAGTTAAATCCAAATGTACTGATGTGAAAAAGCAAACCACTGAGCCTGCAAGGCCAGTGTGGTTAAATGACACGGTCTGCAGAAGCTGTATAATGCATACGCTGGCCTAAGTAACCTTTGGAAGTTAGCTGCAAAGCAAATGTTGCATTTTGATACTATTTTGCCTAAAAATAGGAGAAGTGTTACGAAATCCAACAACCTGGTTGCATACTAGGTAGCCACCTTTCTTAAACAAAGATTTTCCATTAGGTGTAGTAAATGTAACCATTGTTTGTAATGCTGCTTTTCCTCTCTCCTCTTCCCACTGACTGTGGCCATTTGTTGCAGATTTTATCCATATTATTCAGTGTCCTTTTAAGAATGATTTTGACTGTTAAGAAGTCAAAGAAACTGCACATTTTTTTTTCAGAACTCATTTCTTAGTAACACTTTATGAATGCTAAGGGTTGTGTTTGTGTCACTCTTGTAGGTCTGGAAAGAGATAAGTTTGATAACAAGACGGTCACATTTGAAGAGCATATTAAAGAAGAGCACAATATGTGGCACTACTTGTGCTTCATTGTGTTAGTAAAAGTAAAAGATTCAACAGAATATACAGGACCAGAAAGTTATGTGGCAGAAATGATCAAGGTGAGTTTGGAGTGTTCTGTTTTTTGTTTTTCCCTTCTCCCCTCTGGACTAGACTGACCTACTGGACTATTTGGTAAACACAGTACTCTGTATCAAGCAAAAACTTGGAGTAGGACTTTGTCTACAGTAATAGGCTTAATCCAATATCTCTCCTTTTAGGAATGTTCTCTAAAGATAATGAAGTTAAGATGTATTTGGCAAAGTAACTCGATAAAAAGGCATTGCAGATGCAGTACCATGTTGGAGTTGCAGCAGCAAGCTGATGGTGCAGAGGGTGCAGGAGAGGTGCTCTGGCAAACCCACGCTGGCTGCAGCACGGCAGCTCGGGATTTGCGGCTGCATACCTGTAGGTGCTAAGCCTCTGAAACATTCACGCCTGTGTGCCAAAGGAGGTGGCAATATGAGCAGTGAAATACAGGTAGTCTCCATGGTTTTGGATCAGTCACATAAGGATGAGGAGGGGTGGTTCAGTTCAAAAGAGAATACTTTCATGCTCGCAGAAGTGTGATGTACAGGTTATAACCTGTCCCAATATAAATATCTTAAACTGACTTCTAAGATTTGTTGTCATATGATTTTAGCTTATTGGTGTAAGAAACTCAAATTAGTATCTACTCAATTGTGAAGTCTTTTAATGAGAGAATTAAAAGGCTTGTGTCTGCCAAGTTGCAGGTTCAGAGCTCCTGGAATTAGATCCTTTGTTTCTAAACCCTAGTTACTAATTTGTGTCTTCTGGCTGGTTAGCAAAAGCTCTTTCTGATTTAAAACATTTCAATTATTTTTTTTTTTAATTTGCCTTCAGCAAGTTCATGTAAAAAGCGGAATATTTGTCATCTTCATTTTTCTTTGCTGTAGAGGTGCAGCTTTCTTTTTCTTTCTCTTTCCTTCCCTTCCCTCCCTCCCCCCCCCTCCCCCCCCCCCCCGAAGGGGGCAATTTATCTTGACCTCTTCAGAATGTAAATCCCCCTGAGACCTCTTAGAGGTTAAACATGTTACTTTGGGGTCAGTGAAGTGTATATCCTGGTTCTGGATTTCTGCCTCAGTAATGAGAGCTTAAGGAAATCTTGTTAGCAGTCACCTGATAGAGGATTAGCACGGTGAGATAACTAAGTACATCACTGCTGCTTTCTAGTTCAACTTGATTATATTGCTCCCTTTATTTATCCCACCACAGTAACTGTTACTTCAGGAGGAAGGATTGCACTCTTAAAATGTTGCTGCTCGTAAAGGAGTATTTTATATGTCATGTTCAAATTAGTTTTAAAAAATTGTTCAAGTTGGCTAACAACTTTTTAAGTAAAATTTCAGATTAGTAGTTCAAATTAGATAGGAACTAAAAACCAGTCCTGGAATGCTATTGCAGGAAATGCAAAAAGTGGACAACTTTTGCCAGAAATCCAGAAATTCCATTGTAGAAATGACAACTTGCATGAATAATGCATGGACCAAATGTGTTGTGCAGGTGCAATTTCATATAACTGTGTGTTTGGGTGGAGATTTTGCATGAGTCTTGTAGCTGTTGCTTTTGCATTTTCTGAGCCAGTTTCGAACTGAGCTCATGCGGTTGCAAGTGTGCCTGGCCATGCCACGCGGGGCTGTTGCAAGCGTGCTGTAACCGCATGAGCTGGGGAGTAGGAAGTAAGTTGGTGCTTTGCACATCAGTGGTCTGCCACAGTGCAGCACCGGCGTGACTGGCGCAGCGCGGGCTGCTGCCAGCCTCCCCGGCAGCTCTCAGCAGGAGTCTCGGTGCTCCTTAAGACTGATCTGGCAAAGTTTGCTTTGAAACCTCAAAACAATTTATTTCTGTTGCCTTTTGATACTATAAATATTCATTTGTTCTTTTCTGCCCCAGAAAACCTGAATTGAAAACATTTCAAATGTATTTCTGCATCAGACCTGTTTTTAATACTTAAGTAAGAGTCAGAAGTCCTTTCTTCTGCTTCAGGTGTATTTAGGGATAACTTAGTGCACAGTTCAGATTTTATTCAAACCTTCTGTTTTTCTTCATCCCATAAACAAAACTAGAATTAAAAAGCTAAAGGAAAGCCTTAAATAGATCACCAGTTCCAAAGGTCCAAATTCCCCTGTTGGAAGTGCTGGTATGCTTTGTATATTTGTATAGGGAGTGAGAGCTGCTTAATGTCTGCAGCTACCACATGCTCCTCAGAAGTCTGGTTATTTCATGGTTAGATTTAAAAGGGAATTTTTCCCCATGTTTTCAGACTCAAGGTGGCACTCTAACATCTTTGGTAATGACATAGATGGGGCAGCTCTTTTTCCATCGCTGGCTGTGCAGAGCCATTGTTCAATTGAAATATATACACGTTTTGAATAGTTCAGGGTATGAAGCATCATATGCTGTAGATCCTACTGTGATTATAAAATACACCTCAAGTATGTTTCACCTTTGCTCTGACTCCCAACAGAATATCTTTAGAAACCTCTTGAATTTCTGCCTTTTGGCAACAATCAAAATTTGTGTGTGGGGGGGAGGTACAAACATTGCGGAACATCTAGAATAGGATTTAGGGCACTGAAATTATATTCACCATCAACTTGTGAGTTGCCTCCAGTGCTACTTGTACAGTGCTTTAAAGGTGTCTTAAGTACTGTGATATCAAATGAAGTTGTCCACAATTTTTAAATGCCATTTAGTGAATATTCACAAGCTTTAAGAATGATCTTCAAGTTTGATGTTTTCTTATCTAAAAATAACGTGTGCAGAGAGGCAAATTTTAAGGCTACCCACTGCACTGGATGCAGCAAAGCTAAATCTTGCCTATAGAGTATAACCTGTAAGAATCTGATCCAGCATAAAAAGAAATTGTAGCCATGAAAATCAATGATTAATTACAGTTCTTTAGTGTATTTCTCTTTCTTCATGTATAGAGGCTAATGAAATCAGTGTCAGTGTGCAGAAAGAAGTCAATAATTAAACTTAGAAAACAAGTTGAAAGTTTAAAAGTATTCTGAACACCGTAATCCTCATAAAAAGAAGCAACAAAGACCACAGTGATCTGACAAAACCTAATCTACTGTATCTCAGTGCTCTGGTTTGTAACCATACCTTACGTAAGTGTTTTCCAGACTTTGAGACAAATAGGGGTCTGTCTTCATTATTTATAATTCTCAGATTTTTTCGTTGAATTTTGTTTGTGGAATTCCCACTTGTTTGTATACTCTAACATGGGAACTGTGCTGCTCTGGTCCCATAGCTACAAGATTTTGGTAGGAGGCCTGGAATTCATCCCCAGCTTTTTCAGTTATAAGTAGGGATACTGTTCCCCTTCATTAGTGAGGCGAACAGGTGCCTGCTGTGATGTCCAGCACCGAATTTGTGAGACATCTTAAGATTCTCAGCTAGGAATTGCTAGAGAAATGCAAGGGGAAAAGTGGAATTGCTGGCTCTGATGTAAAAACTAAGCTTGCATACACACCCTAGTTGTTCAAGTGAATCATCTGCTGTCTTGAAGTTCTTAGCAGCGTTTCCAAGGTTGATAACTTTATGGATTTTGGGAGATGGCAAACAAGCTTGGCATGAAGCAGATCACCTTCTAAATGTGTTTTTGAATGGTGTCATAATATGTATTTAATAGCACAGAAAGTACCGTAAGAAGTGAGGAAACATCTAGTGATACTAGAAATGGCCTTTAATTCTTACTGTTTATAAAGCCTTTCTGATGACCTAACTTCTGTTCATCTAGCTAAATCACTGCAGATGTTCGTTTAAGATAGTGAGGCTTCAAGATGGATCAATGTCTTCTCAAAAGTGTTTATCTGGAAAGTATGCTAATGATGTTACAGAACTGATAGTCCAGTGCATCTCGTGTTTCCCAGGAACAAAGGCATATGGTTTGGTTGCTATATGGCTTTGTAGTCGCCAGGGAAGATCAGGTGATGTCTGAATAATACCGAGTGTGTGGGAGGTGGAGGGATCCACTTATCGTGTTGGCTAGACACTGACATCCACACCCAAATGACTAATGTGAACTTGGTGCAACTCCCTATAGATTAATTAATTTAAATGCCTTCTCTACCCATCCTCGCAGGCTTGAGAGTTTGCTCTTAGGTTTTCTGCATTTACCTGCAGTTACTGTGGCAGGCTGGCGTGTAACAGCCCCCATGGTACAGCTGCCTTGTGAGCATTGGCAAACCTCTGCTACAAACAGCTGTTTGCAGGCATTTGCAGCAGGTAATAAATTTGTGCTCGGAAGCTCGGTACATGGAGAACCGTGTGCACGCTTTCAGCTTTTGTGCACGAGGCGTTGTGCGTGCAGCCGCAGCGTGCTGTCGCTCGCATGGGCGAGTATTTGCATAGACGGCTCTTGCATACGTAACGTGGATTTGCATATCCACCTTCATGGCAGCCTTTGATCTGTGTGTGTAAGAGCCTCACGGCCAAGAGTGATTTTGTGCACACAGATGTGCATATTAGAAAATAAAGACTTGTTTGGAGAAGTGCTTAATGTGGAGGTTCCTAATTAGTCCATGCCTTTTCTGCAAGTTTTTTGTCTCGTGTTGCACCAAGGACACGTGTCATATAACCTTTGCTACAGAGCGGAGGGTGAACAGTGTAAGAGATTGCCCAAGCTCACGTGCCCGGATCTAGAGCTCTGACTCCCCAATCTTAAACTGGGTTGTGTCATCAATTGAAAATAAACCTTTCATAAATAGAAGTGATGGTGCAGATACCCTTGCAGAATTTGGAGTGGAAATGAAGACTTAAAGATTTCTTTCATGCCCTAATTGACTTCTTCCTACAAAGTGGACACTTAACTGTAGTATTGTTTCTGTTTTCAAACTGAGCTAAGTGCCATACCATAGTTGGAAAGTTGTTATTATTTTGAGCATTCAGTGTAGCCCTTGACTTCTGCCAAATCTTAGCCTCCTGGTAAGCAAAGGCCATGTTTCATCAGTCTCGTAGGCTTTTAAAATTGCATTCTTCCAAAAGTGCAAGTTTGACTTAAAAGGAATTCTTAAGGGATTAACTCCCAGCCGTGACCGTCTCTGTGCTCTGCAGCACAGCAGAAGTGCATAATTCAGAACAGGCATGATGCTCACGTAATAATAATGACTTTGAATGGTTCCCCTTTCCCTAGGCTTTATACTGAGTAAAATTCAATGGGAGATGGCCCAGATGGTGGAGTTAAACCAAAGCACCTATAGGAATGACAAGTGGCAGGCTATGACGCTTCCCAAAAGTGTTTTGATAGGAACTTACTGATTCCGGCGCTGGGGAAAGATGTGAATATCACTAAAATCACAAATTGAGGAAAGTATTAGAAACTTGCTTGTCATGTGCAGTTTGAACCTTGAAATCCTGCAGTTTTGGACAAAATCAAATAGAAAAAAAATTTTCATGTCAATACCTAAGAAACTAATTGCAGGTGCTGAAGGCAGAGCAGCCTGCGCAAAGAGCTCACGCGCAGTTGTTCAGCTATACGTTAAGAAACTGTGGCCTCAGTGGTCCTGGTAGGAGCAAATGCTAACGCCAAGCCGGGGAGAGAAGGAGCGCGGAGGAGGGCAGAGTTTGAATGGGAGCTGCTAGTGCTTAATTTGGTGGCAACTGCCAAACAAGCTGCATCTTGAGATACCTTATGGGAGTTAGTTAGCTAATATAATTACAGGGTTAAATAATAGCAAGGGAGAGAAGAGCGAAGAGGTGTTGGCCCCTGGCTGCTGGAAACACTGTGTCATAGGCACTGGTCTGGAGCTCTGGATTTACTTAGCTAAGCTGCTGTTCCACCCTTGGAATAGGAGTTGGGATGCAAAACAGAAGCTGCATGGAGAGAAATGTTGGTCAACCTGATCTGCCCCACACAGCCTTAATCGGCTCTTCCCTGTGGAGGCGCCCGCGGTAGCGTGCTCGCCAGCCCGCTGCAGACAAAAATCCCGTTGCCAACGTCAAGCTCACGTGGTCGAGTATGTGGTTTTCTCCGATACACCACTCGGGCTGGGTTAAGCTCCGCAGTGAATCCGCATCTGCGGGAGTGAAGGTGTGGTAGGCCCGGGGGTTGTGAGAAGACATCGTCCTTGGAGCTGGATGACGTACGTGACGCCCCAGAAGCCGCTGGAGCCGAGGGGGAGCGCGGGTCGGTGCAGCGTGGCTGCGGGCGCGAGCTCCCTCGCGCGCCGGGGCGGCCGCCTCTCGAGCGCCCAGCAGGGCTCTGCTTTGTGTCGGGGCTTCTTCTCCTCCCTCCCCTGCGCCGGGGCCATCTGCGCTTCCAGGTCGGGGAATCGCGGCGGCCGCGCGGCCCAGCGAGCAGCCCTGTGGCAGGAGTGGGCCGTCTGCGGGCCGCGCGCTCGCGACGCGGTGGTGCAGCGTCCCCGCGTGCAGTCAAGGGCTTCACTCGGCCAAGTGAGTCTCTCTCCTTGCCGCCAAGAGCCTGGGAGGGCGGCGCTGGAAGGTCGGTGCCCCGCGACGGCCGCTTTGCACCACGCCAGTTGGGGACCGTGGAGGCTGTTGTGCCGGGGAGGATGAGCCGCCGCAGCTGGGAAGCGGCCCGGGAGCGCCGGCCTGGCTGCGAGGCCCGCACACTCCCCGCCGGCGCCCCGGCCGGGGCCGGCTCGCGGCCGCCGCTTGCCCCGGCCCGGGAATGCCACGGCCGCTCGGAGGCCGCTGGGCTGCCGGCGAACGCGCTGCGCGAGGGGAGGGGGCCGCGCACCGGTGACGGTCCGCGAGCGGCCGCTCGAGCAGCCTTTGCCTTTTTAATTGCTCTGTGCGGCCCAGTCAGCGGAGGCGCGAGCCGTCCCGCTCCGCTCAAAACCGAGCGCCGCTCAGCCACGAGCAGGTTGCAGAGCGCGGGCGGCACTGCCGTTCCTGAAGGAATAAGGAGGTCTGTCAGGCATTCCCGCAGGAGCCACCCGTCTCCGTCACGCTAGGGCAGGTGACGTTCGGCGAGGAAACCGCGCGGCAGACGAGCGAAGCGACGTTCGGAGCGAGCGCGGGGCCGCGGGGCCCGCTCGGGGGCTCGCCGGGTCCCCTCGGGAAACGCCGCCCCCTCCCTGGTCCCGGCAGCTGCCCTGTGAGGGGCCCGGAGCAGCAGGGGAAGCGACCGGGCTTCCGTGTCGCTGCTCTCCTGCCCGAGGACACGGTGGGCGCGAGGGTGTGATGCTACTAGGGGCAGCGTCGTAAAGCCCCGTTTTTCTTAGAGGGGAGAAACACAAGTCAGTGTGGGAGGTGAGGTCGAGCCCTGGGCAGGAGCAAAACTTGACTGGGGCTTTTTCCAGGAAATAAAAGGAAGAATCAGGAGCGGTTTCATCTTGCCACAAAGTAGTGCGTAAAGCTTTTCATTTTCAGAGCGCTTTGCACAGCTGCTTATCAGCTGTACGGGCCTGATTTTTAGTGATAGGTGACAGGAACTGAACTTTGCTGCTGCCTTCCCTGGGCCGTCTGCGGAGGGCGGCTGGAGGAATTCATTGCTCGCCAAGCGCCGAGCTGTCTCTCGGCAGCCCGTAAATCCGAGGCAGAGGAGCAAGCGGGAGCCAGGAGAGGCGCGGGGCCTTCCCCGGGGCCGGGCCGCCCGGCGGCAGCCTGCTCCTGCGGCTGGCACGGCGCCGATGCAGCTGCTGGCACGTTTCGCGCCGAGGCTGCCGCAGAAACCTTTCTTAGAATAAACTCTTCAGCAGAAGCGGGGCACAGCAAGCACTTCTCAGAATCCACTGCATCTGCATCATGCAACGCAGCTTCCTCTTTTTCTCTTTTTTTTTGTTTTTAATTTCCAATCATGGACATTTTAAGAGACTGGTCAACATCGCCCCCATGTCTGAGATTTAATGATATTCGCTTTACAAGAGGGACTTTTCCAACTTTACCTAGAAAAGAGCTAACCCGAAACTCTGCGCCTGTGGTTAGCCAGCTTCCGTCAGTGGCTTTAGTCAGTTCGTCTGCTCGAGCGGAGGAAGCGGCCGCTGTGACGGGAAGAGGGAGCCGGGGGCACAGCGGGATCGCGGGCGCCGGCTGGCCGGGGCGCGGCGCTGCCGCTGCCCGGCCCCCTCGGTGCCTTCGGAGAGCCACGGGGCCTCGAGCGCAGGACAGGCGGGCGCCGAGGCGCTCGCCTAGCGCCCAGCAGAAGCGAGAGCCCCTCAGTCACCCGTGAGCAGTCTCGGAGCAGGCCGGGGCGCTCGCCGGCGCTCCTGCTCGCTCCCGTTTTACCGCCTGGCTGGAGGCACCGTTACAATTCGCTTCCAGCGAGCGGACCCCAGGGCGCAGGTGCTGCGGCCGAGCTCTGCCTTAGCTGTGGTCGTCTCCCGTTTCTTGAGCTGCTTTTTACAGTGCTGCTTTTGTGCAGTAGCAAAGCACACGGGGACGTGCCGGGCGACCTCCATCGCGGGCTCTGCGGGTGCGCCGCTGTGCTGCGGCCCCTGCCCGCGAGCTCCCGGGCCGTGCCGGCTCCGGGCTCCGAGTGAGTCACGTCCTGGGTGCATGGGACTTTTATGGAAGCAGCAAGTCTCGTTTCCTTTTCACCAGCCTTCTCCTTTCGCAGCCCTTGGTATTCGCACAGCTTATTTTTATTTTCAATCTTTCTGTACTGCCATGAGAATTGGAGAGGCACTTTGTGTTTTTTTTTTCAAGTGAAAGCCAAGATTTTCCATACTCAAGTGACTCCAAGAGCCGGGGCTTTCACAAAACCAGTAAATACGAAACTTCTGACAAACCTGCAGAAGCCGGGGATGCTGCAGTGTTTGCTGGCTTCGCTTCACCACTGTTTGCCCCTTCGCTGCTTGTAACGGCCCAGCTGCAACCCTCCAGCAGCTAATGCAGTTGCTTGTATTGCCAAGTAACATCAGAAAGCTTGTACGGATGGGGGTCTGGGAACCTGCTTGGGGGAAAGTAAAACACTTCCACAGCAAGTAGGCCTGGGCCGAGGGTGGGCAGGAGCTCCGAGCTCTGCACTGTGTCAGCACAAGGACCGACAGCTGCAGGTTAGCCTGGAAACGTGCATTTTAGTCTAATTACACCTCAGTCTCACTTGCTTAATCTTTGAAGCCGTTTGGCCCGGGGGAGCGTGCCGAGGCCCGGCAGTACTTTCGGTTTGCCCTGCCCGGGCGGGGAGGGGAAGCGCTTTGCGGCGGAGACACTGGACCGGGGTGGCTGGGCCAGGCGCCCCCCCTCCCCGCCGCGAGCGTCCACCGCCCGCAGGGGAGCGCAGGGAGAGGCTGCGTCTTGCTGCCGTTAAGTATTGGTTGTGGGACGGTCTTTCCCTAAAGTCCAAAATATTTTGGCACTTGTCTTGATGAAGGCTGTACGGATTTATTTTTTCCTTTTATTAGCAGAAGCCATCTGCCCAGTGGCCAGCTGAGGAGCAAAGCCTTTCTGGCGGCTGTGCCGCGGCTGTAGGTGGGGACGGGGCTGCTTGGTGCCCTTGTGCCCTGCGCTGCTGGACCCCAGCAGGTCAGAAGCGGCTCAGTTAGGGTCACGCTTACGGCACCTGACGTCCTGTCAACCTCGGCGGAGCAGGCGCAGGTGACGGAGGGGGTGTCCCCGGCCCCCTTCCTGCGCCCTTCCCCGTCTGAGCGCACCCAGGCACCGGGGGGGGGGCGTCTCGGGGGGCCGCAAAGAGCCCGGACGGGAAACGGGCTGGCGGCGAGCCGGAGGTGTCGGCGTGTGTGGCACGCCCCTCCTCCTCCTCCTCTGGGCTTTCGCCTCCGAACCCCCGTCTGGGCTTCGCGTCACGGGCACGCGGTGCGCGTGAGCCTGCAGGCGTACGCGAACAAAAGGCAGCGTGTGCCCACCGAAGCTCCTGGCCACAGCCTCAGCGTGGACTTTCAGCTCCCTTGTGTGCTCAGCCGCAGCGGTTCGGGTTCAGGAGAGTCTGCGGCAGCTGGTCAGAATACCTTTTTTTTTTTTTTTTTTTTTTTTTCCTCCCTGAAAGGAAAATACTTCAACTTATAAAAATATTTGGTTGGAACATGGTTTCTTTTTCATTCAAAAGCACAGCCAGACTTGACTCAAAAAGTCAAACCAACTTTGTTAGCCGAAAATCTTCAACAAATACAAGTGGAAAGACTTTGGAAGTTGAGATTGCACCTTGCATGTTCAACTTCATGATGAGCCTTGAAATGATTCTCTGATGGGGTGTTCTTTAACAAAACCAGGATGTATATACAGTTTCTTACACTGGATTTTTGAAATATTTGATCATTTTTTCTTGTGAAGTATGTTGGAATTAAACCTTCCATTTTTAACATTCAGTCACAGCTGTTCAAGAAAAAGCAAATTTATTGACAAAGTCATCCTAAGCTGTATAACATCTGATTCTGTGCACCACATTTCTAGCACTGGAAAATGCTTGTCAAGACATAAAATCTGGGCTATTTTATTGTCCAGTGTTCATGTATTACACTGAAACATGTCTTTTTAAAAAAAGAAAAAAGAGATGGCTGGAGAGAATGAGTTGCTAGGAAAGGAAAAGCCAACAATAAGAAGCCTTAATTTTCTGCAGTTACGTCTGAAATGCTTCATTGCCTCTAGTGGGCAATTTTGCAAACTTTCCAGTAAGATGCAAATAAAACTACCACAAAGCTTGTGTAGCTGAAGAATGTCCCAGTGTAGCATTAAAGATTACTCTGCATTCGCATACAGCTTTTTCTCTGGCAAACGCTAATTACTGACATGTGTCTGCTTTTCAGGAGAGAAACCTTGACTGGTTCCCCCGAATGCGAGCCATGTCGCTGGTGAGCAGTGACTCGGAAGGAGAGCAGAACGAGCTGAGGAACTTGCAGGAGAAGTTAGAGTCCACCATGAAGCTCGTGACCAATCTCTCTGGCCAGCTCTCAGAGCTGAAAGATCAGGTAAGGGCACTGTGCCTGGGAGCGTGCCGTCACGTACTGACACTGGGCAGTACAAAGTTCTTTCAAGCCCATTTTACAAACTGGTGCTTTATAGCTTCATGGATCCTGCAAACAATGCAAAGAACTTCTCTAAAGTAGCTAATTCCTAGGGGAGAAGAAAGTCAGCAAACAAAACATCTTTCCAGAGCCCAGCACCTGACCTGCCTGTGTAATGCCAACTGAACCAAAATACTCTAAATTGGCCACCTCTTGAATGCAAAACTTGCATTAAAAAATCAAAGTTGAAGTTAACGTAAGTCATAATTGGTAGGGGAGCTTGTGGAGGTATATGTTTGGGGGCTTGGTACAGCTTTTTTAACCATAGCACTGTCATATAGATCAGAGGATGTGATATTGATAAAGTGTTATATTGCTGCATGGACCTCAAAACCCACTGAAAGACTGGGTAAATATGTGAGCAGTTAGCTTGCACTGTGCTAGAGCTACCCTGTTTGCTAATGCAGGTACGATTTTGCTGTTCTCACACTTTTGATTGCAGCACAGACATACCCACAGAAATACTTTGCATTGCATTGTGCATTGCTTCTGCTTAAATGTGCGCTGGGAGACAAAGCTCTGGGTTGGGTGGGTTTTCTTGTTTTTGTTTAAATGCAGCAGGTTTTGCTGCAGTAAGATCTTGAGGACTTATGTTAACTTTGTTTTAGTCCAGCTCCTTCCTGGATCAGGAAGGATCCAGGAAAAATGTTTGAAGCATTTAAGGTTGTACTTCTCATAGAAATATTATTCTTTTCCAGGAGAGGTTGGTGAAGGTCCATATACTTATGATATATGAAGGTTCATATTTTCTCCAATAGCAGACCAGAAAATTGCCATTTGAGAATTATTATCTGTAGTAGTTTATCACTCCTTGTACTTAATATGTTTAATTGAAAGCTTGTACATGGCAGAGTCCCCTGAAGAAATGTCATCTTCGTAGAGAAATGTTTATGCCATGTTATTGCTGTGTATCGAAGGACTGGAGGTTGTGCTCATCTGTACAGCATGTGCAGAGTCAGGGCACCCAAAACCCCCAAAAGGGAGCCTGGCAACTGCTTCTGGCTGCTGTACACCCACCTCGCACTGGCTTTTCTAGGGGCAGTCTGCCTCTGAAGAGCAGCTCAGTAACTGTCCCCAGCTACTCATTCTTAGCTCCCCATTTCCCATTTTTCTCCTACGTAAGTGAACACAGCTCAAAAGGATTAATTACAGGTTTTGTACAGATAAAATGTCTCTCTCCAGACATTTCATTGGGTTCAGCAAAAAAAAAAAAAAAAAAACAGCAAACAGCACTTTGCTCAGGACAGCAGCTGGTGCTGTGCCGAGTCCCACGGCTTGGCCTGGGCTCGAGGGGCTCTTTGGGATTGTTCCTACCCCAACCCCAGCAAGGGGACTGTGAAAGCACCCAGGCCCCGGGCTGTGTTGCCTGCAGCCTGACTGGAAGTAAAGGGAAAGATGTTGCTGCCTGCCCTGCCAGCTGTTTGTGGCAGTAAAGTGACTAACTGCATATCTTTATGGATTAATAACCTCAGCCAGATGGTTCAATTAGTTAAGTTTATATAGATAGCTGTCGGTTTCATCCAGGGGGCTGACTTGCATGCCGAGGTATCTCGGGCAGCCGGGGGAATTGCACGGGTAGAGGTGCTCGATGGATTTGGTCGCTGTCTTTTCAGCATATGATCTGCCTAGTGCAGAATAGCTGGCACAACTGCCTTCAATACTAACCCGATTCCTGCTTCCCATCTCTACTCTCCTTTGACCTGTTTTCTGTGTAGGCGAGTTAGTTTTATGAAGAAATTAGTCTTCAGAAGATGGTATTGACTGAGATCCTGGTTTTCTGGCTTCTGATCATGCTCTGCTTTTCTGATAGACTTGGGCCCTCTTACCCAGTACCCTGTGGAACACAGGAACTGATTAGAAGTGTAGGACTGAGAGCAAAAAAAGTCTTGCTGCTGTTGGCTGTAATTGATTTTCAGATCCTGTGCCATGGACTCTTGCTTCAGTTGCTTTAGAGAGCTGAGAGTAGAAGCAGTTGCTCCTTCATCTGTGCTTTAATACTTGCAGTGTAGCATTTTTGCCATTTTGCCTGGAAACAATTATCTTAGAACATGTCTTGCATCTTCCTGTTAAAGGGTCTGACTCAAAAGTGGTCTGCAGTCAACAGGAGTCTTTCCATCGACTCAAGCCAGCCTTGGATCAGAGCGCATTTATTTCTAAAGCTTGCAGTTGCCAGCTGACCAAGCACTGAAAAACCCTCTCCCTCTCTGTGAAAATAAGAATGAAGGGTTAGCTTTTAGAGAGCTATTGACTGTAAAAGCAAAAGAGGAAACCAGCTTCATTAACGTTGTGATAGCTTTTAGGAATTCCCCTAAGTACCGTTATTGAGAGAACCCTGCTTAAGTTGTAGGATGCTCCAGTTATGTGACAGAACCAGTATATCCCTCCTCCTGATCAGGAACTGTCTCCAGGAAAACAAACTAACTCAGGTAACCTGTGTTTAACTTGCAACTAAATAAAGGGCAAGCCTCCCTTTCACATATATTTCAAGCTTGTTGGATTTCTCAAGACTGTAATTGTTTAAAAAACGGCATTCAGCATGCCCACTTTCAAAAAAAGAAAAAAGAAAGAAAGAAAAGAAGAAAGAAAAGAAATCCACCAAGAGGCATTAAAATCTTGATCAGTTTGGTGCAAAACAATTACAACATAATTGTCTGCAGCAGCAGGGGATTAGATGTAATCGCCCAGAAGTCCTTTCCAGTGCCATGTCCCAATGTCAGTAAGTACGATGCATTTGTAATAGAAGTTGGCTTGTCTTTCAAGACGAACCTCTCTCATCAGCTGGGGACCCTTAACCTCCCTAACCACAACCTTGACTCATTACTGGAACTGTCGCCCGGGTTTCCTTTATTCGAGCAGCCTGGCGAGCGGCAAAGCAGGCAAACGCCGGCAGGTCGCGTACGGCATGTTTTTGTGTGTATAATCAGTATCCTGATCATGCATTTGGCACGTGCATGGCACTCATTTTTGGAGCTAATTCCAACTCACAAGTAACCTTTGAAACTAGGCAGAGTGCATCGGTGTAATTATATGCGACTATCTGAGATTCCAGCTCAACTCAGTTGAACTTCAGGCCCCTTGGTTTTGTTTATGTTTTCTTTAATCTTTTCAACATTACTTACCTGCCATCAGGCCCCTCCTCTAGCAGACAGCTTCCCTGCAAAACGTTGTGCATAGTTTTTATTGTCTGTTAGGCCCAGGTGTAGTTACTACAACTATCAAGCTCGTGCGAGAGATTCACTCTGCTTAAACGTAACAGATTAAAATTGTTCCATCTTATAGGCCTGTGCCTTCTCCACAAAAATTGTAAGTCTCAGTATTAATAACATTCTGCATTTATGTTGCATTTATCTCTCAACTTCAGTTGTTTTTTTTCTTCCCCTTTTAAAAAGGCAAATCTCCTTGTAAGTCTCCTGCATCAGAATGCACATCACTTTTTTCTAAGCAATGTGAAAAATACCTATTACAGTCTCTTCATTGTTCTCTTCCCATTTTTTTCTTGTGTGTCTTCTGAAAAAGTGTTAGCTGTGTGAAATCACGGCTCTTAATTTGTTCAGAAATACTGATGCACGTAAACAGGCATTCTTTAAATGAAGTGTGTCTCTTTACATTTCCAATTTTGGGGTTATCTTAAAAATAGAGGGGGGGAAGACGTCCCAGCTGATTCAGCAGAGCAGTAGCTTTTATGATGAGTGATCAGAAAAGCAGAGAGATGCAAAGACTCCTCTCTTCCTGTCATCTGCTTCCTTTTGTTGGTGAATCCCTGCAAAGCTTTTTGAAAACAGACTTCCAAAAGTGCTTTAAAGGAGAACGTGAGGTATGACCTAGCCTTGTGAGACCATGGTAACTTTCTTAACAAGTAACATAATAGTTCTGCCTCCCCTTCAGTGAGATGTTGACAAGACACCTAGTTGTAATCCAGTGTAATTATGGTTTCAAGAGGAATACTGGGTTTCAGTGCTTTCCCTGGAGCTTAAATGAGCGTAATAATATGTACCTGTTGTACTTAAGTGAGCAACGTTAGTTGTGTGTACAGTGCTGCACGGTCTGTGGTGGATTAAGGACACTTTGAAAGTTTGTCCAGAATTATCTGTTTTGACCAGCTCATCTTTCTACATGATCTCCAGCGAAGTTTGACACCACTAGTGACTGGCCTCCAGCTTGACTTTGTGCCCTGATCGCAACCCTCTGAGCCCGGCAGCTTGGCCAGGTTTCAGTGCACCTCACTCTGCTTTTCTAGCCTGTACTTCATCTGCTTGTCTGTGAAGCTGTTACAGGAGACAGCCCCAAAGCCTTGCTAAAGACAAGATGAGCAACACCCACTGCTCTCCCCTTGTCCACGAAGCAGTTACCTCATTGTAAAAGGCTATCAGCTTGGCCCGGCACAATTTCCTCTTTATAAATCCATGCTGACTCCTCCTAATCACGTGCCTGTCCTTCCCATGTCTGGAAATAGTAGCCAGGATTGGTTGCTCCATCGCCTTCCCAGGGATCGAGGTGAGGCTGACAGGCCTGTGTTCCCCAAATCCTCCTCCTTGCCCGCCTTGAAGACAGGGGTGACACTTGCTGTCTTGCAGGCCTCAGGAACCTTCCCCCATCACCATGACCTTTCAGAGATCGAGGGCGGCCCGCACTGATGTGGGCTGCTCCCTCAGCACCTGCCCTTGTATCCCTCACCAGGAAAGGGGAATTCCTTCACCATCTCTCTAATCCTAGTTTTATGCAAATACATGCAGGTGTGTGTGTTACACAGGAACGCGTGCAGGTGTGCTGCCAGAACCCCCTACTTCCCACTTCTCCAAAGCTCCTCAGGGGACTCGGGCTACCCTGGCAGATGCAGGGCAGCTAGGTTCAGTTCTGCCAGTTCCTTTTCATCAGATGTGGTGCGTCGAGCCTGAAGGAAGAAGCGATGGAGGCAGAACATGCCTGCGGCTGTTTGTGGGGCATCAAAGTCCTGCCCAGGCAACATGCGATGACACGGTCTTGTGCCGGGTCTTTGACAGAGGCGCCGCGCAAGGTGGGGGCTCGCTCAGGCCCTTGGTGTCGGAGGAGGAGGGTTGTCCGGTGTTAGCCCAGAGCTGCAGGCTCTTCCCTTGCCTCGGTGCCCAACCTGATCAGTCTGTGAGCCGCTCCAGGAGCAGGTTTGGAGGTGCCACCTCCTGCATCTCTCCTTGGCTGCTGCTGCAAACCTCCCCAGGTATCAGCTCCTCAGACTGAGGCGTAGGCGCCAAAGTGATCCGGGGGAAACACTTGTGCAGTGATTTGATTGTATGCTGATGGAAATCACAAATGTGCTAGAGCTGTGTATTATATGGGATTTGGTTTATGTAAGTTTTCAAATCTTGAAGTTTTAACAAGGAGGGGAGCAGAGAAAGGGATGGATTACGGTTATTTTTCAATACCACAGTAAATATATATATATATATATATATATGTATATATATTCATTTTGGGATGGTGGTGGCACTAACATTTTATCTAATAGAAAGTATTGACAAAGATTTGGCTTTCTGGCTACGGTTACAGAAAGTAGTTGATCTTACATCACTGCTTTGCTCTTTGGTTTTGGCAAATCAAGAGCAATGATTGCTGCCTTCTGATGAAAGAGTTGGAGCATTCCAGTATATTCCAGCAGGAAAAAAAAAGGTATTCCCAGCTTGACTTGAGGGCTCTCCCTTTTCCCCCCCCTTTAGTTGGTTTTGTATGTTGGATGAGCTACAAAGAATTTTTAACGGGAAGTTTCTGCAAGCTACTTACCTATATTAATTCAAGTCAGCCATTTGGTTCTCATGATCTATTTTCTTGCAAAACAGTAGCTGGTCACACGAGCAAGTTCATAGATTTCCCTGTTGAGTTCACAAAACAAGTTTGTAGTTGCCTTTTTAATCTATTAGTATTTGGCAGAGCAGACAGAAGAGCATTATTTGTAGAAAGTGGATTTCAGAATAAACCCTAACCACAAAATGCAGCGACGGTTCATTCTGCAAGCTGACGTACAGGAAGTGTCTAGGCCTAATGAGCAAACTTTTTAATTTTCCAGATGACAGAACAGAGGAAGCAGAAACAGCGTATTGGTCTCCTAGGACACCCTCCTCCCATGAATGTGAACCCACAGCAACCAGCATAAATCCGAAGGGTCACTTATCCCTCTTGCAAGAATACGAATAATGCTAAACGAGTTCAGATTCAACCGCTAAGGCTGCTTCTGTGTATGTTTAGTTCATTTTGTAAATAACATGTTTTTATACTATATGTATATGACTGCTACTATATAAAGTTTTGGGCATATGTATTGTAATTAGAACTGTTGGCACACGATGGAGGTTATACTTGTGCCAAAACTATCAAAATTGCCTTTTTATTGGAAGGACTAAAGAGAGCACCTGAATTGCACTTGAAAAGAATATTTGACTACGTGACATGTATTTTGTATTTAAAAAAAAATAGAATAGCTGGTATTTATGTTTTTATACAATTGTGCAATATGAATTATGCAATCACAATATATTTGTAACTCCTAAATGTCCTAAAGGGAGTGCACATCTTTGAATATGGTGTGTTAGTACAATGTAATAAATGGTATGAAATTACAGGTGTAAATGAGGCTGCTGCAAAATAGTGTTACTGGTGATTTTTCATACCCCTGGACATTTTTGTACCATGTGTGTAAATATCCTGCAATGCCATATCTGTTGCCTCTTCCTCCCAGAGATAACTCTGGGAATTCATGAGCTGTTAAATTAGTATCAATTAAGCAAAACATTACTTTGAAGTGTCCAAATCAGGAAAGCAGGAGGTATTTTTCAAGTGTTTTCTTCAAAGTAGTGAGGCTAGAAGAGCTCAGATACCAGGTTTTTTAAACGCTAAATTTTCTTAAAGGGAACTTTTTATGCAAAACAAAAGTTTGGGATGAGTATGCACTACTGGTGAATCAGCGCAGTCTCCTACTGGCATTTTGTGCCGTGACACTTAAAAACCTATACCGAGGCTGTCCAGGTTTCGCATTCTCAGTGTAGACTCCTTCCTTTTATTTTTTCATTAGAGACCTATGTGCCTGCTAATGTTTGAACAAACAGGCGTTGCACCAATTGAAATATGAACTATCCCATTAGGACTGTAGTTTGAGCACTGATATATGTAATACTTGTGAGAGAGCCAGTTGTTTTGAGATTTTGTCCCATCCCTTTCTTTCCCTCTCCATTTGGTCACTGTTTCTTTGGTTTCTGCTTCCAGAGAGTATGAGAGAAAGCTCTTCCTCCCCTTCCCCCTCCAATTCATTGCATAGTTTTATACATGGACCTCATTTTACAAAAGCTAATTTCTCTGCAATACTGTCTACAAAATAAAAAAGCTACAGAGCTATTAAAATTTGTAAATGCATAAATATAGGTATTTAAATAAATGATGCAAAATGTATGGTGAGAGGCTACTGGTGGTTTGTCCCCCCCTCCAAGACCGTGTGCTGCTGTTTCTTGTCGCACTTGCTGTTCTCTCTTTACTAGACTTGCCTCACGCCCAGGAAAGCGGTGCCCGCTGGCGGCCAGGGGACTCCTGCAGGTAAGGCTCTCGCTCTTCCCACCACAGAAACGAGCGAGTGGGCAAGAGGTTGGTCTGTTAATAACAGAGCAAGTAATTCCTCCTCTGATAGAGGAGAGCCCTGGTGCCCCCAGAGCGCTCTGCAGGTTTTGATGCTCCAGATGTTCTGCGTATTTTAGGCTTGCCATCCTATGTGAGAGTTTAAAACTGCTCTAGTGTGAAGTACTGAGTGCTCGGGAGTGTTTGCTGATTATTTGTATTGAGTTAAGATGTAGCAGGAACTACCTGGTACCATTAATCATTTTTAATCTGATAAATGTGTACAACTGTCTGAACAGGGTGGGTCTCGCTACTGTAGGTCATCACAAAATGTCAAATCGACTACATCCACAGGGGGAAGGGAATCCGGGCTAAGCTTGTGCCGGGGATCTCAGGGTGGTTTTGCGATTTCCTAATCACACGAGGTTTCCATAACGTGTCCTAGTAAATCAGTCTTCCTCACCTCTCCAGCCGCTGGCTCCTAGCAAGGTTTGCATAGGAAACGTGACAGATGTGACTGCTGTCAAGAGTTGTGCAATAAAAGGAGCAGGATTTCATTTTCTCTGAACAGCGGAGACACGTCTGACTCATTTCTTCCCTTCATTCCATTCGGGAATAAACAGACATTCACGGCTCTGCCAGCCTCCTGGTTTCTCTCCAGTCAGGTGAGAGGGAGGAGGTTCTGCATGGTGGTAATGGATGAAGGCAGGAGCTTCAAGAAGGCCACCTGTACAAGGTGCAAATACACAATACTGCTCAGCCTTTGCCTAAAGAAGGCAAAATATGGGGGCCTTCAGTGGGAAGTACAAGCCCTGATCTGTGTGAAAATCAGCCTTACACTGTTTTACTGATGTTTTCACATGTGGTTGCCATTTCCCAGTGGATGTGGTGAGATGCAAAAAGTGATACTTTTCTTTTCTCCTGTGATACAGCTGCGAACACCATGATTGAAGTGAAGCAAAACCACCTCCTTGACGTTAGAAGTACGGCCTGGGGCAGGTGGCTGCTGCTGCTGGGTTATTTAACCGTGCGGACAAGGCGAGTTTGCCGGGTGGCTGAGAGAGGGTTAATGTGGTCAGTTCTTTCCCTTCCCTGCTGAGTGTCTTGGGTGTAGTCTGTAATAACTTCTGGGGAAGAGGAAGGCTGCTCTCTCTTTCCTCCCATCCGTCAACAAACACATGCCATTCTCTTCTGGAAACTTGTTACTACAGTGAAACAACATGCGTAACAGCTCCTAGGTATTTCACTTTTTTCTTGCTTTATTTGTTTCTTAAGGCCACCAACAGTTTGTATTCTCTGCCTCTGCCCCCTAAAATTCCTTCGTCACGCTTAACTGTTTGGTAACATTTGTTTCTGTAAATGCTAGAAGTGTTGTTGCTTTACAGTGCAGTTTGTCATTCTGCTCTTGTGCCTGTCTCCTCAACAGCCCCCTGAATCGGCTAGTGAAGTCAGCTTGGTCCTTTAGTCCTTTGATTCCCTCCCCGCCTTCTTGGCTTGCTTTGTCGTGGCTGTGACAGGACAGGAATGGAGAAACCCTCTCGTGCTTTGTAGAGTTTTTGACCCTGCAACTACTGAAGTTAATGCTTGCGTAAGGGATTTCCAATTTTGACTGAGAGCCTGTGCACTACGTCAGTTGTAATAGGTCTCAAGGAAGCTATATGAGGAATCTGTATTTAAATGCCACATTTATTTTCTACAGAAGCTGCATAGCTCTTGAAGTAAAAAAAAAAAAAAAAAAAAAAAAAAAAATTATTCACAACCTGTGGACTCTAAGTTAAAAAAAAAAATCTGGAATCAGAATCTGTAATTTTATCCTTAGTTTCTGTAAGTTACCCTTCAGTGTCAGGACCTCAGAGGTTAAGTGACATCTCTTGAGACATTATAAGATACGGGTTGCTACCCTCCATCTCTGCGGGGGATGGGGTTTTTTTTCTTTTTTTTGGTAGCAGTATTTCTTAGAGACGTCAGAACTGTCAACTGACACGAAATCCTTTAAAAGTGGTGAGTCTGGTGTGTCCTGTTAAGTCAGTGGAATAGCTATGAATATCAAAAGATAACTTCAGGGAACAAAGCCAGAGGTTCAGAGGAAAGCAAAAGGGATTATGAGATTTGGAAAACGTGACTCATTAGGAATTGAAATTGTGTAGTCAGGAAAAGAGGACTGAGAAAGGAAATAAGCTTTCCAATATATTATCAGAGAGAACACGACGACAATTTGTTCTTAATGTTCACTGAGGATATAAGGAGAAGAAACAACTCAGTTTAGAGCCTGGGAGATTTAGGTCCTACACTGCAGAAAATGTCTTGACTGTGAGAACACTTCCCTGACCTCCAATAAAATTAATGATTCAGTGACCCTTGCAGATGGGAGTCAGTTTAAGAATTAGATTAAAACTTAGATTAAAACAGAGTTTCTACCTCTGTCTTGCATGCATCTGACATTTTTTAGTCTGGAAAAATATTTTTTAAGCAGAATTCCTGCATTTTAAAGTCTAGGAATATGATTAGTTTGTCTTTTTAAACGAGAACTTTCGTTTTAAGGTGAAAATGAAAGTGACCTTCAGAAGAGGAAGGAACAAAAAGAATCTACCAATTTTACTAATAATGGAAAGTCCTAGAGGGGAAGGATCTCCGTTTATTTTTCAATTTGCATGAATGGCTGAATCTGTGGATGAGGATTTTCTTCACTAATGAAGCAGGTGACATGCTAATCAAGGCAATGCAAATAACTTCAGAAAGCACAGCTGTAACGCTGTGGTCCTAAGACTGTTACAATGACAAATTCTAGCCTTGTCCTCAATTTTACAGCAAATTGGCACAGGGCAGGACAAAGGAGCCCGGATTACAGTCTACATGCTCGTGGCAGGGACTCTCAATGGGACGTGTGTGATGGATACCTCGTTACATAATGGAGTCCTGATTGATACTTTGTCAGGGAAGTCATAATATAGCTCCCTATAACAATTCAACTTGTCTCCCAGAATGGGAAATGCTCCTACACACAGACTTAATAGGTTTTTTAAATTGCCCATTGTATTTCTGAACAAGAGAAACTTATTTGGAGTACTTTCCCTTTTACGTTTTCAACATAAGCATCTGAAGACGTTGCCATGTGTATTCTTTGTACTCCTGCAGACCTACTTACAATTTCTTGTCAGGCAGCTACATGATAGCCCAAAGCGAGGTGTTAAAATGATGCCTACGAAGTCTATCAATGCAAAAATACCCGAAGTGCTGCTTTCAGGTAGCTGCTGCTGTAGGCACACAGAGTTGTCATAAGCTTAATGATGAATGTTTGGGGGGGCTCTTTGTTTTAACTGGGGGCCACCTTATTTTGAGCGTACATGACTGGATTTGCAAATGCTGTGGTGGAAGTCCAGTCTTAAACTGTGAGTTTCCTGACTCCAAACAGTTAACAGCGTAACCTTTATGTTTAACATGGCGTATTTGCTTTTACAAACAGACTGACTCCATGTTGTTAGTCTTTTAACTTAGTCAGTAGATGATGTTGATATTTGGAGTAAAACCAGGACAATTACTCCACTAATGTGAAGCTGCCATTTTAACTGTAAGATAAGTGGTAACTTCAAGAGAAGTGCAGTACTTCTGCATCTAATTTTTTATTTATTACCTTTTCAACCTTCTTCCAGACTAAACATTTTAATTTGAATGTCAAAACCACCCACAAGTAAACTGAATTGTCCCATCCAGTACGCTAACGTTGATTTGTTTTTAGTAACCAGCAAGGATGCTGGAAAACCCCTCTAAAGATTTCATTTTTCACAAAAAGTACCAAAAACTCCACCAGTTTTGCATCACAAAGTAGTGGTTAAAGTAAAGGTTTGAGTAAAGCAGCATGTCTGTGGTTTTTGTGGGTGGATGCATCTCGGAATGACTCTTAATCAGTCAGAGGGGAGATCTGCATGTCATCTCTGCATATGACAAGCAAAATCTACAGTGACAAATATCTTTCCAATATGAGGCTACGTTGTGAGCTACATAGCTTTATTACCATCCATAGCAGTTATCTTGTCAGCACATTGCCTATAAACCCACTTTTTTTTTTTTTCTTTCTTCTTATTTTTGGGCAGAGTTTAGAACCAACCAAGACAAATCAAGGGAGGAAGGACAAATACAGAGCAGTGCTCTGAAGGTACTAAAGGTACAATCAAACACCACAGCCGACATGCTTGCTCATACAGAAATTTGACTATGCTATGCATACAGGAGAGGCCACAACAAGTAGTTGTATTAGTCCAGCTAGCCCACTTGTGGTGTGCTCCAGTGATTATTTAGGATGCTTCTGTACTGCAGTTACATGTGTGAGTGGGACTCTTGGAAGTTAAATTATACAAAGCTAGAAGGAAAAATATGATAGGAACAACTCTTCATCAAATCAAAGTAACAGGAGAGCAAAATAAAGGGAAACTTGAATACAGTTGCAGTTGGAATCACAACTAGAAAACTTTTCTGAAAGCAAATGAATGCCAATTGATTTAAACCTTAACAGCTCACAGGAAAATGGACAAAACCTATAGTGGTTTTGTCAAGTGTGTTATGAGTCTGTAGTTGCAGAGTGTGGGGCACAGTCACCCGGCTGTGACGCCGCTGGAAGCCTTAGCTTCAGCTCGTCTCCGTGCTCAGCCTGTCTCTTCTTCCCTGCACTCAGTTCTTGGTGGGGAAAAATAGAAAAGGTTTTCCCAATGCAACATGGGAAAAACTTCAGAAATTTCAAAAATAATCATGAGATGGGAAAACCACCCTGTGCCTAGCTGAAGTCACAATCCCAGGATGCATTTATTGTCTGTGTGAAAACAAGCTGACAACTGGATAAATTGCCTTAAGCCAGGTGCTTCCCCAGGAGCACTGCAGAGCAGGAACAGCCTGAATTATTTCAAGTCAGCCTTTTCATCCAGAAGAGCTATCATCCTTCAGAGTCTTCTCTTTAGCTTTCTCTCACCCATTATTCCTCCTCTGCTGTCTGTCTGTTCTCACCCTGGCACTCAGTCCTTGATTTTTTTTTTTTTTTTCCTCCCCTGCTTCTCTCTTGTCTCATTTAGGAAATGACTTTGCAGCTCTTGCTTGCACAGAGTACTTCCTTTGCCTGGAAATGGTACTCAGTCCTAAGGGAAAGAGTAGAATCTAAGCCTGTTTACTGGTGTTTTTTGAAACTATGGTTTTGTTTTCATTTTCCATCTCTAGCATTAAGTAAATATACAGAGCACTGAATGTGAAAACAGCAAGGAGTGGAATTTCTATATCTGCTCCGTGTATTTCAGTGTGACTCTTAAAAGAGTGGAGATGGTATGTTGTGATTTACATTTCACTTGTGTCCATAATACTGTTTTTACACAACAGAGACTGAAACAGAATCTGTTAACTCTGTAAGAAACTTGCACTTATGAATGACAGGAACAAAACAGTCCATATTTAAATTACAGTAAAGAAAATTGTATTCCCTCAGTGTTATCATATCTGAAAGTGGTTTTGTCTCTATTTGTGCACCATGTGAGTTTTCATAGTGATTTAATCACAGGATGATTCATTATGCATAAACCAGAAGAATCATTATAATCAAGCAGCACAACTTACCTGCATGAAACAAACTAAAGAACATCGCCCGGTGATTCCAGTGTCCAGTCCTGTAACTGGTGGGTCAACTGCCCCACATTTTCAAGAACAGCTTCCGGTTATGGTAAATTTAGTGCAGACCTTTGTAATATGTCCCAGTGACTAACTGCCCTTACTCATAATTGATACTTTACTTCTGGTCTTTAGTTTAGATTTTTGCAACCACTGAATCTTATTGTATCTGTATTCTAGCACTGAAGGTCAGCTCACTGGCTTAGTAGGAGGTTTTTGCACAGAGCAATTTGGATTGTGTCCACTTAGATCTAGAGCTGGCAAGAGAATTAGGCTACCTAAACTTAAAGGCACATCCTCAAAAACCCTGAGTCACCCTGAAGATACCCCAAAACTACAGCTACTATCTGTCGCTGGAAAAAGCTAGGATTACAGCTGAGGAAAAACCTCAGTGCCTAAAAGCTATGTATCGCAGAAGTGTAAGTGTTTGAAGTGGTGGCAACCTGTGTCAGGTGTGTAACTCCTCGTGCAGTACACAGTGACCGCAGCATTTGGCTCGGAGTCTAAAATGAGCAGTGTACAAATTAGCTGGTGCCCTGAAAGAGACATGGTAGGAGAGGAGGAAAGAATAGTCTGCAGGAAAATGCTGCTGATGGGCTCATCTTAAATGTGCTCTTAAATATCCCATCTGCTGTGCCAGAGAGTTTTTCTCCTGAAGGCATGTGTTTGTGATTGGTAAAAAGGGCCCATTCTTTTCTTCTAAAATTAAGAAATGGGATGAGGAGTACAAGTAAATAGTGACTGATTAATGGAAATGTTGGGAAGAGAGACTGAAATAGAGGTTCTTTGCAGTGCCTTTGATGTCAACACCATTGTAGCTACTTTTCATTTTCCTAGCGGCCCAATGAAGACTTTCTGCACAGAGCCAGTGTTAACAGGAGCAACACAGAGCATACTCGGTATATTCAGCTTGCAAGGTGGGAGACATGGCTTGCACCACCTCAGCTAAGAAAGTCTTTCATTTTCCAAGCAAATGCCCTAACAACTCATCTACTACATTACCAGTGAGAAATCACCATCAAAACTTTCTTCTTGTGCTCTACTGGCACCTCTGAAATGCAAGTGGCAGGGAAGGTTTGGTGTGCCCAAGACTGCCTGAAGGCTCAAGACCCACAGGGGCCTTAGATGAAACCCTGGGCACGTTAACAAGGCACAATGCGAGGTGCTTAGCAAAATATTACAGAAACCACCGACATGCCTACAGCATTTCAGCAAATACAGGGTGAGGTATCAGCTGAGTGGGGATTCATGTAAGAATTTTCATAATTAGTCAAACCAAACACCTATGTCATGCAGAGCCCTCTCTCTGGCAACAATCAGTAGAAAAAAGAGCTACCTGATCATACACTGAGACTTGGGAGCCCTTCTGGCTGCTTAATAATTCCCCCAGTTCCTAAATACCTATTTATTGCCATACTTGGGATAAGCTATGTTTTGACAGTACTTAACTGCATGCAAGATGCGAGGCACTAAGCCCCTCAATCCTGCCTTGACTTTGGGAGCCAACCAAGTACATGTTTTTAGAGAAGAGATGATCAGGACTGTTTAAAATGCAAAGGCACCCAGGGTAGCCCTGAGCAGGGGCTGAGGTCTCTAGACATGCAGGTGTTTCAGGCCCAAATCTTGCTTCGGATCATATCTTGCACCTTCCAAATAAATATTTCCACAACTAGATTAAGGAAGATGCGACTTTTTCCTCTTGAAACTGTTCTGTTTTGCATCTAATAGCATTTACTGGACTGAAGGGAGAGACAACAGTATCATTAACACTCTGCTAGGAAGCAGATCTGAGCACAGTTGCTATTTTAGTGAATACTTAATAGAAATAACTATTGTCTGGAGCAGGCACTGAAAGTAAGGTCTCTATACCCCAGAGCAGAGTGTTAACAATCTTCTCACTTGAGAGATAATTAAATATTATATGATACAAAGGAGTACGCATACAAGAAACAATGAAAGAGCCCCATCTCCAGGATATTTGATAGCTTGATGTTTAGAGTTTTCACCAAGAAAACCTAGATTAAAATCTTTGGCGTGAATGCACGCTGCATCTGGCTCTCACTTCTGGGTGCTCTAGCACCTAGGCAGCTGTGTAGCTCTGTGCTGCTGCTCAGTGTGAGTTGTGATTTATTAGCTATCGTGCCTCTGAACAGTGCTCCGAGTTGGGAACCTAGCATGAAGTAAAGCTGCACAGAGCCCGATGCCTGCTCAGGAAAGGCTACCCCCTTCTCTTTTCAGCACACTGACTAGCTACCGCAGAGTGCTCTGTTCCCCACGATACCTGCCGTGGCACCTGTACACAACCACCTGCCTCTTCCCGTTCACTCCTGAGAAAGCTGAGACCCTGAACTCATGGCTTGATTTGGTGCTAACAAATAATAACTGAAATGCTCACATTTGTTGTTACCTCAGTCCTTTTGTGGGTCTAATCCTCAGTCTAGACTTTTTGCAAGTCTACTACTCCATCTTACAGGACAGCAGGGCAAAGCTTCGCTCCCTACACTATCTTTGTCCTAATTCTGAGTGATCTGAATTGTAAAGCAACAGGGAATCATAGAATCATAGAATGGTAAGGTTGGAAGGGACCCCTGGAGATCACCTAGTCCAACCCTCAGCATAGCCCATACGGGGATTGAACCCCTGACCTTGGCTGATTACATGCTGTAAAATACCCATTGTGCAAGCCCTAATGTATCTCATAGCCTCTTTCTCTTTAGGAGAGCAAGACTACTCAGCCTGTGCCAAAAATGAATTTTATAAAGTAGAACAATAAATAGGCAGAACATTAAATTTTCCTGAACCAAATAAGCAGGGGTGGTGCATGAAATCGTGCAGCAGCAAGCTGGGCAGCCAGAGTGAATCAGGAGAACCAGTGACAACATGGAGGAGGAAAGCCCTTTTGGCAGTGTGCCCTGATCAGGAAGAATGCCTTTCACATGCATTCCAGCAGCATCCTACCCACCCGTCCTGACAAAACCTTTCAGTCAATAATGAATAACAGTGGGAAGCCAATGACCAAAATGCTTCATCTGGCAGCTCAGCTGTCTCATCTGGGGTGAATATTAAACACGCTATCTGAAAATGAACTGCTCTTGAATTTCTCTAGTTACCACATTTTGGCTTGCGTGGGTTAGACCCGTGATTGAAGCGTATCATGTACGAATAGGAAGTATGTATGATGCATAATCATATATTAATAGGAGAGAAGTATAAAGTTGTCCTCCCCAGAAAGGAAAAGCACCTGTTTTCAGTTCTAAATGCACTCTGAGTACATAGGTCAGCTGCTAATAAGAACTAAGGGCACGAGAGAATCTGGCCCCTTCAAAAGCTACCCCAGTACACAAGCCATTACATTCCCCTTCTCTATTAGTAGGTTAAATTCAGCTGCCTCCCCCTGCTGAGCTGCTTATGCTGCGCACAGCTGCTGACCTGACTGTTAACCTTTGCATATCATGTTTAATATAAGTGCAGAATGACTGATACCTATAAATTATTGTACTTATGTTACCTTCATCCATTATTAAATGGTCTTTGGAACATGCTTCATTTTTAACCCCAAATCAACCCATTAATCCTGCATAAATTAATGTATGATAATCTTCTAACATGTATATTGATAAGCGCCCGTAAGCATTATGATATGTTACGAAAGAAGAGGGCCTTTTCTGCTCTGTTCTTACTATTAAAACGCCAGGCCTGGCCGACATGGGACAGCGAAGCTGTAACACGCTGCAGGGCTGTCCCTCTGCAGCAACGCTGACTGTAAAGGTTAAGCCTGCCACAGACTATTGTACCCAGCGGCCCTGCTTGGCTGGTCTTTGCAGTCTAATTGCCGCTGACCCTGTGACAATGAGGTAATGTCTCTGACTCGGGTCAGATAAATACTACTCATTTTAGAACCACCAGACACGTTACTGAAAAACAGATAGGAAACAACCGAAAGTCCCATGATCAGTAGAACATAAACTCTACTTACAACTATTATTCCAGTCCTTAATTTGAATGCCCACATTTTTTTTCTGACTGCTGTTCATTAACGTATATATGAAGTCTCAGAACTTGGTCAGCCTTCCGCTAGGAATGCTTCACCTCTCTCACGTTTTGCTTTCGATGGACTCAGACCATATGTGTTCACTGTAATTAAGAGAAAAAGGTCAGAAAACTGTCAGTAGAATCCACTATGAGTGGAAGGATATAATACTTAAGAAAAAACACAGCTGAAGATTATTCACAAAGAGATTTTTAAATCCTGACAACTTTTGGACTATGTGTTGCTTAAACCACCAAAAGAAGCAAGACAAAGGTTTAAGCAAGAGCTCAAGCAAGTTTCTCGGTTTGTTTTCTCATAGGGATTAACAACTAGCAGCCCTCACTGACGTTACAGGGAGCTGCTGAAGCGCCACCGAAACCCAGAAATGAAGTCCTGGCCTTGCCAGGCTGCTGGCAGTATTCTGACTGTCGCCAGCATGGCCACGGTGCCCTCCCTCTACCCACCTCTGCTCGGCGACAACCAGCATCTTTGAAGATCAATGACCTAGTAACACCACAATGACATGATTTTGCATCTCTTTTGAAACCAAGCAGAACGCCAGTCTGAAAAAGCAGAGTTCTAGCACTACGAACGCAGGCCTGAGGACTGTGGCGGCAACACTAGTCCTCAGTGCACGTACATCATCTAAGGCCTCACCACAGAGCTGATCTCAGTGTCCCTGTTTGTAAAGAGGTCACTCTGCTCGCAAAGCAAGACAAGAAAGGTGAATTGCAGTGAAAGTGAAAAGCTGTTTTTCTGGAATAGTAAAGCAGCATTTCCTAAGCAGCTTTACCTTCCTAACAGAATTATTCACACCTATTCCCTAATTACACCCATGTCACACTGGCGTAACTGCACTGCTTCCCATTCTGCAGGTATGCTCAAGCCCTTTCCTCAGGCTGGCAAAAGTTGGGAATAAGATAAACCCTACTTGGGAACCATACAGTCTATGTGTTATTTTACAGTTAAATTAGAACCTTTGTAGAATGAAACAAAAAAATACTTAAAAAAATAAATCCAGAATAACTTTAAAAAGAACTTTTCAGTGATACATTCTTATTTTACATAAAATAAACACTATGTTTCTAGCTGCATTTGCTACTCTTCTAACTTTTTACTTGCTGATCTACTTTTGTTACAGCTTTAAGAATTTTGGAACTACACTTTAAGAGCTTGAAAGATACTGTGATTAAAAACACTCTGTTCCTTACCTGATATTTACAGTAATTTTGGAATTTAAGTGTTTGATTTAAATTCTTAATCAGAGCTTCTGACATAATGTCCCCTTTGTGCTCACCGTGACATTCCACGCAGAGCTCAGAAGCTGTGGGGTGGCTTTTTTCTTTCCCACATTTTAATTTGCAGATCATATTTAAAAGCAGCTTGTTTTTTAAACTCCAGCCATAACTCAACAGCATTAATTTGCATCGGTGTGACACTTTGCATACAGGCTTCATAGAAGCTATTTAAATAGAAAATGGTCAGGTATTTTGTAGACCTTCTCTGACCTTCTCCTATACTTCTGTACTACCAAGATTCTTTTTTTGCACTTTTTTTGGTGGGAAGGGGGAATCCTGGCTTAGAATGTGAGGATATAAACTTTTGCTATATTTCTCCACGTTATCACAACCTCTCTACACAAGCACTATTGTTATTTGGGGCTGTCTCTTGCACTAGCAAAAAAATTTCCAATGCAACGAGGCACAACTGATTCACCTTTTGTGCATTGAACAGACTTTTATCAGTTTGTCATGTATAGAAGCCAAAAGGTCTAGAGGAGATCTATGTTCTTGTGCACACATCAAGCATTTCTTGCTCTGTTTTTCTACCATTGTTGACTATTAGTTATTCCTTTGGTTGGAAAGATGGTGGTTACCCATACAGAAGCAGGTGTTGAACTTCAAAGCACAAGCTGGAGCCAAAGTGTGCTAGTTCTGCTTTTCATCCTCGTAGGTAAGCCTCTATTGCAGGAGTTGACAATTCTAGTCCCCAAAACTTGTATACTCTAAAAATCTGGCTACCAAATGGAAGGACTGGTGCAAAAAATTTAAATGCATTTGGAAAAGCCATTGATACTTGTAGTGACTATTTGCTAAAATATTTTAAAAGAAAACTTTAAAATAAGTAGCCTCATGTAGTGCTAAACTTCCTTTTCCACACTAGGCATTTAAGATCTTTTCTGAAAAAGCAGCTTTCTTAAATGCAAGCATTAATTGCCTACAGTAATAATAATCAAAATAAATGCAGCCTTACCAGCCCTATTTATTTTACTTACATTCATTTCTAAACAAGTCAAGAAGGTTTTTATATATACCAAGGCAACACCAAGTAGCAAGTTTAGACACTTGCCAACCCTCAAAAGCTCCTATTACCTATCAAGGCCAAGCAGGATGCAAGAAGGAAATCCCAAGATCAGCCCCCTCCAAGTCTTCATTTATTAATCTGACACAGGAAACCTGCCCATGTGAAAAAAATTGTTTTAGTACTCTGGTAATTATTTTGAATGGGAAAAACAGAGAGCAACAATCTCCTTAAAACCCCTTGACATCCCAATCATATGAAAATACTTAAATGGCAGAAAATTAATGTGCTGTTTGCTTCATTTGATTCTCATTAAAGATTATCTTCTTATTTATTACTGGAGCAAACATGAACACATTTAAACTACACTAATGTTTTAAAAAACTATAGTTTCTAATGCATTTGTTATACACTGTCAATGTTAAAAGAGGTTTAAGTGAGAGATCAGTATATATTATGCATATCAAAAAGAGATAAAACAACTTTTTTGTAGGATTATATTGAGGAGATAAAACACCTACAGCAGATAAGGGGCGAACAGATTCAGAACTGCCAAGCTTCTTTTTTAAGGAAAACAGGACACTTCATTGATGAAGCAATAGTGCTAAACTACAGATTTCTGCTGGACCAAGGTAATGCATCAATTGGGGCAGAACAAGCATTTACAACTGGTACAGATTGTAACTAACGGACATTGGCGCATGTTATGACACTTTGAGCTTAAATCTCCCAGTAGGTTTGAGGTATACCAACCCTACTATCTTGCAGTATTCGGCCTCAGTCTGGAAAATCGCATCATCTTTGCCTAGCCGGAGTCCAGTGGATCAGGTAGACTTCGAAGTAAATGCAATTCTGCACTGCTACGTAGTCAAGAGCAGGGTAACGGCCTAAGAAACTGTCCCCTTCTATGCACAAGTTAGAAACTTTCAAGTAAAATATTAAATGCAGAATATTAAGTATCTAAGCACGAGTATTTGTTGCTGACAAGGGGGACCCCACTGATCTTTTTTTTCTTTTATTGTGGGAAGCAGAACTTTGCAATTACAGGGATAACATCTGAGGATTGTGCAAGGGCATGTCCAGCCCGCCGCGGAAAGGCCGAGGCCTCGCGCGTCGCTCGGCGTTAAGGGCCTGCAGCACCTCTCGAGACGGCGGGGCCGGGCCCGGGCGGCTGCAACAGGCCGGCACCCGCAGCAGGAGCGCCGACCTGCTCCCCCCACCCGCCTTTTTTTAATATATATATACACATACACACACACCAGACTGCGCATATCCTGGCGCCAAAACGCCCCTTCACACGTGCACCCGGCGGGGGGGGGGGGAGGCGTTAGCCCAGTCCAGCTCTTTTTCTTGCCGCTTCCCCCCCGACGGACACACCCGAAAAGGCCGAATCTGTCCCCGCTTTCGGCGTGTCCCGCCGCGGGCGGGGCGCGGGGCTCCCGGCCCGGGCAGGCCGCCGCCGCGGGGCCGGGCCCGTCCTGGAAAGCCCCGCCAGGAGCGGTAAGGAGGGGGGCAGGAAGGCCGCGGGCCGGGCCGGCCCCGCGGGCGGGGGAGGCGCTGGCCGCCGGCCCGGGCGGTGACGGGCCTTGGCGGCGCGCCCGGCCCCGTGCGACTCGCCCCCGCGCGCCAACGGCCGCGCCAACGGCCGGACCCGCCGTGACGGGCGGCGGCGGCGGCGCCGCGCACGTTGCGCTGCGCCGCGGGGGCGGGGCCGGCGCGCGACCCCCTCCGCTCCCCCCCTGCCGCCGCCGCCGCCGCCGCCGCCGCCGCCGCCGCCCCGTCCCTGCACCGCGGCCCGCGCGTGCGGCCGCGCACGTCCCGCCGGGCGGGGCGGGGCGGGGCGGGGCGGGAGGCGGTTCCCGGCGGCGCCGCCTGCGCTTCGCCCTCAGGCCTCGCCGCGGGGGCCGCAACGCGCGTTCAAAGCCTCCCGGATCCCCCCCGCCGCCCCCTCTCCGCTCGGCGGGGCGCCGCGCTCCCGGTCGGGGCGTTCGCAGGAGCGCTCTGCTGTGCCGCGGGACCCGCGCCGCCCTCCGACTGCCGCCGTGTCGCCTCCCCGCGCCGCGCGACGCCACGCGATGCCCCACGGCGCCCCGTGACGGCACACAGCCCCACATGGCGCCCCACAGCACCACAGGACGCCGCATGGCACACCACGGCGCCCCGCAACGCCTCATGGCACCCCAAGGCGCCCCGTGACGGCACACAGCCCCACATGGCGCCCCACAGCACCCCGCAACGCCTCATGGCACCCCCAAGGGGCCCCGTGACGGCACACAGCCCCACATGGCGCCCCACAGCACCACAGGACGCCCCACAGCACCCCGCAACGCCTCATGGCACCCCCAAGGGGCCCCGTGACGGCACACAGCCCCACATGGCGCCCCACAGCACCACAGGACGCCCCACAGCACCCCGCAACGCCTCATGGCACCCCCAAGGGGCCCCGTGACGGCACACAGCCCCACATGGCGCCCCACAGCACCACAGGACGCCCCACAGCACCCCGCAACGCCTCATGGCACCCCCAAGGGGCCCCGTGACGGCACACAGCCCCACATGGCGCCCCACAGCACCACAGGACGCCCCACAGCACCCCGCAACGCCTCATGGCACCCCCAAGGGGCCCCGTGACGGCACACAGCCCCACATGGCGCCCCACAGCACCACAGGACGCCCCACAGCACCCCGCAACGCCTCATGGCACCCCCAAGGGGCCCCGTGACGGCACACAGCCCCACATGGCGCCCCACAGCACCACAGGATGCCCCACGGCGCCCCGCAACGCCTCATGGCACCCCAAGGCGCCCCGTGACGGCACACAGCCCCACATGGTGCCCCACAGCACCACAGGACGCCCCACGGCGCCCCACGGTGCCCCGCAACGCCTCATGGCACCCCAAGGCGCCCCGTGACGGCACACAGCCCCACATGGCGCCCCACAGGACACCCCACAGCGCCCCACGGCACCCCACAACGGCACGCGATGCCCCGCGGTGCCAGGCGGCATGCAGCACACTCCCGGCGCGTGCTTGCGCCTCGCCTTGTAACCTGTCCACATTTCAGCTGATTCGTCGGCAGGGCGGCAGCGCTCGCCCGTCCCTCCCCAGTCAGATTTCAGGTTACAAGCCCAAAGCCTAGTGACGTTAGACATTTCTTTTTTTCCATAGAAAAAATTTCTGGAATTGCTTAGCAGGGATAAAAGATTCCTCCTCCTATTCTGTGGTTGAAAGAAACAGACTTTTCAAAGTTAAAATCAACTGAAAACTGGATTTTTGCTGTGGAAAGTGTTGAGCAATTTTATAATAGGCATACCATTCCTGCCTGGAATATTCATGGAAATAGCAGGGGCAGGGTGGTGTACTAAAGATGTGTGCTGGTTACTGAGATAAATGTCTGGAAAGAAAGTTCAGTCTGGGTGGTTTCTGTGTCATAAGAAATCTTAATAACAGGCACCATCTAAGAAACTGCATAGGTTGTGGATTAGTGAACAGTGAGTTCAGAGTCCACGTGAAAACGCTTCTGCTATGGAAGCAGTGCTTATGCGATCACTTTGCCTATATGTACGTGTTTTTTCAAGTAACTTTGATTACCGGCTGATACCGGCCAGATTTTACCAAGCCACCTTCATCAAAAGTGCAGAATTACATTCCAGTAAAATAGGTAGCTAAAAGAGGAGGGAGATGATAAAACTGTCCCAACTGTGGAAGAAGTAGCAGCGTTACAGTAGCAGTTATAGTGCAGCATTGCGTTACTTTATAGGCATGAGTATGTTTGTGTGTGAGAGGAAGGGAAAGAAGGACCGGGTGACCTCAAAGTGCTTACCTGCATGAAGAACTTAGGAACGGCGCTCACACAGCTATCAGTTTCCTAAGTTCATAAGAAGATAGACTTCATTAGTTCCAGGGGTCACTTACCTGCTCATCAGAAAACAAAAAATGCATTTAATAAATAATAATAAAAAAAAAACATGAAGGCTCATACTCCACTGAAACATGTGCTTCAGTAACCCCACTGCACTGAAAAATAGGTTAAATTAATCTAAGGTATAACTACTGACAGAGAGCAGCTGAATTAAAACAGAGAATTATACTGATTGAACCTGTCTGAGAGCCAAACTCTAAAATTATAGAGAAACTGCTAGCTTGAATATGTGAGCCTTAATTTTACTGGAACTGTTTGAGTAGAGGAGCATATTCACAGAGTGCCCTGCTGGGTTGTGTGGCTGCAAGCTGGTAGGGCAGGCGCGCAGCAGCCTTCCTGTCGCTGGGCTAACTAACTGGAGCGAGGACCCGGCACAGACGGCAGCGCTGGGCGTTTGCCGAAGGTCTCGCAAAGCCGCGCAGTGTGACACACCGCTCTGGGGATCTTCCTGGGAGACGAAGCACGGAGGCTGGCCAGAGGCATGCTGGCCTTTCCAAACCAACCACCAGTTACAGCAGTCAGTATGTCAAAGGAAAAGCTACATACTGAGAGACTCCTCCCCAAACTAAACCTTAGACTTAGTTTTCCCAGTAGTCTACTAAAATTGCTGCTTAAAGCTAACACGGATGCGTACATGTGCTTCTGTCCACGTTTCATCACTGTGGTTGGCTATCAGTTGGTGTTCGGTGTCTCTCCTCAGCTAGACAAAACTGTCAGAGAACAAGTTACAGAGATCAGCTCCAGGTTGGCCTGCAGGGCAGGCAGGTCTGCAAATATATTACAGTCTGAGTATGATGGAGATAATACGCAACCTTGATGCAACCGTGTCTTTTGGTATGACAGATGCAGCCACTTCTCTGTGTCCAGCTATGGAGAATCTTGTTTGGGAAAAGTTGCACCCTTCAAAAGTCTGTCTTGTAGCAAATGTCTTAAGTTTGATGCAAAATTGCATGCTCTTTACTATTAATTAGTGTAGCTCATGTACCAAAATAAATCTGACAGGCAACTGGCTTGCTAATATGAGCAGTTAAGTATGGGAGGGGGTTAGTTTTATCAGAATTTATTTGTAAAATTGCAGAATATTTTATGAAACTTGTTTCACGTTGTTGAGATGATTGATACTTTTGTAGAGAAAAGCCATGGAAATCTTTTTTGTTGTTTCTTGGCTCAAAAACCATACACATCTCTAGTGTGAAGGACTTCATTTGGCTACTCCTTTTCACTCGCTATTTTTTACGCTGTGAACCGTTCACCACAGAGACCTCCGTGTGGCTGCTCTCCTCTAGGAACTTCCCCAGTAGGTCAGATGAACGATACAGGAAAGCCGTTCAAAATATAGCTGTTTCTTAAGAACACAGTGAAAAAAATCAGTCAAGATCAGAGAAAAATTATCCATCCTTGACCCATAAAGTCTACAAATGCTGTAGCTCCATAGTTGCTATTGTCCCTAGAGTAGCAGGGAAGTTGTGTGAAGTGTTGAGATGCCACAGAAATATTTTTTTTGATTTCTGCACCAGCTGATGCTCCTCTCCTCAGGAATAGGGCATCTTGGCCTGATTCGCGTCTTTTCCTTCCATCCTCTGAGACCTATGTGTTGATGAAGTTTTGTAGGAAATTCAGCAAGCTATTTCTTGGACGTGATTTAAAAGAAAGTATGTTGCTGGGAATATTATACTTGCGTATCAATCTGAAGATAATTTTGAAGAGATAGGTCACCCATAAAGCGTTATTGAGTCATTTCTGTGCAGCAGTTGAGAAATGGGAGTAATTGGTGAAATAAAGCATAGACTACAGCTCTTGTAAAACATTCTGCAAAGTAAATTGTTAGCAAATAGAATAAATTCTTGAGGGTTTGGACACGGGCATTATGCAGGTCATGGACATACCAGAGAACACACCATGAAGAGGACTACAAAACTACTGTTGGAATTAGATCAATATTGACCTACATGGAAAAAGGGAAAGGAGAACGAGATAGCTGTTATATGAAAGGAAGCAGAGAAACCAGGAGAGAGAGAGAAGCAGGCAGTCGTGTGGATTGGGATTAGGTTGTTCAGAAAAAGAAAACTTCATCTAGTGAGAATCATAAAAGGTTGTAAAATCTAAGAGTCTAAGGAAGGGCTTTAATAAATATTAACCAGCTTGCACGCTCTTAAAGGCTAAATAAAAGGCTGTTGGTAAGGTCCTGAAGGAAGTCAGTATGAGCTTTTACAGAGATTTAAATGGCTTTAGGTCAGTCTTCAGGGAACGCTTTGCCAAGGGCTACTCATTTGGCGATTCAACTAGGGCTGGAAGCAGGGACCAAATATGCCTGTGTGCGTACATTAGCTAAGGACTCGTGTAGCACTGTTAAACAGGAGCTTTCTGCTCTAATGAGAGGGTAATGGCAGGAGGGCTCGAGGTGACTTTGAGGACAGTCTATCTGCAGGACGCGCTGAGGTGCTCAGGGGTGAGCGCTGCTGCAAAGGAGGCAGTGAGAGCCCGCGCAGGCTCGACGGAGGTTGGCGAGCACAGGGGGCCCGCAAGGGAGGCGGGACGGAGGAGCCCCTCGCCAAGGCCGGCAAGAGAGCTACTTCAGCTCACCTCTATAAATAAAAGTTTTGTCAGTTACGTTTTTGCACTTTGCCCCCTCTCCATAATTTATCGTTGGCATGATAGCCCTTCTCGCTTGTCTTCCCACAGCATTTATCTAGCAGCAGGCGACGATTATCTCGGGGCAGCTCTCTGTTCCTTTGACATCCCTTCATTAAACTATGACATTTGCTAAATATGGAAGAGAAAAATACTAGAAGAAACCCCCCCTGTGCATTCTCATTAGACCACTGTATTTATGAGACTTTGGGTGCCACATATGGGAGTGGTACAAAGGATGTTTTAATGAGCTTTAGTAAAGCTGCCCTTGATTTTAGTTTGTCCCTAATTGTATGAGCTTTAATCTTGATTTCTTCAAGAGAAAGCTTACTGCATACTTAGGTACCTAACTGACAAATCTTAACAGTTTTTCTTTGGCATGGATTTCAAATTCTGGGCCAGTTTCTAAGAGAGGAAAAATGTTTATGGTTCCAGTGGAAGTTACGCTGAATAACATCAGGATTTGTCCCAATATCTATCTACAAATGAGTTCTCCATAACGAAGAAAGCACCCGCGAGTAATACGTAACTGATGCACTGAAATGGATGAAATCAAATGCTAAATCGATGGATGTGTTTCATGCTTAGCTATCATGTGCTGTGGTGAGGAATGCTTTAGAAATACATGGATGAGGTTGAGGATTATTTCACCATTATGTAGCAATACAAACCCATCTGAGGTGTCTTTCTGCTTTCATCACTTTGAGAAGTGTATGTTTGTCTACTTTTCACCCTTGATTCAAAGCTAGTACTAAGCCTGGCTTAGTTGAAATCTGTTTTTATGATAGGAATCACTGAGCATTTTTCATTAGTAAAGCTATCAAACAAGATACAAACACAAGGCCATGTTAAAGTTGTGTCTGAATTAATCTTAGCATTTTGCTAGCTTGACAAATCCAGATGCAGGGGGCCTCTGAAATCATTGGAAGGGTAGGATATGGCTGCAGCAAATAATATGCCTTCATTTTTGTTCAGGAGAGATCAAGCGTAGCGGCTTTTCCTTTTCAGATCCTGGCTCTATAGCTAAGGCTGGCAGTAATGAAGCTAATTTGAACAAGGCTGAGCTCACTGAGTGAAGAGTCTTTGCTTCAGCAAGAAGTCAGGCACTTACTCATAGGCTTAATGAGTTTGGGGGTAGCTGGCGTCAAGACAATCCTGGAGCATAATCTATAGTATTACAGCAACTATACTTAGGCTGCAAACCTTCCTGTCTCCAGTGAGAGCACAGGATAAACCATGCTGAGACCTCTTTGGTACCCTGCCACAAGTTCCCATCTCCAGGGCCTTTTTATCTTCCCTTCTCTCACTTTGAAAAATTGCAATATTAAAATACATACAAGTTTGCTTCCTGAAGTCTTAATGGCATTCAATTTATCTGAGTTCACTTTTGCAGGAGGGCTGCTCAGATTCAGACCCAGATAATCGATTAAGGTTTGCAATGAAGGACACTTGAGCAATCAAATATACCAATGACCTGTTGCCATTATGGAACTAGGTTGAATTTAATCAACAGCCATAGAGATTACACAATTTACAAAACTGTACTGGTCGGTTTTGAGCCTTTATGGAGGTCACAGGTGGAAAAGAGTGCTAAGTCAAACTCTAGTTCTTTGGTAATACATTTGCAAAAGACAGGAAAAAAAATTCTAAAGCTTCAACTATTCTCTCAGATGAAGTTCCAGCATAGTGAAAGTCAGTTACAATTCTCCCATTTGGCATGTGCCTGCTCTTCATTAATCATGACTCAGTGGAAAACCTCATTTTTATTGGTGTGAGTTAGAGTTATTAAGAGGCAGGTCTGCTATTGAAGGTAACATCCTGTTGCAAGGTACGGATCTAACCTTTAGAGATGCTGTGAAAGCAATTTTGTCCTGTTGTCTTCTAGATATTTATTTGCTTCTTTTTTTCCCTTTAGCTATCTGCTGGTTATTCTTTTTAAATTACTCAAGGAATAAATCACTGCCCCATGAAAAGTACATAATCAACAGATATGTCTTGCATTTCACCCTTGTCTCTCTCACTCCCACACATGACTTTGCATGTGAATCTTTAAGACCTGTATGCCCTATATTTTTTCACGCTAATGCTGCAATTAATCACATTATATAACCAGCCTACTGCTGTTTCTAATTAAAATTTTTTTTGGGGGGGGGGGAAGCCCTGCATTTAAATAATGTGGAGGGTCTGTCTTGAAATGACAATGCCAGGAAATGCAGAGGGAAGGCTGGCTCCATCCTCCTCTCTCCCCCGTGCGCCGCGCCACGGCAGCGCCTGCCGCATGTTATGTAACATCCCACACTCGCTCTGACTCATGCACGCTTACCTCACATCGGCACCCGCTAAAAATAGGCTTTCATTCTTAACTCTGCAGCACCGGCCTCGGCCCCGGCTCCGAGAAGACCCTGGGCAGGATTAAAATAGAGCGAGTTTTGTACTTCGTTTCCTACTAAAAATGCCTAAAATACCCTCTTACACAACGGCTATTTGTTTGCCTCTCGTTTCACTGCATCCTAGATCACGCTGGATGCTTTCAGAGGCAGATAAAATCGGATCCTTTCCTGACGTTATTTGCAGGCTAATTCCGGCCGGGATGCCCGGGGAGGAGGACGGGGATAGCAGGGAGGGCGCCAGGGAGGCCCAGGGCGTGCAGCCGCGCGGCACCGGTCGCAGCAGCCTCCGCAGGGGACGCGGGGCGAGGGAGACGTGGCTCGTCCCCGCGCGGGCGAGATGAGGGGCAGAGATGTCCCTAGCGGGGCTGGGCACCCGGCGCAGCCTCTGCTCTCCTTGCTCGCTTGCCGGCGTGCAGCCAGTGGCAGCGGGCTCTTTCCAAGGCTGCGCACGTGTGCCCTCTCGCCCCCGGGGTTTGCAGGGCTAGCAATTTTCTTTTTTAAAAAAATTTCTTCTTCTTTTTTTTTTTTTTTAAATAACCTGGTGTTATGTGATCACTCAAGAGCTGTGCTTCTCTTTTAGGACGAAGCCACTTTCTGGCTGTCATGGTTGCCACAAAATGATTGGAAGTGTTACCAAAGTGCTGGCTGGAGTTTCAAAAGTCAGAAAGTAAATAAACTTCCGGATGAATTAGAGACTTTAAAAAATCTAGCCATTAGTGCATCACTCTAATACATTTTCTGACTGGCCTGAAGAACAAATCTGGAAACTTGATTTGGTATTATGGCTGTTCCTCTTGATTTTTCAATCTGTAGACCTTTGGCTGAAAGTCGTTCAGAAGGTCTATACTTTTTTTCCTACAAATTGATCTTACCTATACAGTTTGAGAGTGAAAAAGTGCTATATAAAGAAATACTGATTTTGCTTCCAATTGCGATTTTGAAAACATCATCTAACTTTTTTTTTACCTGGGATTTCAGTTTAGATGAGTTTTTAAAATGGCAATCAAGATGGGCAAAATAAACTGTAGACTCTTTATTAGAAGCTTTAAACCAGGGTGTTTGCTGTTCCTATTTAGTCAATTGGACATGCTCTTCGTAGGTTTACCAGAATGATAGAATTTCTTAAACGTAAATCCGGTGCTTAAGGAGATTCATGATCATTCATTGATTCCAGAGCTAATGCTACAGAGTATTTGCAAGGAATTTTAATCAGGCTGTAACTAACATGTCTACTTTTTAAAAGCCATGTAAAGACTTGTCTTCTCTAACTTCCTGCTTCTCTCCAAGGGTGCAGATACTAGCAGGGTAAAGTAATTAAGGCCTGATTATTTTGCTTCCAGCTTTCTATCATTTGCAACAGCCATAAACTCAGCCCTCGTCCTGCATCTGTGCAGGGTCTGTGAACGTTTATTACAATGACCGCTCGGGGCATTTGGTTACTTTATTTTTTGAGTTGCTTGAACAGGAGGGCTGCCCCTTCTGACCTGAAGAGATGCGCAGAACAATTTTCTTGTGGTCAGAATTGACAAGGCACATACCAAAGAGGGCAGAGCAGAAGAGTGGCTTAGGGAATATTTCAGCGGCAGGGAATATGATGGCAGCTCCTTGTACACCTCAGCACTTTGTGGCAAGATCTCGTAGTAGGATGCTGCGGTTACTCAGCAGCCCCGTAGTACATTGCAGATTGTATCACGTTGCCTTAGTTTAGGAGCCACAGCAGAAGTGCTCACGTTTGTTCAGCAGCCCTGGTGGACCATCCTTGCCAGAGATGTTCTCCCTAAAACATGAATCTGGCCAAGTCTTTCTACAGGGAAGTCTTCCAAATGTTACTTGTTCTAGATTTTCTGTGGCTACTTTGCAGAACCAGAATTGAGTGAGGTTTTAGGAGTGGAGGTGGCAGGAGGCTTCAACAGCAGCTGGATGCCTGCAGTGTTTCCCTGGTTGCTGCTAAATAGGAATCACCTGTTTGATGTGATTCAGAAAGAATGTAAATGGCCTTGCAGAAAATCTGAGTGAGGAGGAAGGAGATACTGTTTGTGTGAAAGAGAAGACAATAGCAAAAGGGGAGGAAGGAAAAAGAGAAAGAAGAGAACTATGTAAGGGAAGAGGCACTTTAAATAAGAAAAAAAAGGAGAGGACTGGGATAGGCCAGGATAAGGGGCAGTAATGAGAGAAGAGGTAAAATGTTTAAATATAGGAACATGCAAGGAACTAAGCTCATAGACGAGGGGTAAGAGGGAAGGAAGAAAATGAAAAAAAGGTGATTAATGAAATGGAGAAAGAAAGCAAGCCTTCCATGGCCTGTGTTTTTTACTGCATTTTCATAGTTCATGTCCTGAATGGTTGCAGAAACACAGGAAAGGGTGTTAATTATTAACTTCTGTATTTGGGATGAATATTTAAAATTTGCATTCTGCTCTGACAGACATTACTTTCTCTAATGATCTCCAGTCTTGGGGCAGGGAGAAGAAGACTTCCAAATAACATAAGTCATGGGCTTCAGAGATGGAAACAGAAAATGTCCTTGTTTGTTGGGAGTCAGGTGGTCTATTCTGTCATTTCTGTAATGCTTCCTTTTGCTCTATGTGGTGACTAGAAGAGAAATCTTTCTTTGGCTGTGCCTATCCTGCCATGGTTTGAAAAGTAAGTAGAGAAGGTTGACAAAGACTCTGTCCTTAAAGTCTGATTTTTCCTACTTATTCACTGTGGTCCAGATTCTGTATTCATCTGTGTTGATGGTGCTCCTTTATGTAATGTAATATGAAACTAAACCAGCTAGAGAGTCCCACAGGAGAATTTCTGTTTACATAAAGCTAAGAGAGATGGCATAGCTCCTTCCTACATCAGCTGAACACAGTTTGTTCTGACAGGAGGGATAAAAAGTTGAGGAGCAGAAACATCAGCAGTAGGAAAGTATGCGAATTTGACCCAATTCACGATTGACTAGTTTACAAAGGTTGTAGAAACTAGATGGGGTTCCTTGATGCTGCAATTTTCACAGGAGTGAGAGAGAGGAAAATTGGGGAGGCAAAGCGTGCTCCTACTGCTACAACCCCTTGCGTGTGGTCCTGTGGAGGAACTGGGGCTGTGAAGCACAGGGCTGGCTGCAGTCTGAAGGTGGATGTCACAGGCTCAGCTCTGTGGGTAGCACCGCTGAAGTGAACAGCTTTCCTCGCAGGGGAGGGGAAACGATCTTCGTGCGTTTTTGGTGTGAGCGGTAGGGATGCAACGTGGCCTAGCGCTGCACTAAGCTGCAGACTAGACAGCTCCCACACACTTTTGCTGTGTCTTGCCGTGGTGTGTGCATATCTCATCTATTACTCCCCTGTCTAAGTTTTCTAACTGGGCCATTAAATAAACAAACACAAAATAAATCTAGTGTAGGCAAGCAGCTTCTTGAACTGGAGAGCCCAGAGAAATTGTAGCATTGCTGGGGGTTTTTCTTATGCTGTAATCACAAATCAAGAGAGAGAGTTTAAAGTTAATGGGAGAACGAAAGAAAAGGCCAATGCAAATCAGAAAAGAGGAGGGAGACAAAAGCAAGGAAATTTTCGTTTCTTAATTATACAGTGACTTCCTTAATGCACCTCATCCAAATTCCACATGATGCGACCTGAAGGGACATGATTAGCTGGGTAAGTGCCAACGGCCCTGAAGCGTTTAGTTTCCGCCGGTGTCTGCGAGATTGCTCCTAGGACGTCGGACGGGGCCCGTGCTCCCGCTCCCAGTGGCAGCCCCTGCTTCCCGCCTGCGTGTGGAGCTCCTTCTGGTAACAGCACGTGCACGGCAAGTGTGAAATATCCCCTACGCCCCCGTCAGGCAGCACAGCTTGGGGGGGGGGGGGGGATATGCTATATTAGATGGGCACCAGCAGCAGGATAATACTCTGTTTGCTGAGGCACAAACCTGTAGTTCTTATTAGCATTTCTGAGAACATTTGCTTTTCCTGCAGTCAATCCAGCACCGTATCAGGCAGCCACGGTCACCCAGGGCCATGGGGAAATGTATGCATGCTTGAGGAGGGCCTGGGCAGTTCTGCCATGAGATGAAATGTCTTGATGAAGGGAGGGGACCCCTGTCCCTCCCCCTAGGCAATGCAGCACCTGAAACAGCAAGCAGATATGGAGCCAGGGCTTTGGACAAGCTTGACAATGTACTTGCATGTTGTGGGTATGTTATAAGTATCTGAAGGGAGGGTGTCAAGGGGACAGGGACAAACTCTTTTCAGATGTCCCGTGTGACAGGACAAGAGGCAACAGGCAAAAACTGAATCACAGGAAGTTCCACCTGAGTGTGAGGGGGAATTTCTTCCCTGTGAGAGTGACGGAGTACGGGAACAGGTTGCCTGGAGAGGTTGTGGAGTCTCCTTCTCTGGACATACTCAAGGCCTGCCTGGGTGCAACCCTGTCTAACATGCTCTGGGTGACCCTGCTGAGCAGGGAGGTTGGACTAGATGATCTCCAGAGGTCCCTTCCAACCTTACTGATTCCATGATTCTATGACTCCTGACACAAAATGGATGTGCTTCCAGCATGTTGCTCACAGGGAGTGGCAACTCCCTCAGTCCCCGTTTTCAGAAAGCGTGTGGGCCCCTTGCATTTGGTAAGTATGCTGGAAATGCAAACAAGGGCCTGAGCGTGGCCCGAGGAGATGCTACACATTGTGCAATGCAGAAAGCTGGCGTTTGCATAAGATGATGGTGGAAAGCAATGCTAGAAATAAGCCCCCTTGGGACCTGGGGACTTCAGCTGTCAAAACTGATGCCGAAACCCCTCACATCAAGTAAGTTGATGGTTATATATGCACACAGGGAAGGTCTGTATGACCTTTATTGGCAAAACATATCAGATAGGGTGCAGTTGCCAAGTGGTTAATCTGTTGATGGGATCGCTGTTTGGCTCTGTCCCATCCCACTTGAGGTCTGCATGCTGGAAGGTTATGGGGCTTGTCAGCTGATGTCTTTGTTGCTTGTGGTCTAGTTAAGCAACGTGCTCAGATGTTAGCCCCTGGCTGCATAAGTATGTTTGCAGATGCTACTATGAATAGAGGTCTTGTCACAGTGGGGAAAAAATAGGCTACTCTTTTTGTATTTTCTTCCCCCCCCCCCTTTTTTTTCTTCGTTAAAAAGGTAGGGGGAGTAGCCGAATCCTCAGGATTGCATTCAGATGGAATCTGAATCCTGACCTGGGGAGAATGATTATTTCTTGGGAATACTCACAGGCATGAAATTAATCTCTGGCCACATAATGGCCTTGCAGACAGTATTGCTGATGCGTATTGCTTGTCGATGAAACTTCTGAGTTCACGTTGTTATCAGTAGAGCAAAACAAATTACTCTGAAGCAGACTTTACTCAAAACTAATATTCACAAGAAATCTTCATTTTCATAAAGTTAGGACTTGTATGCAACCTAATAGCATTCTGGGGGATTTGCTGCTATTTTTCTAGAGCAGCCCATTTCCTCCCCCCCCCCCCCCCCCCCCGCCTTTTACAGTAACAGGATCACGATTCACATCTGTGAATGTGCTTATCCACCCAGGAACTGCGGTCTGATTGTGGCGATCGTGATACTCGGTAGTGTCACTTGGAAGGGAGAAAGCCGGTCCCTCCCCCAGCTTTGTCAGCTCCTGTGCGCGTTGAAGAAATGAGCTCTGAAAGGAGACGGCATGTGGAGTAAGGTTTCCTCACCGCTGTGTTCGTTCTCACCCTTCAGATGACGCCCATTGTGACAGAATCAGAACTCCTACAGCCTTTTTCCTGGGACTTTCTCCCTAAAAGCTTCTCTTTGAGGAGATAATACAATATTTTGAAACGTATTTATACTACCAGAAATCTGACTGTGTGAACCTAGAAAAGGGCGCTTTCAAGTACTGGAGCAGGTTCAGAGCGTGAAATGCTTTAACCACAGTTGGTTTAGCTTCACAGAAGAAATATTATAATTTCAGTACTCCTGGGACTTCTAACTATAGACACCTGGGAGAAACTTACCTCCTGCATGCAATCCAACAAACTGATTGATTGCCTTTTTAACTTAGGGATTCTTGTCTTGTCTGAACTTGCAGGGCACAAGTCAAGTCATTTGGATAAGGAGGAAGAGTATTACTGATTGATACTGATATAACTAGGATTAGAGTTTGATCTTGAGAATGCTGCTGGATATAATCAGGAAAAGCACCTAAAAATATTGCTGCTAGCAATGAAATTTTGAAATATATGGTTAGTGGGGGAGAGGGAGAACCAAACTTTCATTGAGATTTGAAATGCTGAGATTGCAATTGCAAATCTTGGGAAATCTGAACTACCCCAACAGTCAATGATATTTTTCATATTTACAAACTTTTTAGGGGAAATGATTTTATCTTTTTCAGTTTGAACAATCATGTTTACGTGACAGTGGAAAGGTTCTTCAGGCAACACTTCCTGTTCATTTAATATCACATGCAAAGCATAGAAATCTGATTTGGAAGCTCAGCAAAACCAAAGAAGTGTTTTCCCATCTTTTTCTAACCTTCTGAAGGGTAGATTGGAAGCTCTTGCTGAGAAAGGGGTGTGCTTAAAAATCACAAACTAATCTGCGGAGCCTCCTTCTGATGGGCTCATTGCTGTGAAAACTTCAGTCCATCAGCAACCTCAGTCCCTGTTTGCAGAAAGTGTGTAGGCCTCTTGCATTTGGTAAGCATACCTGAAGTTTTGACCAGTCACTTTTCTGAATTTACATTTTTTTTTGTCCCTAGAACGAAGAGAATTGTTCTGCATGCAAAGAGTAAGTGTAGACAGTTTTACTGCAGTTTGCAAATACAATTATGGAATATGTGGGCATTTCTTTCCTGGCCTTACTGTAGGTCTCTAGCTGGATGGATTTTGTAATGCAGATATTCAAGCCTTGAAAATTCCTGCCTTTTTTTTTGTGTGGCTCATGAGAGTCCTGGGGAATCAGCTGGTACCAGGTGGGACAGGACCTATGTGGGTCTAGTTTCTTGGTCAACAGTTGTGATTCAGCAGTTGGTGCTACACTTAAGCCATAAGTTTGATATATTATTTACTTGCAATACTTTCATTAATGAGAAATCTATGTAACAATATGCAGAAAAAATATTTTCATGAGTACAGTAGCATATTTTTAATTTCCAGAGGAAGAACTTGCACTAAGGGGGCATTGTGGGCTTAAATGACTAGCCAGTGTTTATAGCTTGCGTTCAAACAACTGACTGGGGATGGAGCTGACACATGTTGTCTGAGTTCAGTCTTCTGGAGGACAGCTGGCTTTAAGCTATCGGAAGTCATCTGGTGAGGGTGCAGAACATGAATCAGTCTGGATTTCTCTAATGTTTTTTTAGCCAGAATCTTCAAGCAAATATGTAGTTTTGCATCATAACAGCTGTTGCCCTTTCTGCTAGTTTCTAACACTTGCTGTTGCCGGCTTGGCTTTAATACATACTTCCACCCATAATAAACAAATCCCACCCATGTTATGTTTTTTAGATGAAAGCAAAAATCCAAGCATGAAATATTGAACAGAGTATGGAAAATGTGGGGAGCATGTTGCTTCATAATGCAGTTGAGCATAGTTACTGTGAAGCACGAGCCCCTCACCCACATGAAATTTTCTGTTCACAAGCCCAAACTCATAATCTTTAGCTGATGCATTACAAAAGAGCAACATTATTGTTAATGTGAGGTGATGCATGCTTAAAGTAAGGATGCAAGATGGCTTAATGGTGTAAACATTAAGTAAAATATCTATAATTTTCTTTTGTTTTAAGATTTTTCTGGGAAAAGACTTTGGGGCCTCAAATAAGCTGGACTCTTAGATGTCTTCTGTGGGTAATGTCTTGTGTTTGTGATTGAAATATGTTTCTTGTTGAGGGAATGCTAAGTAATTAGGTCTCTGAGTAATAACTGCTCCAGAGAGGGTCTAGAGTGAAAAGTGTATGGCACTGGCAGGCAAGATACTGAGCAATGGTTCAGGAAATGTCAGGGTAGGACAGAGCTGACGAGAGAGCAGTTCTCCTGCTGTAATCAAGAAATTGAGACAAGGAACTGTGGTGAGGAAGAACTTTGTAGTGATCACTAGTAGCTTCTCCCTTCTCCAAGAGAAGTAGTAATGTAAAAGCTCTTTTCCCTAAATGCATTTCTATGAGCTACTTGTATTTTACTGATACTCAATAATTGCACATCTCTCTCTCTATCTCTTTTTTTTTTTTTTTTATCCTCTCCAGTTATGCCTTTTTGCCTCAGAGGACTTTAAGTGTGTTAAGAGGAAAAAAGTAAAGTGAATTTCCCATATTATGTTTTCAGTGTGTTGTGCTTTTTCATCCAGCACTTGTAGCATTTGTGCTGGTGGAGACTTACTTAACCTTTATGTCCTGGGCCTCTTTCGAAGCCTACTCAAGTCAGGACAGAGGTGGTGGTTGACTTCAGTGCTGGCTGCAGCTGGCTGGAGCGGCATGAAGAAGCATGTCTGAGGAATAGCAGTTAAAGATTTCCTGTGACTGTACCTCCCCTTTTCCAACGGGAATTCCCTGCATTTGGAAAGATTACTCAGTCCTCAGCCAAGTTACTGAGATATGTAGCAAAGTTTCCCATACTGTCATAGTCGTGATGTAGCAATAGGGACACCTTTCCCTTGGCAGCACTTCTATGAGCATTGCCATATCAGTTTCTCTAGGGGAAAAAAGGCTTTATAACTGCTTTTCAGGATCGTTTTTCTCAGGTAATACTGGAAAATCGGCTACAATGAAAGTTCACTGTAGAGAGGTTTGTGATGTTGCTGTTACCTGGCTCCTGCTTTAGATGAATCAGGAACCACATGTGTTTTCAGAGAGAACCAAAAGTAGGGAGCAAGAGAAAAGAAGGGAAGAAAATATCAGATGTTAGTAAACTAATGAAAGTTATGTACAGCATTTTGCATAATGGAAAAAAAATTTTTTTGAGACCTCTTGCATTTTACTTCTGGTTTTCATTCCTTTTGATGCTACTGTGAGGTGCACAGCTGATACATCTTAGCAGTCCATTGACCTGAGGAAGAATTTATTAAAACTGTGGCTCCTACAAAAGCACAGTCTGTCTACCATGTCCTAATACTTCTGCCTACCTAACCAAAGACAAGTGTATCTGAGCTGATGCAAATCTCCAGAGACACTGTCCATATCAAGTTCATCTGAGATTTCCCAATGATTTCAAAAATTCTTCTCAGAAAACATTATCTGACAGACAAGCACTGCCTGGCTACCATTAATAGCACCTAAAAGTCATCAGTAGCTATTTCCTTCCTTTGTATGCATGCCTGAGACACTTGAAGAAAAGATTTGCAAAAGAAAGGGATGATTTTCAGAAATTGTTTGGCCTTAAATTTTGTTGCAGTCCTGCTCCTGGTTGAACAAGAGTTAGCAATGGCCACCGCGTCTGTGCTGTGAAATGTCAAGATGACTCAACTGGTAGCGGCATTCTGCTGGGTCAGAAGGGAACGGGTTCAAATGCGGGGCAGGAGGCTGTTATAGGTGCTGTCCTTTGGAAAAGATGATATACTGAGCTCCCTCCTGACCACCCCTGCTCTTTGCCCGGCTGGCAGCTGCAGGACCTGTGGAGCTCTTGGAAGAAGGCTGGAATAACCTGGGCACCCTGGCCGGCTGCTTCGCCATTATAAAAGCCAGCTTTTATACCCCCAACTTGCGTACGAGCTTTGGCAAGCATTTTGGCTGTTGTTTGTCCTTGCTCTGTCACTGAGCCTCTGTATTTAATTTAAAGCCTCTTTAATTAAAGTTAATTTAACCACCTTAGCAGCTCCCCCTAAAAATACTTTTTGATACCCTGAATATCACAGCTACTATGAATGACACCAGTATTTTCTTGAGGGAGGGAGGGGGGAGATTTGAAAGCAGCCCTGCCAAATAAATGATTAAGTGGGTACAAATGAACTGTCGTCAGGATTTTGCGTAGTTGGTCCATGAGGGGAAAATATGGGTGGCCTGACAAAGAGCAGTATTCTGCCCAGTTGCGTTTGTGTTTGAAAAGCTCTTATAAATTTCTCAGTTAGTGCTCTGGCAGGAAACAGCAACCCCATCTATCTAGTTATCTTTTTTTTTTTTTTTTCCCTAGCAAAAAGACCTTTTCTTGTTTACGATTGCTGTGTTTGTGAGATGTGTCACACCAGCAAACACAGCTCTGTTCCACTAAACCTGCTGGAGACCTTTCACCGATTCCAGCGGGACTTTCTCTGAGTCCCGTTGAAGAAGGTGTTGGCTTCCCATAACGGCTGGGAGAAACCTGCCGGTACACGGGCCTGCTGCCACATCGGGTGGGTGCTCCTGGGTCCAGGGCAGTTCCTTGCTCTCCTCTGGCAGCCTCATCTCCAGCAGGTCTGCATGCCTCTTGAGAGGGCGAAGACCCTTCAGCTCTGGCTGGGCACAGCTGTGTTTATAATAGAGCATCTCTGTTAAATTATGTGACGACAGAAATTGTATGGCCTATGCTTTTTATGGCTTTTTAGCAGCTTATGCAAAATATTTGCAGTTTGTTGTTTTGACTCCTCCTCACGCTCTTGGGGCAGGGTTTTGTCTTGGAGGAAGAGAGATAGAGAGAGGTGTGTGTCAGTCTGGGCTCCCAAAAACCCAGTATCACCCTCCACCCCTCCCGAGCAACTAACATGGCCAGTTTGCCCTCTTAGAGGGACATGTAGCATGCAGCTGGAGCGGGATAGCGCTCACTGTGGAGCGAGGCTGTGGGTGCACCCTGACCAGATGCACGGCACTGCACAGGGACAGGAATACCTTCAAAAAGTCCCCAGTTTGCAAGTTTGTGTAACCTGCCATGGGCTGGTTAGCTTTGAGACATCATTTCCCCTCTTTGCTCTCAAATAAAATTGCTCCTTGTGAAGCTGGAAGTCCACAGCTTGGACTTCTGCCCTGTGCGCTGGGACTACTTTCACAGGAGGAAACGTGGGGCAACAGTCAAAGGGTGGGAGTGCTGCCTCGTAGAATCACCAAATGGCTAAGGTGGGCAAGGACCTCAGGAGATCATCTAGTCCAACTGCCTGCTCCACAAGGGTCATCTGGAGCAGGCTGTCCAGGACCATGTCCAGATGGCTTTTGAGTATCTCCAAGGATGGAGACTCCACAGCTTCTCTGGGCAACCTGCTCCAGTGTTCGGTCACCCTCACAGTCAACAAGTTTTTCCTTATCCACCTCAGGTGGATCATAACTGCGCCCTGAGCCCACAGTGTCCAATCCCATGCCTGTGCCTTGTGGCAGTGCACTTGGAGCCTGTCCTGCGTAGGAGACCATCAAAGCTGCCTCAGAACCCCGGCGTGTAGTGCTGGAGCGGCTGAAGATGGAGGAGGCAAGGTGAGGATTCGTTCCCATTTTTGGTCAGAGGTTTCCAAGGGGCGTTAAGTGCAGCAACCTCTAAGCAGCAACCCTGCTGGCTGTGCTGTGGGGAACTCTGCATTCCCAAAGGAGGCAGGAGATTTTCCTAATTAGGTAACCTTTGGGTCCGGTGGTTGTTGGTCCATGTTGCATTCTTGGAGGTCTTTCATGAACTGCTGGGCATGAGAGAATTCACAGAAATGGAGAATCAGTAAAGGCTGGTTTAATCCAAAAGCTGTGCTGAGTGCCTTCCCGTCAGCCCATATTTGGCAAGCGTTTCCGGGTTTGGCTTTCATTTTGGTTTGTCAGTTCACCTGTTAAAACTAGACTCAGAAAGCTTATTAAATATTATTGCTTGTGTCTAAACATGCACCCCTCCCTATCAAGCTTCTTTTAGGGTCTTTTTTTTCCTAAGTATTAAAACAAGGTAAAATGAGAAAAGCTTTGCAGAGACATTATAATGTTATTTTTAACACATAGTAATTCCTACAGTCTTTCCCCCATTTTTATTTTATTTTGATCTGATGGCAACTGTTTGGAAAAGATAGCTGAAAAAGTTAATCTTTGAACAGCAAATGCCCCTGGAGGGAAAGGGAAAAAAATAAAGAAAAAAGAAAAAAAAAAGAATGGTCCTTTCAAAGAATCATTGACCTAAATTGCACTTTAATGCACATACCATGCTGTCCACACCACCTACGTGTCTCCAGGAATACTGCTAAATAACAAGCACTAAATGTTTAGTCATTTCCTGCATCACGTTTGCAGGAGTCAGTAGCTTCACGCTATTAGCATATGTAAGTGCATTGCAGTTCAAACAGTTGGTTTCCATATCAGCAGCTGCTTGGTTTAATCTCCTTTTGGGAAAGGTGCCATAGGGAACATTGCAGTGAACCTCAGGTTAATATTTCAGCCTGCTTTCCTCCGAACTTCCAGCGAAGGGCTGCAATGACTCAGTGCCACTGAGAATTCATGTCTCAGAAACGTCTCTCTCAAACTTTTTTTTTTTTTTTTTTTTTTTTTTTTTTAAGCATTCTGTGGGAAAATCTGACTTAACTCTAATGGACAGTACGTAAGGTCTGGTGCAGGAGAGTGGTTTTTCTTTTTTTGGTAATAGAACTTTTAAGGAGTTTTATTTTTTTATTTTAAGCATTTTGTAAGTTTATGGACCGGGTAGCAAGGAACTAGCAAAGGTTTCTGAGCTCTCTGCAGCTCTGCTCATGTGCCCACTGCTTGATTTAACAGCTGTTACTTTTTCAGTCCAGGGCTGCCGCACAGTCTGTGCCAGTAATGCAGTTTCTCCTACAGGAAAATAACGTGAGACCAAGCAACTCGATTCTCACTACCAGGTCAGGCTACAAAAATCTCCGTTCTTCAGAAGTGAATAGGTAACTCATTCAGTCAGCCTTAGCTTACTGTTTTATGCACCAATCTTACTGATGATGTAAACAAGAATATTTGGAATTTTGTAGCTATTAGCCCAAGTTTTACACTCAATCTTACAGAAAGTACAAAGAATTTTTTACTTCATACGTTGGCCTTGCAGGCTGGCATTGAGGCAGGTTTCTGTTCGAGTAATTGAGGGGTAAATACTCTCACTTTTTTAAGCATCTGCCTTCAAAATGGTGGCTGCTTCTCACTTGAAGTTGATGGTGACAGATGGCTAGATCTAAAAGACATTATTTAAAAGCTATGGGGTGTTTTTTACCACATGTGTTGCTACTTTCCCTCCTAAAAAAAAATCTGTGTGAGAGCCCTGGAACATGACGGGCCAAATTTGACTGTCTGTTAGTTCACTTTATATAATCTATGTATACCGTAAAGCAGTCTTTAAAGAGTCAGAACTTATCACTGGCTCTTCGCTTGAGTTTTGGAAGTAGCATGGCCACGCTGCAGCCAGGCTTCCCCAGTAGCAGTGGCAGTTGCTTCTCTGCAGCATTAACATGCTCCTGAGCCAAGAACTCTCTGTGCAGATCTTTGGTTCAGGGTATAGAGTGGAGATTCTGCCCCAATGTACCTTAATAAGGGGTGTACGGGGGGATCAGGGCTTACGAAACAGTGCGCACCTTTTGGTGCTGCCCCCATCATTTCAGTCTCATTTAGCAGAGAGAACAAGCAGAAATCTCACAACTCTCATAAGAGCATATGCTCTGGGAGACCTTGCTACATTGCATAAGCATTCCCATTAAAGGGATCTGGCTTTGTGAGCACAGCACATGAGTCAACAGCACAGCTAGACTTGTAACGTGGGAGTCACACCTACTCTTGGCTGCAGAATTATCCAGAGAAACAGAAGGTTAATAGGAACAAAATAGAGACGAAAGAACCCTTAAAGGTTAGCTACAGGATTTGATTCAGTTGGCAAAAGGGGGTAAAAAAGAAATGAAAGCGGTCAAGCTAATGGAAGGAGAGTAGGATAATGAAAAGCTACACGCTGTCTCCTAAGAAAAGAAACTTCAGTTTAGATCAGTCAGAAATGTGATCAATAAAACATTTTTTTCCAAATTAGCTAGTTCTTGAGAGTCACTATTGATTAAAGAAAGAAAAAGTCACTTGACTAATGAGATAGTGAGTGGCGTGAGTTCCAGGATGCTTGAGAAATATAAACACTATATACATACTGTTCAGAAAGACAGAGCCAACTCCTGAAAGCGTGTAAATACTGGCAAAACAAGCATTCGATCAGGGTCAGAAAAAATACCAGCAGTAAGAACAAGTTCCTTGGCTTTGCTTCTGCCTTTATCGATCCTTGTTTTAAGTTGAGAGATTTTAGAAATAAAACAAACAAGAAGCACGTCTCTCTCTGGTACTTATGTAGCCTGCTGATGTATGCATCTCCAGCCCACGGAAACTTCGGGTGGTTCTGTGCAGACAGGGCAAAGGAGAGAGGCAGTATTGTCCGTGGAGACCAGCAGTAGAGGGGGACTGCGGCTGAGTTTTTAGAGCTATTTAGACACCTAATTCTCACTGTCTTGGCAAGTGTTAAGTGCCTAATTATCCTTAAGGACTTGGGGCTGACAAGTTTGCTGGAATTTGCAGAGAAGTCAGTACCAACTCTGTTTAACTAATGTGATCCAAACCTTATTGTAGCCAGTGGAAACACTCTGAATGAGCTTTGAGTCAGGATCAGGAAGCAGAAATATCCTGAATATATGAAAGTTCATCCACAGCGTTTTCAGTTTATGAAGATGTGCCATTAAGCAAAACTTAGCCTGATACTGAATCCTTTCTGTAGGCTGGAGCCTACAGACCTCATAAGAAGAGGAAGAAAGCATACAGAAAACTGTGTTTACTTTCTTTAGTTATCTTTGTTTTCTTTCCCTAAGAAATAAGACTTCACATGGCCAAATCTGGTCTTCTTCCCTATTTAGGCTTACCGAGCTAAAGTTTATCGCAGTCTTAAATCTGTGCTTTAAAAATAAGGGATTATCAAGATAGGAGGTAAAAAAAAAAAAATCCTTGACAGCTCAAAGCTTCTGATGAAAGCTTATAAAACAGCCCTGTACTAGGTTACCCTCAAATTGCTTTCACTATTACATTGGTTTCTTGGCTTTTCTCCATGTATACCAAGGTCTAACTGGAACATGTCCGTGGGGGAGGTGTTAGGCAACGTAAATGATGTTTCATCCTTCACTGAGTGCTCTTGCACAGAGGGAAAGACTGTCTTGTGATCAAAGCACAAGACCAGGAATCAGAAGATCTGGGTAATTGCAAAGTTTGACTTGACTGTGTTAGTTAACAGTTCTGACACCTCTCGATGCAAGGATGTCAGGGAATTGCAAAGTGTACTTTCCCCTACACATGCACAGCATGTTTTGGGGTTCCTATACAGTTCCTGTTGAATGGATGGATTTAGTAAATGGTAGCTTGGTGGATTTAATAAAATAATTGATCAGTTTATCAACTTTACTGTTATGGAGGCAAAGAACGTTTAGTCAGAGTACAAGCTGTGGCCATAGCCTGAAGGTTTTAAAAATGCCTTTCAGGACTGATTTGTACAGAACAGACTAGTAAAGGATAATGAAGGGAGAAAGACAGAGCTAGCCTTGAGCTCCTGAGTGAAAGATATGGGTGGCCAGTCTCCATGTGCATGGATGCAAATCCACTGCTCGGCGTTAGGCTGTGCGGTAGGTGGGCGCAGGGAACCACATGACAGTGCCCTGTGTGTCAGATGGCGTGGCGGGCACATGGGTCTCGGCACATGGCCACAGCAGAAAGCCGTAGAGCATGTGCCTCCTGGCAAGGTCTGCTCCAGCATGAGGCCTCGCCCTCTTCCTTTTTGCGTTCTGGGACTTTCCCTGACTCCAGGCGCAGCTGGGAAGAAGACAACGCATCTGACCAAACTTCTGTGTCTGACATACGGTGTCACAGGGCAGAAGAAAGGCTTCTGGAGGCTCCCCAAATAGTCGCAGGAGAGTAATGGGCATTCTGCAGACGAGGGCAGATGCCTCTCCATTTCCACTGAGGCTAGTGCGAGAGGACCCTAGCTTAGGTATTTTGGTGTTGAGCCTGAAGATAGGCTGCTGAATTAATCTAGGCCTAGGCGATTCACCTGGGGGCTCTAGGAGAACTAAAGCCAGGACGTGCGCACGCTGCAGCCTCGCTGAGGAAGCTCTGCTGCTGCAGCGTTGGCAGCGAGCTGTGCCTCGCGCAGCCTTAGTGCTCCAGGCTAGGTCCCTGCCTCTCCGCGAACATCTGCGGCGGGCCCTGGCACACAGCTCGGCTCGCTTCTCGCTAACTCTGAGCAGTCTCACAGGAAATGGAAGTCAGCTTGCTCGCTGTCCTGCTTGTACGAGCCCGAGACTGGCAGGTAGGAAGTCAAAAGTCCCCCTCTTTTATGCCCCAAACATACAGGTTTGGAAAATTTCATGGACTCCCCCCCCCCCCCACAGTGTTTCCTTATAGGAAAAGAACCCTGTAAAATATGATAAATCAAACTGGCTCCTCTGTCCTCTCTTCTCAGGGACAAATTTAAGGAGGTGGAAAAAAAAGATACAAAGAAGGGAGAAATCCCACCTCAGAAAGTTCTACATGGCTTAAAGAGGGAAAAAAGTGAACTCTTGTGATGGAGGTTTTAAGGTAAAGGCAATCATTTGTCAAAGAGGAGTTCAAATGAAAAATTTCAGCTGTGATGGTATGGAGGGCTTCTGTGGCTGATCACCGACTCTGCAGTCTTGCTTTCATTTGTGGCGTTGGCTCGAAGGCCGTTCAATGCCGAGTGAGCTAGCAGTGGTCTCTGGACGTTGCAGAGGCCTCCTTACCGCTGCTGCCTTGTCGCTGCTTTGCCGTGCCTTGCTTCGGGCACCGTCACTGCGCTGCCCACTTAAGGTTTACAGGGCTCCTAAACCACTGGTCTTGTGATTTTTTTTTTAATATTATTCTTATTATTTCAGTCCCATGATTTTGTTTTCACTGTTTCTAATTCTTTGCCGTGGGGAAGGGAGGCAGGGAACAGCACAGGATTTGTATTGCTGTGCTTTTTTGGGTGTCACGGGCTATAATCTAACACTGAACTGATGAGGCATTGCCATCTCATTGCTGCAGAAGTCAGATTTTGTGATAAATGGTGGGTAATGTTCTTCTAAAGAAGCTGTGTTTTCAGCTTAACTAATGGTTTCATTTCTATTCATTTCACTATGTCACTTCTTTCCTTCTCTTTATCCAAGCAGTGAAAATCAATCAATCATCAGTCCAACAGTAGAAAGTGTGGCATTGTGTTCACTTTCGGGCAGTTGCTAAGACATCTTGGTGGAGTACAAGAATGTACTTGGCCGAAGACAGGTAAAGATTAAATCCTGCATCATGCTGAGTTTTCAGAATTGAAGGGATTGCATTATTTCTAGGTAATTGTGATGGCACGGAGAGTGTCTTAAACTTAGATGGTCTTTTTCATTCTAAAAAGTCCCAGAGCACTTTACTGGCAGGATCTGATACAGAAACTGTCCATAGAGATAAATTATGACAATGGAGTGATAGCATCCAGCGATAAAAATGAAGAAAAATCTTATATTCTGAACACTGGAGTGGGGGGCATCTAGATAGACGTACATATGTATCTATCTGCATCGTACGCCTCTGTAAGAAATACAAGAACAAGAATTCATTTTTAAATTTCATCTGTAAGTAAGCTTAAAAATTACTCCACCCACCCCACGACCTGTTGCTGACCTTCTCTTCTGCCAACTTACACCACATCTCTAATTTTCACTTCCTCTCTTTCTCATTCCCCATAGTTAGGACGGGGGCGGAGGAGGGGGGTTAATGGTTTACTCTGTTGCCTTGTTGACCTGTAAGTCTCCCCTTATCTGAGTCACTTTTCTTCTATTCAGCTGCACTTGAAAAGTGGCCAATGTTAGACTTCGGGGGTTTTCAGTGCCTTGCAATCAGAGAGAAAAAAGATAGGACAGTGGTGGCAAGGGATCAAGAATGTAAGTGTGAATATCCTATCATTGATGTGGCCAGGCTCCTATGTTATCTACCACCTCCTATCAGTCCTGGTGGCATCCAAACAGCTCTGTGCAAGCACTAAGCACATAACACAATGTGAAACAAAAGTTGTACATGTAGCAGTGAGCAAAAAGGTGTCTCTCAGCTGAGAACAGTACACAAGAAAGTTGTTTGTCCTGTGGCAGGTGTGGAATTGAGATAGGACCTGTTCTGGTAGAAGGTACCTTCAGGGTAGAGGTAGGACCTTTCCTTCAGCCACTTGCACCTTATTATTAGCTTGGAGATAGGGCCTGTGATGGAGGCAGTGTTTGAGTCTTGCCTTGCAGAGTGTTGTTTACTAGAACGCTCTCGTGACCAAGGACAAATGCCATCCCTGTCCGTTGTGTGAGCTGAGCAGCAGCCTGGCACGGAGCACAAGCCTAGGAGGAAGGTCTTGCTGTCCAAGTGGCAGGGCTGTCTCTGGACTGGATGGGTCAGTCAGAACTAGTGCTTGGCAAAGGCGAGGCAGTATGGTGCAGATTAGGAGAAAGCAATGCTATCCTGTCTCCTTTCTGGCTGGAAGGGAAGGGGCATCCACCTTTTAACAAAACCAGAGAGTAGCTTCTCCTATTTTGGAGTCAGAGAGAGCATTGCTGTTCAGGCAATTAAGATAATACTGTTAGCTTTGCTTAAGCAATAGTAGACGTCTTGTAAGTAGCCCCAATCATTACCCCAAATTTAATGTACATTTGGATTACATTTAAAGAGTTTGAGTTTAAATTCTTGGGTGAGTCTACAGCTCCACGTAGCTTAAAGCAGCCCACAGCTAATTTCCTGAAATTTTCTTCACCACGTTTCTCAGGAAAATGCAGAATGGAAATAAAAACTCCTGCCAGGGAATTTCCGCCCCGATTTGGTAATGTTTGAGTACAATGAATGAGATGCCAAAAGATTTGAAATAATTTTTTTCTGGAAAGTTGGCTGTGCCTATGTGTGATTTTGGTAGTGGGAGTGGTGACCTTCCTTTGGCACTGCAGAAACTCATGCACGTAAATGTTACCATGTCCTGAGTAAAATGGTAATAATGGCCCTCTCTAAGAGAGAGGTAAGAACACTTGAAGGAGAATGCAAACATGTATTTCAAAATTGTACTGTAGCTGAAGGAGGTTCCTTAGTTTTCATTGCAAACACAAAATAGAATTTATTCCTGTTTAAAAAATCGAAAACAGAACCAAAACAACAGATCTCCCAATAACTCTCTGAGGAAGTTACTTTCAGATGAAAATAGTTTTGTATCCAAAATACATAGCGATAAGCAGCTTGGAAGAGGTCACTGCAGTCAGCTGAACTGGTCTTGTTACTCAGCCTTCTGACATGCTCTCAAAGTGGTTTCATTGGAAATCTGGAGGAGGTTTCATGATGGGAGATCAGGCTAAATAAAGGTCTTCCACCTCCATAATTCCGGCAGCTGAATTTCAACACGGTATCTAGTCACAATGTGACATGTCTTCTCATAATATAAAGCTAACCTCAAACCCCTCTAATTTTGGTGATGCTGAATTGCAGCCAAAATGATTAATGGAGCAATCTCTGCTAAGGTGGGTTGTTCCCGAGGTAGTCTGTTTTGTATTTCCCCTGTAGCTATCTGTGAAGATCATCTGCAACAAGTCCTGTTTTGTGTCAGCTGACACTGATAAAATTTGTCTTTAAAATCTGACTTCCAGAGTGCTTCTTCCTGTGAACTAGCACTTGCAAGACTAAAAGCTGGCATCAGGCTGTCAGGCAGTGCAGTCGTGAGTCCCAGTGAAGCTGGGCTTGCCAGGAGAGCGGAGCTGGATGTGTCTGGGCATCCTGACAGCACCGCACTGCTGCTTCAGAGCAGTCCAGCTGTTCCCAAGGGACAGTGAGTAAAATCGGTGAGCTTTATTTAGTGTTTCCAAGGAGTTTTTAAAGAATAGTCAGAATTAAAGAGCTTAAGCCAGGTGTTTATACCATGGGATTTTTTTATTTCAATCTGCTATTCTTAATTACCCTGTTGCCTCCCTGTAGCCATCAGTGTGAATCCCACGGCTGTAGCTGCTGTACGAACACGAAAAGAAATGCTGCAGGTTCACAGAGCTCCCCACATCAATGGGGGGAGCAGGCAGTGGGCTTGCACGGACCGCCGGTGGCTTGCTGCTGGACGCTAGCTGTTGTCATCCTTTTCTGTAGAGGAAAAAAAAAGGAGGTTTTTGAGGGTTGCTTTACTGGAGGCAGGGTGAGAGGCAGTGAGGTGGGCTTTGGAGTTCATGAGATGTCCCCCTCAACCAGGAGTCACCAAATAACCAGAAGTATGGGAGTGCTCATGCACAAATTTAACAAACTGGGTGACAGAAAATTGCCTCAGGACTTGCTGAGGGGCAGACGTTGGTGGTGCAAGGCTATGGAGGGCAGTTGTGAAGAGCTTCAAGACTGCAGAGAAGGCACTCCTGCTTCACGCGTGTGAGGGTAGGGGGAGAGATGGAGCAGCAGTCGAAGCAGCATGCACTGTGTTGAGTGCCTTCACTCTCTGGAGGCAGTCTGTCGTCTTTGTGAGATGTGGAGACCCTCTGCAAAGGGATGAGTGAAGAGATAACAGGAATGTGTTGTGGAGATGAAGAAGGGCTTAGCGAAGCATGACGTAGCTTGGATGCAAAGTCTTTAAATGGGGTCTGAGTCAAAGCTCACATCTCGTTCCCTGACCCATGCAACAGGCATAGCGGAGCTGGAGAGGAGGGGAGGGCTGCTGTCACTCTGAGCCTTGACCGACAGATAAGCATTCACAAGTAGGTAATACAGAGACAAGTCAAAGCCATGATGGAAAAAGACACTGGAGAGGTGATCTGTGATGTGTGTATGGAGTAAACCCCAAGGCTGATGAGACCATCGTGTGGTTGTTAAAGAGCATGGGCCATTTTTTGCGAAGAGGAGGAGATTAGCCCTTGCTATTCTAGCACAATTCTAATACAGGCCTTTAATTTCTGCCCCCTTAAATTGCTGCTGCAGGGCAGCCGGGCAGCCCGTGCTTCCGACCGCCCCTGCCGAGCTGCCCGCTGCGCCCCTGTGTCCGGCGGCACAGCTGCTGTGCCGCGCTCGGGAAGCGCGTTCCTGCACCAAACAATGGGAATTCCAGCAGATGGATCGTAGACTCACGGGCTCCTCTGGATGGCAGCCCAAATTTGCTACGTGTTCAGCCTACTTCAGAAGTTCTTCGGTATCCAGTGTCTCTTTGTAGAAGGCTTCTAATTTTTCCCAGCTTGTGCTCTGGTGTCTCTCAGTCGGTTCCCTCCAAGGAGGCCCAGACTCATGCTAGCAGGGGTGAGCTGCCCTGAGCGCCTGGGCTTTGCAGCAGAGCCTGAGCAACGTCGTGCTGGCAAAGGGGTTAAAGGCAGCCTGAAGGCAGGAGCTGGCCGCAGCAGGGAGCTGGCAGCAGAGCTTCAGGCAACTGGACTTGTCCCTGGGAAGGGCCCGGGGAGGGTTAGGAAGCAGCGCGTGGAAGTGGGTAGAGGGAACCTGGGTTTGGCTCGGGGAGAGGGCTCAAGGGTTATTATTCTGCAGGGTGAGCAGAAGAGATTAGGAAAATGGGTCAGGCAGGTGACATCCAATCTCCTTGTTCAACTGTGTTCAAAGGGGGTTGCTTTTAAAGAGGACTTCCTCTGGGAAGGAAAAGAAAAAAGACAGAGATGGAAAAGAGCCAAAGCCTCTGCTGAGAAAGAAGGTGGGGCCAGACAGGGTTGATTTGGGGCTGTATTTGGGTGTGCTGAGAATTGCACAGGCCTGGAGAAGCACTAAAGGCAGGCTCGGAGCGTGCAAGCCAAAGATAACCTGTAGGCAGAGGGTGCAGGATGGAGCCAGGCCCAGGGCTGCTGACAGGGAGATGAATCATGCTCCACACCTATAGAAAGCACCGTGCTGTCTGTATTCTTAACAATCCTGGCTGAACTATTTTTTTTGATGCAAATAGGAAATGACTTCTGTAACTGAGTCTTTGTGGGCACAAGGCTATAAAAGGCATTGCCATTTTACATACTGCACTTGAGCTTGAGAGGGAGGAGGGAGGCTTTGCTATCGCAGTAACATAATTAATAAACAAATACATGTGGCTCCATTGGGCTTGAATATCTGCTTGGAAGCAGAATAGTTAAGTAGCAGGTTTTAGTATTGATTTCAATGGAAGGATCTTGACTAAACAGTGCTTTGCCTACTCTAAACAAATCAAATACATACTTTTTTTTTCTTTATTTAACTCATGAAGGCACAGAACACAAGTGTTTCCGTATAGCGTGTCTGACTCCAGCTTGTTGTCTCTATAGCCTACAAGGAATAAACCCGTTGCAGTTGTCCACCAATGCATACATTGCACCTAGGCCTGAACGAACTAAGTTTTCTTACAAGTTCTTGTGTGTGTCTGCTCGTACAACTTTAACTTGCATAGGGAAAACTTGCAAAGCCTTAAATCTTAGCCTCTTGCTGCAGTAAAAAGCAATGAGAAAAAGAGAAATACTTTAGTGTAATCAAAGTTCTAGCCTATATTATGCAGGAGGGCAGGCTAGATGAACATAATGGTCTCGCCTGGCTTTAACGTCTATGGAATGTAACTAATGGGTGGCCCCGCTGCTTCCATGAGTGAAATCCGAGGGGGCCCATTTCCATGACAATATATCATAAGGTTGTGATTCAGCAGCTTTCTAGAAATGTGAGAAACTGAAAGAAGGAAAGACGGAAGTTTTCCTTCTGTTTCTGATTGTATGTTAAGAAATAAGGCAACTTTGGTTCTCCGTTTAGGCAAAAGGAAATTTGGCACAAAAAAGCCCCTCCCTACCTCTGCGTATCTCCGTACCACATGTCTCTGCTTTACAATTGAACTATTTTGACATAAAGTACTTTCCTCTCAAAATATTAGTCACAACCTCGTCTTCAACAAACCAGCTCTTAGTCTTCCTCAAAACGTTTTGAAATGGGAGAAGTTGGAAAAATATAATCTGATGGGTAGAGGTGGTGGTGAATTTAGCGTTCGTGAAGGGTTCTGCATTGAAGTTCAGGCACGCAAACTGCCGTCTGCCTGGAGCGAAACGGGCTGCAGTGAGAGAGTCCTGCGGGGTGTACCAGAAGATGAGAGGGTTTGTAGGCTGATTCCTTGAATAAGATAAACTTTAAGAACAGAAAGCCAGAACAACTGGTAACAGCGTCTTGGGGATGCTTGTGTGAGATGTGTCAATGACAGCTGAAGAGGCTGGAGCGATGACTATGGCACAAAGTTGACCAGTTCATGTTGATGGGTCTCAGATTTGAACTAGCTGCCTGAAGTTCTGTCTTCTAGCAGTAAGTACTTCCTCAAGCAGTTCAGCAACAAGGGGAAGATAAAAAGAAAGTGGCTTGCTGGATCAGATATAGGCTCCGAAGAGTTCCTGAGAAAAAAGGGGGAAATGATGTTTAGGTTAGACATAGCTGTAAAATATTCCAGGCCTATAGAAAATGTGCATACAAGCAAGCTCGCAGTCGCTGGGGGACCCAGAGTGAAATGATCCCTGTCATCCGCAGTGCTTCCTCAAGTAATTATTACATGCTTTGCACCCTAATGAGAACCTGCTCCATTTTCTTATGCCTCCACGCTGCTCTTCTTTCCCGATGGCTGCTTCTTCAGAGCTCTTCTTTGTGAAACTGATCTGGCAAAGGGGTTATATTTTATTTTTTAAAAAAGAGAAATCTTTGGAAATTAGTAGTCTAGCTGCATATTATTATGCTTATAATCCTCTAATTTGGTAATAAGTCTCTAATCATAAGCGTGCAGAATGACAAGCAATGCCATCCTAGAAACGTGCCCCTCCGGGTTTTCCCGGCGCAGCAGTTAGAGCATGCCCTGCTGGACTCCTTATTCAAATAGATGTTCCATAGCAAAGTGCAGTGAGAAGATGTACTTTCTAGCTGCAACACTGAGGACTAATGAGACTCTGTACTAATATAAATATGCAGTCAACAAATCCCAGTGACAATATTAGACTGAAGAAATATGACCAGGTACAGGTCATGCAGAGTAAAATCGTTCTTGAAACAGAGCCAAACACAGGTTATTGGTAAGAAACCCCTGAAACAAGAGCTGTTGTCATTAGCAGTTCACAGTGGTTGATACATGAGAATACCTTTCTGGAGAGTGGGCAGGAGACTGGAGTTGGTAAGGTCTTTAAACAGGAGAAGTCAAGGAAGATGCACGATACCATGCTATAGCAGCTCTCGGGGGTGTCAGGAGTGGACTATCTGGTGGCAGGCAGACGTGGTGAATGGTGTCTCCTTGGCTGGCAGATGGCCAAGGGGTTCTAGCTTGGTTGTGAGAAATTAAGAATAAGAAATACTGAGAAAATGGTGTATAAAGCGAGTCCGGTTATGTACAGGGATGGCTGATGCTGTTTCTAGACTCCGCGCACATCCTGGGGGCTGCGGGAAACCCAGGAACAGGCACGTGAACTAACGAAGCGACCTGCGAGCGGAGCGGGGCCCCCCAAGGGCAGGTCCGGGGCGGCAGCAGCACTGAGCCCACAGCGTTAGCTAGGAGAGCCTTGCCAGCCCGAGGAAAAAAGTAGTTTCCTGTAGAAAAGGGACTCCTGGCCGTGGGCCAGGGCAGAGTGATCAGCTCCGGCAGATCCTGGCCGGCCCCGGGCGCTGTGAGGACTGCCCACCACGTGTTAGCAAACGTCGTCGGGAAGGAGCTGCGGCCGCCCGCGTCCCCCTGGGACTGGAAGGCCCCGGTCTGGCTGGGGATTAGTGCTGCAATCTTTGTTCTGTGTCACCCTAGCATAACTCAGGACTCCACAAAAGATTACTTTGCTGAGCCTGAAGATGCATGTGCTCCACTAGCATGTGCACAGAGGCAGGGGGAAAAAGGGAACTCCTTCAGCGAGTATGTCTACAGATAGAAGCAATTTATCTTGACAACCCTTCCTTCCCCTAAAAAAAAAAAAAAAAAAAAAAATCAGAAGAAAACAACAAAAGCTATCCCCTCGGTAGGGACGTTTTCTGCTCAGGAGTATGTTTTTAGGTGGCGTCCTGTGCAGATGAGTTAGCAGGATGCAGAGGAGAGGTGCGGTCTGTGAGAAAGGCCTTTCCAGCATGTAATTACAGCCTACTACACTCACCACTTCTGCTTAATCCGATCCTGTAACATAATTTCTCCCACTTGGAATATTGCAAAGAAGTAAATAAGTGTAAACACACAGCTTGTTAAGTGCAACATGTGGTACAGAGCTGCACCTTTAAGGGAAAAAAGGGGCTTCTGAATTATTAGATTCGAAGATCAGAGTGGCTAATTGTCTGGATTCTGCATAATCTGGCTTCCTAAGGCAGGCAAACAGCCTGTCTGCCAAGTTTGGTAGGCCAGTCAGACAACTGCTAATTTCCACCCTTCTGCATCCTATTAAAAGGATTATATCTTTTAAATCATGCCACTGTTACATAATTGCAAGTTGGTGGTAACAGATGCATTACTATCAGCAGAGTTAAGCGCCGAGTAAACCAGTATTAAGCGTTGTGCAAAGGAGACTTGAACACATCGAATGGTTCTCGAAAAGTGCTGCAGACTTCGTCTCCCAGCTGCATGGGAAAGGCAGAGCTGCCGGGGGCGGGAAGGGCTGGAGGGCTCGGCGGAGCCGGACCCCTCCTCCTCCTCCTCCTCCTCCTCCTCCTCCTCCTTCCTCGGGCGCGCCAGGCCCCGGCGCTGCTGCGGCCGCCGGGTCTGCCGTGCGGGACGAGGGGCGTCCCGGGGCCCGCGGCGCGCTGGTGGCTCGGGGCAGCTCCGCGGAGCGCGGCGCCCGCCTGCCGCCCTTGGAGGCTCTGCTGGCCGAGCGCGGGCCCGAGCTTTCCGGAGCGCAGCCCGTCCGCCCGCAGCGAGGGCAGCGCGCAGGAGGAAGCCTTGGCAGCTCGCTCCGCGCCGAAGTCTCCCTCCCGGAGGGGGCTCTCCCGGCGCTCCTGGCGAGGTTTCCTGTGGGCTGCCGGAGGCAGCTAACGGGGCTTCCGCGCGGCGGAGGACTGGGCCTTCTGCGCATCGCCTCGCGGATGTGAAAATCTGCTTCCCGGCGAGCGAGAAAGCTGCCGTGTGAGACCTGACTTGCCAGCTGGAATTTGTGGTGTCCTTCCTAAGCGGTCCAGCTGGATCCCGGGGGAAACTCTGAGCCCTGAAAAGCTAGAAAATAGAAATGCAGAGCAGGGTAAGAAGAAATTGAGACGAAGTCATCACTTCCCAAAACCTTCACAGTGAAGGAAACACCTCCCACTGTCTGGAGGATCCATGGGAATATTATAATATTTGTTCCAAAAACATGACTGGGTGGATACAGAATTACTGACGCAGGCACAGGCAGCTAATTGAATTCATACGTAGAAGCCCCGGACACCATATGGCCTCAATAAAACGTGGGTCCGTAGCTGTTCCTTAGCAGATGGTTATTCATTTTCATAATCTGAAATCAAAAGATCGTTTTCATACGAGGAGATCAAAGGCGCCCAGCACCCCCGCGGCCAGAGCACGCCGGGCGCAACCCCGGGCCCTGCCTTGGCGCCCCGTGGGCGTCGCGGGGGGTTTTCCCTCGAAGCGTTCGCCGCGGGTCTGAGCGGCAGCTGCGGGCGCGCTGAGCTCCCCAGGGCACGGACTTTCTTTCCGGCGCGTGGACGCGCACTTCGCGAAATCGGAGGGGGCAGCTGTAACGGTCTTGTGTGGCCATTTGTGTTTCCCCAGATTAACGGGCTGTATCCCACGTGAACGTTTTCTGATGAAATCATTCCTTCTTCTGCCAGAAAAAAAAAGAAAAAAAAAAAAAAAAAAAAACCCCAACAGGACCGTTCAGGGCAGTGTCTGAGCTATCAGACATTCGTTTATTCCGTGCTCGGCCCAGGGTGGCCGTGCTGGTCCCGTGCTGCCCGGGCCCTGGAGTCCCTGCGGGAGACAGCAGCCGTGCGGGTGCAGCGCGAGTCTCCCGCTCCTCTCCAGAGGCGTTTGAGACGAGCGATCTCCTTCGAGGCGCTAAGTCAGGGCTGCTCTGCCGGCAGGAAATCTAGAGGGGAGAAGGGTGGGGGACGCCTGCAAGTGGAAAGTACTTCCACACCCACCAAAAAGCCGCTGAGATAGACGTGCTCTTTGCCACCTAAGAGTGAAAGATGTGTGGTGACTCAAAGCACCGCATGTACAGGTTACAACAAATTGAGTCCTGTAGCCTCTTAATAAATCCAGTTTTTACAGTGGCTATCTGCTTGCTGATACTCGGTCTCACTGGCACGAAGGCGTAGCCTAAGTGCACCTTCTCGTCTGCAAACCCACGCTGCTGGCGTTCTCCTTGCACTTCAAACACTGAAGCGTGTGGTTAATGTTGGTCCCACAATCAGCAGCATCTCTGAGGAGGCTGAGAAGAAGAATGAGAACTTCCCCTCCACCGTATCGGTTTTGCCTGCAAACGTCGCCACCTTTTTCTAGAATATGGAAATAATCCTGCCTGGTAGATGGCAGAGTCCCACCTTGGTTTCCATTCACCTGGAGATGAAAGTGTTCTGGCCGCCAGTGTAGGCGGGGCAAAACTATTTAAAAACCTCATTAGAGAAAGTATTTGGGGAAGACAGCAACACCCTCAGCTGTGGTTTGTTCCAGTGCCTCTCAGCCAGATCGCTCGTGATACGAAGGGAAGGGCGTTAGGAGAGACCTCCAGCTCGACTGCTGCTGCTTTTCTTAGTGACGCATTAGGTACATTTTGCCTTTTTCTCTGTTCCAGTGGGTTGCACTCTCTGTGTAAATGTGGGGATCTTCCCCTGTAGACGCAGTTTGGTGAGGGAATCGGATGGCAGGGTTGTTTCACACGGCTGCCACACCGTTCAGAGAGCGACACTGCTTCACGCTGGAGGAATGCAGCCAGCAAAACTGGGTGTAATCTTGGTTAGGCACAATCCACTGTGAATATTTCCTATCCCATTTAATTCCTGCGCATGCTTGCCTCAGCTGAGCCTTCAGCAGGAGAAATGCCCAGGCCTTGCCCCTGCCTCCTGCATTTGCCTCGCGTCCCCTTCGGCCAAAGGGGCCAAACGCTCGCTAGCTGCCAACGAGTTCAGGGTGCCAATGATCCCTCTTTCTCTCCCGGAGTAAGCAGCCACCCGCACGCCCTGCGCCCTGCAGGTTGATCCCCATCCTGGTGGATCAGAAGCCCGCAGTCAGGCGTCAGGGTCTCACCCCCCTAGAGGTAACGTTTCCGGAGGAGCAGGACCCGCAGGGGCGGAGAACCGTCACCCGCGTACAGCATCCCGCAAGCTGGCAGAGGACAGGCTGGCTGAAGCAAGCCCGTACGAAGCACGGAGGCTCCTTCTCCCTCGTTACCGGTGGTGGGAGGTGACAACGCCACGCCGGGGTCTGCTCTGTCTCGAATGCCAGCGCGCTACGTTTGGGTCCGCTCGGCTTCCCGCGCTGGATCGCTTTGCGTTCACCTCTGCTACAGGCCGTCACAAATCGCCTTCACTCTGCAACTGCTGTTAATGATATTTACAGTTTGAGCCAAGCCCCCGAACCGATCAACAGTCGCTTTATATGGCGTTAGCACACAGATCGCACAAACCTTGTCCAACAGGCCTGAGGTTCAGAGGCCAAGGTTTAAATCATCTCTATCCCGACGTGAACTGCAAGAGGAACATCCTACAGGTCCCTCCTGGTTCCTAGTTTCTTTTTATTTTCCATTGCTTTGGGGGGTCATTTTTTTAATCCCGTTAGCAAGTTCAGGATACTTTCCAATGTTAATCTCTGGCTCATTTTGTGTAACCCTCATTTTGGCCCCGCAGCTCTCGTTAGCTACCTCCACCAGAAAGAGCAAACTCTTCCTAGGCTGTGAGCTCTCGTGGTGCCGATTCCTGCGGGGATACGTGGATGCCAAAAAAAAAAAAAAAAAAAGAATAAATAAATAATGCTGAAGTGAAAAGGTGTGATCCTTCCCAAGTCACGGGTCACAAAGCACCCTGCCTTGCTTGGCGTACTTGCAAAGCATCGTGCTTTCTGCTTTTCAGATACGAAAGCTGAAGCGTAGAGACGTTTGATGAGGCTTCACCGCTGACTCACTGTTTGATGTTCGGCAGAGCTAAGAGCGCGATCGGATACCATTGTGCGAAGCATTCACCCGACAACCGTGTCGCTCGGGAGGAAAAGCAATTCCTGCTCTCGAGCAGGACAGCGTCCGCAGCCGCCGCTGTCCTGGGCTGCCCTTGCCTGCTGCAGGAGCCTCCGGGAAGCTGCAGCACCCGCACGGGCTAAGGCAGCGCCCGCGCCCGAGCAGAGGGCACGTGATGTCTCCTTGGAAATCCCTCTTACACCTGTAGTTCGAGACAGAGGTTCAAGGTCTTGCTAATACTAATGGAGTCAGACAGCGGTGCGCGGGTGTTACAGAGGGGAGCACTGCCAGTGGGAGCGCGTGTGCGTGTGGGCACGTGCGTGTGCACGTGCCTGGAGGTCTTTCCCCTGAGACGGTGCAACCAGCCAGCGGGGAACTGGTTAAACAGAATTAGCTCCTTTGCTGTCTGGGCTTGACTTTCTCAGCGTGCGGCAGCGCACAGAGTCATAGCGAAGCAGCAATGTTTTATTAAACAAAGTATCAAAGTGGGCTAAAGTATCTTATTATGAATTGTAATGTCCATAAATTTTGCCACTTCCAAATAGTTTCCACCTACGTATTCCTCCCACTGCTACAGTCGGTGCTGGCAGACGTCTCTGCGCGGAGAGGAACTCGGCTTTCGCTGGAGCAGCCTTCAGGCGAGCTCCCCGGGCAGCTCAGCCTCCCGCCGCAGCGCCCGCGGCACCGCGGGGCAGCGCAGCGCTCGGCCGGACCACGAGGACGACGGTGCCTGCTGCGGGGCCCCAGCGTTTTATCCGAGCGTAATCCGCTGCAGCCTGGACCGACATAATTAAGCAGCAATCGGTGCAGGCCGCAGCGCACGTCGCAGCGCGGCACCCAGCGCCGCCCGCGCGCCCCGGAGCTCGCTCGGCGAACGCTCCGGCCCCGGCCCGCGACGCGGCTGCTCTCGAGCCGCCGGTGCCGTAACCCGACACGAGGGCGCTGGAGACGAGCGAGGAGGAGAGCCGGCTATTTGGTTACAGGCCACGGGCACATGCCTGGCCTTCGGGGATATATTAAGTAAGAGACATTTTAAAACAAAACCACCCTCAGTAACCTTATCGTAAGCTTGAATCCGCAACCCATCCGTTAAGTCCCGGCCCACCAGACGTCGGCGCCGGAGATTTTTCACAACGTTTCACCCCAAATTGCCACCGTGGCGGCGGGAGGGGGAAGAGCCCTCGGGAAGAGGCGCGCGCAGGAGCCCCGTCCCGTTCGGCAGCCCCAGCGCGCCTTCGAAATCAGGCTGCAGGCCCTTGCCTCTCAGCGCGCCTGTAAATAACCGCAGAGCCCGGCCGGGCGCGGGCCGCCGCCGTCCTGTGACACTCAGCTGCTCCGAGGCAGGCACTCGAAAGGCCCGTTTCGCCCATAATGGCTGTAGAAAAATCAAGCTTTTTTAAAAAAATTTGCTGTTGCCTCAGTCATGCGTTGTAAAAGAACCTTCCACCGAGAAATAATTCTGCAAACAAAATCGAGATGGCAAACTGATGATTGCATCAGCCTTAGCTTGTGAAAACTGATCCTCAGGAAAATGTAATTCAACTCTCCAGCAATCTAACTTGATGCCCAGGAATGTAATAACTTCATTTGGATCCTCTTTTTAGGGGGACTCCTTAATCCTTGGCAACTTCCCTTAAGGTCATGAGTAAATCCTGATATGGAGAATTGTTTGGCAAGCATGAGAACAGTAAAAGGGCTAAATAATTGGGGATTACCTCTGACCCTGATCCGCAGCTCACCACCCACTGCAGGAATGTGCCGAAGAGCTGAAAGAGCATGCAAGAGTCAGACAATTCCTGGGCATGAAATCGTCCACGTACACTTTGAGTTCAAACTTAAAATGCAGAGCAGGTTGGCCCCAAACCTCATTTTTCCTTAGCGATGAGCTGCAGCAAGCTCTGATACTTCTGCCGCCTTGGACGGAGGGTCAGGGATGGGGCAGATGAAAACACGCCCGCGATCTCTCTCCCCGTGGCAGATCGCAGCTTGGATCTTCAGAGCGAAGAGAGACGTACCGGCGCGACTCGCCGCCCCGCTGCGCGCCGCCTCTGCCGACCTCTGCCCCAGCTGCGGCCGGGGCAGAGACCTCGGCCTCGTTTCTGCGGTGCTTCCCGCGCCAAAGCCCGGAGCCCCGGCAGAGGCGGCGGCTGCCGGCGGCGCGCGCGGGCCCTGCCGCTCGCCCTGCCCGGCGCCGTGCTGCTCGTGCGGAGAGGGGGTAGCGGCGCGGGGTGCGGGGCGCGGGGCAGGCACCGGCGCCGCAGCCGGCGACCGCAGCCGCTCGGCCCCCGCTGGAACCTCCCGCGGGTCTGCGGGACCCGGCGCCCGGCCAGGACCCTTCCTGCCGCCCTGTGACTGCGCCCCGTGCTCCCAGAGCAACGTTTAATAGCGGGCCAGACTGTGTGTTCTTTTTTTTTTTTTTTGCTAGTTGGTGTCAGGATATCGGTATGGAGGAGCAGCCTTTAGGGCCGCAGCTGTGCCGACGAAACGTGTAGCAGCGTGCAGGGACACCACGCAGGGCATTGCGCAGGACATCAAGCAGGACAGTGTACAAGGACAGGGTGCAGGACAGGGTGCAGGGACACCATGCAGGACATCGTGCAGGACATCATGCAGGACAGGGTGCAGGACAGGATGCAGGGACACCCTGCAGGACATCAAGCAGGACATCGTGCAGGGCAGCGTGCAGGACATCAAGCAGGTCAGGGTGCAGGGACACCATGCAGGACATCGTGCAGGACATCATGCAGGACAGCGTGCAGGGCAGCGTGCAGGACATCAAGCAGGTCAGGGTGCAGGACAGGGTGCAGGACATCGTGCAGGACAGCGTGCGGGACATCGTGCAGGGACACCACGCAGGACATTGTGCAGGACAGGGTGCAGGGACACCATGCAGGACATCATGCAGGACAGCGTGTGGGACATTGTGCAGGGACACCACGCAGGACATTGTGCAGGACATCAAGCAGGACAGGGTGCAGGGACACCACACAGGACATCGTGCAGGGACAGCACGCAGGACACCCCGCAGGACATCGTGCAGGACATCAAGCAGGACAGCTTACGAGGACATCGTGCAGGACAGGGTGCAGGGACACTGTGCAGGGACGCCACGCAGGACGCCACGCAGGACGCCACGCAGGACAGCGTGCACGGACCCCGCGCAAGTCCCCGCGCAGGGGCATCGTGCACGGACCCCGCGCAGCGCAACGCGCCGCCCCCCCCCCCCCCCCCGCGCGCGGTCCCCGCGGAGCCGCCGCCGTCACGTGCGCGCGCGCGGGCGGGGCGCGGCGGCGCGGGGGGGGGGGGGGCGCGCGCAGCGGCGGCGCGGTCACGTGACGGGGCGGGGCGGGGGCGGCGCCGCCGCGGGCGCATTTAACGCGGGCGCGGGCGCGGCGCGCTCAGCCGCGCAGCGCCGCGCAGCCATGGAGCGGCTGCCCGCGCCGCCGCCGCTCTGCCTGGGCAAGCTGCCCGCCCTGGAGGGCGCCGAGGCGCCGGGGTGAGCGCCGCTGCGCGGGTGCGCTGCGCTGCGCGGGTGCGCTGCGCCGCCGCTCTAACCTCCCTGTGCTCCCTTCACTTGTGCAGGCTGGACTTCGCCCACATGTACCAGGTGTACAAGCCGCGCCGGGGGCTCAAGCGGAGCGACGACAGCAAGGTGAGGGGTGGGGGGGCTCCGCGCTGCCCTCCGCGCTGCCCTCCGCGGAGGCCGCTGCGGTTAAAGTTTCTCCGCCGGGAGCCGAGCTGCTCTCTGCGCCCTGGAGATCGGCGCGCGCGTTGCTGCGCGTTGCTGCGCGTTGCTGCGCGTTGCTGCGCGTTGCTGCGCGTTGCTGCGCGTTGCTGCGCGTTGCTGCGCGTTGCTGCGCGTTGCTGCGCGTTGCTGCGCGTTGCTGCGCGTTGCTGCGCGTTGCTGCGCGTTGCTGCGCGTTGCTGCGCGTTGCATTACTCCAGGGATTCCCCTGGAAAACGGCGCGGGGGGGCGGGGGGCGGGCGCGGGCGCTGAAGCAGCCGCTGCCCCCCGCTCGCAGGAGACCTACAAGCTGCCGCACAGGCTCATCGAGAAGAAGCGCCGCGACCGCATCAACGAGTGCATCGCCCAGCTGAAGGACCTGCTGCCGGAGCACCTCAAGCTGACGGTGAGCGGGGCGTCCTCGCCCCTGTGGGCCCCGGGGGGGTCCTCCCCCTGCCCCATCGTGCAAGCGAGGGGTCGGGGCTTTCCGTGCGCAGCGCGGGCGCCCGGCACCGCGGCCCGTCCCGACCCGTCCCTTTGCTTCCAGACCTTGGGGCACCTGGAGAAGGCGGTGGTTCTGGAGCTCACCCTGAAGCACGTGAAAGCCCTCACCAACCTCATTGAGCAGCAGCAGCAGAAGATAATCGCCCTGCAGAGCGGCCTGCAAGCCGGTGAGTCCCCGCGGCAGCGCCTCCGGAGCGCTGCTGCCGCCCTTCCTCCCGGCGAGGAGGAGGAGGGCGTCCTGCCACCTTCTCATCACCTTTGGCTTTCTCTCTCCTTGCTTACAAGTCTTGAGGCAGAAGATGCTTTCTGCTTCTCGGTTTGGTCAGTTCGGCGCACGCTGGGAATTTATTTCAAAGTCAACTTGGGCGTTGCTGGTTTTATTTAAAGCTCAGTTTTGCTTTCGCTCCAACACCGCCAGGATCTTTCTGCTTATGTTCACGAGCTTTGGATCCAATCCTCCCCCCCCAACATGCAAGAACACTTGCATTTTTTTTATATGTGGCTTTTTTAGGTTTCTTTCTAAGCGGGTTGGCCCGTGTTCCTCAGGCCGAGGGGGACCAGGTCTGCCAGCTTATCGCACTTTAAATGCGCTTCCTTCTGCTTTCACATGTGGCACTCACGTGAATCTGATAAAGTAAAACTTAGCTTTTCTAAAGACATTGCCACTGCTTTAATAGCTGCAGCGTGTGCAATAGAGCTTTAAGCCGAAGCCCTAAAGCTGAAGCAAAATTGCCCCGGGTTTCTGGCGCTGATGGACAGTAACCTTGCTCTGAGGGCTGCCCTTGGCTGCAGGAAGCAGCCTGCAATCCAGCTTTAGGAGTGGCCCTTCCCTGAGAAGGTGCTGGCTTGATCTCCTTGTACCTCTCCGTACTTGCACATGTGGCAGAGTTGCCATGTATGGGAGACTTAGAAATAAAAAAATTTGAAATTCACATATAAAAGTTGACGGATGTAAATATAGAAATGTATGCTTGTACACACTCAAGTCAGGGGAGTGCATGTAAAATCCAGGTTGACCATCCAGTTCACCTGTTTAGCTGTTTTGTAACCCAAGTTTAACGTGGAGGTGAAGCTGCTTCTCTGTGTGCATTGAAGATGGTAATGGAGCTATTTAGCACGTTGTTAATTTTTAATTTCTCCCTGTTAATGTTCCCTCAGGTGACTTGTCATCAAGAAACCTTGATTCCAGCCAGGAAATGTTTCGCTCGGGTTTCCAGATGTGTGCCAAGGAAATGCTGCAGTACCTGGCGAAGCAGGAGAACGGCAAGGACCTGAAGTGCTCGCAGCTGGTCAGCCACCTGCACCGCGTGGCCGCTGAGGCGCTGCCGGGCGGCCGCCGGGCCGCCGACGGGCTGCCCAGAGCCGCCGACGGCAAGGAGAAGCCGGGCGCCGCGGCCGAGGGGCGCGGGAAGAACTGCGTGCCCGTGATACAGCGGACGTTCGCCCCGTGCGGCGGCGAGCAGAGCGGCAGCGACACCGACACGGACAGCGGGTACGGGGGCGAGCTGGAGAAAAGCGACTCCAAATCGGAGCAGCCGTATTTTAAAAAGGACGTGGACCTCAAATACGCCGTGCAGGAGAGAATAAGCTCCATCAAGCAAGAGACTGAGGACCCGCCGGCCAAGAGGAGCCGGCTGGAGACGCCCGAGGACGAGGGCCCCTTTGGCAGCGACGTGATGGGCTCCGCGAACGGCTTTCTGGGCCCCCATGCGCACCAGCCGCCCCTGTGCCTGCCTTTCTACCTGATCCCGCCGGCGGCCACGGCCTACCTGCCCATGCTGGAGAAGTGCTGGTACCCGGCCTCCGTGCCTGTCCTCTACCCCAGCCTCCCGGCCTCTGCCGCCGCCCTTACGGGCTTCGTGGCCCCGGAGAAGATCTCCCCGCCGCTGCTGATGCCCCAGAGACTCCCTTCCCCGGTGCCAGCCCGTTCCCCCATCGACTCCTCGGCCCTGCTTCAGGCTCTGAAGCAGATTCCTCCTTTGAACTTGGAAACCAAAGACTGAGCGCAGAGTGACTTTTTTTTTTTTAAAAAAAAAAGTTTGGGACTGTTTCACTTTTATATATTGGCTGGACTGAGGTGTGGGGATCAGGGTCACTGCGCGTAGGAAGCTACAGCCCCCTTCCCCTGGCCTGGCGGGTAGCGTGCAGGAGGCTGGAGGATGCGCCTAGCTTAGCTCTTCGGAAGCATTTCCAAAAGGAAAAGCAAAAAAGAGAAAAGGGTTTTGTGCTTTACTCCTTCCCTCCTTCCATCTCCGCACCTACGGAACGACGGTTGACTCGGTCAGCTCGGATTATATTTCAAAGCTGTGAAAAATACTCCATTAGGCAGATGTTTTTTAGGCTCTGAATTCAGAAATACGGTACTCCTGCAAAGGGCTGCCGAAGCGGCCGCTGGGGCTCGGTGCCGCCGCGTGGGCTTCCCGCGTCCCGGGAGCGGTTTAGCTTTTGGTGCTACTTCACCAAAATTGTCAGGCGAGCGGAGAAGCAGGCACTGGTTGGCAATGCACAGTTGGTGGTTCAAGTAGATTTAAGACGGGTTTCTCTCCACACCTTTGCTCATTATATATATATATATATATATAGATATTATATATATTTTTATTAAATAAAATGTAGATGCTGCTTGGAAGCTTTACACGGCGTACATCTAATAAATAAATTAACCTGCGCCCCTTCCTGTAACTTGAGCTGCTAGTTCGGGCCCGGGAGGGGAGAGGAGAAGATGCCGCCCGGACCGCCGAGCTCCTTGCGCCTGGCTCCAGGCCCCTCGCCGCTGGGACTCGGAGGGCCGAGGAGTCGCTTCGGGGGCCCCGGCTCCCTGGCGGGGGCCGAGCCCAGCGCGCTGGGTAAGAGGGGCCGGTTCGGCCGGGGCCGGCAGCGCTGCGCCCCGTCGGTGCCTTCGGGCGCGCGGGGCCGAGCGTCCGGCCCCCCGGCCCGCGCTGCCGTTCAAACGAACGGGGTTAGCCAGGGTTTTGACGCTTGTCCTGTTGAATCGAGGAGGCCTTTTCCCCGTGGATAAACGTCACGGCCCACGGGGCTGACAAAGCCCCGAGGCGCCCTGCGGGGCTCCGAGAGCTCGTGCGCATCCTCGTCTCGTTCTCCCCGTGCACCGCTGTCGAGATGCACTATGCTTGACTGCAGATCGTGTTCTAATGTTCATTTTGTTGTTGGTTTTTGGTTTTTTTGGTATACAGTTGTTGCCTTTATTTGTAAAATCCTGTTATAAATATATATATATTATATAAATATATTAAAAGGTAAAATGTTTCAGATGTCTATTTGTATAACTACTTGAGCATAAAGAAGTGAGAAATATGAATGTATTCCTGTTTTGGGGGTTGTCTTTTTTTTTTTTTTTGGGAGAATTTTTTTGTTTGTTTTTTTTCTCTAGGGAGAGGTACAGTGTTTATATTTTGGAGCCTTCTTCAAGGTGGGATATTGTACATAATTTCTACCCTGAGTCAATGTTAAGTAGCTGTTAAAAGTACTTAATAAAGTAATTCTTTTCCTGTGGAAGACGAGGGTTTGCCTGCAGCGCTGCGCCAGGCGGGAGCGGGCGAGGCGGCGCGGAGAGCCCGGGGGTGCCGGGGGCCGGCCCGATCCCCGTGTCCCCGCCGGGCGCCCGGCCCGGCGCCGTCCCCGGACGGGGGAGCCGCCGCCGCGGGGCCTCGCGCGGGTGGCGCAGCGCCCGGCTCCCCGGACTCGTTTTCCTGGTCTCACCCAGCTCTGACCTGCCTCCGATGTTGACACAATGTCACGTTTCCGACTGCAGCCTTTCATGTGCAGCCGGAGGCTAAATGCGGCTGCCGGTTCCTGGAAAAAGACGTGCCTGGCACCCTTTCAGCAGAAACCCGAGCCCCGCGCCGGCCTGGCACGGCCGCGCGGTAACGCGGCAATAACTCTTTCAGCGGCGTTTCGACCCATAAATAGGGCTCCCTGCGCGGCTCCTCGGAGCGGGCAGGGAAGGCACCGCGATTTTAGGAAAGGAGAAGCAGAAGCCAGCAGCGGCCGCGGGGCGCTGAGCGCGGCCGGGCGGGAGGCGCGCGGGGTTGCCCCGAAAGGAAATACGGGCTCGCAAATTATTTTGTTTTAACGTCCCGATCCCATTCTGTCCTGGCGCTGCGGAGGCGAAGCAGGTGCCTTCCCGAGGGCGAGGGCCCTCGCGAACCCCGGCGAGGACAGAGACGCTCGTAATTTTAGCTTTTCACCACCTGTTTGGAAAGCCGCTCCGGCCGGGGCCGCGGGCCGGGCCGGTTCCTGCAGGCACGCACCCAGGAGCCGCTGGCTGGCGCTGCGCACGGGCCGGCGCCTAAAATAATCTGCAGTGACGCACGCTTTTTGCCTTTTTCTCTCTTTCTTTCTTTTTTTTTTCCAGGATCCTGTTTTCCAGAAGGATGCTTTTGGAGGAGCGTGCGCCCGGGGGAGCGGGGCGCCGCGCGGCGCGGACGAGGCTTCGGGCGCCTTCCCCTCCGCGGGGCGGCTGCCGGGAAGCCCCCGCGGGCACGGGGAGCCGTGGGCACGGGGAGCCGCGGGCACGGGGCCGCCGGCGGCTCGCTAGGGCGTCGGGCTGCGCCGCGCGTCCCGACCCCCTCGGTCTCCTCCTGCTTGCGGGGCTCTGCCGAGCGGCGTGGGGTCCCGCGCCGGTTTTACCCGCGCGCTGCGAGGCGTCGAAGCGACCGCCGGGGAAGGCTCAGGGCCGAGCTCGCCGCGCGCTGGGGCGGCCCCGCGGCGGCCGAGGCCCGCGGGCGATGCCCGGTGCGGCGGTCCTGGCGCCCGCGCGGCGCGGGATGGTCCCGCCGGCGCTTCTCCCGCGGGAGCGCGGTGCGAGTGCAGGCCCCATCCGGATTAAACGAAAGGAATTTATTTATTTGTTTTTTTCTCCCATTCGCTGTCTTGTGCGCTGACCGCCAAACCACATCCGCCGAGCCTGGGGCCAGCACAGCGAAGCCAAAACTAGGCCGGGGCTTTCGGGGCTTTCTCCTCGCCCGGCGCGGGGCCCCGGGGAGCGCTGCCGGCCCCGGCGCCGGCGCTACCCTGCCGGCGCCTCTCCAGGAAGGGGGCGGCCGGCGAGGAGCCCCCCGGGCCGGCGTGGGGCTCGGGGCCGCGGCACGCCCGGGCGCTCGCCGCGAGGCGCGGCGGCGGCGGTGGCGGCACTGTTTTATTTTGCGACCCGAGGGCGGCCGGGAGCCTGCGGCGCGCCCGCCGTGCCGTCCCCGCGGCGCAGGCGAGGGAGGCGCCGGGACTTTGCAAAGATTAAAGATTTATGCTGACCCTCGAGTCTGCTCCAAGGCTGCTAATCTGCCCTGATCCTATCGCCGGCGCGGGGTGGATCTATTTCACTTTCCTTTACGGCGCTCCTGACTCACCCCGCGCCGCCGGGGAAGCGCTGCCGCCGCCTTGTTTGGGTTTGCGTTTAAAGCCCGAGACCGGCTCCGGGTGCAGCTCGTAAAGGAAACCGGCCCGGATGCGACACGGGCGAGCCGGCCGCTTGGAAACCCCCCCCGGGCCGCTCGCACGAGAGCACAGCAAGCGCAAGGCCGGGCGCGGGCAGGGGGCTGGGGCCCGGCAGCATCGCGGGAAACACCCGTCTGCAGCGCTGCACGGGCCTCGTGCTTTATTCGTAGTCGAAAACGAAGTTCCTGTTTGCAAGGCCAGAAGGGTTACAGGAAAAAAGAGAGAGGAAAAAAAAAAAAAAAAAAAAAAAAGAAGATGAAGCAGGGTCATTTTCTGCTGGTTTTCTTTTCACGTGTCCTTCCTTCCTCCCTCCTGAGAAATAGGATGTGGCCCGCCGTCACTCCGGCCCTGGCGACGGGCCCGCGGGTGCGACACCGGCCCCTCAGCTCCGCCACCCGCCCTCCCTTCCCAGCTGCTACATGCAGGCGCTTAGCTCGGGTTAATTAAACGCTGCCTCCACGCTGCCTTTACTCCCTTTCGCTTTCTGCAGGCGCGGAGCGGCCCTGCAGCCGGGGTGACGGGCAGGGCAGGCCGGGGGCGGCCGGCAAGGCCGCGGGACCGCCTCGGCCTCGAGCAGCCGGCCGCCCGTCCCGCGCCCCGGCGGCGGGGCCCGGCGCCGGGAGGCGTTTGGGCAGGTCCGGCGCGCGGATTTCGCCGAGCCTCGGCGCTAACGAGCCCGTGGGGTAATTCGCCGAGCCCGGCGCCCGGCCGTCCGCCTCGCCTTCCCGCCGGGGTCGCCCGGGCCTCGCGGAAGGACGGCTGGCGGTGTGGGCCTCTGCCGGCACCCACCAATTTTCCTCCTTTCCGTGCCGCCGAGGGGAGACGTGAATTCCCCGCGGCGGGGGCTTTGCCGCATGCCTTTGGTCGCTTACATACGGCACGGCGTGAAGGAAAGGTGCGGTTTTGCCAAGACGCTTGTGTTTTAGCCTAATAAAGTAAGGCTTGTGTGGTGGACAAGCGTAACGGTGGGGGTTGAGTGGTGTGAGTGGTGCTCACACAGCGTGGCCGTATCCTGCACAGCCTCTGCAGGAGAACCAGACCCTCCTGCCGCCGGTCTGACTGGGAAGGGCCCCATGGAAATGTTAAATTGGGATCTGCCCCAAATCCTCAAAGCCCGGGGAGCTGAGAACGAAGCCTTCAGATCAGTCCATCACATAACTCAGCAAAACTCGCATGTGACGAATTCTGCTAAAGATGTGTGCTTGGATGTGAGGTATTTTTCTTTTTCATCCCTTTTGCTAATTTAATTCCCAGATCTAAATCAAATTCTTTTCTGTCTCAGACTACCCTAAGCCGGGAACGTGTATTGTTTGCCGATACGAAACCGTTACGGCTTTGTTATTCGCCGTACTGCGTGTTGAGATGTCTGAGGTTTTCACCTGCCTGTAAGAGTAACATCAAGTTAAGGGGCGGCCTCTGGGTTAGACTCTGGGATGGTTTAATGCTAAATTGAATCGAAGCTTGCCAATGTGCTTGTGAGCAAATCGCTAGATTGCCCCGTACTTCAGTTTCTCATTATTAAAAGAGGATAAAAACCCACCAGTTACTGTGATGTGCACAAATATGCCACGGTTGAGGGCCACGAGCAGCCCAGCAGATCTGCCGAGGAGCAGCATGGCCCAGAGGCCACATGCTGCACTCTCCCTCATTTTTTTCCTTCCTTGTTTTCTTGGTTGTAGAATAAAAGCTAATCAGAGTGATATTCCCCAGCAGGCTTTTGTGTATGGCAGTACCGTGAAATCCTAAATTCCCTTTCTTGCTCATGCATATAAAGCAGGAGGGACTAGGATGGCTGCAGACTGTTTCTATTTTCAGATGATTTAGCCGAGTAGAAAATAACCATGTAGCTGGAAGAATAAGCATTAATAGGCAATACCTGGGCATGCAGTGGGGTGCCCTGCTCCCCCAGAGCAGCACGCTTGGGAAACGACACCCAGAAGTGTCACGTCCAGAGGGGACGGTGCAGAACAGCAGGGAAAGGACCAGAGCACTGAGGCTCTGATGCAAAGGAGACTTCATCCCAAAAGCTGGCCTCAGCAAGGCTTCTGGGTCTCTGCTCTGAATCAAACCCTCAGGATAAATGTTTTCAGCATTAACATGAAGTTCCCCCACGAAAACTGTTCAGTTTTGGACTCCTGCTAGGCACTGGGGCAGCGAGTCAAGTATTTGGCTGGTGTAAATCAGTGTAACCAACTTTGTTCCCAAGGGTGTTCGTACCTGAGATGTGATGTTCGTGCCCCCACCGCTGGCAAAGGCAGTGCCCAGGGCCCGGGGCAAGTCCGACACGCTCCATATTGCCAGGGCAGAAGCGGGTGGGCTCTCCTCAGCGCTGTGCACGGGGACCGCAGCCCGGAGAGAGCCCCGGCCTGGCGGTACCTGAGCGAAAGCCGGCGCTCTGGGCGCATCGCTCCGTGGCATTCGCCCTGCGAATGAAACTGCAGCTCCCCAGACCTGGGATCTCTTCCTGCCTCTGATCACGCTGGGCAAGGGTCTTCTCCTGCCTTTCCTCAGCTTCCCTGGCTGTACAGGACCATGCTTTATGAAGCACTTGGGATTTAAGTGATTGAAAAGCATTATATGGGCCTTGTCCTTCTGGCCTGATGGATGTCACATAGCCACTGCAGCTGGCAGTAAGTGTCCCTGTTTGCCTCGGTTCAAAGCGACACCTCATTCCTGGGATTATCTCCCCCTTACTCATGACAATGCTAAAAAGGAAAAACAAAACAAAACAAAAAGACATCCATGCCACAGAAGCTGGAGCTGACGTGGACAGTGTGTCCCTGCTCCCGTTCATTCATCTTTCGTTAACTGCTTATTATCACAGAGCAAATCCCTGCCTTTGGCTTTATTACGTGCAATAAAAAAGAAGATTTGAGGAAACGCATGGCAGTGTCTGCATGGCCAGGGAGTGCCGGGCACGGGCACAGGCCGTGCGCTGGAGAAGCCCTTGGATGAGGGTGAGGATGAGGATGAGTGAAAGCATCTGTCTGAAGGCCCTGAGGGATGAGGACAGCTCCGACGAGGTTGCACCCCCCTCTGCTGGAAAAGCCAAGCAAAGGCACAAAACCACCCGCCAGCGAGAAGAAAACCAGGGCGAGAGAAAGAGGAAATAACCGTGCAAAGAAAGCACATCAGTCCCGGTCTCCCGGTGGCCGCAGGAGAGCAGCGAGGGGAAGCGTGGCTGCTGTGAAGGCCGGGGCTCACATGCTGCTGGGCAGCGGCTCTTGCACGGGGTGACCAAGGCCTTCGCGGAAACAGGCACTAAGTTTAAGCGGTGAGGACGCAATCCCGCTGCCCGTGACAGGAAGGCGGCGGCTCCCCGACAGCCGCCCGGCGGTCACGCTGCCGGGAAATGCTAGAGCATCCGGGTGGTGAGGAGGTCAGGGAGGCCGCAGGGAGGGGAGCCTGGCCGGAGGTCACAGCAGCGGTGGCTCGAGGGGCCTGGTGACCGCGGTGCTGGACAAACCAGTGCTGCCAAGGGAGGTGGCGCGGCAGGAAACGTGGGAGCACACCTAGCAGACCCACATACACAGGGTCCGCTCTGCAATGATGCTTGCAAAGCTGTTTTTAGCTCAGGTAATGCTAATGGCCGATAGGTTTAAGGGTACCTAGCTGCAGAACATCAGCTGGCATGGTAGGACTTAAACACCTATAGAAACCTGAGCTGTAGGTGCCTAATTTTATTGGGAATGGTGCTGCAGAGCTGCCTATGGTATCTGGCCAACCAGGCAGTAAGGAGCCCTATTTCAAACCCTGGTGCTGTGAACGTGGGGAGAAAGTGCTCCTCGTGGGCAGACTGGGAGGTAGCTCTTGTCCTCCGTGCCAGGAGGACCGCCGGGAGGCACACAGAAGCATGCCGGTGGAAACGACAGCCCGGGATCTGCGGAACAGATTCAGCCAGGCCTGAGCCACGGGGCCTCTCGCAGAGCCTCCCTGTCGTGGTGGGCTTCCCCTTGGTGCTGGTTTTCCCTAAATTCGGTACTGCGTGTGTCTGCACAGAGCTGGAGGGTCAGGGCTTGGTGTCCTTCTCTCAGAGGACACGTCTCTGAGACGGTTTCTCCTTAGCCTGAACAGTCAAAAAATGGTTTTATACCTTTTTGGATTTTAAATCTAAATTATAGAAAGGGTGAAATGTTGTGTCTCAGCTGGCGGAGGTCCTGACCGTGCAATAAATCTGTAAGCGTGGGCCTGGCTTTTGCACGGGGGTCTGTGCTCGTCCTAGCAGAGGCTGGTAAGTCTGACTGGAGCACCAGAGGGAAAGTTTTTTTTTTAACTTACTGCTAAAGCAGACTCCTTTTTCGCCATCATTCCCCCCTCCACACACACACACACACTTCTGCTGATTCATGCTCCTGCTGCCTTGCCACGGGGAGACTCCTGCATTGCTGAAGGTCATTGCCTGCACATGCAGCTCACGCTGCAAAGGGCTTGCCAGGCTCCACCAAATCAAAATGCTAAAACCACTGCCATCAGTTATATTTTTGTTGTCAGTGATGAAAAATCTCACAGCCTGCCAGCTTCTTAGCTGCCACGTTTCAAGCCCGCTCTGCTAGGAGGTGAAGGAGGTGTATGTAAGGTAATTCCTCAAGCAAATCTGACACCATCTCGGTGGCATGAGTAGCCTAAGGATTTTCACCTAGGCTTTCCTGTGAGATCCAGTGTCCCCTTAGAGAGCTGGAAAACTTGCAGTCTAAGAATGCGCCAGCTAGCATACCGGCCTGCTTTTCTGACAAATATGCAAGACGTCGGGAAAGGAGATACTTCTATGCATAAGATTTCCTGCATGACAGTCACCACACAGCCTTGTGCCTCAGATTCCCTCATAGCTGGGACTGTCTTGGCCCCACTGATGCCTCCTCCCGTGCCTCCTCTCCTCCCCCCCCCAGCATGTTAGAGACTGTAGGCTGACTTGTGCTAAAGGAAAGAGGCAGGACCAGCCTGCAAACAGCCTTAAGAAAATAAGAATTCTGCTTTAGTTCTCAAGGCATGTTTTCCTCCTAATGGCAAAGGCATATTTTTGTTTTAGTTCAAGTGATAATTTAAGAAAAGATAATATTTCTTGAGGGAAGATGTGTGAAAGACAGAAAAGATAATATTTCTTCAGGGAAGATGTGTGAAAGACAGAGAAATCCTTTCTTTACTTCTTTAGCTTCTTCACTGAGTATTTATACAGTGGCAGTACCCAAAAGTCTCCCCTCTTGAAAATTATGGGAAGACACAGGCTACTGCCCTGCAACATGACTGGAAATAGTAGGTGTTACAGGCTGTGTGTCAGATTTAGGCACCATCTTATTACAGCTTTAATGTCCATCTTTTAGCTGTTTCTTTGGTAAAAGGCAGTAGTATAGAAGGAGAAATGACTCTTGCCTATCTTAATAATAGCAGAACAACGACTGACGCCAACATAGATCTGCCGTGCGTGGGGGAAAAGCTATCTGATCTTATGTGGCTTGGCTTTGACTAGCAACAGTGATCTGAGTGAGGTGTCTTGAAGCACCATGGAATCAAGAAAAAAGGACTTAAATACAAAATTGAGGATGGGATGGCAGTCAACCCAGAGCAGGAGTTTGCATATGCAGGGTTGATTTACCTGTTTTGAGATTACTCGTGTGTTAGGGTCAAGCTGCCGTAGCAATGCGTGAACCACAGGAAGGGACGGTGACTGCTAATCTGATTTCCATGCCCATTTCCTTTGAGCAGTCATAGCACGAGGATGACACACATCTCCTGTGCGCTACTGCCCGCCTGCTTTTCTCTTGCTAGTCTTTTAACTGGGACTTGAAAATGCAAAACTGGATCCAGGCACCACCTACTGGTGTTGAGAAGCAAGATCCCCTAAGCAGAGCTGATCGACAGACAAAATTATCACTCCATTAGCTTCACGAGTTCAGAGTTTCTCCTTCCTCTGATATGGAGGAATCAGGATGCCTGGTCTGTAAGGCACCACCAGTTTCGAAGCCGTTTTGCAAATGGACATCTCAATCCCTCTTGAAAAACAATATCATCAAAGTGAATTGAAGGCACAAACAAGGCACGTATGTTTGCCTTCTTAAAGTATGAAATACGAATAAGAAGAAATGCGAACTCACATAATAATATTGATGTTATTATTTTATCATGGTTCTTTGTTCAGCAGGAAAAGAAAGTGTCCCACAGCATGGTTCTGTAGCTAATCAAATCCATTAGTTTCTTCACCTGCATCAGTTAGCAGGAGTAGTCTTTAGCTGAAGGCAAATTAAAGAAATGTCCAGTAGGATATTCTACTTTGAGAGGAGTCATCCTATTTTCTCATATTAACAACAGAAATCTGTGCACAGTTTAGCTCCTTATTAGAACTAATTGGTGCCAGGCATTGCCTCCTCTTTGATACTGCTAACCATGGGTATGAAATTTTCTCAGTTAATGAACCATAAAATGGATTAAGACCTTTCAAAGCATAGTTCGTATCACAGCTTATTTGGAGGGAGTATATTAGTTGGCTTTTTATGGAAACAAAGAAAAGCCATGATCTGCACTGGGAAAATACCTTCCCTGCCATGAGGGAGCCGTGAAATTTCTAATTTCAGGGCTGGGGTGTAGTGTCATTTCATAGCAGGTGCCTTGCACAACAGGCCACACACCGACCTGCGCAGCCCAGCTCACTGTCATCGCCGCAGCAGACATGTATGGAAAGGAGCTTTTTTCCCTGCATGCAGTGCTTATAATTCCTTCTGTGAGAGAGTAAGCAGAGAGAAACCAATTAATACAGCTCTGCCAGCACGGTCAGGGGAGCTGCCAAGCAGCTAAAGGGCCAGTGATGGATTTAGCGTGGATCCCGTTAACGGGCTGGCAGAGCTCATTGCAGACTGTTGTGCCCTCGTGTGCAGTCCTCGTGGTTTTACGCCAGCGTAGTTCTGTTTGCTTTTTTAATCCTGTTTGACACTGGTCTATAGGAGTAGATTTGGGTCCCTCATTCTTTTCCGTTGGCTCAGGAAAATAAGGCAGTGTGACTTAGAAAATTTCCATCCGGCAGTGACGGCAAAGAAGGACCTTTAGTGGTGAAAACGAAAACATAGCTCACCGAAATGACTTGTGACCACAAGTTTACCAGGTGAGTTAGCATATTTCCACATACACGCACATCCACATCACTTACCGATCGTACTAATCTTGCACCATATAATACTGATTAAATCTTCCATATTACCTTTTGTGATGACAATGTTTTCCTGAATGGCATGGAAAAATCTGAAGCTTTTGTCCTTAATAGGAGTTTTACAGTATTTTTTCTTGCATTATCCAAACTTCTATGGTTCATCTGAGGATATAGCAATATACCATTTCACATGATTATGGAAGTTTACTAATTCAGGTACTTTGTAACTTAAGTAAAAGTCAACCCAACTGCATACATATCCTAAATATCTTTATGCTTATTCATTGTAACACCGTGTGAGTCCAGTGGTTCTTCCCTTGTGTTTTGTGACCTCCAGGAAATTTCCAGGAAATGTCTAGACAGAGAAACTGATGATCTGACTCCTGTTTTTACATGCCATCTTCTTCTAATGTGGCCATCTGCAGACAGGTCCTCCTCAGATACCAGAAATATCCTGCAAGCACAACAACAGTGACTGCATTACTCTGATTGCTCTGCACTGCTGCAGTAATGAGCGCAAAGATTCCCAGGGTGCGTATGCACACTGCTGATGATGGGAATGAGGAGGCAAAGTCAAAGTCTAAAGGCCTGAGAAACCCTGTATGGAATGGTCTATAAAATTACGTAACAACAGTAGTGCTCAGTGCGGCCTCCCTGATCATTGTGAGAGGAATTTTGGAGAGTCCTGTAATTTGAGATGAATACGGAGAACATGCTATTAACCTGAGATAATAGATCTTACCATTCCTTTGAGTTTAAACACAATTGCACATCTTTTGTTATGCTCTATATTATAGCAGGATTTTATTGGGAGAAATACTCATAGTATTCAAATACTGACACATGAGAACATGCAAATGCCTGAAATACTCATTCGCTTGAGAGAATAGACATAGCATCGCCATTTGCTGGCTCTGGAAGCAGCTAGTAATAAATCACAAACTCGATTGCCTGAAAATTATGCCACAGAGAAGCGCCTTCCTCTATGCAGAATTTGTTCTACACACAGAAATCTCTGATATCTTTACAGTACTGGAACCGATAGGGGGAATCAAGTTGTTGTTTTCAGCTGCAGAAGTACTCAGTGCTTCTCAAACTATTTTGTTCCAGTGGTTGAGTAAGGAAATTGGATTTGCTCTCAGGAGTAAAATATTCATTTATCACCTCACGGAAAATATGATTGCCGTGTAAGATGTGCTTTTGCCCGTTCCACATCTGTTTTCAGAGTGTACTATGATGTGGATGCACCTCAGGATGCTTTTCTTTGCCAAATAATGATCCGCATCTACAGAAGCCACTGACCGCTCAGACTGGCTCTCAGCTGGGTCTGCGGTCTGAGAGCACTGACACACCACAGCTCCCAGCTCCTGCAAAATCTTCATCAACTTACACGAGGGCGAACCACAGTCAGAAAGAGGCCTGTGCAGAGATTCCTCTCCTGTGCTTTAACCAACAAACAATTAAGGAAGAACGTTTTGCGCTGCCGGATCCTTGAATAACATAATACACAAAACAAACCACTATTTTGCCTCCTCCAGAAGGCTGGCGAGTGCCTAAGCTTCGATGACAGGTCAGGGCGTGCGGTTTCTTTCCAAGCGAGACCGACGTCGATGTGAACGGGGGCTCTAGCAGGGTACGCCAGTTTCATTTCCGGCGCGTTGTAGCAGCGCCTGTCAGTGGTATGATCTGCGCTCGTGATGGGTAAGCACCACGGCTGCGCTTCCCCCATTAATTCCAGCAGCGCAGGGACCCAAACGCGAGGGAAGAGGAAACCCGAGCGAGAGCCGTGCAAGGAGCCAGGCGTCACGGACCGTTTCCAGACGGGGTACCGCGGGGCTGAGCTTTTGAACGCGGTAATCCGGCGTGTCGAGCGTCCAGGCAGCGGCGGGTGGCGCGGAGCCGTGTCGCCCCAGGGCCGGGGACGGCACGGCGCGGCGCTGGCCCCCGAGCAGCACCCCGTCCTCGGCTGCAGGGCTGCCTGCCCGCGCCTGCATCGGTTCCCGCACAGCGGCAAGCGACAGCCCCTGCCCTGTACCCCGCACTTTGTGCTTCCTCGTGGAGACGATTCGACGGAGTCACGGGAACGTTTCTGCCACAGCATCTAGGGAAAAGGAGAAATCGTGCTTCAGCTAAAGAAGGGGAAACGGTCTCGCTCCTCTGGCACCTTCAGCTCCTCGTGATTTTTTTTCCCCCAAGTTAAATCTTTATTAGCTCAGCTACCATCCCCGCTGCCCTTTGCACAGCAAACGCCACGGCGTAACCCCAGGAGTTAGCGGTCGGGGCTTTACGAACGCTACGTGCGCCGCGATCCTCGGTGGCGTCTCTCCGGGACGAGGATGGACCGTTTGGAGGTGGTGTGGATTTATTATGAAAATGAACCTCTCTAGCCCTCGAATTATTACGAGTCCCGTCAGCTTTGCTCTATACAAGTTATGTGGGCATGTGCACTGTTCTGCTTTTTCACTCTGCTCCTCAGTCAGGGGATTCTCAGTCTCCGCCCGGGCTGCTACAGTGGAGCCCTCTGCAAACTCCTCGGCTGAAACGCCCCGCAGACGGCGGGGACTGGGGGCCGAGGCTTCCCGAGAAGGGCCGGTCCCAAACCGCAGGCTGCGCAGGGCAGGCGCTGGTTCCGCCGGCTCCTGCGCGCCCAGCGCGGCCCCCGCGCTCCCTCGCGGGAAACCGGTACACAAGATGGCGCGGGGGGCGCTGTAGAGGCAGCGGCCGCTCCCGCGCAACATGGCGCGGGGGGGGCGGAGCCTGCGAGGAGCCACGCCCCCTCGGGCTCGTGCCCGCCCCGGCGCGGCCGGTCCTCCGGGGGCGCTGCGCGGCGGCGCTGCCGGCAGGGGCCGCTGCGGGGCGCGGCGGCGGCGGCGGCGGCGGCGCGGCCGCTCTTGCGGCGCGGCCGCTCTTGCGGCGCGGCGCGGTGGCGTCATATGAGGGCGGCGCGGGGGCGAGGCGGGTCGCGTCGCAGCGGGCGGGCGTCGCTGGGGCCGGAGCCGCCACCGGAGCCGCCGGAGCCGGAGCCCGCGCGAGGCAGCGCCCCAGGCCCGCCGCCGCCATGCTGGCGCTGCTGTCGCGGCTGCTGGACTGGTTCCGCTCGCTCTTCTGGAAGGAGGAGATGGAGCTGACGCTGGTGGGGCTGCAGTACTCGGGCAAGACCACCTTCGTCAACGTCATCGCGGTGAGCGGCCGGGCCGCGCCGCGCCGGGCCAGGCCAGGCCGGCGGGCGGGCGGGCGCCTTGGCGGGGAGGCTGCAGCGGGAGGGCGGCGCCGCAGGGAGCGGGGCCGGGGCCGGGGCCGGGGCCGGCACGGGAGCGGCCCCAGGCTCGGAGCTGGGCCGGCCCGCGGCCTTGCGCTGGGGCTGCGGCCTCCGCGCCTCTCTGAGCGCCGTGGCCTGCGCGTCAGCGGGATGGGTGGCTCGGCAGGAAGAAGACTGCCACCCTTTTACACGCGCATGTAATCCTCTTCGCACCGATGAGCTGTCAAAACGCAGCGAGGGTGTCGTGTAGTTGAGAACGTTAGTGCTTAGTGGGCCTGGTGGTAATCGCGTGAAGTGGGCAACCCTAGTGAAAGACAGCTTTTCCCCTGCTTAGTTATGCTAAGCAAAAATTGCTGGACTAGCCTGAAACGGTGCTGTCGGGGTTGTTCAGCTTGTTTTTGTTCAACTTCCAAGCTCTAGGGTATTCTGAGTAAAGTACCTGCAGCAGTTGAGCTGATACTGATTGGTTTGTTCTTGTTGCAAACTTGGGCAGTGGGATTACTTTGCAGGTTTTTTGCCTTTTCTGGAGTCTTGGATGGTGATGGCATTGCATAAAGTAGTGCTTTACTTTTCTGTTTGTGTAGCACCAGTAGCACATCTCCTTTGAGGAGTTAAGTGTGAAACTGTTGTGCAAATGTGTGGAGCTGTAGTAGTTCCACAGAAGTTTAATCTATATAGGTTGTCTCAAGTGGTAAACGTGCTGCTATGTAAAGCTGACCTCTTCATTCAGCTTGCTTTGCTGAGAGTTGAGTCTTGCACGAGTTCAACTGCACAGTAGGATCACACCCATAAATGTATCTGAGTAAGTGTCATTCAAGTAGGCTTGCAAAACTGAGTGAAATAAGGAAGTTGTGCATAATGTGCAAGCTGGTTAGGCTAACTGGCTTAGGTTTGGAAATAGCAAGTTGCGTTTCCAAAGTTTTTAATTAGGGCATCTAGTGGTGTTGGGGGCAGGGATGATGGTGGAATGGAGTGAGTAACTCGAACTTCAGGGTCCTGCTCAAGTTCTTGTTTTGTTTTGGGGGTTTTTTGGTTTTTAACCTATATACATATATATAATATATGTGTGTGTATATATATATATATATATATATATATATTCTTTTTAAACAGAGCTTCAGTAAGCAACATAACATTACTTCTTGCAGAAAGAGTAGTGCAGCCCATGGCATGCAGATGTTTCCTGTCAGTTGCTTGTTTGATTTATTTTAATTCCTAGTGTGCATTTGGAAACTAGCGCCTGGAAAAGAACTGCTCTCTGCAGGCCAGTTAATGGTCTCAATGGAAGTAGCTGTCAAAGCATTGGGATTCCATAAAACTAAAATGAAAGGAATGACACAGCAAGATGCTAGTCCTGTAGAGTAGCTGTAAAAACTGGATTACATACCAGGAACTTGGTATGGCTTATAAGGTTGTATCTGGTATAAGAAAGTTGTTAGACTGATAACAGCGCATTAAATTTAATGTATATCTGTAATGTAATCTGTATTGCAAGGGTATGCAGTCAAATCAAGCATATGTAACTAAAGGAAGAACTCAAGCCAGTTACACTGGAGCATTGACACATGGCACTGCCTACCATGAAGGTGGAAAAATCCATGAAAGGCAAACAATCCAATATTACAATAACCTTTTTCTAGGCTGATAGCTCTCCTTTGCCATATTTATGCCTCCAGTGTAAACAAATGCTTAGCTTGTCTGTAATCACACCAAGCTTAGTTTGACTAGAAGGTTTAAAAAACCTTACCAGGGAAATCTAGTTGTAGCTGACTAAAACAAATGTAGCTTCTGCTTTGCGAAGGCTTCGTGTTAGTCACTGTTTCTAATTAGATATTAAACATAATGAAAATAATTTTCCATGTGCATGAGTAAACTTGCTCACAAGGGAGACTATCATTTCCTCTTGTGTCTAATTTCCATAATGTAGATGGCCTATGGCTCTTATTCAGAGATACTACATGTCATTGCTGTATTGCATCTTGAGTTCTTAGATGAATATCCCTTTCTTGATGTTATCTGCAATATCATCTGTTGTTTGCGTCTCTGCAGCTAGTGTCTGTTAACAGGCTTTCATCAGGCTTGCTGTCAAAGCTGCAAGTCACAGGCCATGGTGGTATGGGGAGGTATGACAGACAACCAAGCGCCACAGTCATGTGGTGCAACTGAAACATGACTCAAGTAAACTGACTCTGCTTCCAGGCTATGGGCAGTGAATACTGGTGAATAGTAAGTTGCTGATCTTCAATTTCAAAAAAGAAGGCTTTCTACTGTGAAATCTCAATTGAAGCCCAGTAAACCAATCCTTGATCCAAGCGTTGGCACAAGAACTCTTCAGCCTAATAGTCCCATATCTAATGGCCAGGAGAGGAGAATTAAATGGGTGAGGAGGGAGTCACATGCTCCCAATTTGATTGGCAGGTTTAAGATCTAAACTTCATCTGTTTTCCTTGAGGTGATAGGATGGATAAGATCCCTTTCTCGGATTCCTGTCAAAGCCCTGAATTAGTGTGTGGTTGCATGTTTTTTGTTTGTTTTAACCTTGACGTATGTGACAAGCCTTTGAGTCTTTCGTTTCTGGGAAGAGAAGACTTCATTTGAAGCCCCTCTGAACAGAAGATTCCTTTGGACAGTTAAAAACTGAGACATCCTTCAGTCCTCGTGACTGTTATTAGTATCTCTGACTTAAAGAAGCCATAGCAGATAAGTATGGGAAAAGATTGTTCTGAACAGCTTCACTGCTAGTTTAATGCCTTCTGAGGCACCTCAGCAGATCATAAATAGCATATGTTATCACTTCACAGTAGTTAAAATGTATCATCCTTCTCACTTAAGTGAGCTGTTTCTTAATTGCAAAAATCTCCTGAAATGAATTGCCTCACTGCATTAGGTAATAAAGCTAGTATGAGCTGAGTCATATTCCAGTTAGGACCTCAAGAGTATTGCTTGCTGTACCCCAAATGGCAAAAGATTTTTTTTTTTTAAGCTCTTACATGACTGACTACTAGATAGAAATGTGCCTTTTTAGCTCTTACTTTGCCGCTCTGCGGTAGTTATTAAATAAAAAGTCCATATTCTTTTAAAAATTCAATTGAAGTCAGGTTTGGGGAAATAAAAATGCATTTTCTTGTCAATATTGTGTTCTTTGTAGCAGTCATTCATGGAAATGCTGTTGGAAAACCTTTCAAACGGTCATTTGATCTCAAGGACTGAGACTTCCAAACTAGTATTCAAAATTTTGAATATGATTGCAAGGAGCTGAAACACTACAAGTATTTCAAGAAGGAAATTAGACTACAGATACTAGACAGTCGGTTTGCCCATGTATGATGTCCTCCTTGGTTGAGGCTTTGAATGTTGCAGTGGAGGATGGGGAAAGGTAGCTTTTATATAATGCTAGAATGACTCTGCCTCTCTCTCTCCCCCACCATCTACCCCCCCCCCCCAAAAAAAAAAAAAAAAATCTGGAAAGACGCAGCTTTCCTCCTTTGTTTAAAAAGCAAGAAATACGGGAACAAGCACAGGGAATTAAGAATTAAGCTGGTTTTCCAGTTCAGGTGGACTAGGAGTGTCCTGGCTGAAATCCATATGCTTAAGATGCTATCTTCCAGTCAGCTAAGCTGGTTCAGGATGTCTTCTAGGTGGGTGAAAAGTATTATGAGTCAAGATAATCTTTATGTAGTAACAAAGCCTCGATGAAGAAATTTGTCCTATAACAGTAATCATGTTAGCTTTGAGATGTAAACTGAAGGCTGCACTCTCTTTCTTTTTAGCTGAAGAGAATCTTCTTGTGTAGCCTGTACAATCAAAGTCTCAAATGTGAACTGCTTGCTGAGGACTATGTGGATGGGCCTTTGTGGGCCTCATGCTCTCTGGTGCCAGCAGGAGAGCTGCCACTTTAGCCAGGGGAGAGGAGAGGCAACACCAGTCCTGCTATTGCAGTTTGAGTTCTGCCTTGAGTTGTTCAAGGATACTTAATATATTCTAGGAATTCCAATCATATTGTTAATGACTTGATCACATTACTTAGAGATTTATGCTGACAGTCTAGTAACTGCAGATTTCTAGAAGTCAGCATTCCAGACTCTGTATGAAAAAAAGACTAAATTTGAATGCTTTCTGAACTTTTGAAATACGCTAGATGTTAGGTTAAATGCTTGTCCAAAATCTTCTCATCCGACCGTTCTGGGCAGTGAACAGGTACTCTGCAGTCTCTTCCCTGAAGTAAGCTTCTGTGGGTGCTGGCTGGCAAGCTCTGCATATGTGTACCCAAGCGGCCGGAGGCTGTGACTGGGAGAGACCCAGAGGAGGAGTGTGCCAGAGTTAAGGTAGAAAGCAGTGTTTGTGAATTGGCTGAATTTCTGTTTGTGCAGCCGTGTTTCACAGGATGCAACTCCAGTAGCACAGGCCTGCAAGAAGGTCCTGCTTGGGCTGGTGCAGACACCAGAGTTGATTCTGGAAGCTGTACAGAGTCTAGACTAATGCGCAGTGTGAGGACTGGCACCATACTAACTATGGCTAAGCAGGATGACACTGACAAACAACTTTGTTGCCTTCTTGGAACAGTGATCTGTGAGGTGAAGTTAAACATACTGGAGCCCCAAACTGAAGCTAGTGTTAGCTGCTGCATAATAGATGGACAAAATTTGGACCTGATACTGAGAGAGTTGGAGCTTATAGTTCATAAATGCTAGAGTCTATGCAAGAGTTGGTACTAGTTACACCAGACACAAGGTGACCTGAACCCAAACTGATCCATGCAGGTAGACATCTGCTCTGTGTTCCTAGAGCCTGGAGCACAGTACAGAAACTTGGAGACAGTCTAGTCTGGAAGCAGTTTTACTCTTCTGAGTAGTCTTTATCCACCTCAAGGAGGTAAATGGTCACATTCCCCTATGATACAACTGTCTTTCACTTGTGTGCTTGTTATAATAACCATCTGTTGGAGCAGACAAGCATCATGTAAGGCTAAGCAGGCAACAGCTATTTAAAAAATATGCCTGATCTTAAAGTTCATCAGATCTAGTATGGTGGTGGTTTTGTGCCTAGTAGTGAAGATAAGATCTCGTGGGACTGAAATTGCTTTAACTGTGCAAATCCACGCTGAGCTTCCCACTTCTGTGGTGTGAGTGTACAGTTTTCTTTTTTGTGCACTAGGTAATAGCGATGTTTGTAATTAGCTGTGAATTTTGAATTCAAACAGTTGCATGTCTATTATGCACAACAGCCTGAATATAAAGCCATGATATACTACCTAAATGTGTGAAGAACTGGTACTAGAGGGTAGTTCTTACAACTGATTGTAGTCACTGCAGTAATGATTAGTACCGTATTCCATTAAACAAGAAAGATTAGTCCTGATGAATGCTAATCTTTAACTACCTTGATTGATAGGAATGCTGGAGAACTTTAATGCCTATTGTTGCTCCTGAACTAAGGAATCTGACTGCACTAAGCTTTAGTATGTCATGTGCTTGGGTTCTCCAGTGCTTTTGAGTATTGACAAAAGAGCATGTCTGAAACAATCAGCCTTTAAAACTAGTCCTACAGGTTTTTTTGTGCGTATGCTCTCTGATGCTCAGTCTGTTTAGTCTCCCTCTTTCTTATCCCTTACATATGGGCAAGAGTTAACTTCATCATGAGACCCTCAGTGAACAGTTTGTATTAAAATGCTGCATGTTCTGTATGGCCTCTGGAGCTAACGTCTTGATGGACAATCACTTCTGGTATACAAGGCTGATTTTCCAGGAGGTCTGAATGAAGTACAATCTAATGGAATATTCATGAGTGCTGAAAACTGACACTATTGCTAGATTTGTAAACAACTACTCTTGCTGTACTTGATGACACTGTGTTTGAGCAATGCTTGCTGCATATGACAACAGCCAAGCACTCTCAAATTGGGAGCTGAGAATATTTCTATGCCTACAAAACTTTTTTTAAAGCTGACCCTTATTTTGGAAGGAGGAACCATTGTGCTGTGCTGAACACAGTGACAGGGCTGAGTAACCTGCTTTAAGATGAAAATTCTGATTCAGATAGAACTATATACTAATAAAAGCTTTTTTTGTGTTTTTTTTTTTTTTTTTTTTGTTCCATTCGAGGTAGCTTTTGGTTATGAATACTTTGATATCAAAGATATAGCTTTTCCCCCCCCCCCAAAAAAAGGCAGCAAACAAAAGCCCAGTAAGTTCTGGATTTAGAGACTGAGTTTCAGGGCCAGGACAATTAGATACAATAGGAGATGCTGAGACATGATGACGTAAGGTCCGTTGCAATTGTCTTAACAATTCTTCTGGCTTGCCTTAAAAGATAAGGTGACTGCCAGTAGCTTTCCTGAAATATACTGATTCTGCACAGAGAAACACTCGCACTTAAATCAGAGTAAGGTATTTCAAAATAAAGATCTGCGTTGATCAGTATAGTCGAAGCCTCAGGAAGGAGGTACTTCTCAGGGCTATAAAGAAAGTGCGCTCCTTTCTTTGCAATACTCAGCCTCCAACTTCCGTACATAGAGAAAGGATTCGCTTGTGTTTTCAATGCAATTCAGTGAAAGCACATGCCAGCCTTTCATTCAGTTTCCAACAGTTTAAAATGTGTCAGGTGGTGCTGGTTTGTGCAACATTCAGGCTGAATATAAAAAGCAGACACTCAAGCTGTAAGTGACTGCGCAATTTCTTTCTCTCTCTCTCTCTTTTTTTTTTTTTTAAGCAAGTCTGAACAAGCTTCTGTTCTACCTGGATGTGTACCATGGATGTGTAATACCTGAAGTGTAATGTGCAGCAGCTCTACTGAAAACTCTGTAGAAGCTTCTTTGTGATGAAGAAAGTCTTTTGATCTAACATTATGTTAAACATATGGCAAATGTGAATTTTCTCCAGTCTGAAAGAATCTGTGTCCTGAAGGAATGTGGTTATCTGTTGAAGAACTTGGAAGTATCTGAGTAGCATTAGCTTAAATGTATGGGTACCATGTAAGATGGAGGTTCAGGAGACACTTAGATGTGATCTTGGGGACAGGAATGCAGTGATACTTGAGGAACCGTTGCAAGCTGGCCCTTCAAAGGCAAGACTGACAGCGCATGCTTTATTGGCTAAATTGCACCAACCATGGAAACAATGTTTACCTGTCTCAGTTATATATAATCAAATTGGCTAAAATAGATGAGTTGGACATTGAGCTCTCAAGGCAGTGACATGAAATTAATACCCCGTTCCAATTGTGAACCCATCTTGCTAAAGTTAACAAAGCTTTCTGAAACAGTACTGCATAAGGTTAGGCTATATGCTCTTCATTGTGACCTTAACAATTACAACATTTTTTTTCAAATGAGAATAAAGAAAATTTAGCTAAGAAGTTTTAGTTGTCCATTCTTCAGGTTTTCACTGATTTGCAGTTGCTTCCCTTGGATTCAAAGAATTAAGTCTTTGATGCCCTTTTTAGAAGATCTTTGGTTGATATAGCCATGCTTTTGTGAAGCAGATCGTAAGTGTGAAAAAAAAATCGCCCGTTTAGGAGATGTCTGTCTTATAACCTAAGCACTGCATATATTTTTCTTTTGGAGGTCAGCAGCAAGATAAACATGCTGTTTAGCTGAAGGACTCTGTCCTGCTACATTTCAGCCAAATAAGCAAAAATGAGACTGCTATAATCTGTGTGTTTTCAGTTGACTTCTAACGTTTATCAGCATTATACTGGAATCTGAATAGTATGTGAAGCTTCTAGCTTTGGTGTGCTGGTGGGAGAACACTGTTCAGGGGGAAACAAACCGAAGGAAGCATAGATCTTTAGGCAGACAACTGAATGATAAAGCACTGGTATTGAGCTATTTGTCTTCTCTGTATACAAACTCTAGAAAGCATGTCCAGTCAGACTTGGTGACTGCTTCCAGCTGTGAGCAGTTTGATGCTAACTGTATGAAGTGGCTGCCTATGTTGTACCTCCTTAAAAGGGATATTTCTGGGGAGCTTTTAACTCAGAATAGCTTCTCTGTGCAGCATCAGGGAAGAGGGGGCAGACTTTCTTCAGCTATGGTTTTGAATCCTAATTAAACAACTGAATGCATCTGTGTCAACCTTTTTTCAAAATCTGATGCGACTGTCTGGTTGCGTTAAACATAACGGGCACAGTGAGGTACATAATGACCACTGGCTGGGAGTCACCTGCCAAATAACTAAGGCAGCAGGGGAGAAGTTTGTGTTACTGTTGATAACACTTGTTATGGCTCCTAGGTTAGCTACAGGGTGGTAGCTATGAACTTGGCTTTCAAACTGTATTACAGATAAAATGTGCAACTATGATAATAAAACATCTGTAATTGAAGAGCCTCTCTAATATAATACTGTTTTGCAGCAGTTATGTCAGAGCTTTAACTGGTGCTGAACTGGTGGAAACAGGTTGGAATAATCCCCAGTTGCATTTTGGTTGCGTTTCCTGCTACTGATAGGAGTTGGGCAAAAGTCTGTAGCCTAATAGGAAACAAAATTGTCAAGTTCTTCCACTTGACACCATTTTTAAATAAACCTCGGGAAATTAATCTATGTCTTTAGGTTGGAGGCTTTTTCCACAAGAGTGATTTACTGCTGTAAATACTGCTTATAGAGTAGCTTGCATCAGAGGAAAACCTCCAGGGTACTTCTACCTTCCAAGGTGACTAGGAGATCCCAAAGAATAGCTTGAACTTGGCTGCAGTAGAAGTAGGTGAATGGCTCTCTTTTAATACTTGTCCTGGCTGTCTGTCCATTTAGCTATGCCAAAGCACTTCTACCCAAGTAACTTTATATGCAACAGTTCCCCTGACTTTGCACCTCAAGGCTTGAGAAGTTATTTCTAAGCACTAGTAAGAAATGGCTAACTTCACACAAGCTTTAATACACATGAATTTATCTACAGTTTCTCACCTATGAAGCATTCAATTGGAATGCATATGGCTAGAAGAGCTAGTGGTATTTTAACATATAAACAGTCAGCGTTAGATCAGCACTAGATCTAATTCTCTTAATCTTTTTTCTTTTTTGTCCAGTCAGGTCAATTCAGTGAAGATATGATTCCTACTGTGGGCTTCAACATGAGAAAAGTTACAAAGGGTAATGTTACGATAAAGGTAGGTTGACACTACTCTGTGGCGTTTAAACAAGGTAAAGGCAACTCTAAAGAGACTGACAAAGTTACCTTCAACTTCTAGTTTAAAACTGCTCTATTTTACTTCCACCACTGTATCAAAATTCTCTGTATTACATGCGTATGGGTTCTTGATCACTTCAAATAATGCCACATACAAGCAACAGATGCTGACAAGGAATTCTTAGGAACTTAGGCTACTAATGCTCAATTTATACTCTAGTTCTGCTTTCTAGATGTAGTTTAGGAGGGCAGTAGAACTTAGCTGATTAGAAATGGCAGGTAGGTGAGGTTTTACTAGGAACATAATGCTGTACCGTGTTTTAACTTCACCAATAACACAAAGCATCCTTTCTCTTCAAGATGCAAAGCTGTTCAAGGTTACTTATGAGCAATTTAATCATGTCACTCACTGATACCTTCAGGCAAAATTCCATGGACGGACAGGTTGTTCTGTGTATTGCTCTTAATTGTTAAACATGCTAGTTTCCTAGGACAAATTTAGGAAACTGAAGAGGCTCAGATTTCTCAAATAGCTTAAGAGAATGTAGCTATATTTATTTGCAGAACTCTTTTAGTAAGTATCTGTCTTCAATTTCCAGGTGCATGGGCTAGTTAAAGCAGTGTTGTGACACTGTCCTGTTTTAATCTGAGTTAATTTTCACATGTTCAGGGCCCCCAAATCCTCCTCTGCTGCTGCAGTTTCCCATACTGCAGCGATTGTGGAAGTCTGAGGCATAGGAGCAAGTGTTACTCCCTGCTCTAACAACTTTATGCTGAAAAGAAGGCTTAAGTCAAAAGCTAAGTTTTAAGTCAACATATAGCCTTCTCACATGTTCCACAGTGTGTTTCCATGTAAACTTAAAGCATTCTGGGATCTGATGTAAGATGCTGTAGCTCAGCTCTTACACTGTTGGTCCAGCTAGCTCTGATCAGCTATGTTTTCCACTCCCTGCAGAGGTTATTTCTGTTCTAACACCTGAAAGGTCCTGCAGCTGATATAAGGAGAGGAGAACAAACTGAGCATTCCAATTTGTTGTCCTAGCTTTCTGTGCCATGTTTAAACATAATGCATAGCTAACCTCTCTCTTTTTATTTTTTCTCCATCTTAAGATCTGGGATATAGGAGGGCAACCACGATTCCGAAGCATGTGGGAGCGATATTGCAGAGGAGTTAATGCTATTGTGTAAGTGTCATCTTCCTTAGGCTAGTAGCTAACTGCAGATCTGACTTTCTACATCTAACCTTTCTAACTGTACACATTTAACTCGCTATACTCATTTTAATTCTGAAATTGTATTACAGCCACATTAAATGGCTTATTATACTCTTAAATTCAGGACTCAAGACGAGGCTACTTTCTCATCCGTTTCTAATTTTGAGTAGTAACTACCTCCTGTTTGAGTGGCAGTATAGTCTAACTGTCTTAAAGAATCTTCCATTCTGGAGAACCTTTCTGAAAAGAACTAAGAAGTCACTTCTCAGCAGACTTGTCTTTGTCTAAAACTTTGTTAAACGTGCTTGAAACTGTCAGGGAAAAGTGAAGATCTTTTGTTTCTGAAATAGTTCAGTCTTGCTGAACTAACCTTATTCTCTTTAAAGCTACATGGTAGATGCTGCAGATCGTGAAAAGATAGAAGCCTCTCGAAATGAGCTGCACAATCTTCTAGACAAACCACAGTTACAAGGAATACCTGTAAGTAATGCCGTCTTCTGGTAGTGTTAAACTTGCATGAGGAATGTGCATAGTTTTAGCAATTCTGAAGCCTGGCTTGGAACCTTTAAGTCAATTGTAACGCCTAACCTTAACTATTTGTGTAAGCATGAATAATACTTATCCCTCCTGCCTTAAATCATAAACTGTTAACCTCTAATCACTCCTTCAGTGATCTTACTTATTCTTGTTCAGTGTCCACAAAAAAAAAAAAAAAAAAACACTCCCCCAAACCCAGAGCAGGAGTTCACTACAGTATTCCACAACAGGAGCTTGCGCTCTCTTCTAGAACCTACTATTGAACAAGCTAAATAGTGTAATGTGAATTATAGAATAACCTTGGGAAATCTCAGCTGAGACTTCACTAGGAGTGTTCTGTTTTATCAAGTGATGTGTTTTCATGCTTGCTTTCTGGACATAAGAGCCTGAGATCCCCATATTTCCTGTGGCTGCATTGTAGAAGCAGCCAGCAATGACTTGAGATCACTCAGGCACTTGAAGAAAAAGATGTCTTCTGTCTCAGGTCAGGCTAAAATGAGGATCAAATCATTAGCATCTCACTGACCTTTTTTGGGTAGGTAATCTTCCCTCTTGATTTGTTTCACTAGTAAATGTCTTATGCAGACTTGTTGTCTGATTCCCCTAAGTAAAACTCCCCTAAAGTAAAAAATCAATTCTACAGCTGTTTCCTTCTGCTTTGACTTTCAGGTTTTAGTACTTGGAAACAAGAGAGACCTTCCTAATGCTCTGGATGAGAAACAGCTAATTGAAAAGATGTAAGTCCAGCACTTCTTGTGAAAGGCAGTTTTAACTCAATAAATGAGTAGGGCTATGCTAAATGAACAAGCTCACATTTAGAAGTAGAAGAATCCAGCAACAGCTGGTAGCTGAAACATTGTACAGAAACAAGCTACATGGAGAAGATCAAGTGGGAACAGTGTAAAGATTCTCAATATAGGAGTGCTTACTATGAATAAAGTGTGTATTGAAATCTTCTCTCCTTCATAGGAACCTTGCTGCTATTCAGGACAGAGAAATCTGCTGCTATTCAATTTCTTGCAAAGAGAAGGATAATATAGGTAACTATTAACCTAAAATATTAAGCATTTTGGAGAGCTGTCAGAGGATGGATTGGGGCATTGTAACTTCTTAAATGGAAGCTTCCTGGCTTCAGGAAGTAGGTAACAAACCCAAGAACAATGTGCAAGTACACTGATTAAATCTGGTATAACTCCTGATGGTAATGAAGAAGCTTGACTGATATCATTCTGTTAATCTGTCTTGGACCATCCTCTAGAGAAGGGCTGGACATCTCTCATGTATTTGAAGACACTGGCATACTAAGTAGAGGTAAACATTTGACTATGGCACTCTTTTCTCTCCTTTTAGATATCACGCTTCAGTGGCTTATTCAACATTCAAAATCTAGAAGAAGCTGAAGTCTTCCTGGAATCTCCAGTACCAGTTGGCCATAATCTCAATTGTCCACTTCCCTCCATAAAGAGAGATATTACCCAAAAATTCTGTATCAAGAATCTGCCTTTTCACAGTTCATTTCTCATGTGCACTGCTGAAGACTTGTATTCCTATTTTGTCACAGAAACAACTAGAGTTGTCATGATAAAGTCAGCACAAAATATTTATTTTACAACCATCTAAGGTTGGGAGGGTTGGGGAGGGCTTTTTAAAAAAAATGATCTCTACCATGTTAACTATGATGGTACACTGTTCTGGTTTTTCAGGGCCAGGTTTTTATATGATTTTCAGCAAGTGTTTTATTTCTAGTGTTTAGTGGCTTGAAGATGCTGATGCTTGACAGCATTAAGATTCTGTAAGATGCCACATACAGTAGTTAAAAACATTTAAGCGTGAATTGTGGGATAGTAATTTATCTCACAAATGCATGTGATGTGTATTTGTAAGCAGAGAAATGGAAACTGTTTGCAGAGGGGAGCACAAGGCATAGATCAGCATCACTAATCTATAGCTGAGATCTTACCCTGTCACTTTAAAAGGAAAACTTACGAATTAGGGAAGAATCAACTGTTCAAAATCATTGTCTGTTGCTTCTGCTTAACACTTGTTTGGGGATGGGAAGGGACTGTTTTGTCAAGCTTTCAAAAAGTGTAGTATTCCAGCATAAAACCAAGTTGCTACAAACATCAGACTTTATTCAGACACACTTTTTAAATTTTATCTCCAGATACTAGTGATCTCTGTCTGAAACCAGAACACAAATTCTGAGCTGCTGCATGACACTTAAATTACTGATGTTTTTGTATAGAGTCAGTTGTTGACCTTTAGCACAATATCTATGTAATTGTTTAGTGTCTCTTCTGCTCATGAAATAGCTGGGCACAGTTTCACCTGGTGCTATGAAACCATCTAAGCTATTGTGACAACTCTAGACCTGCCTGCTTTCTTGATGTAACCATGTGCAAAGTCTGTAAGTTGCAAGATGAAATGTTCTACTGTGTCAAAGCACAAGAGAGCCAATGAGTTGATCCTCTTTCTTGACTAGCTTCTACCGTATAGAGAAGTATGTATAAACTAAAGATTGTAATGTTTTCGTAGCTTTACTTTCTCAGTGACTTCAATATATTTAAAGGGACAGACTTGTTAAGACTGGTTTGTTCATACAGTGATGTCAGTGTAGCTTACTAGTGTATACAAATACATGGTACACCTGCTTGTGTTGCCTCACACTGTGTGTGATTCTTCACCTAAATGTAGAGTTTGCATTATTTCAGTCTTTGGTTGAAAACACTGTTTAGTCCGTTATCAGTTATGACAAACCAGTTTTAATTTAGACTGCCATGGCCTTACTGTTCTGTACTGACTACTGCACTGTTGCACAGACACTACATGCTGCCTGCATTCAGTCTGGACTTGCGTTTTAACTTTTTGTCCCCTTTAAGTTCTCAGAAGCATGATTTCAATTAATTCATACTCTGGTGCTGTAGAGGAGAGGGTATATTAACTTACTACTGTAGTCACTAGTTCCCCGTGAACTGCTACAGTACTTCTATTTAGCAAAATTGCTTGTGCCTAAAATGAGGAAACTAAACTAGAATGTGTGAATCTTTGTGGGGGACCAGGTCACTGTTTAGTTAACTGGCCTATAGCTAAACTTGATGTGTTTGGTGTTTATCTACTTCACTGCTTTCAGCGTTTATGGCATCCAAACACTACCAATTGTTAACCCGTGCATTACTCTCTGCATGTGAACAACTTATATGATTACTGAACTTTGTAAATACGTGAATTTTTTTATTTAGGTGGATGCATATGTTGGTTTACTGCTCTTCAGCTTTACTCAATAAACTTATGTTTTGAGGGTTGTATTGACATTTAACTGACTGACTTGAGTTGATGTGGCTGAACTCATGACAATGTATAATGGGCTATCTGTCTTTTTGTCCCACAAAACTAAAATGGGGGAAGAAGGCTTAGTAAATACTTGAGCTTTATGTTCTGTGGTTAAACTATTAAAGTGAAATGCTTGTAAAACTACCTTTCAAGCCCATAGCTTTCTCAGCTTATGTGAGCAAACTTAGCTGGTCAGTACTGAGGTCAGCTGACTTTTTTAGTCAGCTCAAGGGTTCTTAAGTATGGCAGCTGTCTAGAACTCCATTTTTGGGGAGGAAAAAGGCTTGTGATTACAAGCTCTTTTGTTAATCAAGCCTGGAATAATATGTTGCTTAGTTTTCTGGCACAAGTATCTGATCTAGCAGTGTCTAATCATTCAGTACTAATAAAAGTAGAAGATTCTCACCTCATTGGAAGACTTTTGACTGAGGTCTTGAACAAAGTCTTTGTCTTGTTTGCTTTGTTTTTAATATAAACTTAGTTACACTGATTGTTTCTTCCCAATGCCTTTTCTTACTAAGTTCTCTTGGATTGCTGATTAACTTGTGTCCATGTCAACATCTTCCAGATAATGGTAACAAATGGGATGTCTTCTGTTCAGTCTGTTTTCATGCAAGCTTTCAAGCTTTACTGTTCTATAACAGGTTCATTTTTAAGTCTGAATAACATCTTCACATGTGATGGGGCTCATGGGAAGGGGACTAATGAACTGAAGTAAATGATCCTGTGCGTGTTACTTCATTTTATGGGAGTTTCGTGCATGTGAAATTAGCTACCTGGAGCTAACAGTTAAAGCAAAATGTCTTCTATGCACAGAAGGTCTGAAAATAGTATTACTGCTGTGTGCAATATTTGTCACTCTGACTGGTCTGATATCAGTCCTAATTACTTAAGTTAGCTGCAGTGCAAGCTTGGCCAACAGTGGATTCCTCAAGATTTCCACTTCTAAATGTAAATAGCAAAGAGAGCGACAGTGGCTACCAATACTGTAAGGAGCACACTTGCATTGCTTTGCAAAATAACCAGCTCCACTTGAGTTTTTGCAGTTATTTCTGTACTGTGCTTTTTGAGGCCTCAGCTACTCAAACACTGGCAGAAATACAGACCTTTAAGTGAATGTTTGAATCCAGTGCTGAGGGTTACATTTTCTTCTGTTTGAGGGCTTGATTAACTTGCCAACCACCTTCATTTTGAGATGGGTTGGAAATACGTAGTAGGTCTTCCCGGAGAAATGAGGCTGTTTTCGCCACCTTTCAGCCTTGAGCTGAAAAAAAAACCTTAACTTTTCATTTAGCATAGTTGAAGTCCAAGGTCAGGCCCTTTCTGTTCTGATAAAGGGGGGAGGGTTGTAAGATAAGCATTAATGATGTCTGCTAAACTTGGATGTTATAAGCAGTGTTGTGCTTCTAAAAATCTGAGCAAATCAAACCTCTCACTGATGGTTAATTGGCTTAGGCTCTGTAGTTGGCCTGAACAATGAAAAATAGACTGATTACATTTCTAATTCTCTTAAATTTACCAAAAGTTGCCTTAGAGAATGCTTCAGAGGGATGATTTCATGTATTTTAGTAGTAATATAATTTAAATTATTGTACTTAAATTTTAATAGCCATAGTCCTGAAACCCTCTTCGCATGTCTTGACCGTTATCCTATCTGTTAAGAAAACTGGGTCTTGTGAAAAAGGCAAATACTGAGCCAGAGAACTCTTGATCATGAATATGCATGTAAGTTAAAGATATCAGCCTTATTTTTATGATCTTGTAGTATATTAGTCTTTTATAGTCTTCAGATGATTTAAAATAGCCATCAGCTCTAAATACTTGTTGTCAGTTTTGTTCAGTTCTAAGTGATTGCTCTGTGTTGCTGATCACAGAGCAGCAAGTCCCTAGACTGGAAGAAATGTTTGTGCATGCACCCACAGCACTGGGCTGTGTGAAAGTCCTTGAGAGGCGTTAATGCCCTATCGGCTGATTTATGCAATGTTAGTGTGGGTGGTGGTTTATTTAAACAAAATTACAGTGCAGCATAATTCTCACCATCACTGCTGATTCAGCTAAATGTCTTAGCAGTTGCACAGAGCAATTCTGCCTTATAATTTGGCAATGTGAAAAATGTGCAAGTATGAAGCTGTACCATGAAACATGGAATTAATGAAATCTAGTCTCTTTAATTTGTGGGCTTTTTTTTTTTCTTTATGTTCTTATGGAAACAGTCTTGAAAAATAGTCTTGAAAGATGGTCCTTTTTGGATTCTGACAGACTTAAAATTGCATAATCTTCACTTTGGTGGAAGAAAGGCCAAAGAAAATTCCTTAAACAATCTCTCTGGTTAAATCGAGATATATATGTTATGCAGGGATCTATAATAATTGAAGAATGAATTAGCTGGATTATCAAGTTCTCTTAACTCCTTGAACATTTAATTTTATAGCTACTTACTCTGGCTATGCAATGGGTATGCTAGCATGTCATGATTTGCTTTGTGCTTGTTCAATGAATGTAAAACTGTTTTCACTGGTAGCATGTCTCAATACTGCTCCCTGCAGCCTTGTTTTTGCATTGGACCATACACTAGAGATAGCTGTATGAATGCTAAATGGTGGATATAACTCAAATTCTTTAAGCTGCCTTGCCAGACGCTGTGTGTTGCAGATCAGATGAACAGCATATCAATTAATAGTGTTGAAGGAGAAGTATTATGTGAAAGCCTAAGACTGCTCTATGCTTTGGGACTTCTGTTCTAAAAATACGAGTTTAGAATGACACATCTTGCTAAATTTTAAACCTTCTAAAATCTAAAAGTAACATATTACTTTAGAGTTACAGATGATGAAAGTTAAAGTATGCCTTGGTCAAACAGCAGGGATTTCTTTTACGAGATGGCAAGAAATGACAAAAAAATGCACTTAAGGGGGTGCACACACACTCTTTTAAGGGGAAGTAAAATATTTTGGTTTTATTTCCAACATGGTGGAAGGTGAGTAAGTAGACATTTGTGCCAGGATTAGTGCCTTTTAATTACAACTTTGCAGGTTTTATTCTGTTAAAGGTAACAGCTATCATTGTGATCATTTTGAAGTACTTCAATAAAAGTGTTGTTGAAAAAATGTTCTTTTGCATACTCATCTATAGTAGCACAGCTGTTAGAAATATATACCAGGTCTTCATCACCAAATTGTGGGAAACATTGTTACTCTCAAGCTAAACCAAAAATAACTATGCCAAAATCTAATTCTATAGATAATCTCTAAGAGGAGCTAACAATCTGACTTTTTCAAGTGCTCCTCTAGGAATTCAGAGACCACGTGGCACCACTTCTGTACGGGCAGGCGTATACTTCAAGTAGCAAATGCAGGAACCCTTTCCTGAACGAATTAGAAAATGCTACATTTTAAGCACTATCATAAAATGGTGATCTAAAGTATGTTTATGAATGAGCCTATGGCTAATTTTAAATTGTCCTCCCCCCTTTTTAGCCTACAGCTCAGGTGAGTAGTTGGGAATCCTGCTGTTTGAATGCTACATAGGCTGCTTTGCATACATAGCTCTGTTTCCATATATTTCCTCTTTTTAAAAAAAGAAAAAATGTTGGGCTGTTAGGCATGGCTGTCAGAGAACGGTACTGTTTGTTTTCCACGTGGTAAAGGGTTTTTTCACAAATACACGGAATTTCAAGGTAACAACGTTGAAGGTTGCTGCGGGGTGGGTGCTGGGACGTTATGTGCTGTGTGTACAAGAGTGGTTTCTGTGGAAACCGACTAACTACATAACTTCGTCTGGACAGCGGAGAGCATCTTTCTGGGCAGTGGTTCTGTGAAACTACCATTTCAGACTACCACGGCTTTTCTCGTGTATGCTGCTTTCTGGAAACCCCAGCTGTCCGCGAGTTTGTCCTTCGTTCACTTCCACCACCACCTAACATAGGAGGTCATGATATATTTGGTATTGTAGTAGTCACACTTGTGCTTTTTTTTTCCATTTTGCTGTTCATGACTATTTTAGTTGTGTAACTTGAATTCCCACACTGATCCAGCTCTCTCCTTGTCCTCATGTCCCAAATTCTTGCCTCTTAGCTACTGCCTATGCTGCTTTCTCTCTTTTTTTTTTCTCTGTAAAGCAAGGAAGAAAGCTTGTCTTAATGTAAGAACAAATTGTCCCTGAGCTATGTTCCCACCTTTGCTGTGATTCACAGTGTGATTGGGGTCTTCCACTTTTCCTCTCTGCACTAGGGAAAATGGAGGGGGATAAAAAAAGGTGTCCTATATTTGAAAGCTCAGGTTGAAGAGGAGCATTTGTATCGAGTTATACTGTATCAGAGTTATTTTTTTGAACAATTTTTGTTTCTTAGGCTCTGGACTTTGCCTTGCAACTAAGAGTCGCCCAGTTTCAAGTAGCAAAGTGGCTATTTCTGTCAATTAGATGTGTACCATTTTTTGGCTGCTAAGTTTGTTAAGAGACAGACCTGACTTCTTGTGACAGCTGAGGCCAAGTGGCCCTTGCCTGGTGCATTAAACAGCCCCTCTCAGATGTCCAAGCTGGAGCATATGCCAGCAAATACTACTGCTAGAAAAGGAGCATCTGCAGCACTCATTCCCTCAATCTGTTTCAGCATGCGACCGCATAAAACCGCAGTACCAGGATGTTTACTTTAAGGCCTCCCAGGGCCTTCACAGGCTGGCAGGGGGATGCATGATTTCAGTGACATGCTTGAGGAAAAAGCCAGGGGAAACATGTTATCCTCTGCTTTGTCTTGAAGGAAAAAGAAAGTAGTAAACATAACCATGATTCCTCTCTGGAATGCTTGCTCAAATGTAAGTGCTCCCTGGGAAGATTTGTACTGTGAGCTAAGCACTGCAGCCTAACGAGCCCCGTGCAGCTACTGCCTCTGCCCTCCAAAGCCCCACAGTCTGGTTTCTTTGCTCTGTGGTAACTGCAGGGGCGGCCATTTCCTCAGGTGAGGCCTGAGGAGGGGGCAGCGCCCATCTTGTCACGGCGGCGGCTCCCGGGACGGAGCAGACCCCGGTGCCCGGAGGCGAGGGGCTGTTAGGAGCTGTCTCCTGGCGAGGACCAGCCCTGCGGGGGCTGCTGCATCGCGGGGGCAGCGCTTTGCTCTGAAACGCGCGCGTCCTCCTCAGCGGCCGGCGAAGCGGCTTTGCCCTCCCCTCCGCGCGCCGGCGGGAGGGCAGCGGGTGGCCGTTAACGGCCGCCGGCAGGCGGAGGCGGGCGCAGCCCCAGCCCCGCCCCCTGCTAACCCCGCCCCCTGCCAACCCCGCCCCCTGCTAGCCCCTTTAGCCCCGCCCCCTGCTAGCCCCGCCCCCGCGCCGCGCCGCTGGCACCCGGCGTGCCACGACATCGCTGGGCGGTGCCGCCTCGCCCCGGGGTCCTCTAAGGCCGGCGGCCCCCGTCCTCTTGAGTGACAGCGCCCCGCGCCCAATGAGCGGCGCGCGCTCCCGCCCCCGGGCGGAGCCGGCCAATGGGAGGCGCGCCCCGCCGCGCGCGTTTGCCTTCCGCCGCTGCGGGCGAGGCGGAAGCGGAAGCGGGGCGCGGGCTCGGCGGGGCCGCGGTCCCGGTGAACGATGGTGGCGGGCGGCGGCGGCGGGCGACCATGCAATGGCGGTCGCTGGTGCTGGGGCTGCTGGTGCTGAGGCTGGGGCTGCACGCGCTGCTCTGGCTGGTGCCGGGGCTCTGCCTCCGCCCGCGCTTCGCCTTCCCGTTCGCGGCGCGCCGCGCGCCCTGCCTCGGGGCGCCCGCGGCCGCGCACTGGGGCTCGCTGCGCGGCGGCGGCGCGGCGGCGGCGGCGGCGGGCGGCGGCGATGAGTACGAGGCGCGCTACAGCGGCGCCTTCCCGCCGCAGCTGCGGGCGCGGCTGCGCGACGCCGCCCGCCGCATGTTCGCCTTCGGCTACGACAGCTACATGCGGCACGCCTTCCCGCGGGACGAGCTCGACCCGCTGCACTGCCGCGGCCGCGGCCCCGACCGCCGCGACCCGTGAGTGCAGACCCTGCTCCGGCCCTGACGAGCGGCCCCGAGCGCGTCGCGGCCCCGCGCCTCGGCCCGGGGGGGGCCCGGCCGCCGCAGGCGCCCCCGGCCGCCGCAGGCGCCCCCGGCCGCGGCGCGGTGCGGCCGTGTGACCCCTCTCGGGCCCGGCGAGCGTTTGCTTCCGCCGCCCCCGCCTCCTGGGCGACTCCGTGTCCGCAAGGCGTTGCACGAAGCGGTTGTCGCCCTGGCCTGCCTTCTGCGTTGTGACAGCGTAGCGCCCGCTCTCTGCGGAGAGTAGTTGTAGGTGTCCGTACTGGAGAAGCAGGGTCCGGAGGTGTCTCTCGCAGCCCTCAATTAAACATGTCCCTTGCTTGTTCTTTCTTGCTGTGCTGCGCCGCAGCTTGGCGCACGGTTTCCTCAGTCGCCCTTCAGAGGCGCGCTGTTGTGGTGTTTTGTGTATTTTCTTTTCCAGGAGCCCAGCTGCCCAGACGGGCCTCGGTACACATGCTGAAAGCTGAGTACCCGAGACTTAGGGGAGCACGGCCCCTACCTCTGCTTTTTTTGTGAGCTTTTGGTCTTCCTGTGAATTAAAAAATTTATAAGTGAGGCTGAAGAAAACAAGGTGGATGGGTTGCTTGCCTTTCAAATAGCTTGAGAGTTTTTTTTTTTTTTTTTGTGGTCGGCTTGTCATAATACCAAGTGTCTTTTTGTTATGTTTTGTTTTGTTTTCCAGTTCAAATCTGAATATCAATGATGTCCTAGGAAACTACTCACTAACACTGATTGACGCACTGGATACCCTAGCGGTGAGTTGTCAAAATACATACATATATATTTTATTTCTGTGTTTATATTGGGAGATGATGTAGTTTGTCCCAGAGAGAAATGATCGATAAATAGGAAGGAGGAAGGGAAAAGAGGTAACGAGATAACTATCAGTTACAGGGAAGGTTGAAGTGATTTAACAGAATCCATAAAATCTTGTCCAGCTTTTAGGTATTTGCCAAACCTTAACTAATCCTCAAAAATAGTAGTCTTTCAGAGAAGTCTTTAATCTGTTTAGCTGTCATAAGTTCACTTCTGTGCATGGTAAGGGTTCAGAATTTTTACGTAGTCCTCTTAAGCTAAATTTAATCAGAATCTTCAGGAAGGAAGTTCAGAAGGGTAGCATAGGAAGCTGAAAAGAACAAACCAAATTTTGCAAATTAATTTAAAGGTACACTAATGTATCTAGGATGTATTATCAAAGCGTAATTCTTATGCTAATTAAAAATCTAAAGGCTAGTGTCTTAACAGGATGTGGTCATGAATGTCTGAAAGAATCAAGGAAATTAATTGAGTGAGAGGATTTGAGAGACGTGAAAAACTCCAGATGCCCTTGACAGTATGTGGTTCTCTTGTTTGTTCTCTTAGTGCAGTTCTTAATACTGGAAATGAGGCTAGGGATATGGAAGTTTGTTGCAGTTGATCTGTTGGTTTATTCCCAGCCCAGGTGTGTGAAACTGAGAATCAAAACTCTATCTATAGCACAGAGCTCCTTATGAAAAGGCTTATGAAACTGCAGCTCCAAATTGCAGGACACTTGAATTGAGGCAGTAGTGTGGTTGTGATATCTGATCTCAGTAGTAGGCAGGGTTTTGGAACAGGCTTTGAAGAAAAGAGACAGAGGGGAGAAATGGAGATGCAGTACAGCATTAATACCCTCGTAAAGATGGGTCTTGTTAAGTTGATCTGTCCTGGTATTCAGCAGTTCTGGTATTGTCTCTTGCAATGATATGTTGAACTTAGACCATGGTAGATCTGATATCTTGAAGCAGCCCTGTATTTTAAAACAGAAAACACTCTTCCTAGAGCTGGATGAAGGAGAGTATATAGAAAGTATAGGATTGATGAGAAACTGGCTTGAGGGGGAGATGACAACAGAAAATACTGAACGAGAGGGAGTTACTACGTGGTGTTTTGCAAGGATCTACCACAGGGCTAAGCAGCCACAGGCTGTTTGGCTTCTGTGTGCTAAGGTTATGAGTACAAAGGGTACTGATGAAACTTTCTTATGCATGGGGTAGAGTTGCTGACAGCAGTAGAGATCAATTCTTGACAGGAAGAGAAGACAAGAAGGCCTTGTGAAGTGTAATTAAAAGTTGCCATGAAGTTCTGAAATGGGAAGTGAAGGGGGCTAATATCACCGAAGGTTAACTCATTCGCTTATGGGGGAAAAGGAGGAGCTGGGTATACTTAAGCTTACTGCTTGATGACAAACTAGCAGTGGAGGGGTAAGAGCACTTGGGGATGTATCAGGAGAGATTTCCAGAGGAGATGAGATTCCAGTGACCTTTTACAGTGCTCAGATGGGATCTCCTGTGGCATACTCATGTTATTCTAGTCACTGGTGCTCAGGAAGGACGAATGTGAAGTGGAATTTGCAGGAAGTACTATGATGATGGGAAGAAAACCCATCTTATTTGAGAAGGCTTTAACAGTTACAGTTGTTTTGCCTAGCTGAGAAGGCATGGCTGACAGATAAGTCTGAACGCAAGGTGGTGAAAGGAGGTGGTGGGGGGGGAAACTGTTACAGTTGTAAAGCTGCTTCTCACTGCTCAAATAGACAATCATACGCATTTCTGATAAGACTTGAAAATAACATGATCCTAACTCAGTTTTATAGTGTATTTATAGTATGGTATCATAGAAAAGAGCTCCTTTCTTGAACTCTTTATGTATATTTAGAAACCCTCTTAGGTTCCATCAGGCTCGTTTTTTGCAGCCAGGTCAGATTCTTGGCCTTCTGGAGCATGGTCAGTGCCTATGTACGGTATCTGTGCTGTTTCTGTTCTAGGAAGGGTGGTATCTACAAGAATTACATGTATTCAAATTATAAAATACTTCCTATTGCTGAAATGGAATTGCAGCTCTGTGGCGGAAAGCCACAGCTGTTTAACTGAACAGTAATGTACAGAACTTAAAGCAGGAAGTGAGAGAACAGTAATTTTAACAGAAACAGCAACTAGGGATCTGTGCCGTTTGGTTGATTGCAGGTTGGTAAAACATCTGCCATCGTTTCCTTATTTGCCAATGGCTCAAGGTCCCACCAATACCTTTGTGGGCAGTGTAGTTGCTTTTTTCCTCAAATAAAAAGCTGCTTAATACTGCTGTTAGATGCTCTTTGAGAAGCTTCTGCAGAGAGAAAGCCTATTTTGCTTTTCCTTCCTCTCAGATCAGTAGATGTTACTACTTGATAAGTCTGGATATTGGGAAGAAAAGGTAGGGTGCATTTATGCTTGGCCTTACAGTAGATTTATCCAAGCAGGAATCTATTTTTTCCTTCCTCATTCCCTTTTCCTTGAAACTGGAGCTAAATTTATCTCTCTCTCTCGATATAGTTGAAATCATTCAGTAGGAAAGTATCCAAACAAAACTGATGTGAGGAAACTCCTGAACCTGGAATGCAGCGTTGAACCAAAAGCCCAAAGGGTCAGACTCTCCTGGACAAATAAATGTCAAATCAGCCTGCATTGTTCTTTGTCTTGTTATATAAATATATTTTTTGAGCAGAACTTAGCTCTTGAATTCTGTGTATAGCAAAACAGTTAACAAAACATTCAGTACACAAGATCTTAATAGGTTTTAGACTCTTGCTCCAATAGATCACCCATGATGCTGATTTTGTGGGCAAGAGTGTACATGAAGGACAAAAATACATCTTTGGGTTTCTCTTTTTGGTGTAAAATAGGTAAGCTGTAAAGGCTGTTAGCAGGTACTTGAAGTACTCTGTTCTGTATCTACATAATACAACTGACTTAAGATGTGAACTTATTTTCTTCCACCTTCTGAAGCAATAATTATATAAATTTTTTTTTCTTATGTAAAAGGTAATGGGAAATTCCTCAGAATTCCAGAAAGCGGTGAAATTGGTGATTGACACTGTTTCATTTGACAAAGACTCAACAGTCCAAGTTTTTGAGGCAACAATTAGGTATGTAGCTGAAAATTTCTGTCTTTAAAACAGTAACAAGGTTAAATATCTCAACCTTCTTTGTCTAGTAGACATCTAGGGTTTTTTTTTTGTTACTCTTGAAATGGAGGCTCAGATTTGCATGTAACAGCTTTGCTGACAGGTGTTCCCCATTTTGTTTATTTTCCATGGACCTTCTGCCTACTCTGTTTTTAAACTTTTTATGGGGAAAGTCATTGTAGATGGAAAAACAAAAGGCCTGTCTGCCTTGGAGATCAGTTTAAGGTACTCTAATTTTAAATGGTGATATCTTCTGAATTGCTGCTTAAAATGGTTTATTCAAGTACTGCTTAACTAGTATTTGTGGACTTTCTTTTTCAGGAGTGTTAGATTTATATAACAACTTTATTGCCATTTGCAGCAGTGAGAAAGGTGGGGAAAGGCTGTCTTCACTCATAAATGTGCTTGGTATGTTGTAAGGAACTCCTGGGTTAGGGTAAATCCTGCAGAATAGGACCTAAGGATTACTTTGAATAATAGATGAATGTGACATCCAGACTTTTTCACTGCTGGTGCAGAAAACAGCACATCTGTTTCTGTGGTGAATAAATAAAAATACAGCTTGTATGACACACAAAGTAATATTTCTATTAAAGGTGGTGTTGGTAAGGGTTTAGATGAAGAGCTAAGTTTGGATCATGTTTTGAAAACTGAGGATCTCTTCCTTATCTAATAGGGTTTTGGGAAGCCTGCTTTCTGCCCACATAATAATTACAGATACCAAACAGCCTTTTGGTGATATGACCATTAAGGATTATGATAATGAACTGTTGCATATGGCTCATGACCTAGCAGTGAGACTACTTCCAGCTTTTGAGAACACCAAAACTGGAATTCCTTATCCTCGGGTAAGTGAGCACTGTGTACATCAACGCAGTGGGGACAGAATCTAGTTATTTGACTGTCCTGCAACTCCAGTTCTGTGCTGTGTATGTTTGTTTATATGTGGACTTCAGGGCTGTGAACCTGCAGTAAGTTACATTAATATGGTGTGGGGGAAACTGCACTAAGTTATGTTGCAGTGGACAATACATCAGCTGCTTACCATGTCTACTGACTCTTCTTTTTAAGCTGCTCTTTCACTTTGTATGTATTGCTTTTTGTGGTTAATAGTCACCTATTTCCATGCAGTTTGGCTACAACATGTCCTCCTCCCTTCCACCCCCCACTTCTTTGTATCAAATGGTAGCAAACAAGGTAGAAGGTTAACAACAAACATCATAAAGGCAAATGATATTTAGAAAGCTTTTTATTATTTAGAAATAACATTAGTCCAAAATATTTGTCATGCTGCATCAAATTGGGATTTGTCATGTCCTTGAATACAGTGTTGCATCTTCTGGTTTTAAACAAATGCTATCAAGAAGAAGGACTGAAGTTCTAGTGGAAGAACTCTCAGTGTAGAACTACTTAACACTTGCCTGACTACTTTTACTTTCGGAGGACAGTTGCACTTTTTTTTTTCCCCCCTCTAAATCTGTCAAGATGTAGAAACAAACTTTCACTTTTGTTCAGACTGTTATAAAACAGTTTAGGGTAATATAACTCCTCTTCAGTAGAAAGTCTTGTTTTCAAGAGAACTAAACCAGGGGAAGAATTACTTGCATCATCCCTGGAAGAAACTGAATGTTTAGCAAAATGAGGAAAAAATGGATTGAAATTTGGAAGGGTTAACAACTATAAAGATAGCAAAATTGGAATTTCCCACCTTTGGTGTGATACAAATTTAGAAGATGAATTTCAAGAATTCTTTCAGGAGAGCTTTTTAATGGATAAGCAAAACACTGGCTTTCTAACTATGTGTAGATAGCACACTGCATTGCAAACACTAATGAAAAGGCTTTAAAATAAAGGTAAAACTTAAGATTAGAACAAAACTGTATGAGATTATTTACAAGCAACTTGCATTACTTTACCTGTTTCATAGGTCAATCTGAAGAAGGGAGTACCTCCAAACAGCAATAATGAAACTTGTACTGCAGGAGCTGGCTCCTTACTGGTGGAGTTTGGTATTCTCAGTAGACTGCTTGGCGATTCCACGTTTGAGTGGGTAGCCAGGCGAGCTGTCAAAGCACTCTGGAATCTCAGGAGCAATAACACTGGACTGCTAGGTAATTTCTACATGCTCAAGATCTCTCTAGCAAGGTCTTTGGTCTCAGGTGATGCTCTATGGACTAGCTTGTTGTTTTAAGTTACCTCAGTTTCATGTGGCAGAATGCTGTTGTTCTACAGGTTTCTTTAACGTGCCATAAACTGTACTGATCTGCTTCCTCTCTACCCATTAAGTGTTCTGTTGTATTTGTGCCTTCTGTTGTTCTAGTGCCATTTTGCAATTTTGTAAGGAAAGTGGAGTATCTTAGTGGCTACTTTGGGCACAGGTCTTCAAAGACAGATTTCTCATGAATCTGGGACATGTCAGAAGTTGTTGCATGTATATTCCTATTAATATAGCCTAGATTATGAATAAATATACTTAAAACAACTACATATGTATACTAATTTCTTTGTAAGTGCTCTGTAACACTTTATATAGACATTAGTCTTTGGTACTCCCTCCCTAAGACTTGTTGAGGATGTAATATATTTAAGTTCTAGTTCTTGATTTATTTTCTCCAATATACTTGGCAGTGTTAGACTAAACTCCTGTCTTTGTCTTCCCTGAAGGAAATGTTGTGAATATTCAAACTGGCCATTGGGTTGGAAAGCAGAGTGGCTTGGGCGCAGGGTCAGATTCGTTCTATGAATACCTTCTGAAGTCTTACATTCTCTTTGGAGAAAGGGAAGACCTGGAGATGTTCAGTGATGCTTATCGGAGCATTCAGAACCACTTACGAAGAGGGTATGTTATTTCATATGAGTATCAGTTTCTGAAGTGTGTAAATACTTCAAGATGACAGACTTAGATGGCATTTGTACCATCCTTTTGAAAATCTGTGCTTTTAAAAAAAAATATATAAAATGTTTGTGATAGTCACTGTGGAAAGAAAATTTTAATATTCTCTTCACTTCTCAGTCAATTGATCGGTATAGCATATCAGTGCAAAGAAGCTAAACTGATCACTCTCCAAAAGTAGTAAATGATAAAAGGCCATAGGCATGTTAAGAAAATGTATTGAATTAGCCACTGCAGTACTACTTATGGCCTGAGCATATCTAGGTGAGTTTTTGGTAGGACTTCAGCTGATACAGCTTAAGGATATGATGCACCTACCTTTAAGAATTAATTTTTCTGAGATCTGGACTGACTTTCTCCTCAAAATGGCTTTCACTGTAGCACTGACAAAACTGCAGCTGTTTCTCTTTGCTAGTGCCGGTGTTGTAAATTGGAACATCTATTGTATTTTTCTAAAATAGTGAATATTTACATATGCTTATTGTTACTTGGCAGCCGAGAAGCTTGTAATGAAGGTGAAGGTGACCCTCCTTTGTATGTTAATGTAAACATGTTCACTGGACAGCTAATGAACACGTGGATTGACTCTCTGCAAGCCTTTTTTCCTGGACTGCAGGTAAAATAAACTTTCATTCTTTTCAGAACTGAGTGACACAATGGAAGGGTGTTGGAGAGGCTTTTTCTAATTCTGGACCTGTAAATAAATCCGAGTGTCTCTTCCAAGATGAGCTTGAATCCGTTGGTTTGCATCAGGGTGTTCAGACCAAATTTGTGGGACAATTCAGCTTCTGCATCAGCATAACGGTATTGGGAGGTTTGATATACTCTACTAGATTTGAGACACCTTTTAAATTTCACACTTTATCTCGGTGTTCTACATGTATCACAGTGAGGCATAAACTCCACTGATGCTTTTGTGGTGAAGGGATTATATATTAACTTTATTTTTTATTGGCCTTTCCCTATAAGGGGAGTGTTTTATTGTAAAAGCATATTACAATATAGTGTAGAAAGCAGTTTGCTGGCCTGGAGTGTTAAATATGCATGTTTATGGCTATTATGCCTAGGTGTTGATAGGAGATGTGGAAGATGCTATTTGTCTCCATGCTTTTTATTATGCCATATGGAAACGATACGGAGCTCTCCCAGAAAGATACAACTGGCAATTGCAAGCACCGGATGTTCCCTTTTATCCACTGAGGCCAGAGTTAGTGGAATCCACATATCTTCTTTATCAGGTACTTGACTTGTCTGCACTAGCAGCTCAAATGTTCTGAAAAATGTTTTTGTTCAGGAAGTTGCTGTTTCTCCTCTAGCCTCTGCCAAGTACTTCATTGCTAATGGACTGTTAAAACTTAGTAGCTCTGTATCTGAATGTTCTTGTACAGAAGTTTCTGTCTAGGGAGCTGATTGTTGCGTAATGAAGTTTGCTGTAAGAATAGGCTTACGACGTGCAAAAATGATACTAAATGACCTTTTGGAAAAGAAGCCTGACAGACCTACAAAGTAGTGTTCTATTTCTTAATGGATGTTATTGAAGTTTGCGTAATTGCTTCCCTTGCAATATTGTCCAGGCACAGTCTATAACTAGAAGCAAGTACAGTAAATTAAAATAACTTCTTCTGACTGCAAGAAAGCCATCAAAGAATTTGGATTTACTACAGTTTTTATTAGGTTTTTGCACTAGGGCAAATGTGACAAGTGTGCACAGAGTAACCAAAGGCATGCTCCTACAAAGGTGAGTTTACCATAATGCACAGGAGTATGTGACACTAGTAGGCCTCTATTTCAAGTGTTCTACAACATTTCCAGATTACTGACTCTACCTTTTGTCCTTCTCTGTCCAGGCCACAAAGAACCCATTTTACCTTCATGTAGGAATGGATATTCTACAGAGCCTGGAAAAATATACGAAAGCAAAGTCAGTCTTCAGTGTTTTCTCTTCTCTCACTACTATATATGCATATTTTAGTACATAAACATGCATATTTTATTACATAAATATACATGTTTGTATGTGCATTTATATTGTTTGTACATATAGATACCTTTATGTAATAAAACACGCACATCTTATTATATAAATACATATATAGAATCCAGTCTGCCAAATATAGGTAAGCAAACAAAAACCCAAACATCCCCATTCCCCAAAGGCTGATTTATTTATTGAAGAGCTATTTCGTTCTCCTTTGAAAATGAAATTTTAGTTCAGTGACAAGTTTACATCTTCAGAATTTTATAACTCTACCTTTTAAAATGTGTTATTGGTGATCTCTTGCCCAAAGTTGGCAAAATTGCAACTTTCTTCAAAAATAAGTCTCATTTTTTGAACCTATGGTGTTTAACTGGACTTGGGGATAGTCTCTATCTCTTTGCATATTAAACTTCTTCTCAAGGCAGTAACTCTGAATCGTAATTTTAATATTGAGTATCTGAACTTTTTGCAAGACTTGGGGGGACAGTGAATTTTTAGTCAACTGTTGATATTTACTACTTTCCTAGTCAAATCTATAGGAATAAGATGACAGTAAAACAGTGCCATTTTGCAGTTAAGTGGGATTTGGACTGCTCTGTAGAGGGTGGTCTGAAAGAACCAAAACTGCAGTGTGTGACAGCTTGTAGTTTCATTGTTTGGGAGGAGGAGGAGTAATTAGCTAGAAAGGAAACTTTTGCAGGCAGACTAGCATTTTAAACCTGAATCTCTTATGCGCTCAATATGGGGAAATTGCCTGTTTCATTCAGAGTAGGGTGACTTGATAATTTGTCTTCTCTTGAAAGACATTTTTAGTAAAATGCCACAATAGAATAGATGAGCCAATAAAACAAAGTTTTATTTTAACTCCATTCCTAGTGACAGATGGAACGGTCTGAACTTAAGAAATTTTTAGAGATCTAAATGTATGGGTGTTAAATTCAAACTAATCTTAAAACTTCCAGGTGTGGCTATGCTACATTACATCATGTTGTAGAGAAGACAAAAGAAGATAGAATGGAGAGCTTTTTTCTCAGTGAAACATGTAAATACTTGTACCTGGTACGTATATGTTCTTCATTTTAAAGGCATCCTCTTGTGAGCACGGTATGCAAGCAGGACCTAGTGAGCAGGCAGGACGTATCAGAGCTTATCAAGAGTGCGTTCTGCCTCTTTCTTAACGCCCCCTTTCCCTACCTGGGGGTGCAGGCAGGAGCTTGGTTTTCTGAGCCCGGGCTGGAGAGTCGGCAGCCACCGCAGCGGCGCGAGCTGGGAGGAGGGTGCAAGGTGGAAGGCGGCTGCTGCTCTGCTCTGAGCTGAGCTGCTGCTTGTAGCCATTGTTTGCCTAGCAGCGGCCTTTGATTTCGCCTCATCAGGCTTTGGCAGTCACAGGAGGAAGGGTTTGAGCCAAAACTGCTTAAACTACTGTTCTCAAGTGCCGTTTTTTTTTTTTTTTTAATAAAAAAAAACCACCTTGGATCAAATGGAAGCTGTGGATACCAGCCTAGAAATGACTGTACAGTGCAGCTTAGAAAATGAATGGCAGTTTAAGTTGTGCGAGAAGTATTTCTCTCGCTCTCCACTCTTAACTGCCAAAATAAGTCCCTTGCATTAAAACTGCGTATTTCCAGTTGCTCAAACAGTAGCTACCTGTTTAGTGCTAAAAAGTATGCTTTTTGTGTGATCCTTCAAATGCATAAGCATGTGCAATTTTTTTAACATTTTAATGATCAAACACAGAAGTGTTGCATGTATACTTGAGCTGTTTCTGTTGTTTCCCTTGTTCAGTTGTTTGATGAAGAGAATCCAGTGCACAGATCTGGAAATAAATATATGTTTACTACTGAGGGACATATTGTGTCTGTGGATAAACGTTTTCGTGACTCTCTGTGGCAAGATACCCTCCCTGGAGAAGAGGACAGCACAGAAAAAATCAGATCAAATGAACTGAAGACAGTCAACTTCAGTTCTAATGTAAGGAATATACAGACTTTTTCTGATTGTGTTAGTGGAGAAGGAATTGATGTTGAATTGGATTAGGCAGTGGAAAAAGAGACGTTTAGGAGTGCCACTTCAGGGCTCTGCATTGTTTCCTTTCTAAACACTACAGATCCCCTATGAAAAACACTTTCAGTAGTTGGAGTGAATAATATGAGAGTATTTAGTTGAAGGTGCAATCTGTACTCCTGTAAATATTTTGTAGCAATTAGTTTCTTTGTTAGGTTATTTCCAATCACTTTTCCCTCCTTTTCTTTTGCTTAAAATCTTCCAGTGTTGTTGTAATGGGGAAGGAGAAGAGCAATGAGTGATTTTAAGCTAGACTTCTCTGCCCTACTCCACCCAAATGGTTCTGAGGCATATAGAGATGACCCATTTTAGCTAGGAATGTTGGTTTTTTTTTAAGATTTTTTTTTCTTTTTTAAATCTCCACAGGTCTAGCAGGATTTCTTCTCTCCTCTTTCCTCTTCTTCTCCCCTGCCTCATCCTGCAGAAAAAGTGCATTATTTAAAAAAAACAACCACCAAAAAAATACCCCCACCACCATTGTTACAGCAAAGGAAGTCTGTTGAATAGCATGCTGCAGTAGTCTGGCTAGTATTTGGAGACTTGCAGCATTCATGAAGGAAACATGTTGTCTGTGCTGCATCTAAGTATGCAAATGGTGAGGGGAGGTTGGGAGCGAAAGTGCTATGGGGTATGGTTTTCTGTACTGGGAGGAAAATCTATGGTCACTGGTGCTGAATAGGTTAAAGAGGGTACAGAATTGACTGTTTGCAGGTTCGAGTTCTTAAAACCTTATGATTTTCTTAACAGTGTAACAGAGTCCCAGATGAGAGAAGATATTTGCTGCCATTGAAGAGTAACTACATGAGACAGATTGACCGAATGGTGGGCTTGATCTGAATAGCTCTTCAGAATAATCTTGATCATATGTCGGGAGGAGCATGGGATTTGGCTCTAGATCTTCTTGTCGTCTGCAGCTACTCACCTGCTATGCTGAGTCACTTCAGTATCCCCCTGTGCTTACTAGTTTTCAATTACGGACTTGAAGGGAGATCTTGTTCTCTTAGGAGCTGTCTCCTGAACTATGGTAACTCCACATGTCACCTGTATACAATTTTCTTATTAGATGACTTCCTATGAAAAATGTTACTGCAAATGAAGGCTGGATATACTTTTCACAAAAAGAGAATTGGCACGTGCCATTTAGCTACCTCTTTGTAGCTGCATTGCAGATGTCCCTTTAGAAAAGGGTCTGATATTTAATTTGAAATGATCTTGGGATTGGGGAAGGAATGGGAAAGTGCAATTTCTAACACCACGTTTAATCATTGAGTTATTTTGACTAGCAATACACAATCTTAAGTACTACTCAGGTAGGAACCCGCTGGTAGTGGGTTTTGGCTGAAACAAAAATGCTTTGTCTAGAATAGTATTTTGAAAAGATAACTCCTGGTCATGTAAGAAGTTATCAGTATAGTCATGAGATCCCTTGTGTACACAGTTGTATAAAGCTACGCAGTCACAAGAGCTTGTAGCTACAGAAACCATAAAGTAATAAATCAGGTGCCTTTTTTGTAAGGGGATAGGGAGGGAAAAGGGGAATGTACAAAGCCATTCAGCTCTCTAAGCAGCTAACCTGGTATAGCTTAGCTGAGCAGGTATTCCAAAAGTTACTGTGTCATGTATCTAGTGCCTCATCAGGAGAGATACTGCTGAAGTGAAGAACCGTCTGAGAGTAGATGAAGAACAAGCTATTCCATGTTTCTAATAGCATTAATATGTTAGTGCCTTAAGTTTGTCTTCAGTAGCAGGAAAACCTGAGCTTTCTTGGGGAGGGATAAATTATTTTTGATCAGTCGGTTGCAAAATTCAGTGCATCTGAAAGTAACTTGAGAGGCTTTTATTTCTTTTTTTTTAATAGGGGAATACTGACTACTGTGCCCATCCCAAAGAATACTTCAGGGCTGGATTTTTTTTCTCCAAGTCAGTGTAATTAAAGTGGCTGTCTCCGCATCCTTCTGGGGCGGGAATTAATAGGAAGTCTGAGGCTGCAATGTGCTAACTTCCTTCTGTTGCAAGATGCAGTTTTGTGTATGTCATTGTAACAGGGTCATGCCTGTAGTTGCTAGTAGTGTTGACTGTAGTGCTATCTTGTACCTGTAAATTGTGCCTTTTGGTTCCAATGAGGAACGATGAAAAACTACTGTTTCTTTAGCCTACCATATCCAAGTGCAGCTTAATACATCTGAGGAATAATTGTATGTGAACATTCAGAAAGAAAGCAGTCGATTTCAGGTTGGGTTATTGCGAGAATGAAAGCAAACTGAGACCAAACCGACTTACTCTAAGGATAACTTTGTTTTTTCTTTTTTTCCCAGTTGGATCCCTGTTGCTCTCATGATTATTTTATTATTATTATTTTTTTTACTGCTGACTATAGTTGAAGTAGCTGAACACTATTGTTGTGTTTGTAACTTTTAAATTAAGGCTAGAGTAGGGGAGCAAACGTGTTCTGCTGTATTGTCACCATACAGTAAAATTCATAAACTATATGTTGCAGCTCAGAACACTTCTAATAAATATGAAGTTAGCGCTGAATCCTTTAATATATGGATGCATCTCAGGGACCTCTACAGGACCTTCTATAATAGTCGAATATTGTATTCAGGCAAAAAAAAATCCTGTCTTCCTAGTCTTGATGAGTATTTTTTAGGTGTTTTTTTTGGGGGGGGGGGGGAGGAGAAGGTGATGAAGGCAAGGTTTTAAGATTTCTCAAAACATTGTGATAGGATCAGTTGCCTTTATAGCTGAGGGCACATCCCCTTTGGAAATGGTTTTGCAAAGGCATTACTAGAATGTCTTACAAATGATCAATTGCCTATTTCAAAGCAAAGCATAAGTTCAGAGTGTTATGATCCAAAGAGGTACTGGGAGTGATGCAAGGTATAGTTCCTTAACCCGTAAACTTTAACTGGGCATGCTAGTACACTGCAGCTTGCAAACGTGTAAAGTAACAGAAGTGCAGAAGGATGCACGAGGGAGTGCATCTGCCTGACAGGGAGGCAGGAGACAAAACTGTCTGTTTTGAAATGCTGCTGCTGGGCCAGATCACTTACTAGTCATGACTTTGAAGTGAGAAGTGCTCAGTAATGTGAAAGCAAAATACACAGCATTCCAGAACTTGCCATTTAAAATCACAATGTAGTGGATGCCAATACAAACATTGCCCTAGGTGTGCTCGTGGCTGCATCTGGCAATGATTTTTCCCCAACTCACGGTTTAGCTCTCTCAGAATGTGCGTTATATATCATGCAATTGCCTCTCAGTGTTTTGTGCCTTGCAAAAAAACCTGAGTCCTGGTAAGGGCTCCAGTGAAGTGTTATGCACAGAAATCTGTTTCAGAATTTTCCTCAGAGAATTACGTAAGCATTATGAAGTTGCGGCTGTTTTACTTGTTTTTCACTTCTTGTGTATCACCAGCCCTGGAACGAAAGGTAACCGTAGAATAGAGCAGTAGAGACGCGTAGTACAGCCTTTCCGCCCTTGGCGGCTTGCGCCGTTAGTTGCAGTGCCAAATAGTATGTGATCGGCTTCTCCTTACAAACAGTATTGGAATTTGCGTTGCCAAGGTGATCGGACAGCCATCTTTCCACAGGAACGATTTCGCCTGCTGGGACAGTGGTACTGACTAAGCGGTGAAAGGCTTTGTATTCTTTAAGGAGCCAACTTCTCTTCCTCTTTGTTTTAAAAGTACTTTGATGTATTTTACTCTGTAAACACAGGGCATATGTTATGCAATAAAATGGAAATCTTTTTAAAAATCAGTGCTATCAAAGTGAAGTAAACATTGCTGGAATAACTTGCAGAAACACTTTTGTATTTCTCAGTATAATGTGCAATATCACTTTTCTAACTAAAAATGCAGTGTATGCTTAATTGTTGTTTTTAAACAAAGTATTTAATTGGGGATGGGAAACTTGGAAAAGGACCAAATGCTCTTTCATGAAATGTCCTAAATTTTCAAAATTCAGAGCTTAAATTTTACAAATTTACATTAAAATAGTATATTTAACGACTTGTATCTGTGTTTTGCTTACAGTTTTGCAAGGAGATCATGAGGCTTGTAGGTGATTTTCCAAACATGGAAAAGAAATTAGTGTATAGTCTTAGAGTGTATATGTTCTTTGCCATTCATTAGAGATGCAGAAACTTGGGCAGTTGAGGGTAAACTGAAGCCGGGGTGGGTAAAGCAAAACATACCTGAAGTCTGCCTTCAAGCAGATTTTCGGCTCCTGAAGTCTTTGATTTGTCTAGCCTGGAGTACTCAACCTTTTACTTCAGTGAAAACCAAAAGCCTTCACTCAGTTCTCTAGTTCTGTGGTAGGTGTCGGGGCAGAGTGGAAGTCTCTGCTGTGTGCTACAAAAGCAAGGGGGTTTTGGTGGTTTTTGTTTTTTAAGCAAGCCAGCCTTGGTCACTAGCCACTACGACTGCTAAAAGCATTGCTCTCTACTAGAGCAAACCCTGCTTTACTTCTTTTACTTAGCAGTTGGACATACTGCTGTATGTTTTGGGGAGGAAGGAAAAGAATACTTAAAACTGGACTTGATAATTTGTCCCCGAAGAAAACTTGGCTCTGTCTTTGCCTTGGATCTGTTTAGCTGAGGAACACCCACCTCAGGGGTGGGAGAGGTAACCTTTCCTCCCTCATGGGAGATGAGAGACTTCTCAACCATATCCTTGTACAATAAATAAATGGTTTGGAGACGGACAACTGGCTGAACTAGGGAGCAATCTTTCGGATTATTATGGGGAGGGAGATTTAATATAAGGGTATAGTGATAGGGCCTCATCTCTGATGAGGAGAATCTGCTGTGGAGGTCATCGAGCTTTCCTAAACGTGCTGCGATCTTTGGTGACCTTTTATCTTTGTGAGGAATAACGGGGCTGGTGACTGCAGCAGGCTGAATTTCCTTTGCAGTATTCTTAAGCACAGGGAAAGGTAGCCTGAAAAGCTGTCCTTGAACTGCTCGTGAGCTCGGTCTTCCTCAAAGGTAACATTTAAAATGTTTGCTAGTGGGTAGTATTAAAAGCCTCTCCGTGGCAGCAGCATTTCCTGCAGCTCATGTTTGCACAGATCCGTGGCAGCTCTGCAGGTCCTCAGCAGAGCTGGCTTCCCCAGCCTGGATGGCAGCTCCAGGCTGGTCCTCACGTCTAGGCAATGTTCCCACTGATGCCTGGAAGCAAGTTTCGCGGCTTCATTTTCACTATGTAGTGATCTGAGGAGCAACCTGAGCTGAGAGCAGTGATTTGATGTGGACGGAAGAAATGGAGCGTAGCGGCACCAAGCTGTCGGCCTCGTGAGCAGATAACCACGCGTAACTGAGTAAGTACTGACCTACTTGCTTTGCTGTCAACTGGTTTCTCCTAACACCACTTTCTCAAAATAAGTCCATGAAGAACTTACTGCAGGTGGGGAATTCTGCACTGAGAACCTTGCTGAGCTCTTTCCAGACCTTGGAGGAATGTGTACTGGGAAGAAGTCATGGTGTATTAAAAACACAGAGCAAGATGAAAACAAGGGGATGTCGTTTTGATATTTTTTCTGGATTTTTTCTCTTTAATTGATGTTATCTCCTCTTGTTATTTTCTGTTCTGCAGTCCCGATTCAAAGGTCACTGAAACTGATAGGACATTTTTTTCTCTGGATAAAACTTCAAGTTACAGGGTTCATTGAACTGTAGTGGCTGGCTTTTTGTAGTTTCTTGAAATCCCTCTGGATTTCTAGCGAAGAGATCTTTGCTCATCTAATGCTACTTTTGCTGGGTTCGGATTTCTGAATTTCACTTCTGAAGTAGCCTTAAGTGGGCTGAAATCCTGACTTTGAAGAAGGAGCCAGAACTCTAATGTCCTTTTGGGTAGTTGCCCATTTACTACTGCTGTCACTGCCCCAAGCAATGATATATTCTTTCCTCACCACTGTGTTCTTTTTCTTTTCTTCCTTTTTTATCTGCTTTGTGGTAGCTAACTGGTCAAATTCTTACAGCTCCAACCGTTTGGATTGCGGTTTCTCTTAATAATTCTGTATTTAAGAAAATGTTTAAGAGAAACCACCGTACATTTTCTGTTTTCCAGCAGACTTGAGTGTACTAACATCACATGGGGAAAGAGCTAAAGCTTGAAAGTATGAGTGAGAACGTCGGATATTTTTAAGGATAGAACATGTCAAGCTAACCAAGTGTTCCAACTCAAATCGTGCTGCTTTTGGTAGCCGTAGGTAAGCCTTTGGGAGGCTTCGGTGCTGGCGTGTCTAATATCAATGCTGTAGATCTGATATGCTGCCACAAGAGACCACCCTTGTGCCACTGTCTGAAAACGTCTCTGCTTGTTACACCGCAGTAAAACAAGGGTAATACTACCTGCTGAATGGAAAATTGAAAATGTTTTAAAATGTAATTTTGTAGATTTTGTGAGCGTTACAGCTGCTTGAGTTGGAGCTGCGAAGCGTTGAGGAAAGGTGAGGGAGAAAAGCGGGGCCAGCAGACCGTTCCAGCACAGGGAGACTCTCCCTCTGCAGAGTCGCAACAAATTGCTCCTCGTTTGTAGAAGAGTTTATCTTCGTCCTTGCTTGAAACTTCCCTTAGAGAGAAATTTTGATTCCCTGGTCACGCTTGTGTTGTTCGCCCACCTCAAAGAGGTCAGCAAGCGTTCGCCAAAACCCGCTTTCTGCTGCTGTTGCCCTGTCCAACACTTAACTTGTGTAGATCAGAAGGACGTTTGTTTGCAAAGATGATATAGGAAAATACTGACAAGTGGCTTTTATTTTTTTTTTTTTCCTTTTTTTGGGGTGATGGAACTTCTGTTGCCCTGAATTCCTGTTTTGGGTCGCTATGGTGGAACGGTAGCTTGGGAGAGCTGTTAGGGCTGCGTTGGTACAGCTGGACGCTCCGGTGCCCAGAAGTGGTTGCTGCCCCTCTCCTGAAGGAGACAGGAGACCTGACTCTTAAAACAGTAGCTTCACGAAGCTCCAGGAAGTCATTTTTTAAGCAAATCCCGTTTCTACGGATCGCGGTATCGTGCCCCCTGATGTAACGAACACGACGGTCAGCACGGGGCTTGTTGAGGGAGAACCGTCGCCCCGAGGAGCAGCCTGGCCCGCTTCCGTGGGTCGCCCCGCGCGGCTCCCGCCAGCGAGGCGGTTTGCGGGGAAGGGCTGTCGCCTTCCCCAGCGGCGCAGTTCCTGCGAGCTCCCGCAGCCTCCTGCCGCGCTCGGCGGGGCTGCGGACGGCGCGGACGCCCCCGCCGGCAAACCCCCGCTGCGCCTTTTTACACGCAGATCACAGAGGATTGCGGTGGCGTTTGCATACCGTGGGTCCTCTAAAAACGTGGAGAACAGATTAGAAAAGGGAAAAAAAGATTTCCCTTTATTAATATTTTCAAACAATTGTAGTTACTTGCCCTGTAAGGCCCAGAGGCGTCTGCAATCATGGCAGTCTGCATACTATTAATTTTTCATGATGCTCGTTTGGTGGAATAGGTAATTCTTAACACTAATAGTTCTTGAGAAGTGCCATGTTCTGGAATCAGTTACTTTCATCCCGTAAAGGTAGTGCTAGCAAGCTGGCACAGTATGTTTTTGTAAGAAGCTGCATTTACTTCAGATGAAGCACGATTTGAAAGGATATAACTTTTTCCCTTCCTTTACAGAGTCTTTTTTTGGTTTGTTTGTTTAAGCGGCCTTCAGGAGGAAAAACCAACTCCAAAAGGAGATTTTAAAGAAGCATTTCTAATAGACCAAATATTCTCTTGCTCTTGGATGCTGCTTAATGAAAAAACAAACTACGCAGTAACTACAGATTCTCTCTTTTTTTTTTTTTTTCAGACGATTGCTCTTTCTTTCCTTTTCCTTCCATCCCTGCAGCTGAGTGTGGCGTGGATACACCGCCGCAGAGCTTGCATCTGAATTTTACTCACATCAACAGGCTTTTTGCCAGTCTAATGTGCTGTTATTAAGCAGTATGGTACTTTGCAGAGCGTAGTAATAATAATTGATCCGTAATTTAGGAAAAGAAAAATTAGTTCTAGCAGACCTTTTTCTCTCCCCCCCCCCGCTTGCTGGTAGCGTTTTGCCTTTTTGCCGCCGGCACAACGCAGACAAGCGCCAGGACGCTGCGGATGGAGGAATCTGCCCTGGTTCTTGTAGTGCAGCGGTGTCGGGCGCAGTCACTTAGGGGTGCCCCGAAATCGAGGTTTCCCATCCGGGAGGCTCCGGGCTCGCGCTGCTGCAGGCCTCCGGGCGCAGCAACGAGGCGGCGATGAAGCCCGCGGGGTTGTGGTCGCCCCGGGGCTGTGTGTCCTTCCACCCTAGCTCGCAGGTCAGCGCTTTCAGATGTCACCTGCAAACCTGTGACTGAGTGAGGAGCGGCGGGACCAGCTCTGCAATGCTGTGGCACAGCACAGCTGCCGCACGTGGTGGTCGTGGTGGACCGCACGTGGTGGTCGTGGTGGACCGCACGTGGTGGTCGTGGTGGACCGCACGTGGTCTTCACCAGCAGCTCCAGGTCTGGGTAACAAATGGGTGACGCCCCGGTCTCGTCTCCCCCGTCCGTGCAGTTCTTTACTCCTCGGACTGAGCTCCTCTTCCCTCCGTAGCCCAAACGCGGCGACCTGCCCTGCTCGAGGCCAGTTAAAGCCACCGGAGCAGCCGCGTGGCAGCGTACCGGCGGCGGCGGTCGGCAGGGCGCCGACGCAGGAGGTCTCCCCGCCGCTCGCGGTGGCGGCTGTGCGAGCCGGCGCGCGGTGCTGCGCGCAGGCGATGCTGCGTTATCCCGTTTCTGCCGTGAGAATAAGACAACGCTTTGGGCAGCATTTTAGCGCTAATGGGAACGGTATTCTACGCAGGAGTCGCAGCAAGGATTCTTTTATTATTTATATTTGGTGAAGATAGGTATAAACAGAAAATCTGGTGCAGCTTTCACAAGGAGATAAATAAATACACTGAATAAATACAAAAAGCAAACAGGCATAAATGCCATAAATACACACAAATAGAATAAATACACTTAAACAAATCTGGTCTCCACATGCTGGCTCTCTGTGCTGTCCAAGGAGTGCAGTCTGCTACGCACGGAGCATTAATGTGAGTAAATACTTACATTAAGTGCTGCAGTCCCACCCTGGTTGCAAACACAGAGCCGATTCTGCTGGGGGTAGATGCAACTGATTTAAGCACCGCAGGGCGAGACCCCGAAGCCCCGAGCAAAGCTGCCGGGATGGAAATCTCTGCTCGGGATGAAAAATTAACGTTAGTTGTTAAGGAGCTGCCTTAATTATAACGAGTGAACTGAGGCTGCTCGTAGAAACGCAGCTGATGTTACCAGACATCAAGAGATTATAGTTGTTGAAGCGGTAGTAAGAAATCGCCCGGCGCTCCCTGCGCGGCCGCCCAGCGCTCTGCCCCCGCGTCCCCCTCCGGGTTCACGGGCTGCGGAAAGCAGCGCTTTAAGGTACGCGAACTTGTGCGCTGACTTGCGGCAGCTTCGTCCGTCTTCGTAAATTTATGTCAGGAATCTGGTTCTCAATGGGCTTTACTTGCCTTTTCTTTAAAATACGTGTGCATACGTACGTAAACGCACGCGTGCGTACACACACGCACGTGTATGTATCTCCATCCTTATACCGTTGCTTTCATGAACCTGGCCACGAAAGCGGTGATTTTTCCCGTTTTTCCTGTTTCCCAGTGCTGAGTACAGGCTTGGCTGCTACGTACATAAATGGCTTTTCTACGTTTTGCCGGGGTCCTCGGCGCCGCTCGCGCAGTGAGCGGCCGGAGCGCCGGGCACGGGGGGCAGAGCCCCTTCCCGCGGGCGGGAGCGGCGGCGGCGGCGTCCCGGCTCGGCCGCCGCGCGCGGTGCCGGGGCTCGAGCCCTGCGAGCGAGCGGGAGCGAGACGCCCGCGAAGCGGAGAGGGGGCAGCGCTCGTGCCGGAGCCGCGGCTCCTCCGGGGCGGATTTTCCATTACCGAGCAGCCCGTGCGTTGTGTTGCACGAGGCTGACGGGCGCAAACGATCAGTTTGGGTCTTGCTAGGGACAGAGCGATTAGCCGGGCTTCGACGGTCCGACTTTGTTTTCCACAAGTTTTGCTACTTCTCTGCCCTTGTTTTTCCTACTTTCTCTGCAAATACTGATTGACATCCATTAAATTTGTGCCTGTTAAAATTGTGCCTCAGTCAGCATCTCTGCACAGAGAGACTTTTGTGTGATAATTTCTACAAGCTATTTCCTTACAGCTCCTGGAATTCAAATCTTCAAAAACAGACAGACCTAGACAAACGCTTTTCCAGTTTGTAAAGGCAAAAATAAATAACCTGGGTTTGTTAAATCAGGCGCTATAAGAATGCTCAGCTTTAAATCATTGCCCGAGTAATTATCAGCATCGCTGTCGTTATTAGATGACATAAGATTTTATTGCTGATAAATTGGAGGCTTTGATACGTTTGGTTGAACCGGCTGCTCCTTTGGCTTGGAACAGTCGCCTAAATCCCTCCCGTGGGCTTTTGCTTGCATGAAGCGATTGCTGACCTCGCAGCTCGGATCCGGTTTTGAATCCTCTCTCGCTCAGACGCAAGCACCAAGACCCCAGGGAAGAGGACGGAGCTCGGCGAGCAGACGCTTCTCGGCCCGAACGGCCGGGACCGCTGCTCCCCGCCTGCGGTGAGCCAGCCGCGGCGCGTGGCCGCGTCCGGAGAAACAGCTTCTGCTCGCCCCTCGCCCGGGCGAGGCGCCTGCCGGGCCCCCCCCGGCTGTTCCTGGAAGGAGGTGGCGGCCAGGGGTCTGCAGCAAATGAACAATTTCCATTTTCGCTTCCTAACGCGGCGTTGCGTGAAATAGCGCGCGTTTAGGTGAGGTACCAGCCCAGCCGTGGTAATAACAAAAAACGATTTAGGAAACAAATTAAGAAGAAAAAAAGAGTAGGATACCAGCGTATAATAGAGCCAGGCAGCGTAAAAGACTCTGGAGAACTCCAAAACGTCATGGTTTCGCCCAGTGTGCAAATAAGGATGAAATTGAAAATCAGCTATTTTAGGAAAATTATCTCTCCACTTACATGAAATAATAATCAAATAATTATCAGGCCACCTTAAACAGCAATCCTGAAGGTTTGTTTAAGGTCACTCAGCTGCACAGAATGACACAATGCAATAAGATATACCTGGTATAAATCTCTAAGTATTTGGTAAAAGTATAGCTGCTGATAGGATTTATTAGTTTTTATTAAAAAAGACACAGCAACACAGGAATGTTTGTTTATATTTATTGGGAATAACTGACTTCAGCCTGCAAACATCTAATAGTACTTGAGTCTGAGATGCTCCTGTAGTGTTGAGATCCGAGGGTTAACCTTAATCTCTCTAGCCTTTATCTTTAAAACTAAAAACCTAGGATCTTTGAATACTTGCCCTAGTCGGCAGGAAGAACAGCTTTGTCCCTCCCTCTGCTCAAGGGATTTTTATGAATTTGAAGATTTTTGCATTTGCTGAAATCTTTTTTCCTTTTTCTAAATAACAAGGTTTGTGAAATCCTTCCATATTCCCTAATTCTTTGATTATTTTTGTCGCTCAGATGTGGCCGCTTTCCAGACTTTCATTTACTCGCTGCTGCAGGTACAGATCCGACGCGTTCCTCCTCTGCTGGTGGCCAGGAAAGAGGCGCCGGCCCCATCTCACTCTTCCCTGGCCTCCACGATCACAGTTTGAATTTCCAGGTTGGTCTCAGTATTGCATGTCTTTTTTTTTTTTAAATGAGGATTTTCATAAATTTTGTCAATATTTTAAGGAACTATCAACCATTCTCACACTACACGTTATTTTAGGAAGTTTTCTTCTTTTTAATAGAAAAACTGAGACAATGCATAAATAGGACAGGAAGATTTTCAGTCTCTATTGCTCAAACAAGCAAAGAGTAATGAGTCAGATGATAAAACGACTGGTACCTTGTGATGGCAAGGTGTCACCCGATGAGTCAAAGTCTTCCCGTGTGTAATTTCAGAATATTTCCCGTGCGTATGGGGAAGCGAAGGGGATGCCCTGGTTGCAGGCAGCTGCGAAGCGTGTTAGTGAATCGCAGACCTTAAAAGACTGCTGCCCGTTGACTGAACTGGTGACGGTGGCAGCGAGCAGAAGCAAGGTGCAAACGAGCTGAACTTAATGGTCAAGCAGCAGAAGGTCACCTTCTTCAGAGGATATTTAACCCAGGCGCTGGCATCGTGAAACTTCTTGGCTCTAGAACCAAAGCTGAAATAAGCCCTAAAAGAACTTTTTGGTTTACACTGAATGATCTAAACAATGTCCTGTATTTGGGCTCAGGAGGAAATCCTGAGTCTTACACCAGGAGTATGTTCTCAAAGCAGTACATTTTTTCATCATTTTTCTTCACATCCATGCTTCATATGAACTTTATTATTGGAGTTAATGGCAAATACTCCTAGGTGATAACAGAGGTGCAGGTTAATTATTCACTAACTGCTAAAAATACAGTATTTCCACCTACAATAGAAAAAGGCTTAATTTTCTTACCATGCCATTACACATTCTCACTTTGAGCCTGGAGAATGAATCATTGCCTCTGATTTAGGATCATCAAAAAGCACATGGTTTCTGCTTTTATTTAATTGACTCGTGATTTAATGCTAATTAAATCCGCATATCCCTGATCCTTTCTCGAGACGGCTCTTGCCTGGGCTGCAGCTGCGCGTGGGAAGCCTGCACGGGGATGGAGGGACTCTGCCGATGGTCACATCTCCTGGAAGCGCTGAAGTTTCCCCAGAGCAGCGCGTTGCAGGGCTGGGTACCGCGGCTCAGAGCCTAAAACGGGCCCCAGCACGGCAGCCGTAACTGGGATTTACTGGGCAGGCGGCACAGTCCTGCCGCCGCTGCGTCCCTGCGACCGTGGGGTGGCCGAGGGAGAAGCCAGCAGAAGGGGGCAAGCCTCGTGCGGCTTCTGGGGCGAGTCACGTTTCCATCTCCGGCTGGATGTGTGAACCCCTCAAGCCGGTGGATAAATTGTCCCTCTCTAACACAGTTAGATGCGGCTGCGTTTCCCCCCAGCGCTACGGCTTAAATCCCAGCGCGGCAGCACGTGCGCACACCAGCGCTTCCTGGAAGCTGTTTGTACCCGCTGCGGCTCTGTCCGGAGACGCTCCTGCTGTAAAAGGAAAATCTGAATTTCTAAGAAGAATCCAAATCCTTTTGAGCAGTGCTGTTAATAAAACCTCCGACACCTGCACATGGAGCCCAACCTCCAAGCAGTGCCCACTCACCCCAACATGCTTGGATGCTGCAGCAGTTAATTAGCATGTTGCTCCCAAGGAGGGGCAGCTCCTCCCCGACATAAGTTGTCAGGGCTCATTAGATGCAAGGGAGAAAACTGCAGTGATTTACAGCACCTGCAGATTGACCCCCGTCGACACAGAGCCCGATGCTGCCTCCCATCGGCGCCTCCTGAAAGAATTGCATCGCGCCGGGGCGAACCTCCGCTTCCTCGTCTGATGCTACAGCCTCTTCCGCACAGCTACCTGCTACCGAGGTGTAGGGCGGGTTCGAATCAACATCCGAAGCCTTCTTCCATTTTTAGGGACTTGGAAAGCTTAGGTGATATATCAATGACCAAATATAATTGCTTTCTCTAAAATATCGCTTTCTAAAAGAAAATCTGACTTGGATGTATGTAGTGAATGATTTAATTTATGTAGAAGCAATGGGTCTGAGAAAGGAGGAGGAGGAGGAAAAGTTGTGATATGGAGGCTGAATTCATCTGAAGTGGTGAATAACAGATGACTCACTTGGGAATACTTTTTGCTAGATTTAAATTTAATCTCATCAAATACATGATAATGGGATATATTTATAAACCTGCAAAGCCGACTCGAGGGGTTTTCAGTAATATTGTCAATACTACAAGTTAACCGTAAAACTAGTCGGAATTAATTATTGCAAGCGGCGGTACCCTGGCGGCAACGCCGGTTCCTCGTCGTAATCCCTGGAAACAGCGGTTTCAGGCACCTGGCTTCTAAACCGCCGCACAGAGAACGGGGTGGCTCCCGGCTCGGAGAGGCGAGGTTAGAGCAGTCCTGGGAGGCGTAGCTGGAGGAGCGGTGCGGTCCCCGCTCCGCGCGGCGAACGCCCCGCGCGGGGCCGCGCCGCGGAAGAGCAGCGCTCTGCGCCCTTACGGGCACCGAGGCTGCTCGCGCGGGCTTTTGGGTTTTTTTTTTTTTTTTCTCTAAGAACAATAAAAATCTGAAATTCCAGCTCAGCCTGCAAACCCCTGGTATGTGTTACTCTGGCCTTTTTGCTCACGTTTGTCTCACCTGCGTGTAGTACGGCCCCTCTCAACAGCTTTCAGGACTGTAGCATCCTCTACTGAGGAAAATTGTTAGACATTTTTTTTCCCCTACAAATTATCAGATCACTTTAGAAAAATGAGCTCATTTTAATCTAATTCTGCATGTGCAACTCTCCGGAGAGTTATTTTCAGCTCTAGTACTTGCAGTTTGCAATTATTGTGCTTCTTTTAAAGAAAAGAATAGTAACAGTCCTATATTTTATGCAAATTACTGGTGATCTTTCAGAACAACTTGTATTAGGATAAACAGTGGAAAGAATAAGAGGGCAAGGTGGGGAACAATCTAGACTTGAAAAAGCGTGGAGGAAGCAGGAGCATATGTAAAGGTTCCTAAAATGCTAACATTTGACCACCCGGGCTTGAGTAATTCAAGAGAAAAACCCCTGTAATTCTTACCGAAGTGAAGCCAGCAGTTCCCGAATAATTGAGGCTCCTGGCTGCACAAAGATGGCGTTTTCGCTCCAGCTGCTCGATCGCTTTGGTTTCCGGGCTCGGAGAGGGACGCCGGCGCCTGCCGAGGCGATGCCGAGCCCGCTGCCCGCGGAGCGCTCCTCGAGCGCCGCGTCCCGGCGCTGCTCGCGCCGGCGTGCCCGGGGGGCTCGTCCGAACCCCCACCGCTGGCTTCAAAACCTGGCTCTGCGGATGGGCAGACCCTGCTTCCGCGGGCAGCCCGGGCAGCCCAGCCGCTGCCGCGCGGCCGAGCCGTGCCGTGCCGTGCCGAGCCGAGCCGTGCCGTGCCGAGCCGTGCTGAGCCATGCCGTGCCGAGCCGAGCCGAGCCGAGCCATGCCAAGCCGCGGGGAGCAGCGCGTCGGCGTGCCTCTCCGCCGCTCGCCGGCGGACGTCGGCGGCCTCAGCAGTTGCGTTAACACTGTCGAGATGCCCCCGGAGCGCTTGGCCTAAGCTGTTCGCAACAGTTTCTGCGAAAAACGGCTGCTTCCTCTCCGCGGTGAGATCTCTCATCTCCTTTGAGGAGATCTAGGATTTACTGAAGAGGTTTTATTTGATGTTCTCTGTGTCTCTAAGCCAGAGATTTTTGATAGCAAAGAGATTTTTTTGCAGTTTAATACAGATTGCCGGCAGCTTGCTCCGCGCTCGGCGGACGGAGCGGGTCAAGGGAGCGCGCGCCGGGCGGAGCGGGCACGGCGGACAGAGCCCGTGACCGCGGCAGCGCAGAAGGGTTTCGACAGCGCGGCGGAGGGTTTCCTGGACCTGGGGGCCCAGCGGGTCCGTGACCCCATCTGCCACCTCGTTGCTGGTTTGAATTTGCGTCCCCAGACTTGAGTCCAGTCTTGCACCTTCTGGTGTAAACTGGAAAGGACACGAGCGTGTCAAAATCGGGGGGTTTCTGCGAGGCGCGGGCAGGGCCCGGGGCGCTGCTGGGTGTAAGCAAGCAGCTCCGTCGCTGCAGGCATCCGAGCCGCGCGGGAGTACGCTGGCGGCCGTGAAGGCAACCCCCTTACTTCTCCTCGCGGCTTGGAGGACCTCGGGTGGTCCTGGGGACGACGCGCGGAGGACCCCAGGGGCTGGCGGAGCGCCGGGAAGCATCACGACGGAGCAGGCTCCTTAATTAGATTCTAGCATCCAATTGTTAATTAATTTACTGAAACGTTTCAGATCGTGTTTTCCACGTGTCACCAAGCCTCTTCGCTCCTCTCTCCCTTCCCAGAGGAGGAGCAGCTGGCATTAGTAAGACATAGCAGAAATTAATCCTTAAAACTGCCACGTGGTTTACAACTGGAATAAAAGAAACAACGACTGAACGTTTGTTCTCTAAAAAGCAGAAAGTGACTGAACAACAGCACGGTTTTAACAACCAGGGCAAAACAGTCTTTGAAGAAACTTCTGCCTGCACCGCAGGGCGCCCGCCGGCGAGCCGAGCGGGGCGGCGGGGCGCGGGCGCGTTGCGGGTTCTCCGCAGCCGATCGGAGCTTTCTGCCGACTTTTATTCTGACTGAAGAATTAGCTGTCTTTTGTTTTCTGCAGATACTTCCAATCAGCTAATAACCAGAGCGAATTCTCTAGGAGCTGAGGTAGCGGAAACCTCTGGGCTTTATTTTGAAGCAGAGGTTTAATTTTGCCTTTTTGAATGCGGGTTTGCAAATAATGTCTACGTGCAATCTGAGGATTACAGGTTCAAAAAAGATAGTTATGTTAGCGGTGTTTAGCAAAACGTCATGCATACTTGAGTATTCAGAGCAGAAACTCGAATTTCACGAGTGACAAAACGATAGAGGTTGCATAGAAGAATGATTGAAGCATTATTAAAAACAGTGGAGGAGATTTCACCCTTTCTGTTTTGATCTTTTTATACCAAAGGCCTGGGTTAGAAAGGAGGACCCATTTTGGGGCTATCAGTCTGGTCTTCAACCTATAAATAAATACACTTAAAGAAGTAGATAGCAGCTATTCACACTGCACCACGCCGCAACGTAGCGGCGGCTCAGAGCAGCCTTTGGAGAAGACAGGTTAAATAAAACGGGACTCGTAGAGCAGCTGAAGGGCGCCGATTAAGCAGTTCTGCCCGTGCCCATGCCCGTGCCCGTGCCGTGAGCATCCTCGCGGCGGAAGAGAGGACTGACCCGCCGTGGAGGCGCGATCTGTTTCTTCTTACGCGTCTGGGCAAGTGCTTGCTCCAGGTGCCGCGGCCGTCGCAGACCACGGGGCGAGGTTCCCGACCCGACACGTGCCCCCGCGACCAGGGCCGTCGACGCTGGCCGGGTAGCGCGGCGCGTTTCCCCCCGCGACACGCCGACGGCGGATGAAGGGCGTAATTTAGGGGACCGCCTGAGGACAGCCGCAGCCTTGCAGCGAGAAGCAGCGAAAAGCCCGGGCAGCTGTGCCCGTGCGGCGGCTTACACGCAGGCGATGCCGTCCGACGCGCGCGTTTCCGCGCGTCGAACCGCGGTCGGCAGCGTGCCGATCCGAGCCGCCGCTGCGCGCCGCCCCAGTTCGTTGATTTAGGAACTGGACTAGAGCAGGAGACGCAAATGTGCAAATCCCTGGGGACTCAGCCGGATAAAAGATCGTATACGAGCAGGTTTTGAGGGCTCTCAGCAGCTTAGAGTGGTTTAAGCATTTTACAAGATTGGTCTCAAAATTGTTTAAGATTATATATGAGGCGAGCAAATCAAAAAAATAAAGACGAAAATTGAAGACTGGCGGTAGTGAACGTAATTATGTTTACCAATCCGTAGCTTCACAAAAGAACCTGTTGATTTCCAGAGCAGTTAAACTGATTTTATACCTTTATGAGCACACAAAACAGCAATTAGTCAGTGGTGTATATTGGATTTTTGACAGGTATAAAATTACAGTGCCAATTATTTTATGCAAGTCAATGAACAACAACGATTTCAAACTACAAAGGTTTTTGAGTAATCTTGAGACAGTAGGAATGCGCCAGTTCGCTAAATGCCTTACAGGTAATAAGACTATGGCTTCCAATAAAATGGAATAAAAATGTTCATTGTGTGTATATGCCACATGTCTGAAGCACATTTTTATTGTTATGGGGCACTTTTTTATTAATGCCCATTAACATTTGTTAAATCTTAACCATTTAACAGTAACAGAACAGTAACTGAGGTTTCTTTGGTCCTCTTCCCTTTCACGCTTTTCAATGTGGAAAGAGTTCTCCGCTCCCTCCTTTAAGGGACTAAATTTATATCATCAGAGCGCAGAAAATTTCCATCCATTTGTAGCAGTTATATGGTTTTGGGTGGTTGAAACATAGCATTTTACTCCGAGGCAAGTGAAATTCCATGCTGCCAAAAAGGTTGGTGACTGCATAAAGGTCTGGTCTAATTTTTATTTGATTTAAATTATTTCATCTATCTGCTTGTCAAATGAGAAAATGACAAGTTCAACAAGCTCTGCCTCTTGGCCCTGCCACTTGCTTGACTGGGGTTGTCGGTGAAAGGCAGGTTATTAGCTCTGCTCCATTATGCAAGAGAAGATAGCATTTTAAAAACAGAACTGCATTATATAGGAAGCTTCTGAACTTATACACCTCTCACTATAACAGTTACATCAATTACAGTAATTTTGTAAATTATATATTTCAGAGATTGCCTTCAAAGTTTGCTGCTCGCAAAGCAGAATTTTAAAGGAACACTGTGTTCTTCATTGGTGATATTCTTGTTCTAATAAAAGCATGCAAATAATAGAAACGTGTTATAAACATGATTCCTGTATAATTTGGAAGCCTGGCTGAAGTGAATTGCTTTTCTTACTCATGGGGAAGTGATATACAATTGGTCATGATGAGTGCAGCAGGAAATCATGTCAGGAAAAAAAACCTGAAGAAAGCTCGCAAGATCCTTTTGCTGTAAAGTTGGCTGAGTAGATGTCAACGAAAATTCCAGCCATCGGTGACGGTCCTGAATGATCCACAGTTCTTCCACTGTTAGTGTAAAATACATTCACTTTCATGCTTTCTAATTTAATTTTAGACATTTTAAGCGAGGTGATTATTACCTCTTCCCTGACTTTGAACACTTCTATTATTATTTTATTTTTTATTCTCATAGTTCTCTAGGTTAAATAATTTAATTGCTCTATGGCTCCTGCCATCTCCTCTCCTAGTACTTGAAAAATAAATAAATAAAATCGCTCTTTGTCCTTTGCAAACCTTCCTCTATTTTCACACATTCTCAGCAGCAGTGGACAGCGTTTCTAAGATTGCCTTTTTCTGAAATTTCTGCTATGGGGTAGCTCTTCTGACAGAGGCTCAGTGTGCACGTATGGCTCCAGTGGGTGTTGCTGTCCAACAGGAATTTGGAGTGTGCGCAAGGTTTTGCGCAGACAAGATGCACTGAAGGACGGTGGCTGTCACAAGATCGGTGCTCCCGAAGGTCCAGCGCAGCCCGTTGCAGCGACAGCCGTTTCCTCATGTCTAGCTTTTTTTTTTTATTCCGATGCCCGTTGCGATTGAGAAGCATCAAGTAGTCCGCGTAGGCTCGTGAGCCTCTTCAGGCACACCAGGATACAGCTGTACATCTGCTTAAGGATACGTGTTTTAGTTACCTGTGCATACCCAGTTTTATTTTGAAGGGGAATCTTCCCTTCTTAACATAGCTTTAATTAAATGCCAATTCTGGGTTTAGCTTTCTGATACAGGGATTAATGGAAGGAGAAATGATTTGGCAAATATTTGTGAAAAAATACAGAAATCATTTTTTCACATATCAATCATCTCCTAAGGTTTAGTTCAGCCTTAGCAGCCTAACTATTAAAAAAATACAGCATTTCATTGCCTTTAAAAGTTGCAGAATCGTTTACTGAAGCTTGCTCGTTTCCCGTGTAATCGGCTGCACGCAGAAGCGGTTCTCTCTTTGCAGCCGCATTTTCATTATCACGCTTCCCCTTGGCTTTCTCTTTCCTCTGGGACAAGCGGGTCGCTTTGACGTGGTGGTCCTCACCCAGGCGGGCTCTCACCGGCCGGCTCGCGCCCCTGCGAAGCGCGGCGCCCGCGCTCAGCGCCGCTTGGACGCGAGCAGGATTGCTCGCTGTCTCCAGTAAGCACACTCGCATCGCGGCCTCCGAGCACCAGCGCTGGCCGTCGGCAGCACCAGGCGCCGGCCAACCCCCACCCGCGGACCTCACCAGGTGCATTCGCTGGTTTGACGCTGAACCACGTGTGGTTGCTCTTCACGTTTTCCAGCTGACTGCAGCAGAAGATCCCGCCGCTGCAGGCTGCCGGGGAGGGTGTCGCGTGGGATGGGGCAACACCCTTACTCAGAGCTGATGGCTGTCCCTCGCCGTCCCACCACCGTGGGCAGAAGGAAGCCAGGTGGGTTGCGGGGATGACGTGTGCCTGCTAACGATGTGCCAGCTGCTGCTCATCGCCTCTGTTTGCCGGGGGCTCCTCGGCTGATGGTTCCCACCTGCCCTCGGGAGCTGGGGCTGGAGCTGGGGCTGGGGCTGAGCTGGCTACGGCTTCCCCGTCCCTCCTCCCGCCAGCCGGGCGCCTTGCTCCTCCTTTCCCGGGACGGAGGAGATGCCTGGTCTCCGCGGGGCTTTGGAGGTAACCGCTACGCTTTCTGAAGTCGCATCGCATCGGGGGGGAGGTTGTCTAAGTGCCGGAGGTGAGTTTTATCCGACTCGGGTGGAGTGAGTGTGTTTAACTTAAACTTTGCCCTTTGAATTTTCCTTTCTTTGTGATAGCCTGAGGCTTAACCTCGTTTATCGCCTCTGCTAGTGACTATCTGGTTGTAGTTCCTTTTTAGGTGAAGAGTAAAGAAAAAGGGGACCTAAATGTTCCTTTTTATATATGTATTGTTAGCTACGTCCTCGGGTTTTAATTATTGAATTGCTAGGTGACAATTTAGGCTGAAAATTCAGGGTTCTCCCAAGTTACAGCTTTAATGCTGGATGTAAGGGAAAGCACAAAGCCCCTCACGCAGCCCTCACCTCTTCTGTTAACGGGGGAAACTTCGGCGACTTGTTACTCTTGTCACCTCCACGTTGCGCGAATGAAGCGTCGTGGTTACGTGTTCCCTGCTCGGTGGGGCCGGGTCCCGGGCGGCGCCGGGGTGCCGGGACCCCTCAGCTTTACAGTTCTCTGTTGCTACGTTGAACTTCTTAGCGGGGCATTTCAAATGAAAAGTTAAAATAAGAGAAGGATGCGTGCAAAATGTCTGAGGGGAAATACCCTTCTAAAGGAGACCATTCAGAAATAAGTGAAATCCTGACCTAGGCTGGTTTAGCATTGGTTGCTATGCTAAAAAGGAGAAAAAAAAATAAAAGTAGTCAGTTAAGTCAGGCAGAATATTTCACAGATCAGCAGCGCGTGTAGCTCTGATGAGATGTGAGGAGTCCAACTTCTGCGTGATGCCATCAGCTGCAATGGAGCTGCATCAGGAAGCACTTGGCAGTATGGGTTGCCTGAAAACTTTATAACCTTAAGTTCTTTCAGAAGCATAGTAGAATATGAAAAAACAGGTGCAGAAATGGGTTTTTCTGAATTAAAAATGGACCTGCTCAGTGTAGGCGATCTCAGCACACCTGGCTTTGAGCTAGTGGAGCTACAGCTGAGCTCGCGACTGCAGTCGGGTTGGTGCCTGTTTGCAGGGCTGGCATCGGCGTAGCCCTGAGCAAATCTAGTTTGCGGCATAAAGTGCTCTCCTAACCTAAGTAATTTTCAAGTGCAGACAGTAGGGACTTCATGGCTGGCTCCTGTGTGAAAATTTATTACTTTTAATTAAGTTTTTTTATGCTGTTAAGTCAATCACTTAATTCTTACTGTCTGTTGTCAGAGCAAAAAAAAAAGTGTTTAGAGAACCACTGAATGCCTTCTGTACTCTTTAAAATATTAACTTGTTCAATCTATGTCTATAACAGCCACTGGCAATGCCTATCCTCTCTTCTCCTAGCAGGTATCAAGGGGAGTAATAAGAGTTACCTGTTCCCCACTGCCCCTGCTGTGTCCTAGTAGCTGAGTGTAAACAGCCTGGGTTTTTTAAAAGCAATTTGAAGTGCTTCCCAGTAGTTAATGTCATGAATAATTAAAGAAGCTTTTGTAATTGTCAGAAAGCACTAAGAATATGAAATGGTTAGACAAAACACTTGGATCTAATTAAGAAGCCAGTCAGTGAAAAACCTTGACCCTTATTTTTGGTGTTTGATTCCCTAAAATACAAATTTAAATGTAAATTGTGCTTTGGAGAACAACACTTCCATCAAAGACTGAAAACATATATTACACGCCTAGTATTTTGCAAACGGATTATCTAAAACTTGAATTTATAGCTACTGCCTGTGAGCAAAATTCTACCTTAGTGCTTAGAGTACAGCTTAGAAATACTGCTGTATTTTTTTTCTCTCTGTATTGTTGATAAATTGTGTGATTAAATAAGAAATATCGTTCTTTTCCTGCAAGATTGCAATTGGTATATTTAAGGTAGAGTTTGGATATAAAATTTGAAGTAGACTAAGTAAGCTGGCAAGTAAGTTAGGTGCTGGGATTTTGAACGCTCAAAAGCCGAAGGATTAATGCTGTCTTCAGCAGTCCTGAACTGTGTTTAAGCTTGGATGATGCCTGGCTGGCCCCTGCGTCAGGAGCTGGAACGAGAGGTCCTTGTCCCCGCAGCTCTGTGAAACAAAGCAAGTTTTCTCGGGAAAACAGAATTAAATAGGTAACTGCGCAATTGACTTTGTCTCAGAGAGAAACTTAATTTATTTCGATTTAAGCAGCTTAATAAATGTATTTTGGGGTGAGGCGCAGTGTGAGGGACGTCAGGAGAAGAGGTTGGAGTCCGGGAACTTGCACCGCTCACCTTTGGCAATACCAGCGGTGCGCGGTACGTCGGTGTCTGTCTGAAACCGCCCTCGCGGTGTGCGCGCCGTGGGGAGCGAAGGAAATGCTAGAGTTTTCTCGAAACGCCTGCTTCTATAGTTTTCTCTCTCCCGCTGTAGATATAAATAACAATCCTAAACCTGGTCTAGCTCCTACCTTTAGAGTAATACTCGAGTAATTTATCTATTAAACTACTCTGTTTAAATGAAGGGTAATATTAAGTAGGAAATGCTTTGAATGATAACTGAAGCACGTGACGCTAACGGGAATGGAAAAACTGGAATAAATGACATTGGCAGTTATTGCTGGAGTCTTTACAGGATTCTTTTTAAAATAGTTCAGGTTTTTGAATGAGCTTCAGATAAGCTACTTGAGAGATTTAAATCTCTTCAAATGCATGTCTCAAACCTATGTTGATTATGTTGGTTGGGTCGCCATACTCTAGTGTACGTCTCTGGTAAATAAGCTAATATTAAAGGTAATAAATGCTCCCGTAAAGCTCCAGTTTGAATGCGTATTTTGAGGGAGTGAGGATTTGGAGTTCTGTTTCTTATGCAACATATATAAGTTGTATTTTTCTCTTGTCTCTCATGTGACAAAGTGGCCTGTCAGGAATTTCTAAGAGAAGAATTTGCTTACTATATCTGCCATTAACCAGGGAACGAGGTGAACCACACAACTCGGAGCCAGTCCTAGGTTTTGGTGGCTATTTCTGAATCTGGGAGGTGTTTTAAGAGAGTAACTAATAAAAGCTTGAACTGAACGTGGCTTTTTCCCCCTAATTGTGAAATGCATCCCCGAGGTTCAGAAGGAGTAGATAGATCCATGCAACAAACAAATTCTCTCTGATATAACAGTCCGTTAGGAAAACACAGCTGTATGAACTAAAAATGAAGTAGTTTGTGTTAAGAGAGAGCAGTTCTGGCTGTATTCTGTAAATAGCGTGCTTCCCCCCACCCCGAATCTGTGTGCATCGGGTAGTTCATGAGAAACTCTTACCTATAGGATGGATTGGCACTAACCTATTCTTAAAATGCAATATTGAGATCCTTTTTAAGAAGGACATTACGCGGTAATTGTATTCCTCTGTTTTAGTTAACGAAGAACTTGAAATGAAATAGATTTTTCAACTCCTTCTCTAAATACTCCTCATATTTCAATAATAATAAGTCTGCCCGCAGTCAGAAACCTGGATTCAGCCCGGCGGTTCTGTAAGATTTATGTAGGACGGCTCCGATGCAGTGATCGGATTCCTCGTTGAGCCTTCTGGCTGCGATGCCGGGTGGGCAGTGAGTGGTGCTGACTGCAGAGGTCAGTCTGAGGCTCTGGCGGTTCTCCGTGATGTGCTGTGAGCTGCAATGGCTGTTATCAAAAACTGACTTTGCTTTCAGCCTATTTAATGTGCTTTGTCCGGGGTAACACCTGCTTCTGCAAGAACTGCAGGGGTTGAAGGAACTTGAAGCAACACGAAATGAATTTTAGAATACTTTGCCTTCTCCTCCTCCAGATTCATATAACCAATTATCCTGGCAGTCTGGTATATCCTGACCATGGAGATGTCCTGTGGATTTTCAGATTTTTTGGAAAATTAGTTTTAGTGCTTCAGGGTGGTTTTTATTTCCCCCAGCAGTGCTTTGAATGTAGTCTGGGCTTGCATGTGTGATGGGGAAGGCTTTCTTACATGCAAAGGCTATATTTGAAGAATAAGCTAAGTGTCTTCAGAGCTGGAAACAGGCTATTTTACAGCTTAAAAATAAAGACCTGTGCTGCTTCAACAGCCATAATAATTCCCGTCTTGGTGGACCTGGCACAGGTGGACACCTGGAACATAGGCAGACCAGAAAATTGCTCCTGAACACCAGGGCACCTCCACTTCCCGTGCCCAAGCACGGGTTCCGCCAGCTAAATGGCGTAAAATGAGCGCGCCGGGGCCGAGCCCCGGGGCAGAGCGCCTGCGGTGGCTCCCGCGCCTCCCCGTGCCGGGGTCTCGGGCCGCGACGCGGAGCGGGCGCCCGCGAGGGGACGGCGTCGGAGCTGCCGCCGTCGGCACGGGCTTGCCGAGCGCCTAGGCTCTGCGCCCGGTGTGGCACCAAGCCTTTCAAGGAAATAGCTCTATTTTGCGTTTCGGCGTGCCCGAAAACCTGGGGTCGGCAGCGCGCCGCCGGGGCTCCTTGGCCCTCTGCTATTCCGACCGCGGTTGGGCGTCCGCGGTCGGCGCGGCGCGGCGCCCCGGGAGCCGGCTCGTCTCTCCCGGCGGAGGCGAGCATCGCGCTGAACTGGCGGCCGCAGAAGCTGTCTCGCGGCTTAGAAGTTGCCGTGTGCCCTCCTGCAGGTAGGCGTTGTCTGTCTGATTTTTAACACGTTATTTGTTGTGCCTTAATCATATTGCTCTACAGGATTTCTTCTTTTAATTCCAGAAACTTCGTATCTTGGCCTTTGGTAAGCTCTTTCTTGAGCCTTGTTGTAACGTCGCTAGTATTTTTAGAGGATGTGTTCTGTATCCAGAAAATAAATCCTGTGGTGGAGGGCACTCATGCGGAACAGCCTTGCGTTTTAGGTGTCAAAGGTATAAAAAATACGTATCAGCTACTGACAAGGATTAGATTTTGTCACTGTGTTAATGCTGGTTACATATCACTCGGATACAGGGAACCACTTGCTTCTTGATTTATGTTCACTGACAACGAAATGTCCAAGAAGATTAATTACAGCCCTATGTGATATTGCCCTTACTCATACCTCCCCGGCCTGAATGATTGAAATTATTAAACATATTTGTATTGCTGCAGAATTTGCCATCAGCTGTTAAAATATTTGCATGCTTGACATGCTGTTAAGGGATTTAGTTTAGATGTGTTCTTGTAATCAGTAATTTTGCTACTTTTTAATAGCAGTTGATGGTGAGGGAAAGTGAATTTTAGAATTGAAGGTGAGGTTATAGATAAGATGAAACTATCTTCAGGAAAATTGTTTATGACATTTCTTTGGAAATTTGTTTCACAGTGAGTCATTAAACCATATCTTTCTGCAAGCATTTTTAAAGGCTTGTGCCTTTATGTTTTGCCATTTATTTCTGAAAATGCGATCTTTAAGTCTATAAATGACCCTGGTGACCTGTGCTGTCAAAGTATCAGACCCAGACTAGTACCTAGATAAAATTGCGTAGATCTGCAGAAAGATCATAGACTTCTAGAGCGTTTGGAATTCTCCTTTGTGTTAACTGCACAAACACAAGCGCACGCACCTACGTTTACCTCTCGTTTGGGTAACTCTTATTAAATCAGTTTGCTTTAATTTTTCTGCAAATAGATAGTGGAGAAGCAACAGAGTCCGAGTGACACTCGGATGATCTGTAATAAGACTCGGTAACTGTTCGTAGCTGTTACAGCTTCAGTCAAGGGGTGATGCTGAATAGCGGTTGGGCCGAGCAGAAGAAAGCAGAGATCCTGGTCCGCTTGAGGCATCAGCACTTTAAAATCGCGCTGTTGCTTTGCGCTACCTAGAAGCGTGTATAGAAAAAGCTACTATACCTTAGCTGTGGTGTGGCAGCCTCTAACGTGTGCTGAATTGTTTGCCTATAGCTGCCTGAACTTCATCGATAGTGCGAACTTTTACACCTACGTTGGGGTTTAGTTCAGGTTCCTTGACGTTGCCCATGGCCAGCTCGCTTCAAATTCCTTCGATACGTGCGCGTAGTAAGCCCTACAACTGAACACCTAAAACAAATAGCTATTTTTAAGCAGACTTGAATCATGCTGACAAGTTCATAGCAACTTCCAAAGTTTTCAGGTTGGAAGTGAAAAACGTAAACTTTCAAAGGTGTTTGCTAAATGGAAATGTCGTATTTTCCACTTTTTAGACTGAAATGACCAGCTCTCCAGTCTCTGTACTTCTCACCCTGAACCTGAGGTTCTGGTTCTGTTTTTCATTAAATGCTTTCATTTAAAGGGAATGCTTTCTTTTGTTTTGTTGTTTTTATTTCAGCTGAAAGACTTTATTTGTAAAGCTTGACTAGCCTTACTTCTGTCTTTAACTTCTCTGTGCCTCAGTACCCCATCTGTAAGACGGAGATAATACTACTGCCTTACCTTGTCAAGTTCAATTAATGCTGTGGAGCATTCAGATAGTGACAAACAGCGGAGAAGAGCCCAAAGGAAATGAAAAATTCTTTATTCAGAGCAGTGTTTGGACAGTGTGCAGAAGATAAGGCCTCAGACACGCACTGAAAAATGAGCCAAACCCAGAATATTAAATAGATGCTCATTAAATAAAACTGATCCATCCTAGGTGCACAGGGAGGCAGCAGCACATGGGAAAATGTTGATGGTGCAGTTAAACATGTTAATAAAGAAGATGCATAAGATGGTTGGATGGATGCTGCAAAGGCAATCTCATATTATGCCTTTCCTTAATCCTTGAGTGCCTTAAACTATTTCTTGCGTTATTTTGGAAACAGTGAATGTGTTAGAGTCATTTTAATACCTAAAAATGCTTTTCAATAAAAGCATTGACCATTTCAATTTTAATTAGAAATCAATCTCCCTGTCAAAAATCAGTATAATTTCTTTTTACCTTTTAGTACCTCTGAGTAATTCTTGGGGAAATATATGGATTACAGGACCTGTTATCCTATAAGGAAAAGGCATAGTTTCTCTTGGATTTAACTTTTAAAGAAACATTAAATAATTTGAGGGAGGAGCAAGGATGATACAATAAGCTTCCCCGGACATACCTGAGAAGGTACGTGCTTCAGGGTGAATTAGCCTTGTAGCTAGTACAGGTTTATGTTCTCTTCATTTTACAGGAATTCCAAAAAGGGGAAAAAAGGCTACAAATCCTAAAACGCTGCAGCCTCGTGTTCCCTGGGAGGCTAGGTTTCGTTACTGATCCCTGCACAGGAAGGGTTTGAAGACATCTCTTCGCTTGTTTAGCTGTGTTAATCTAAACCAGCTGCATGCTTTATGAGAGCAGGGAGTCTGTTAATGGGTAATTTCCTAAATGATAAACTAAAGTGAATTGGATTAGAAAGCTCCTGGCTTGTAGTCAGGATAATAGTTATATTGACATATAGTCTAAAGGCAGCCAAATGACAGCGCGGAGAAATCTGCTTTAAGCAACGGTTCAAGAGACTACAAAATTGAGTTGGTTATTATGAGAGACTCGTCAATAACGGCAGTGCTCAGCGGCCGTAAATCTTTGGGCACGTCTCTTCCGAGCTGTTGTTCGGTAGGTTTCCCCCTTAGGTGGCTCTTAAGCTCCTCTGATGCCGTGGAGACCGTAGGGCGACAAGATACTGTTATTGCTCAGACATTTCTATTGCATCTCAAAATCTTCGCAAACATCTATTTTTCTTCTCTCTCTCCCATTCTCTCTGCCATTTACGCTCAAGGTCCCTTATTTGGACATATTGGTACCCTTCGTGTCATACTCGAGGGAGATGCTTATGTTGATGCTAGAATTCAGAACTCTTTTCACACTTTTTTAGCAGAATATCCTACCCCATGTTGGCCATACCCTGCTGATCAAATAGGAACTGCTTCAGCCTTTCTGTTGCCATAGAGGTCTTAGACTGGATGCATGAAAATATCCAGATGGTTTCAATTTTTACGTGAAACATTAAAATCTTGGTTATTTAGAGAGTATTGCTTCAGAATGCCTTGTCAGTATTGTCCAACGTAACATTGCTTCACTTGTCCAGAATCATTCGTGTCACTCGTGATCTACAGCTCCGGCAAAGGCTGCACGTGAAGAGTAGCTGTGCCTGAACGTTTTGGCAGACCTGGCTTGGCCTCGCAGCCCGGGCCCGGAGCTGCCGCGTCCCGCTCTGCGCAGAGCGGGCGCAGAGCAGCCAAGTCGCGGCGAGCTCGCCCGTGCTGCGAGATGGCATCCTTCCCGCGTCGCTTCTGCCGGCTGTTCTTTCTTTTCCCACGCTTGCTTCCCTGCATGTGCTGCTGTTACTGTCTTCAGATTCCTTGGAATTGGCACTAGTGATTACTTTTGGCCCAGATGCATCTGAGCAAGGTTTTGTACCAGTTACCCAAACAACGTTATCGGTGAATGATTGCTGCTCTCTGCTCTTTAGCACCAGAGCTTGTCGGGTGAGAGCGTTCCTGAGCTACGCAGTGTTAATACGCGTGTATTTCCAAGGGGTCATCTTACAGCCGCTTCTGCAGTTCTCCTTTGTGACCCACAACTCTTACGGTCTAACTTGTTAGTTTTGTGCAAAAACGACGTTGCCACTGTGCTGGCATGCTTTTTCTTGCTTGGCAGTTGCTGCATTAATTTCTCTTTCAGTCAAGCAGCTCTACCATAGCAAAAAAACAGCAAGAAATGGCTTGTTTGCTGGTGTTCAAAAGCAATCTCTCAAGCTATTGATCCGCCTCCCTATCTCAAAGCTGGATCATTTCTTGTGACCTTTAAAATCAGTGCCTGGGTTTTGCAGTTCCATGCAAAACCTCCGGAGTGAGGACCTCTCTCCGGAGTGAGAGGCCCCGGCGGCGCCGGGGCTGGCCGCAGGGCTGGCCGGCCCGCTCGCCCGCGCGCGTAGGCGGCAGGCGCTGGTCCTCGCTGCGGGGTGCGGGCTGGGCTCTCGATCCCTGGGGGCAATCAGTGCCCGAGCTGGGACAGGTCGCGGCTGCGCTGCTGTACGGAAGCAAACTTGAGGGGCCTGCTCAGTGGTTACTAACACCCTTCGGTTCAGTTCTGCTTCGAAGAGCACGTTGTGAGACGCTTTCAGCGCAGAGTTAGGGCCAGTGCAGATCAGAGACCTGCTGAGATGGTCTTCACCGACAGTGCTCGTTTGCAGTTCATTTACTGCAAGCTACCTTGCCCTTACTCTGCCTGTTCTTCACACAGGTTAGGCAAAGGTCCTGTGGGGTCCATAAGAGAAGAAGTCACTCCTAAAAGCAGTCAATGAATCTGTAGTGTGGTAAGAGACTTGCTGACGTACTCCAGGTTGCAGTGAAGTCAGACGTTGTAGCAGACCTCGGGTTCTGCTGCTCCCAAAACCCAGCCGGAGCCTGACTCCGCTCCTGTGAGCGCTGTGGGATGAACGCTGCGCAGGATACTTGCCCTGTGTCTGGTGAAGGCTTCTGGCGCGCGTATGTGTGCGCGCACACATGTGACACCGCCTTACAAATTTAAAACAACTGAGATTAACTGCAATTCAACTCATATCTTGTCAAAAACTACTTGTAATTCTTAGAATGACAAGCAACTATGCCTTTTCGGGGTCTGCGTCAGGAGATAAAACGTCTCTGAAATTCTCTCAGGTATGTAGTCAGACTACATCCATAATTGAGGGCTACATAATAGATGTAAAGCCCAGTCATGAAGAAAGAATGAAACGGAAGACTATATTAAACATGTAAAGCCGTTGAATTATGTGTGTCTAAACAGTATGCGATTCTTTCCCTCAAGATCTTTAAAAATGGAAAGAGTACTGAATAATCTGTAAACTATGGAGGAATGGAACAATTTTTTTTTTTTTTTTGGAGTGATTTAGGTTTCCATCTTACCATTGTCAGAAAAGAGAAAATGCCTCTGCTTGTACACGCGAGTAGTGTCTGAAACGTTCTTTGTGACAGCGGTGTAATGCACACGTCTCGTGTAGACGGAAAGGTAAAAGGATCGGTGCAGTCGGCATCGGTCTGTGCTGGTGCACGTGTGTACACCTTTTCCTCTCCTTCTCGTACGGATGATAGCATTTTCACTGCATGCGGAAATGAAATGTGGGCTGTTTCCCTTCGTCTGATTAACTCTGCAGGGGTCACGGGTAAGCCCTCGGTGCACCCCAGCTCCAGCGAGTTACTCAGTCCAGGTACTCACTGCTCTCTTGCGTACCGGGAAGCGGCACCTGTCTCATCCAGAGTAGAAGCTAGAGAGCTTTAGGATGAGAAATTGTGTATTTGGGGAGACGATAATGAGGACAAAACTGAAGACACTGCTAACTGCATTGCTAGTTTGTTTGCCCATTTATGCTATTAGCTTGCTGTTTCTACTCTGCATCCAAGAATATTTTTTTTGGGGGGGGGGGATGGGTATCTGCCTGGCTGCTTTGCTCAGCTGCTGTAGGGTGCTGCAGTGCTTGGGTGCAGGGAGCCCAGGTGCCCAGCTGCCACAGGTGAGGAGTGAGCAGCAGGGCTCTCCCGGGAGGCAAGCCCTGCTAGCAGCAGGGTAACGTGCCAGGGAGGCTCCCGGCCCCGTGCTGGGGAAGAGCTGGTAGGAGCAGCCGTGGTCCAAGCGTAGCTGCCCTGACACCCGATGCACGAAGGACCTCGTGCTCCCTTGAAAGCAGCGGTGGCAGGTGCTTGCAGTAGGTGACGGTTGGAAAGCTAAGGATCCCCAGGGTCCCCCCAAAATCTTGTGCTGGCTGCAGATGCACATCTAATCGCTACTTGAAGACGAGAACACATCTGCCGCTTCAGCCATTGTATAGATGGCTGTGCAACTGGCTTTGACTCCAGGTTTTATCTTCTGGGACATCGTTCTGCTCCTAAACTTGACTGAAGTGTTTTACTGCAAGCTGTCATGTATTCTGACCCAATTAAATCTTTAAGTTGCTTGAAAGCAAGGAAAAGGAAGCTTCCGCCACGTGGAAAGGCGTCACTGCTGTCCCTGTTGAGAAGCGTGCCCTTCCCGAAGCGTCCGTGCGCCTTGCACACGCGCGTGAGTCTCTCGGCGTGGTCCCCTGCTCGACGGCGCTGCCGCCGCAGTCGCGAGCCTTAACTGCGAGCGCAGGCCGGGTTTACGCTTACCGCGCGCGGTCCGAGCTCCCCGTGACCTCCGCGCCTGGAGGGTGCGGGCCCGGGGGCGGCAGAATAAGCCTGTTTTGTGCGTGCGTGTGACGGCAGCAAGCGCCTGTGAACGCCGTATCGTTCTTGCTGGTTTTATCCCTTGTGTCAAGGGACATGGAAAATGATAAACGCGGAGAGCAAAAAACCGTGCAATAGCAATGTGGTATTGCTATCGAAGGAGAAGAGCTAGAGAGTAAAGCCAAAGTGTTAAACAGAAAGCCTGTATAAATCTATGCCTGCTCAAAGTGTGCCATCCTAATGTCACTGTCACAGATGGTAAGGAGAACTTCAAAACTGTATATAAGTGTGCCCATTTACATGTTTTTCTAATCATTTCTGGTTTAACTGACTTTCTGTATTTGTAAACAGACTCAAAGAAACTAATATAGCAGCCTCTGGATTGGCTTAAAGGGCTTAAACTTACTGCTTTTATTAAAATTTTAAGAAAATCATTCAGGAGGGACTAACAAACTAGTTAATTACAGTTGCATCCTATATGGTGCCCAACACTGGCAAATGGTGGGTGCTTCTGTGCTTGTTGAATTTACCTTTCTCTTTAGACCTAGTGACCAGTCAGATCTTCTGCTCCTTAAACCTGATTCCCGTCTGTGAGTGTGGACTAAGTCTAAGCCAGTGGACACGCTTTCCTTGGGGGGGGGGGGGGGTGTACAGCCGGCAGGCAGCGCTGAACTTTGGGCATTTGTGCCCTAAGGACATCCTCTTACGAGTAGCTGGGGAGAGCCGTTCTGCAGGTGGTTGTCTAACGCTGGCATCGCTGCCGCTGGGAACCCGCTGGCCCTCCAGGCTAGCGTGCAAATCCCTTGAAATGGGAAGGGGCCTTCAAGACTGCGCTTGAGCGCTCTTGAAGGTAGTCGTTTCAGTGAACCGCTTCGCAGAAGCTGCCTGTCTGTGACCAGATTCGGTAGGTGCGGGCCGCGGGTGTAGCCTGTCTGGTCTAAGCGCTCGTTAAATGCTGCCTCGCTCTCCGTGCCTCCCGCGCGGAAGAGGCAGCAGCTGCTCCGAGGTGTCAGCGCCCCGGGTTTCTTGGCTGCATAAACGCCTATAAATACCAAGTGTTATTAGCACGATCTAGCAGTGAGCCTGAGAGCAGACACATTACCTGCACGTTAATTCATCACAGCTGCGTGGCTCTGAATGCATTAACTCCTCTGCCCCTTCCCTGCAGGTGAGCAACTGCACTACCTCCTACGGGGGTCCTCCCAAATGACCGTGATGGCTAATTTTGTTGAAAGAAGGGTTTATGTCAGAGTGGGACAAGCTAGCCCCTATTTCTGTGCATTGTCTGCTTTTATTTACTGGCTAGCTAGAGGTTTTAAGTGATTCTGTCAAAAAAAAAAAAATATAGGAGGAAATAAAGTGGTTGTGTGCTCTGGAGAAGTGCAGGGCCAGTGGAGAGGGCATGGTTTGTATAGCTCCCTGGGGATCTGAATAAATTGCTTTTCATGGCTATAGTGGAAAACTGCTTTGGAAGAGCCACGGGAGAAGGAGTTTTTCTTAATTCTAGCACCATTGAATGTTGTGGATTTGAAGTTAAGAAAGGACTTCAAGCCTCTTGTTCACATTGCTTTTGGACTTCCCATATCGGCTGTTAAAGCAGCTGTTGTTCTGCACCTATAGTACTGGATTTGGAAGAGCGATGCTCTGTTCCAGCTGTGTCAGTCTTCCCGTGTGAATTGATCAGAGCATTTAAGGCTAAATCCAGCAAACTGCGTGCTCAGATATTAATCTTCCTGTACGCTTTGTGAAACGGATGCTATTTTCTTTATTTGTACATTTAGGTTGTAAACTCTGAGATGGATTCCCCTGCCCTTTCTTGCAGTGTAGCTACCTGTCAAGCCTGCAACAATGGATCCTTGATTTCAATTGCAGTGTCTTAGTGCTGCTGCAATACAGATAATATCACTAGCTGTGGATATACCCCCTATGACACTCCAAAAATTGTTTACAAAGGCTGAACAGCCCTGCATGCTCTGAGGCTCTTGCAGACTGTGCATCATCTGTCACCCTGTAAACCTTGCGACATTGGGAAATTTGGGAAGCGAATTCCTGCATAGGTTGTGGCAAGGCAGTAGATAAATCTTCCCAAAATGTTCCTCAAATATATAGCCTGCTTACTGGGCACGTTTTTAGATGCTCCCTGCCATGGTGTAAAAAGCCTGGTTTGTAGCACGCGGTGTATTTCTTACTTGCATGTGGACCTATGTTACAGGTCTGGGCTGGGAATTTGGGGGAAAGCTGGCTGTCAGCTGCTGCCCCTATTCTCTCTTTGGGAACTACGGATGAAGTAAACAGGCTTTTGACTTTCTGTCTTTCTAAGGGTTAGAGGAAGTATTTTTGGGTAACTTCTGTTTCAAGATGAAGCAGGTTTCAAAGATGCTTTGAATTACACTGCATAGCTGGAATTCCCTGCTTGACTGACCATCACTTCTGCGTGCTTGAGAAACACAGCTCAACACCCTAATGGTTAGTTCACTGCAAACGGTTTCCTACAGACCATCCTCTCTTCTCTCCCCATGTTTTTGCTGCTGATGCTTTCATTGACTTACTGTGACATCTTTAAATTCCTTGTGAAAAAACAAGTTACTGCTTAGTTTTTAACAGAGCTTTAAATTGAAAATTATTTTTGGAGCGGGACTTGGAGTTTTGCATTCTTCAGTCTTGTGCTAATGTGCGAAGAGTTGGACATATTGCTGGCAACTAAATGTACTTACGAATTCTGTTTGACTGTAACTGCAAAATGTAGTTCAGTGCTAATCATAGCTCCAAATTAGCTGCCTTACAGGATATACAAGGCTCAAGCTCTCTGGGACAGCAAAGAGCCATTTTAATAATACTTAAATTTTCTTGCTGTTATTCTCCAATTCTCACAGTTGCATGGTAAAAATATATGCGTGGACATGAATTCTCAAGTCTCAGTGTGATATTCATTTTTAGGCTAGCACCTGCTCTTTCCTTAGGGAAATTGTAGCAATCATCTCTTGTGATTTGATATGAAATTTCTCTGGGAAATCTGCACATTAAGAGGAAAAGAATTGCTGTATTGTTATAACAAGTTAGCACATGCCTTACGATGGTTTCTAGAACCTCCTTTCTCTCTTGGGAACTTATTCTCCAAGGAACCTATCAGTAAGTTAAAATGCTCTATTTGCGTAGCAAAAGGAGTGTAAATGTCTCCTAAAACCGCTGATCCTTCCTAGAGTAGCAAGGAGCACGCGTTCGGCCGCCCAGCATCTGCAGAGGCGTTTATAAGGATCTTAGCCGTTAGAATAACGGGAACGGATCCCTCCGGATACAGACGAGCTATCCGCTAGCGGGGAGCGCGGCGTGAGAAGTGTTACGTGGACGAGGGGGAGACGCGCGTGGAGCTAGTGCAGCGTGGGAGCTCTGTCCGGGAACTCCCAGTTCGGCCCTTCGCCGGCCAACGTTTAGCGAACCGATTAAAGCACGTAAATCCGAGCGGCCCGGCTCGGCCCGGGGGAGCCGCGACACCCTGCCGGTGCAGGACGCCGGGGGCTCTGTGGGCAGCCGGCGTTCACCGTGCAGAGCAGCTCGTGCGAGTCCAGCCCTCCCGCCAGCGACCCGACGCGGGACGGACGGGGCCCGGGAGGAAGGGGCAGGCGGGCGCCGGCCGGGAGCCGAGACCCGCGCCGGAGCAGGGCCGAGTCCCTCCGCTCTCGCAGCCCGCGGAGCCGAGCCGCCGCTCCGCGTGCTCGGAGGCTCGTTTACTCGGATGAACAAATTACTATAAAAACAACACCAGTAAAATGAATTTTACCTGGAAGGGTCACAAAGGCCTCTATAGAAATACAAGGTAATTAATTAGGTATATTCCATTACTAGGTAATTGTTTTAGGATTTAATTTTCAGATTAGTGCTAAATTACTTAGAGACCAGTTCTTCTCCATTCCAATATATCCTCAGCTTACCCCGTAATGTTTGAGACCGTGTCCTCGTATTGTCATTTGAGGAAATGCAGCCCAAAGCCCAGGCGCGCCCATCTGGGAACAAATAAACTCTTGATTTTTGCAGTTGCTCCGAGTTTTAACCCTTCTTGCCTCAGGGAGGCTTGAATATTAAAATTTAATACAAGGGGATCTGTGCAGATTCTCCAAAGCCTTTCTAGAGCTTGCAAAAGATAAAGCTTGAATCTTAAACAAGAAGGGATTTTTCCCCCTCTCTTGGTAGAGGAGCTCTTGCGGAAGGTGCAAATGCTTCCTGCTCCAAGCTGTCAAAGTGTAAGAAGGGTCACTGCTTTCTGAATTTAAATTCTGGCTTTACAGCCAAAACCTCAGCGACGTAAGGTCCCTAAGGTTAAAGTCTGAGTTGATTAGAGCAGTGTAGCTGTGCATTTTTCTCAATTTCTTCTATGTTTAACTCCCTTGCCAAAACATTGTATAATAAAAATGACCTCTTGTTTTCATTAATTATTTATTAGATTGTTGTTAGGGGAAAAAAACCAAGGAGACTTGGCTGGTAAATTGTTGTGAGAAAGTATGGTAAAATCCTACCCGTCCTATCGTGAACCAGATGCTTCTCGATTTAATTGCGCGCCACGCGTGCGTGGCGAAGCGCGCTCTGCTACGGACGGCTCGTGTTTCCTTTCCCGGGCCGTCTCCCCTCCTGCCTCCTCGGGAAATGCAGTAAAAGCCCTAGTCCTGCAAGGACTTAAACCACTTCCCTAATTCTGTTGCATTGCCTGAAGTTCAAGGTTCGCGTGCATACGGTCAAGGACAGGATCCAGTGGGACGCCAGCGCTCCTGAAACAGGCTTTGGGGGGAGTTGAAGCACCTGTTCTACTTTGACTGGTCACATCACTGTCTCCTGGCTGTTTCCAAATAAAAGGATGGATATTGCTCAGTTATTTCAAAGGGCAAAAAATGCTTATCCTCAAGGATGCCTGCAAAATTTTCATGGCACAAACCTGTTCAAAATGATCTCTAATCTATCTTGGTTGTGGTAGCCCAAGCCTAAATTTACTTATGAAAACTAATATTTCTCTGTGTACTAGCAGAGTAAAACCAGGACATCTTGGCACTGTCATCAGTAAGGAGAAACAGTTGTCCATGTCTTCCTCTCCAGGAAAGGTCGAGTCCTGGACCTTTCTTACACCAACGAGAGGTCTAATACTAGAGGAAAAACAATTGCGTATCTTTGAGTCTGAAATCCATTAAAGGCAAACTTGAGTGTTTGCAGAGGAGAAGCTCTTTGGAAGTCACATACGAGAGCTAACATCTGACTGCTTGAGCACGTCTGCAGGGGACAAGTGTAATTAGTCTTCAGTACTGCAGAAAACCCAGCAGTATAGTTTCTGCTGTGTTTTGGGATGTAGTCTGTGCCCCCAAAACAATATGAAATGTTGCAGGCTTGCTTACAGAGTATCTAGCTGGATAATACAATACAAATATCATGTTTCTTTACCGCTGAATAGGCTCTGTTTTTTTATTTGTATTTGTTATTCTTTCCTATTTAAAGCTATCTCTTATATTTGTGAGAACAGTAGTCACAAATTACCAAAGACATTCTTATCCTCTAATGCAATCTCACTTTCCTGTTTTTTTTTAAAAAAAAACGGTTTAAGTTTACCTTTCTTTGCAAGGTTCTCCTCTACAGCTGGTCTCTGTTCCTGAAGCCATCTGAAGCAATGCTCACAGCACTGCTGCTTTAATATCTTAATCTTTGTTCCTCAAAGAGCAAGCGCTCCCTACATCCCTCTAGTATCCACTTAGCACCTTCCTGCGTGCGACTCTCTCAGCCTTTGCAGGTACGCCCCCTCTTCCGTTATCTCTTGCTTGCATAAGATAGAGGTCATACCTACATCTTGCAACCAGTCGCATCAAAGGCTTAGCTAATATCCCTTCCAGCCTGCAATGGGAGAGGGTCGTGTTTAATAGTCAGCTATGGTAAATGCTTCTGCTACAGACCATTAAAATTAACCTCACAGTTTAAAAATTAATCTAGGTATGATATATGTGAAGACAACATCTAGCATTCTTAAATGTGTGGTTGTTAAGATGAGTTTTTTCTTAATAGCTGAAAATCAGTCAAAGCAATGTAGAATGAGCACAGTCTTCATTAGCAAATATTTTAATGATTGGGCAAGTTAGATTTGAACAGCCAAAGATAAGTCAGTCAAGACTCTCTGAAAACAGAAGTTCTATAGCCATATGAAAATTAAACAAAGCAACTAAGAAAAGTGAAGATCCATCTCTATTTCCATAAGAGTTTTTGTTAGATGTGTTTTTTTTTTTTTTTTTTTTTTTTTTTTCTTTTTAAACGAAGACCTTGACAAAATGAGTTTAACGATACCGTGGATGCATTTATAAAAATAGAGGTATGAGCTTGGATGAAATTTCACTTGCTGTCACATGCTGCCTTATTTCACTTGTCATCTCTGTCGCCGTGATACTGTCATTACAGGGGCGCTATTTGATTGATGCTGTGGCAAATAATGATGGTGCAGTTGAAGCACTGGACATTTTACTTCTGCCACTTGCATTTACTTATCTTTGTCACAGATTTTTTTCCCTAACACTGGGGAAATCTTTCCTTCTCTCTGGACCTGCTTCCCTGGTGAAAAGTGGGGATAATGATAGTTTACTCCTCAAAAACGTGGATATATTTATGCTCACAGAATGCTCCTGAAATGCCTGGGTATCAAAGCATAGTGGATGTGATGGCTGATAAATGGAGAAATACAGCTATGCTTAAAAGCTCTACCAGTGTAACGCGCTGGGATGGGAGTAAAAGAAGCAACTGCGTATTTACGGCAACGAGCAGCAACGTATGGGTAACAAATGCTAGCACGTTTCGGTTGAATTAACACAACCGCAAAACTGTCTGCAAACTAAAGGGAGTTTACTAGAATGCTCTATTAATAAATCTCTTAAGTGCAGACAAACTGTTGGATTATAAAGCTTATGTCCCTTTTGTTCTGTGTTTTCACAGCAAATGGCTCTGTGCAATCCTGGTCTGTGACTGGCCTCCGATAAACTATCTGAGTATAAATAACAACAAAACCAACTGTGAGATGCTTCAAGCTGACTAATGCTTCTCTTTGTAGACCCAAAATAAGATGATTAGATGAGCTAGAAACTGTTCAGCTCATTTATTTCTGGAAGATACTTTAGTTATAAAGATACAGTAAAATTACACTTTCCTATATATTCCCTTTCTAATCTCAAGCAGCAATAAATATGGTAATTAGCCTTCACAAAAATTAGGAACTCAAAGGAAGCTTAATTGCATAAACTCGAGTGTATATACATAAGCTGATAATTTGCTTACACAAGGCCTAAGGCAGGGCAAATATTTGAGGAACCGCATCTGGCCGAAAGCCTGTTCCCGCGAGCGAGGCGCGGTGGGCTCTTCGGCCGCGCGCGGCCGTCCTCCGCCGAGCGACGGCGCTCGCGCGGAGCGCCCGCGGAGAGCCTGGCGCCGAGCCCCGGCAGGACGGTGAGCGGGGCCGCCCGCCGCGGCGGGCGCGGAGCCGGAGCTCGCTCGGCGCGCTGCGAAGCCCGAGCGGCCCCGCGGCGGCGGCGGCTCGGCTCTGCTTGGACGTGCCGCGTCCCGGGGCGCCTCGCTGAAGACGCGTCGTGAAAGCTAAGGTGCTTTGGTGCTGCTTTGAAGCCGTTACGTAGCAGAGCTCACAGGATTGCTCTGCTTCTGTGTGCTTCGTATCGCGATCGCCGACCGCTAGCTGCTTTTCTGGTGAAGGTTGGCGTACGTAGTTAGACGAGATTGAGCGTTAGGTTTTTCGACGCGGTTTCTGTGCTCTAGCCTTCGTGACAGAGCAGACGTCTGACTTCTTCCCAGACCATGCTTATCCCCCGTGGAGAGGTTTAACTCAGTTGTGCGTTACGGATGGTACATACAGTAAAACAGGTTTATATTTATCTACGGTTGTTGTTTAAAAGTTAATCTACTGAATTGCCCTAACGACTGCGCAGGATGCGATCCGGTTCTGGGTCTCTGAGATAATAGTGGGGCATTTGAAATGAAAGGACTGAAGAAGTCAAATTCAAAAGAAAGAAAATAGACTTCGCTTCAGGTATTTGACTTACTCAGATTCCGCTGGACTTTGAATATCTATTGGAAGTGTCTATGCTAAGAATACTTATTTCCTTAGGGATGAGTTAAATCGTCTGTGGGCTGCGCTAGTATCTGGATGTGCTTCTCTCTACCTCTTTACTAACCTTTAGAGATAGGTAAGTTGATTGTTACTAAAGGGGGTTGTTGCTTCTTGCTTAGATGCCCTGAAATATTCCAAGTCTCACAGGTTCAGATACATCAGACAACATGACGTGAATTGAGTGTGTTTTGACTATTGTAATTCCTTTAGAATTAATGCAATTCTATCTGCTTTGGGTAGTTTAAGGTTTAACTGTCCAAGCTGAAGGCATTTAGGTATACAGAGGAAGTGAAATTAGGAAACAAAAAAAGTTTGTTGTGTATTTTGTATTATACCTGGGAGATGGAGACTTCTCTCTGGTTCCAGGTCACTGCTTTGTTTCCAGCAGTTTGGAAGTCACTTTTTTTTTTTTTTTCTTTCTTTCTTTCTTTCTTTCTTTCTTTTTTTTTTTTTTTTTTTTTTTTTTTTTTTTTTTTAAGATATTTAATAACTAATTGATTTCCAACCTAGAGGAAACTCTAGATTCCAGAGTTAAATTAATAGAAACTATTCTGTGCAGGCAACACTTGATGAAGACCAAAGTTAATTAGACCTTGTGAAAACATGACTAATGTATTTGTGCCATGGATGTTGTTTTCCAGTCTCAGCTCTTACGGCATGAATGACTCTTGTGCCTTCACTTTATCGTGTAAAATAAGCCAGCATTCTCATCTCTCTTGAGCGTTTTTGCTATTTTAAAACAGTAGTGTGTCTCCATTGCTCGTGTAATTGCGATGTTTCTGATTCTCGTGCTCGGGGTAGAAAGATTCCAGCTGCGACATTTGGTACTGTGGCCTGATGCCAGTTACACCTGAGAGGCTTTCTTACTTGGGAGCCTTATAAACACGTGGATATGATTCTCTATTTCCCCAATGCAAGGGGAAGAGCAAAACTGAACCCTACAAGTAGATAAGGCTTCAGCCAGTGCACCCGTAACACAAGAGCGGCTTACACGTACGCACTGTTTGCAGATTCAGTGTTGACAGAATGTTTTCTGGGTGTAAGTGGACTATTTTATTTTAAAACCATCGAAAAATAGATCTCAAATAAAAGGAAACAGCAGTAAGCCCACGATTAGAATAATCTAGCTTTCTTTAGGAAAGCTGCTTCAAAAATGAGTAAGAATTAAGCATTTGGAGGGAGACAGATGTAGCTGTTGATGCCTTTCTCTCTTGAAGCAAACAAGAGTGACTGATTAAAATAGTTTCCAAAGATTATAGGGCCAAGAACACTGCTGCAAACTACTGCTGGAGTAGGATGGTGAATCTGTTAAAACAAAACAAACACAATACAGCTAAAAAAGCAGGAAGGAATAGTGAAGTAGATGTTTTTGCTGTAAAGAGAATGCACAATGGAAATGCATCTCTGCTACTTGCAAACACCTATGCTCTTAAAAGACCTTGGGCTTCTCTAGGGATGAGCCCAGTGACTTTGAATAAATACTGCGCTCTTCTAACGCAGTGGCAGCAATGGCAGAGAAATGACTCTGCCTTGAAGGCAGGAGCATGTTTGCGAGCTGTTTTGGGTAAGTTCTAGCGGGTTGTATATTCTCATCACTTCTGTTCTCTGTCACAGAAACTGGGAAATCTGAAATGGAGCTTTGTCTTGGACACTGCACAGGTGGAAATGACAGCATAAGCTTCAAGACAGTGAAAAATTTCTCTATACTTGCAAATAAACTTTTAGAACCTCCTTTTGGGTCACTTCTGCAGTGCTTTCTCCTACTTAAATTATGCTTTTCCTTTGACATTGGAAGCCAGTTACTATTTCTGTCATATTGTTAAATGATGAGATACCTGATAAAAAAAACATTTTTTTTTTGCAATTTTTGAATGCTTTGAAGCTGATTCAACCCCTCTTATCAAGACTCTTGTCTTCACATTCATTGAGAAAGGCTAAAAGTTATACACTTCTGTGAGCCAGCAGCTTTATTCTAAATTATAGTTCTAGATATAGGAGGCAATAACAGCAACTGTCTACTGAAGAGTCAAATATAAAATTCAGCATTATTTTGTATCCTGGGTTTATATTGTATTATACATAATTTACAGTATAAATCATTTAAGCTACAGAACATGCAAGCTGCTTAGCACTTGATCGGTTCCTTCGAGATCAATTGAAAGAGGAAAATAGAACAAATAATTGCATTTTGGGTCAAGAATAGGTAGAATGAAGTTGACTATTTCTCAAAGATAGAGTAACTTCAAAATTAATAATACAACATGCAGCTCTATGAATAAATCTTTTTGGTATTCAATTCGGTGACTCCTAGTCCTTGAAAGATTAGTTTTGTAAACGCATTTTGCAGTGGTGTGGAAATCATTACCTCTGGAGAAGTACAGTACATTTACTGGAGAAGGTTCAACAGTGCCTTTCAGTAATGTATGGGAATTGCTGATCTTGGGTAAATGTACTGGGGCCAGTTATGTTGCACAGTAGGATAAAAAGAATAAAAATTGCAAAAGAGTCTATTAATGTAAAAGAGCCAGTTTATGGATCCTGTAAAATTGTGCGATAACTGGAGAAAGTATCATATTTATTTCGTGTTCTGGTTATGCCCAACTTCACAATAAAGCGGGGGGTGAATTTAAATTTTATTGCTGTAATATTTACTTGACATAAGCGGCGGCCAAAACATACTTTATTAAAGGCTTCAAAACATGTTTTCTGAGGATTTTGTATGAAAGAATCTATTAATGAATCACTTCTGAAGATGCGGTCGTTGCGGAAAGCGCTCCGGAAATCTGCTTTGTTCCGAACTGGGCTAGGAACGGGGATTTTGCTGTGCTTTGAAGCGCTGCAGTTCTCGCCTCGGCCCTGCTCCCAGGGCGGCCCCGGGAGTCCCGGGTCCGAAACGCTCCGTCGGCGGCGTGCGGTGACGAGCGGGAGCGGGGAAGGGGCAGGAGGAGCTGGGCTCGTCGCGAGGCTCCGGGCGCCGCGGCCGAGGCTGAGAGCGTTCGCCTTGTTTGAAGCACTGCTGCGTTTCGAGGGCCGACCTCCTGCGTCGGAGAAGCGCACTCTAATTTTTGAGCAACGCAATGCTGCTTGAGCAGCTCGTTAGGGAATTTCATTCTTCCCTCTCCAAACGCTGGATTTCTAATTGGCGCGTCTTTCTCGGGGTCACAGAGAAAGTGGAGGAAACCTCGTGTAGCAGAACGTGAACCTCCTTCCGTTTGCCACTGCTTGCAGGAGATGCTGCTGCAGGTGGGAGGGCGTTTAGGAAAGGAGTGACGTAGCGGAGCTCCCGAGAGTTTGGGAATATACTATGAACGCGTAAGCAACGTTTCTAGTTTATACATTAAAAAGCAATTGTAAATGCTGGCAGTGTTTTCACCTGAGGAATGTATTGGTCCTTCTAGACTCCTGCTGCGACTGTCATAAGTATTTGGCGTTTTCTGTGCATCTGCAGTTTTTCAACAGTTTAAGATTGATTTACCAAGAGCCTGTACTGGCAGCGAGCGACTGTTGCATGTACAAACCTAGCGCAGGGTGTGCTGCTTAGGTGCTCAGTGTCTAATTTTCTGTGCCTGAAGCTGAGGACCGAATACCCTCGCTAGCCCGCGTAGGACGCGGTTCACCATTAGGTCCCAGCTTCTTGCCTCGGGTTGGCGCTTGCATCCCAGCACTTTCCCGACTCCTCTTGATCCTGGCCCTGGTGCCCGGGCACGGCGCCTTCCCCCGGCGCCCGCGGCACCGAGACGAGCGAACCGGGCAGCGGCTGCTGCCTGCCAGCAGGCCGTTCGCATCGCTTACGGCTGGTCTGCCGCACCGCAGCAGGGCGCGGCGGTCTGCAGAAAGCCTTCGGGCAGTGTCCGGCTGACGCAACTTGCTGTTACTGATACACCGAATAACGCTCACCTCGCATCAGCTGAAGACCTGATCTGTAACGAAAAGTCTAAATGGGTGCACTAATCCCAAGTTCTAGGAATACATTTAAGAAAAATATAGGTTGAAATGTCAAGTGTCTCTAAAAATACATACCTCTGAACCCAATGTGATAAGGAACTTTCCCCACCTTGAGCTAGGCAACCTGACGATGCCAGGAGCACCGAGTAACTCTGCTCGAAGGGTTTGTCAGGGTAGATCCAATGTATGTTTAAAATATTTTGGAAATACTGTTGCTGAACACAACACTGATTTATGAATGAGAGGAAATTAAAGTGATATGCCATACCAAGTTATTCTTGTTTTTGACTTAGAAATATTATAACTGTCATAAAACAAAATTGTCTTTTGTAATAATATGCATTGAAATAACTTGTAGGAAAGTTAATCTCCTGAAGCTTATGAGAATTTTTTTAACTGAACATGCATTTACTGCAAAAGTTTTTTTTCCCCGTCTGAAATATTTCATTTTCAGAGAAATTATGGATCTCACAGATGGTCTGGTCATGTATTTATTCATATGAGACACAGGAAGGCAGCCAGCCTGGCTGATAGAGCTCCTCTTTGTAGCCTGATCACGACAAATATTTGTCCCAGACTACTTGTTAATGTTCAGTTATCTTTGTCAGAAATGGGTGGTGAAAAAGAAAAGATCTTGTGTTAAAGGCCAGTCCTTGAACTGCTTTTACCATAGCTAAAAACCTCCATGACCTTGAGCATATTGCTTAATGATTATAATAATAACATTTAGCAACTGGAAATGGCAAAGTCCCTCTACCTGTTTGTCTAAATTCTTTTCCTGGAGTAAAAGTGCATTAATAAAGACTGAATTTTACTCTATTTGCGTAGTGCATAGCGCAGTGGGATCCTGATTTCAATTATGACCCCTCAGCACTTCCGTAATGAGGACGGAGGCAGGATTATTCTGTATTGTACCCTTGAACACTTGGCGTGTCTGCCTTGCAGTGGCTCGTGGAACAAGGTTTCGGCAATTAATTTCCATAACCGAGATGTGCACATTTGTCATCTTGGCATTCCCTGGCGCTGTACAGGGCAGTAACACTCATACAGAAGCACAGACTAAGACTGTGGATGCGAACCCTGAAAAGCACAAACAATTTTAATAAGGGGTTCCTGTTTGCTTCTGCGAGTTCATCGTGTGTATTTGTCACTTCTATAATTATGTAAAACACTGGTATTTTTCCCAAGCCTTTTCTCATGTGTTCTTTAGCTGGTCTAAAGTACCAAAGCTGAAGGTTCAGGTGGGACAGTGGGGTTGAAATGATAGACAATGCCAGTTCAGAATTATTCATTCTGCACTGTCAAATAAGTGATCCTGATATTAATAATAGATTTATTCGTTGAATCTTGAAAGCTCTTTTGGAAGAAGCTGTTAATTTATCAAGTTAATAAAACTGACTACTTAAAAGTGCCAATATATTAATGTTAGCGGTAATCACATGTATCAAGAGGTCAGAACAAATCAGCAGGCTTTTGGGGCGCTTTTTTTTTTTTTTTTTTTTTTTTTTTTTTTTTTTTTTTTTGTTGTTGTAACAAACCACAGTTCCTTCTGTCCGTACAAGCCTGGGGCTCTTGTACCTTCGTGCTGTATCCGGTTCAGGAGCTCCTGCGGAGTCCGTCGCTGCTGCGCCTGAGCTGTTCCGCGGTGAGCAGCGCACTGATATCGCCGGCTGGCACCTTAGCAGACACCCACGGCTGAGTTTGTCGTCATGTGTGCAGGACTTGGGCTCATCTTGTCTATCATTTTTAATTAGCAGAGATGCAAGAAGGATTTTTTTTTTAATTGCAAGAGATGCAGTTAGCATCCTTGCAAGAGATGCAGTTAGCATCCTTGCAAGAAGGATTTGTAGAAAGCTTTGAATCAGCATGTTCCTCTTGGATGTGTAATTCTCACTGATCGATGCTAATGAGAGAGAATTTTAACCTGCTACAGGTTCCCTTTTTACGCAGAGAAAATAGTCAGATATTTACAAATGAATATTGTTTGTAAAAGGCACATCACGTGAACTCAGTAACTGATTGCTGGTTGGCCTAATTTACCTGTGAGTGATTTGAGCATCGACTAAATTATGGACTCAGCTGACTTGGTAAGGTCGCCTGGGTTTTGCAAAGCTGTGCTGCAGTTCTGGAGCTTACTCTCGTTGCGTGACTCTTAAAGTTCAAATATTCTTAGGATCTCTCTAATCTCTAGTAAATCCCCTTAGAAGTTGGAGGTCTGGCAGAACTGGTAGGAATGAACCAGCCTACACAATTTGTCTAATGGAAGATATCTGCAGAGAAAACCTTTGTTGGCTTTTTATTAATTGTTCTGCATCTGTAAGTGAAAAATGCAGAAAAACTTCGGTTATTTCTATGGGAAACTCCTGCAACCTGCTGCGTCTTCTGCACTTGGGTATAAGAAGTTAACACAGAAAACTTCTGGGGTGCTGAAGCTCTGCGTTTCAGTACTGTGCTCCCCAGCGTCGCTTTGGGTGGTCGCTTGTACCTGAAGTCTGGTCGTTTGCCGCGCGTAGAGCGCGGTGAAAGCGCACGGCGTCTCCGCGGACGCTTTGGCGGGAGCAGCCTCTTCGGTAATATGTCGCGTGGCTTCGCTACGCGCAGTTTTGCCTCCGCCGGAGGCCGGAGCTCGGCGGCGGGTGGCCGGCCGGGAGCTGCTGTCCTTGCTCGCCGGGTTTGCGAGGCAGCCCGCGGGGAAGCCCCCTCCTCTGCTGCCCTGAGCTGGTGCTCACAGGGGTTTACCCGAGCGTCTTCACCTTCTGCGGTGTTTGATTTAACCGCTGCTGTTCCCCTCTCTGACTCTTTGTGCAGGAACTTTTGCCAGGAAGCCTGTTTCGTCGTTTCGTTCTTCTGACCGCAGGCTGGTCGTGATACAGCTGCGCTGGGAAGACCGCTTGCAAGACTGAGAGGATTAACGGGTGCCTCGGGGTGTATGTGTTTCCGCTGAGATATGCGGGTAGGGGACGAGGGGACCAGTCGTCCCCGGTAGCGGGGTAGGTGTAGCCCTTTGGATGCTCCCACCTCCAGGTTGTTCCAGCCAGCGGGGTAGAAGGGCACAGGTGAGGAGCGTGGGGTGTGTGTGTGCAGCTTTGAGGTTACAGCTGACCGGATCGGTTCCTACACTTGGAACATCCGTGTGTGTCGGATGAAATTATATTTGGGCAACGTTGTCTCGATTTAAATGAAATCGATATGTCAGTTCGCTGGGACGCAACTGGAAGTATACAGTATGCTTCACTGCACCCTCCATTGGCCCTGCTGTTTGGCTGTAGCCCTACAGACAGGGCAAAAAGAGGAGTAACCGAGTAAAATCCGCTTTCCTGGAGGAGTATTTTCCCCTCGGCGTCGGACAGCTGCGCCTTACCAAAGGAAGCCTCGGGGGCAGGGCAGTGGCCTGCGTATTTGGGTAGGAGGAATGATTTTCCTAGGCGCTGCTTCTGCAGGCCGTTAGGACGTGCTCAGGTCCGTCTGTTGCGTGTATAACCAGCTGTGCGATGCACTGATTTCTGTCTCCACGCCTCGTTCCTCGGGGCGGGGCGGGGGATCGTTGATGCTGCTGATGCCTTCCTCCTCCTCCTCCTCCTCCGTAAGTTCTTATGCTAACTTGACGATACGAGTAAGCAGTCCTTGCCAGCTTCACAACTGGCTTATTTAGTGCCTTTGGCAATCAAATTGAAGTAGAATTTTAGAGAAGCTCTGGGTACTTGTCTCTCAGTGTCCTGGGGACTTGAGTTTTTTCATTAAGAATTGCATATTTATATGCATTACTTATTTATTAATACCCAGATATTGAACAAAATCAAAATTTTTAGAATATTCTCTATTTTAGCATACTGTTATTCTTGAGTTGTCTGCTATATAGCCTAACTTTGAGAGAACTTTTTTCACCTTGGATTCCAAGCTCATTAGATATCTCGTAGATATAAGGTATCATTTGGCCTACTTTGGCAGGTAAGGACATTTGCTGCATGTTTGTGAATTCTTCCACCTGGAAGTTGTCTTCCTCAGCACTTCCTGCATGCCTTACATCACCTCCGTGCACCTACACGAAGATGATCAGCTTCATGTGGAGCAGGGACGCCGAGCTGGGGCTGAGAAATCTTGAGTTTAAATATCAGTGCTGCCACTTAGTGTCAGTGTGGCCTTAGCAGGACATCTCCTCTGAGCGTCTCCCATGGTATTTACTGTTCTCAAAGAGACATTTTGATTATTAGCTAATATTAGGGAAGCGTCCATGAGAGGAGCTGCCAAAAGGTGTTTTATTCTACCTGAGCTGTATATTAAAGTGAACTTTTTCATGTGAGAGTTGTTCACTGTTATATAGCATCAGCAAACTTTCATTGCTACTTAAACTGTATGCCAGGAGATTTTTCTTCAACTCTCAACAAAGATATCCATTCAGACCATAAGTTCACTATTTTTCGAGAAAAATATATGCAGGTGTATATGCGAAATAGAGAAGCCTCTGCCTCTTACTAAATTTCCACCGCAGGCCTTGATTACAAGCTTTTGGTCAGATGCAGCTTTTCTTGAACTCAGCCAAATTCTCTAGGTGATGACTTTCTTTACTCTTTTATTACCCTTCTTATTTTATCAGGGAGTTTTCTCACTGCTTTTCTCCTCCCCATAGAAGCTCAGGCTTTGAGCAGGTATGATGCAGTTGCTGTTTTTTCGCCTGGACTTGTAAAAATGGCAGTGCCAGGTTAGGTCTGTCCTGGCGTGCAGGCTACGGCAGCGCTCTAGCCACGCTGCTTGTGGATGCTCAGTGCTCGATCAGAGCAGCCTGACTCCTCTAATGCAGCTAGAGGGACAAACAGGCAGGTGGATGGATGAGTTAGGTGCCTAATTTGATTGCAATTAGGAAATCAATTAAAATTGAAAGTGTTGTCACTTCAGGAAACTAATGAAATGCTTCTCTGCATCTTTTCATTCTCTTATAGCTCCTTCAGTCTTAGACACGTAGATGATTAGTATGTTTTAACCTGTTACCATGTATCAGCTTAATGAAGAGTTCTGAATTAACCCAAATTTCTTTACGTTAGCTGCAGGCCAAATGTATGCATAAACACAGCTATCAGAAGCCAGGTGCTTTATGATAACTTGCTTTTGCACAATAGCTTATGTCTGAACTCCTAGAAAATTTAGCCTTGAGGGCTGACTTCTCAAGGACCCTGGAAAAGGCACATTGTCACGGAGGGAAACTAGAAATCTCTCAGCTGTCGCCCATTAAAGGCATAACTGGTCAGTCTGGAGAATTCTGAACAAAAAATTCTCTCTGGTTTAAAATGAGAAAAATAGTCAGAGAATGCACTTGATGATGATGATTGGCTGTAAACAGGCAAGACTAACTCTTTTCACACCTCTGGATGTGGTATATCCATGCCTCAGCGAATTATGTGCGTTTCCCTGCCGAGGGAGCGCTCTGAGGCCGGGCTGTGCTTTCTTCACCTCAAAGCTCCCATCTGCTCGCCCTCGTTCATCACCGTCTGGAGCCTCGTGGGCGAGAGCTCAGGCCGGGGTCTCCGGCTTCGAGGGCGCCGCGGCTCACCAGGCGTGAACACTTGCGGCTGCCGTGAGCTCCGGCCGTTGCAGTCCTCGTGCCGGGGCCGGGGGAGTTTCGGGGTGTCCCAGCTATTCCCTCGAGCTCGCCTTGGGTTTGCTCCGTCTCTGGGCTTGTGCTGCTACAACTCGCAGAGCTGGGACGTGGAGGAGCAGTTGCGTGGTCTAAAGCATCTCTTCAGTCTGTTGCAGATAGATTAATAACTACTTCTGTTTCAAAACAGTATTTTTTAAATTAATCGGTAAGTCCGGGAGCTGGAATCATTGAAAGGCCCTGAAGGTGTTAAAAGTCCGTGTTCATTTGTAATTCAGTGGCAGACGAATCTCAGCCAGAAGTTCTCAGGTTAGGCTGCTTTAATTGACGTCTGGAATGAGGTTTTCAACTGTCTTGGCAGATAAAGTTCCACTAAAAATCAATGGAACTTTTTACTCTTCTAATGCCTGAAATGCCTTCAGAAATCCCATTCATGGGATTCTAAATTAGTACCTCTTTTTCAGAAGTATTCAGCAGCTTTGACTAGGCTTTACTGCTGCTAACTGCCAGTTGGGCCTTTCTAAATCTCCTTCATTAACGATCATAAGAGTTTGGGGAGTTGTGCTTAGCAGGCCTGGAAACCAGGAGGTATATTTATGGATATCTGAAGTTTTGAAGTTAGGTTTATTCTTTTTTTTTTCTTTAAATCTTCCTCTAGAATATTGCATAGAGACAAAGCCCTGTAAAATTATTCTTGTGTTCTTCTTTGTCGAGTAGTCAATTCCCTGTTTGAGCTACCAGACATAAATAAATCAGCATTTGCCTGTCTTACTCGATGTCTAATTAAATATGAAGATTACAGATGTATTTGAACTGAAAAGTGAATGCTGATATATTTTCATTGATCTGGATTTATAATGAAATGATTTATTACTTTCAAATTAGAAGCATTAGAAGAAGCTACGGTGTTTGCACTTGTGATTGCTGCAAACTGCTTATTTGCATCTCTCTTTACAATTGCCATCCCTCTTTTTTAGAAGATTGCCCTGAGATGGTCTTGCCCTACTGAGATTTTTTTTCTTCTACCGTACCTTTTTGTCTGAATGTGATGCTTAAGGAGAAACTGAGTTTTAATTTTAGTCTGTAACATTGCTTTTTCTAGTAACTGAACTTAACCTGAGTTTGGAAATACTGTACTAAAAATACCATTTGGAGTTGCTACAGATGTTTTCCTGCCTTTAGTTTTAATTTCTGAAGAGTTCCATAAGCTTGATTTGACATTAGTATCTAGCTGGATATTTTCCCTTTCAATAATATTTTTCAATTACTCCTTAAGTTTGCAAAGTATTTTGAAGCCATATATGAAGTACTTCCCTTCAAAAAGTTGCTGGGATGGAAATGGGCATTAAAATGGTAAAAGTGTACATAAATCACTATCTTCGTGGCAGTGAGATTGCCTGCTGTCATCCGGAAAGTGTTGCCTTTTGAAAGGGAAGGCTGCGGAGAAGGAGACGTGACAGCCGCTCTGCCGTACAAGGGCATTTTACTGAGAGGTGTAATGGATAATGACAGTTTTAGCTGGTAAACAAACGTGCTGGGGCTTCTTGCTATGCGGCTGCGACGGTCTAGTAGGGAGGCAATGCTCGGCCCTACTGCATGATAATTATAACAAGAAGATATTAAAGAAAATGTATGTACAAGTACTGATGGGGCAGGCGGGAAAGTTCTTTTGCTCCTTGCCCGGGATCCAGATCCCAGAATAGCTGAGCACGACGGAGATGGAGGAGGAGGAGGAGGAGGATGGAACCGTGTTTCTTGGGGCTGAACCCTGACTACGAGGGAGTACGGCAGGGCTGTGTTGTGTGGCAGCGGTCGAGCCCCGTGGCTGGTGTTCGCTGCTGGGATGGGTCCGTCCTGGGATGAGACCTTGGGCAAGTTTCGTACCGTGATGGTTGGCGCTAGGCAAGACTTTGCCTTGGCTTTTGTCTTGGCTCACGTGTGTTACTTTCAATATCCAATAGATCTTTTTTCTGCATTTCATTTGTATGTGAAACATCTTGCTCATTTGACTAAAAATCATATAAATTGTGGCAGATATAAGTGAGGGGAAAAAAATCTGTTTTTTGTTGTGGGTTTACCTTAACCTGGCATAAAAACAACATGCAATGCAAATGTGTTTATACCTTAGTGTATCTTGTTGAGACATTTAAAGTTAACTAATGTTTCATTGTTTCAAAACTTTAATTAGCATTTAACAAGAAAGCAACAGTATAGCCAATTAAAGATCTAAGCAATAGCACACACTTCCATTTTCTAGCAATTAATTGATAACTAGTTTACCGTGGGCTAATAATTAAATGAGAAAACATTCTGAGCAAATTGAAAGCACTGATGCAAATGAGTTTTGCATTTATTCTTCAAATTCACTGACCACGTTATCTAATCTGTCAGGAACAGAGAAATCCTAAATTATACTAAATATATACTCAAGCTGACTACCCAACCCTTAAAGCAACATTTGTCGCTTTCTGGAAGCTTTAATTGCGTTGCTGAAGGAAAATCTGAAGCAGTACTGAGGTCTGCAAGTGAAATGCAGCAGGATCCCTGCTCGCGGAGCGGCTGATACGCCACAGTCCCATTGATCTGCGTCTGCTTGGCAGAGAGGTTTCTCTCTTCCTTGTGCTTGAGATAGCAATTCCGAACACAAGCACTGATGCATGTTGAAGCTGTGCGATCAGCTATCACCCACACGTCTTTCCCAAGAAGAAAAACGCCAGCTGGGTCTGAAAGCAAAGGGGTCACCGTTTCAGCGGCACCGATGCTGGCAGCAGACATGACTTCTCTACTTTTTGCTGACTGAAAAATAAAGGAAACACTTGATGAAGAAAAATATGAGTTGGCAAAATCACTTGGTACGGTTTTTTATGTGAAAACTGAAGACATTTTTCTTGCAAACATGGCAGTGATCGTTAGGAATAACTCCCTACAAATAGGAAACATCCCCATCACTTAGACGTGAAGCACAGCAGTCTCCAGGAAGTGTAGGAAAGTCTCATTTTGTCTCAAAGTTTGTCTATTCATATCTTCCTCATCTGGACAGGCAGAAAGGTGAAATTGCCTGAGCTCTGTTAAGCTTTAAACACAAGCCATCTATTCAAAAAAAAAACACTCCCTAAAAGACAGTGTTTTCGATGTCACTGTTACCCCTAACCACTGCAAAACTCCTGTGTTCACACATGTTGGAAAAATCCCTGACCGTTTTGAGTGCTTTTCCGATGCAGTGTAATTATAGAGCAGTAAGACATGGGGTATTTTAAAAGGTACTTTTTAAGAAACTTAAGCGTTCTCATTTGTTTACCCTATATGAATTGAGAGGTATTTGTTTTACTAGTATAAAATCTGTATGCAGGACTTCATGGCAATTCTTGAATAAGTATTGCCCAAAATAAAAAATTGTGTCCAAATTTTAATGAATTCTATTTTCACCCACTACTGCAAATTAAGATATTATGGAGAATTAAGAACATAAATTATACTTAATTCCTTATTAAGACTCGTCCTACTTTCTTTACGCTGTGTTTACAGCTAAAGGAGTAGGTTACAGCTCATGAAGCCAAGCTGTAGAAGTAGGTGTCAGAATGATGATCACCCAGGACATCACCAGGGGGTGAAGAGCACCCGTTCTCCCTCGATGGTTAACTTCACCGGAGGGAATGTGCCCACCTCCTCGGCCGCTCTGCTCGTAGAAGCCCCATCCGCTGTTACTCATCCCATGCACTCCCTTGAGCACTACAATTATAACTTCACTTCTTCAATTCTTCAGTTTCCTGTCTTTTTTTTTTTAAGTAACATCTATTAGTATTTGCAGTAAGTTTCCAATTTGAAGCAATCTCTCAGTTCTTTCTGACCTAAAAAGCAGATAATGCTGAATGTAACTTAGACATTTTGGGAATATTTCAAGCCAAAGCAACACAATAGAGTTGTAAGTATTGATTAACATTATCCCTGATTCATGGTATTTTTTTTTTTTTATTAAACTTTATTTAATTTTTGCTTCCCAGCTCATTGGTTTGTCTTTGGCTGTGACAGACTACGACTTCGGTCCTGCTTATAGACATGCATTTTGAGTTAGAGAACGCTAGAGCTGGGTTAGTTCCTTCGGTCTTTTCTAGTGCCGGCGCAAGATTACTCTGCGAGATACTTTTTTCTAAATCTTTGGTGTAGTTTGAAATAACCCCAGCTGACGGGGTTTATAGCAGTTTGATCCATTGTTTGAACAAAAACCTAACTGTTAGAAGATCTGGATGCTCGGAGACTTTCTAGGATTCGGCTCTCCTGTTTCTCTGGAGCGTCGAGCCGTAGCTTCCTCCGGAGCAGCCGTGGAGCTCTGGCGTTGTCGGTGAGGGTCCTGCTCCTCGAGCAGCTACGGAGAGCAGCGCGGCGAGAGCTCCTTACGGAGCGTCACTCCTCAGGGGGGTTTCGTCCCCTGAAGTCAGTTACTAACTTTTACCGTCCATGCAAGCAGAATGGAGCAAATATGGTTGGAGTAAACGAGTGTACAAACGTGACGGCGATATGCTGTAATATCGTGGGTTATGGAGTTGCGTGATATTAGGAACGAACACAAATCAGATCTTACCCTTCACTCGTTCCCGGCAGCTGTCGCTAACACAAATATTATCATACTATATATGCACCGCTATAATTTGAATTGTAAATAGTGGCTAATCTTGCTAGTATTTACTACACAGACATAAATATATCTGAAACTGGCTGGAAAAAATAGAACATCTATATCTCATGTAGATGCCAGTCCTAACTTGAATTTATTCTGGTCTGATTAAGTACTACATATAATTATTCTTCAAACTATATATTTAACAAAAACAAAACAGTCTATGATTTAGTGATTTAGAATAAAAATATTGATAAATACAAATGTTGTTAAATAGCAACTGACCACCTCCAATCATCGAAAGATGTACTTTTTGTAGTAAACCAGAACAGCACAAATATGAGGAAATTTTTCTTTCTTAAATTCCATTTAAGATTATTATTTTCTTATGGGCAGTTTAAAAGTTCTTGGCAACATTCTCATTTACTGTAATGAGCAATGAGCAATTCAAGAGATAGAGGTCTCTGTGGCATTTCTAGAGGTGTTTTGCATTTATTCGTACCTCATGTCTTGCTTATTCAGATGTCCTTCAAAGCTGTTTGTCCTGTGCCATGAGCAGGCAGCATAACACTGCAATATGCAGAAATGACACGTATTGAACTTAATTTATCAGTGTGATAATGTTTGGATGATTTTTTTTTTTTTTTTTTTTTTTTTTTTTTTTGCTTTAAACTTGCTAATTTCTCCCAGAAGTATACTAAGATTTGTGGTAGTCGTAATAGACAATACAGCATTTTGAAAGTTGGTAGTTCTTTCAAATGATCCCAGGGAGCAGGAGATGCGGTTCTAGATGCTTGCTACTGAGACGCCGTCTGGAAGGCTTCCTCATGTTGAGCTCCACCTTACTCCACAGGCGTTTTGCTATTACTGCAGTCATCCCTGTTTATTTACTGCCGTTCGGTTTCCTCGGTGATGATCACAACCCCGTTTTCCATTAGCAGTACCGGTGCATTTGCTGCGTCCCGCGCAGCTGCCGGCGTGGCTGCCTGGGCTGCAGTGCTTCAGGGCAAAGACACCCGGAGGCTGCAAGTCTGTTTTGCTACAAATAAGCACAGAAGGCCTACCTTGATATACTAGTGACTTCTAGTACTATATATATTTTTCTAACAGTTCATTAAAAGCTGCTATTAAGAAGAAGGCATCACAAGCCTCTGGAGGAGGTGATAGCCTTGGCAGCGTGAAGCCACCAGCAGGACGTTTGTTGTGAGGTATAGTCACCTGTTTTGCCAGACTCCCAACTTACTCTTGAGTGAAAGTGGTGGATTACTCATTTTTCCTGTGGACTGGTCTTCTCTTGCTCTTTATCCTCAAGCCTGCTTTGACAGGGAGGGAGCTGTGTACAGTTTGCAGGTGTGTCTGCTTGAAAAAAAGTGGTGACATTTTGCTGGCAGACATGGAAAGTCAGAAAACCATAGGCGGGCAAGATAAACACCATGGCTTAAGTTTCGAAAGTAGATTTTTAATTAGAATTTTTGAACACGCAGAAGAAACAGTTTACTTAAGGAAAAATAACAAAGAACCACATATGTGACAGTTGGGTTTGCAGACTGCCAACTTAATCAACTAATTTGATCAGTGGCAGGAAAACAGGTATATAGTCTGAATGAATTTCCTGAATGCTGGGCACGTTTTGGTTTGCTCTTTTATGAACCGCTTTACACGTAGTGCTTGATCGTCAGAACGTTTGGCTCTGAGCCCTTAGTCCAACTGCAGCGCTTCACCGTCGGTGGCGAAGACCTGGAGAAAGTTCGTGTTTATTTTGCGTTCTGCAGAGGTATCGTAACGCCCCCGCCAAAGGCGGTCACTAGGTGAAGAGCGTGGTTTATACTGCCAGAACACCAACAGAGTAGTTCTGGTGCAAGGTGAGGAGCTCGCTTTTTCTGATGGGGCCAAAGAGCGTGTTCTGAGCACTGGATGTTGTAATTAAAATACTTCCTAAACAAACGGCCCTTTAATGTTGCTTAATCTAACTGAACTCAATCGAAATAAAGAAAAAATTAATATGGTACGGTGTGTTTCTGTATCCTTTTTTTCCCAGCATGGGAGTTCCTAAGGTGCCTAACGGTCCCTTGGAGAAATGCCTAAGACAGACGTCCGGCTGCGCACCGCGCCGCCGTCCCGCTCAGCGCTCGCGGGGCCGGCGCGCGCTGCGGACCTGCGCCCGTGCCCGCGGCAGGGCCCGCAGCCGGGGTGAGCGTCGCCCCGGCCCCGAGCAGCTCCGTCTCCTGCTCTGCCTCCCCGGCAGTGCCTCTTCCCGCTTGAAGAGCTGCCGTTTTGAAGTTGGATCAAAGAAAACTAAGTGTCCCTCACTTTGGGAGGTGCTTCTATGCACTAGAAGGCATTTTTTTCCCTCCTAATTGGTCGCTTCCTTGTTCTGTTTGACTGTTCTAGCTTCATTCCTCTACAGGGTTTCAAGGCAGAATAAAAAAGACGAATACGCTTTTGTAAGCTGAGAATAGCAACATACTGCCTGCTGTTTCCAATCAATGTGCTCACGGTTTCCTCTTGGATGAATCAATGGGTAACTCAGATTTTTGCTTTGCTCTCAGACTAAACATTTTCTGCAGTTTTCAGAAAATATTGATTCTTTTTGACCATGATGCTATGATTATAAAATGTTTTTTAATCACTTCTCTGCGTGTGCCTGGATTCAGGCTAGACTTGAGGCCAAAACACCCCGATAAACCGTGCTGCATCAGTGTTGATGCTGAATTGATGCCGAGGTTCACGTGCTAAATAAGAAATGCTGTTTTGTACGCTCGCAGCTGTTTTCAGTTTTCCATCAGTACTCCAAAGCTTGATCAGCTTTTGCGTTTCAGTGTGCTGTCCGGGGGGCAGATGTTTGTAGCAAGCACTACAGGACGCTGCTTCACAAAGCAAAAGACGCCTGTCCCAGCCGCGGGAGCAGGCCCCGTGCCGTCTCCCGTGCCGCCTCCCGTGCCGTCTCCCGTGCCCGCCTCCCGTGCCGTCTCCCGTGCCCGCCTCCCGTGCCGTCTCCCGTGCCCGCCTCCCGTGCCCGCCTCCGCGTCTCGTGCCGCTTGCCGGCCTCCCCTCCCTCCAGCTGGGCGCATCGTGGCCGTGCGGCTCAGCCCGCTGGGGCTGCCGCCGCCGTTGGTGTTAGCGCGTTTGCTGGGGAGGGGGCGGCGGTCGTTTTTGAACGGGTTTCTTTCAGGGCAATCATTACCAAACGTTTAAGGAGCAGGCGGACTGCCCTTTGGTAGGACGTGCAAAGAGCGACGGCGAGCGGAGCTGAGGTTGGTGCAAGCTGCTGCCGGCGAAGGGTCTCTTCGTTCCCTGCCCAACGCGCGCGGCCCGAGGAGGGGGCGCAGAGACCGCGGCAGTCGCTCGCAGGCCACCAGTCTGCAAATCAGAAGGCAGGAACTGGCCACCCTTGGGACAGCTGGGCTGAGGAAAGCTTTCTGCTAGTTTGATTTTCACAAGAAGCTTGATTTCTAGCTGAAGAAGCATTTGGTGAAGTTTTCTGCATTCTGTGTAATCCGCTGCTGTCTTCCTCCTTCCTTCTCTCTCCCCCTCCCCTTTCAAAAAAACCCGTAGAAACATTCACCCTGTTTTTTTTTTCCAAGTAGAAATAGTTGCTCAAATATTCTGAGCAGTCTATACTGATTTATTGCTTTATGGGGTTTCTAGCTTTGTTATTTCTGCTTCTCGTTCTGATCTGCGTGGTTAGTCCCTTGGATACACCGCATCTCCCACGATGTGCAATCTCAAAAGTAGACTGAGGTGCATCAGCCTTGTGAGAGCCCAACCTACAGAGGTGAACAAGAGCATAAGTCAACAGCTTCAGCATGGTAAAACATCTCCTAATTTTTTAGCTTGTGTTAGCTCTTATACAAAACATGGCACTTTTTGGAGCGTTCTGTGCTGTTTGGTTAGCTCTTACAACACTCTGTATGTTTGGAGAATTCAGGGCCTCATGAATCAAAACAAAAGGCAGCATGTCTCTATCCAGAAGGATCTTAATTTTATGACTAAAGTAAGTGAGATCCATGTGCTTACAGCATCTGCTGCACAGCTGACTGACTGACCCTGGGCGCACAAATCTCTCGTGCTTATCCTCACGCTAGGTTGTTTGCAGCTGTCACGGCTTTGAGAGACCTCTGATAACTTGGACCTTACTGATATGAAGACTTCAAATCACCAATTGCTTCACATCTAAGTAAAGCCAGAAACTGGTATGCAGGCTGCTGAGCCTTGATGTTTGATAGACACAGGTGTGTGCTCTACTACCCAGAGTCCACCCCTTGCGAGCACCCAACTGAAATAGCTGTTCCCTTTATTCCTTGGTAGATAACAGCAGGGTAACATGAACTAAGAGCAATAAACATTTCTTTTCATTAGTAAATCTGTTTTTAAAAAAATCCCTATTTCACTGGTTTCCTACTAGGAAATGTCAGTTCAAAGTATGTGCGTAACTCTTCAAAAGGCCTTTGTATTATGTTAAAAAAAAAAACGTATCCATCGTTGGTGACATTTGCAAATTCTCACGTGACTCCCAGTAGAGCCAACATTTCCACCCCATCCATCCTGCTGAGAACGCCAGGGCAGAGAGGGCAATCTCTGTCCTCCTCCTCCTCGCCTCGTGGACGAGTGACTGCTCTGCTGGTGTCCCACCACTTCGGGCGAGTGCTGCACCACCAGTACAGCCAGCTACTCTAAGGAATTAAGTCAAATCCAGAGGCCTCATACCTCTGGAAATGCTAGTTGCTAGAGGATATGATGAAAGGGGTTGCTATAAAGCTCATACATCTGGCAGGGTTCTCCAAAGGAATTGCCTTCTCATAGTCTTGTCTTGTTTTTCTTCCTGGATAAGTTCTCAGTATTTCTGCCCTAGATAAATGTTCTTATGTTCTTCCACGGAGAATATTTTTCTCTTTCCTGTAGTCCTTCTAGATTTTTTTTTCATTTCCTTCTGAACCTTCCTATGGGCAAATTGATATACCATCCAGTTCATATTTCAAGAGGAGAGCAAAAAAAAGGGGTTGTTTCCCTCTTGGTGAGAATAGCACCACTCAAATTTGAGATAGATTCTTCCCTTCCCACAAACGTCTGCCCTCCTAGAAGAAGTCAAGCAGTCATCTTCTCGCCCCGTAGTAAATGTGAATTTTGATATTGGATTTTAGAACTAACAGGATGCACACACCTACATGTTGACGTGACACAAGGAAACAGGATTGCAAAAAACAGCTCTGAAAGGCATGTTCAGGAAAAACGTCCATGGTAACAAGCCAGCACTTCTACTCTTGCTATTTTTAAAACTTAGAGGTTCAACTGTCTGTTTTAATTAACTGGTTCTTGGAATACAGCTCATGCAACAATCTCTCATAAGGGGTGATAGAAGGGGGAGGGAACTGAGCCTATCATGGCAGATATTTTGGGAAAAAATGTGGTTCAAGCTTCTGTTTGGGTCTCTGTTGTTAGGTTCCTACAGATTATCATCTTCTGAAAAAGATTCCCTGAGGGGGGAAGTCATCTCCGGTTCTCCCTCCAGCACTAATTCTCTCACAGGAGAGTAAAATATCTCCCTGACCCCCCCCCCCCACCGCCAGATATGCAAATCTTGAACCAGGCATACTGTGAATGTTGCACCTGGTAAAGTGGCAAATCTCGTCTTTGCCTTGTGCGTAACTTACTTAATCCTGGGACCTTCATTTCATCAAAGAATTTATGGGTGTAAAACAATACTTGTTTTGAATTATTTGTGAGCTACCTGAACGTTGCGTGGTTTTTCTTTATTCGGTGACCGTGCACAGGATCTAAAGGCACATGCCAATAAAGTAAACAAAAAAAAGCAATTAAGATTAGAGAGTTCTCAGCTCTTAAACAATTTAATCCTACAGGCTAGAAAACCCTTTATATAGCAAAACCCATGATAAAATATAGCTTTTATGGCCTTTAAATCAAAGATCCGTGACAATCTAATAATGGGCTACTCTGCTCTTAGTGACAACCGTTTTGCAGCGGCAGCTGTTAGATATTGCTTCTCTCCTCGCTCCTGGCTGAAGCTGGGCTCAGTGCGTACAGATTCCTGCAGAACAGGAAAGGCAGGCACGCCAGTTACATAAATTTGATTTCTACCCCTAGACTAAAGTTTAGAAGATGTGATGCTTCAACTGGGTGGTGGCAAGCAATAGCGCTGCAGAAGTATTGAGTATCAGCCGATTGCCACAATGGTGGTTGTATAGTATGATGTGACCAAAGTCTTTGTTCTTGCTGTGGCTAATTGTTGAACGTGTTTCTAAGCACATCTACTCTTCAGGATGGAAAGGATCGTGGTCGACAGTTTAGGGAGATGTTGCTATGTTAACAACTGCTTTTGTAGACTTTCTTGTGCTTCTAAGGCTTGATAGAAGATGTAGGTATTCTGGATTTGATCCTATAAACTGCTTTAATACTGTTTACCGTGGAATTCTGTGTGCTGGAGGTTATACGTGTACTTAGGTGCTTTGCTAGACTGAGGCCAGCATGATCTGGACAGGGCTATGTCTCTTTATGTGAGTGGTTTTTTTTTCTTTCTTTTTTTTTTTTTTTTTTTTTTTAAATCAGCCTCAGAAGTGAATCTCAGTGAAAATCTTCTGAATCTCACCTGACTTTAGCACAAACATACTTTTATCCAGAGTTTCTGGGCTTTTCACTCAAGAGAATTACTGATGCTTTTAGATGCTTCTTTTCTTCACTCCAAAAGTGCAATGAATTTTCAAGGAGTGGATTTCAGATATGACTTTCAGAATTCTTTCGCACATCCCCAGTTTTATGTATATTGACTGTGCGTTTTTAAATGTGTAGTTACATACACAGTGGTGTCTGTGCGGTTCCTAAAATTTTCTTAGCCTACTGGCACTTAACTGTGAAATACTGTGAACTATATGATGTGAAATATATGATGTTTGGGGTTGTTGTGTATGCAGGCTGGAGTTAGCAAATTCTTCCGCAAGGTATATTTTACAGTCCAACTTTGACCACAGAGAAGACAGTCTTCTAAACAAATTGTTTATCTACATTGTATTTCTATTTCAAATAGTTCATTTAAAGTAAGTCAGATATGCATCAAGCAAATAGCTTGGTAGAGCAAAGCTGTCAGACAACTGTACTTTAAATTAAAGAGTTATATTAGAGTTTATGGTTTCTGCAACTCATAATACACCTTGCACTGTTAGCCTTGCAGCTGGACTGGTGGTAAGACAGCATTTGACAGGATTATATTTTATTTTAAGTAGTATATATTTTAAGAAACCCATTTGCTGCTGCTTTCTTCCATTTCTCGCTTTCCTATTTCAGTTTTTGCCTTGGAAACAAATGATCATAAAGCCTGGGCTTCCTTGTATCTCATGAACTCCTCAGTTCACTCGTTCCTTTTCTTTTTTCTTTTTTCTTTTTTTTTTTTCCTGTCCATTTTATATCACACAACAGAAAACTGGGCATCCTTTACCAGTGTCACTTCGTTACTGAGCTCTGGAGGTCAAGCGTGAGCGGTTTGATGAGACTGGGAATGCTGGGCCGGTTCTCAGTGCGGGGAAAAAACAGTGCTGGCGGCTTCTTGGGCAAAAAAATGATGAGTTATGCTCATGGAGCCTGGCTGAGCTGCGAGGCTGGGGAGCAGCGACCTCCGCTCGCGCCTGGCGGGAGGACCAGGACCAGGACCGGGGCTGGGACCTGGCCTGGACCCGCGCCGCGGTCCTGCGCGCGCGCGGCCCCCGGGGCCCGGCACAGCAGCGCGCCGACGGTAACTGTGCATCCCACGGCGCTTTCCTTCGTAAAAAAGAAAAAAAATATCTGGCATGACCCTGGAGTCCTCTGACAAAACCCACCTCAAAATGTCCTGGATACTTCTGCACGCTCACGCTTCTGAATATAGGTTTTGCTCATCGTCTTATTTATTACTGTTTTCTTGTTCTTGAATCGTGTTTGTGTTGTTGCTTGAATTACAAACTCTGTGGAGGTCACTAGAACATGATTAAAAATGATAAACAAGATATTGTAGAGAAAAATCGATAAAACTGGATATATAGCAAAGGAGAAATACAGTGCCCCTGTGCTTTGCAAGTTATTGTTGGTAGCGCTCTATTAAAATACCTCTCCTGCTGAAATTTTCTCCTTGGTTGGTGCTCATAATGGATTAGCACTAGTTTTTCTTGATGACATTTTAAATAACTATCACTGAATTTCCTGAGGTTTGGTAGGCCCCAGGTTTGTCAGGAAAGCATTTCTTGCTTGGAAACCATCACAGTGTCGAAACAATTCCAATCATACTTATGATTTTCTTATCAGATTGAGGTGAATTTGGGGGGATTTGTTTTGAAACGATTTGGGTTATTAATACCAAAAGAGATGGAAACAATGTTTTGAGCCCATCAAAAAACACTTAGAAATTAATCAGTCTGAGAGTAATGGTATTACAAAACATGCGTGTTTTATTATCCCAAAGCAATTTGTAAACTGCCTTAAGATGGGAAAGGCATCTCCGGCTTTGCTTTGCATAAGCTAGGTGTTTGCAAAAGTCACAAACAACTCTTGCTTCCTTGTATTTCGGATGGGAGGAAAAAGGGACAGCAAAATGCAATTCTTGTTTCTTCTGCAGTTGAAAGCAGAAAGCCCGTGAAAATATAGAACAAACATCAGAAGGAATTAGCTCAAGTGCTCTGAGCTGCCTTGTACAGACAAAATGATCAGCCAGCCCTTCAGCTGGATGTTTTAGTGCTCTAGAAATGGCCCCTGAAATTTTCAAATCTGCTTTTTTTTTTTTTTTTTTTTTTTTTTTTAAAAAAAAAAAACACTTTTATAGTTTTAGCACAGCAACCTCCAGCAAAGGGGTGCACGGTGAGAAAACATTCCTCTGTCTGTCCGTCTGTCCTCTAGTGCCCACTGTTTGGTGCACAGCAATGTGTATTAGCTCTCTACTTGCTGCTCTGATCGCTGGGAGCCGCCTGGAAGCTTTTTACCCCGTAACCCGGGGGATGATGGCGAAAGGGGGTGGAAGGGGCACGCTAGTACAGCGTGAGCAGACCTCGCTGAAGCTGTTCTTCCTCCAGCTCGCCTGTGTCCGTTCACGGGAATTTTTGCACAACTAACCTTGAAAAGTAATTGGAATGAAAGCTGTTTGTGAGGTCCAGATCAAATGTTCTTTGAAATCAATGGAAAAAAAATTCCTTTAACTTCAGTGGGTTTTGTATTGCAACGCGGTTAAAAGAAAACCAGAAAAAGGCAGTAAGGAGCTGGCTTCAGGCTTCTGGGAAGCTAAGTGCAATTGAGTTTGGTAGGGTCAGAGGAGGGTTACAAGTGGCTGAGAGGGGAAAGGCTGGGTGGAAGTGAGCAGGGATGTGCAAGGGTGCGAATGGCTTTGCTGGGGAAGGGTGTCTGGGCAAGATCCAGGGGTTTTCAGGTGGGGAAACGTTTAGAGAGGCTTTGCTCAATTTGCAGGCTGTGGTAGCGAGGCTTTAGGAAGAAGGAGGCTATCTCCTCCTCCCGCATTTTCTGCTTTCCCTATATTGGGACCATCTCCCACCTAATCTAATTATCAAGTCCCTGTTCTCTGTCTCAGGAACCCTCTAAACCTCCGTTCTTCCCTCTGTTCTCTCCATGTATTTACAATTCCTACTTTCGTCTTGCCTAGCGGTGGCCCCTGTTTTTCTGCCTGTGTCTCTCAGCCACGGGGCACAACCTGGCTCCCACCTGACGGCGGGAACGGAGGGAGAAGGCGGGCGCAGGGCAGGGTGTCGGGGGCCCTCCCCGCGGAGGCGGCTGCCTGGCGAGGCCCTCCGCTCTCGTCTCCCCCAGGCGTGCTCGAGGCTCGAGCAGGGCTGCCTTCTCTGCCTGTTGCTCTGCTCTCTGAGATGGAGAGATTTGGCAGCCTGCCATCCATTGCAGGCTGCAGCTGATTTTCCCTGTGCTTTCAGCCAGTTCTGAGTCATTGGAACAACCTAAGCAGCAGCAGCAAAACTGATTTTATCTATATATGCATATATACATATATATACGCATATATGCATATATACATGTATATATGCATATATATATATATATATATGCGGAAGGGAAGCAAGATGTATTGACGCTCCCTTCCCGCGATAAACGTGCGCTGCAGCGGGATGAGGGCGGCCGGCAGAACGAGCAGACGCGAGGGCAGGTCCGCAGTGCACGGGGTGCCTGCCCTGCTCGCTGGGATGGACTTGTTTGTGAACACAATTATAGGTGATGTTAGCAGCACTGTAAATGATTGCTGATAGATCTGCCAGAACAAGCTAAATCCACTTTACCACTCCCTTTCCTCTACATGTAGGTCAGTGTCTGCATGGCTTTTTATTAGCAATACAGAAATTTTTAGATAAATGCTATTTGTACATAATGTTCCCTATGTACAACATTGGAAATCATGTAGGAGTAGTGAGATAGCATTATAAAAGATAAATCTTATTCAAATAGAACAGTTTAGTTTTCATATTCTCTTTTAATAAGCAAATAAACAAAAGTACATTCACATTCTGAGTCTTTCTGCAAATCAGGATGCACTGTGCACTGTTTATTTGCAGTACTCTTCTCTCTCCTCCAAATTTTTTTGCCGGATAAATCAGCTTGGATGAAATAAGAACTAGCCTCATTCTCGCCAACACCTCAAGGACTTGAAAGCAATTAAAACCAGACCAGATTCCGCAATATGTGCATTTAAAAAGAATCTGGAGACAAAACTTTTTGTTAGTCCTTCTATATAACCTAGGCTGCGGTAAAACTAATTTTCACATCCAAACAATTCAGACCCGGTTTTGGAAGACACTTTTCCATTCTCATACCAACGTTATTCGCCCTCTTTCCTGCGCTCCCCCTTGGTGTGAAAGCTCCCTCCCTTCTCCCTTTCCAGGCCACTGCTGGGCTGTGGCAGGCAGAGGTGGTGCAAAACTCTGACCTAAGCCTTAGTATTAAATCTTCTTATTCTTGCCATATGGTCTGTAAATTATATTGACTCAGGTGTATTACCCAGAAGAACAGCTGCTTTAAATTCAAAAATGGAAGCAGAAGCAGGTCCCTCGCCTCAGTTTGAGTTTCTAAGCACTGTTGTAATAAAAATAAGTTACAGCAAAGATAGACCTTCATTTTTATTATTAAATAGGTTAGTAACTTTTATTTATTACGCCAGTGAGTAATGAATGTGGATGATTCCCAGCAACACTGGTGCATGGGTGAATTTGTTGTTAGTAGGTTGGAATTAACAGCATTAAAAGCATATATGCTAGATGCAGTACTTCTGCAGTTGTCACCTCGTAACATGTTATTGAGAAAGCCTTAGGTAACGTGTTAATTATTGCATTTTTATCTCTATATAGTTAATGTCATTCGGAAAAATAATAGGGAAAAAAGCCTGAGGAGCAATGCGTTTACTAGAGAATTGTGTGATCTAGCATAAAAGTGAATGTTTTTATTCTATAGCTCAACATAAAAATGATTATTATATGGATTGGAAGACTCAAACCTGTTCCTTTACCCACCGTTTTCTGAATGCAGTCAAGTGCTGTTATTTGGAAGGAGTTGTTGAGCTCTTTTCAAGCATTACCTTGTTATTTGGTACAAATAAAAATGCTGCTGATGAATTAACAGTGGTGTTTTCCCTGACTGTTCATATTTGTATGGATATTTCCTTTGGAAGTCAATAGTAAATCACTATTTGTGCATTAGGAAATGAGAGAGACGAGTTCAGAGACGTTTCTTGTATATGGAGGGATCTGTCTAGGTGCCTGTGTTTCCCCCATTACTGTAATACACGGTTTGCTTCACCAGCTTGTGTATCTCACGGAGAAATGGACCTATCAATTTAGGTGGGAGTTTATAGTCCTCCTTCCACTTCTGTAATATCTACTGTATATCAGCCATTTATGTACTGCACTAAAGTCTTTTTATTCAGGAAATATTTTTGGTATAGCCTAAAACATAAATTGCGATGGATATAGTTATACAAGCATAACCTTCTCTGTCAACTTTTGTATTCTGGAGCGAGAATATTTTTTCAGTTTAGCTTAGATTTTTTTGATAAGGCTCTTAAGGTACTGGGGGAAAAAAGCTGCAGTTATATTGGAATCTTCATGTCTACAAGCGAGAGTATGCTGCTTTCTTAGCTATACCTGACGTGTTTCTGAGGTATAGTTACAACGGGCTGAATTTCCTGCCCGGAGCACGGGTGGGTGCATGTGGGTCACCCCGGCCTACCGGGAGCGCAGACCTGGCGCTGTGCCGGTTAGAGCGCTCACGGCTCCTCCTCGTGAAGGTTTCCATGCAGTGCTTTTTCCAGTACCTTCTCTGTGTCACATTGAGACTTGCCTCCTACGTCAGGAATTTTGGAAAAGCTTCTAGAAGTTGAGCTAAAGATGCTCAAAACTCGGCTCAAAGGGATTAGGTGGAAACGTAGGAGCTGGCAGCGCCTGGATCCTGAAACACAGCCACGAGAGAAGAACGCTCTGCCCGAACGTGGCCGTCTGTCTGCGCTCCGCAGCCTTCGGGCTCTGGTGCTCTGAGCTCTGAATTACGAACGGTATTCGCTTTTCCCACCTTACACTCAACAACGAGCAAGAAGAATAAAGAGCCTCCGGAAGAGCAATCCCAGCGGAAACGAATTCTGGCGCGTTAGAAGTTACGGCAGCATAGTAAGCGCGTTTCTACTCTGCTCGTTATTTTTTTTGAGACCGACCACAGGTGCAGTAAATATTTACAGACTGGCGGGATGCCTTACACTGGGGAGCGAGGGCCAAAGGCATCGCGAGCGTCTCCGTGCCTGAACTGCAGCACCAGCCTACTCGCACCCTCGGATACCCACGAGCTCCGGGAGGAACGGTGTTTTGTTACGCTCTTCGGGCAGGATTCGCTAAAGAAAAGTTATTGTAAGCTGCTTGTCCGCAAGGAATCCGTCGTGACAGCAATGAAATCGCTGTTAGACCTCTGTCTCTTTTTGCTTAAGCTCTCGCGCTTGGTACTGAGTACCTTGCAGATGAAAGGTATGCTTGAGATGAAATGGAGGGAAGCGGCACACGAGCACTGAAACCCATACTTAAAAAGCTCGGCAAAAGACACGAAATCCCTTATCCCCTCCTGACTGTTTCAGTAGGAGCAAAAGTGACAGGCTCCTGGCTCGCTCGAGCATCGTCCCTGATGGGGTTGCCAAAGAGGCTGGAACAACCTCGAGCCGATCGGTTTGCGTTCGGCTGCTTCGTAAAGTGCCCTGATGTAAACTTGCTCTTACAGAAATTTGAATGATGGATGATTCCCAGGGAAGCTATTTAAGGGTTTTAGGCTCACTTCTGAGCATGCACAGACTTGTACTAAAGGAAATCCTTTGGCTTCCATGGATTTGCTTTTTTTTTTTTTTTAATGCTTCTGTACATCTGAGGAGGCTGCAGGATTGCTGCCACTTCTTGACATTTAGGCAAAAAACGGTTTCTTATATGCTCCGGTAGCCACAGTGGAGGATTTGGGAGGTTTTTTGTACACAGTGAATCATAATAGTTTAAGTCATTATCTTTGGTTCATTAACTGCTATGGAATTCTGCTATTGACTCCAGCTGTGAACCAGTTCAAGAAGGATCCAGGCGCCTATCTAGGCAGGTGCAGGCAAGCCAGTTTGTGTTTTAACACTGTCTAAGGGGGATTTTGCAAGGAAGGTGTACTTGCAGAAAATAAAATATTTTAACGTGGTCATAATAGATTACTTTAAATGTAATATCTGAAAAAAGATGGAGAGCTGTATACTGTTTGTATCTGTCAACTTTAGATCAGAGTAGGTCCACTAAAAACTGCGGTTTAGTTCTGTGCTACCCAGGATAGCTTCAAACAAATGAACTCTGGGTACCAGAGCAGTGTAGACATCCTGAAAAATACATCAGGCACGGTGATTTTTGTACCTATTTGCTATTTTGTGCTAAGCCAAATTTTCTGACTCTTCAGTCAATCTTTAGAGTTCGCTCTGAAGTTCACTGCGGGCATTACCGAAAAGTTAGGGAAATTAAAGCAATGTTACAACATATGTCAAACAATAGACACAAATAACAATCTTAATGCATCTTCTCTGATAATATCCTCCTGTTTGGCAAAATCTGGACAGATTCTGTTGTTGCTCATTTAAAGACAAAAAGCAAACACAGGATCTGTATTGGCTGCGGTGGTAATGGGCGTTAGAGCATTTCAGCTCTAAACATGTCTGCTTTGCTTTTTGCCATCTTTTTACCTTGAACCTGATGTTTCCGTGTGTTTCCATAGCATCCATGGTGCTACTTGAAAACCGAGCTTTGAAATGCAGCGTATTATGAAGTGTGCTCATAGAAAAAGCCTGGATGGGGTAACAGCTCAGGTAAACCACGTTTGTGAGGCTGTGTAACAGGTTTTTTTTTATGAATGCATAAAACCATAAGGCGTCTGTTTCTCGGTGATTCTCCAGAAAGGCAAACCAAAGGCTGCTTATCTTCTTTGCATCCCTAATCAGGTCTGCAGGAAAGCAATCATAGCTGAGATAATGAAGGGACGGAGGGAGGAGATGGGTTTTTAACAGCAAATAGGTAAAAGATAGGGTTAAAGAAATACCACATCAAATTATTCCATTTTTGTCTGCAGTGAAGCTTAAATTGTCTTTTGACCTTCTGCACTGGCATTGTAAACTACTTCCATCTCGTGAACCAAAAAATCCTTAGAAATAAGTTTCATTTTGTCTTATGTGAAAGGTTGTCCCAATTACTGTTAGAACTGGGCGTGAATATTAAGCCCAGTATGCTTGCCATCAGCTGGGGGCCGCATCCAAACGCGGTGAGTGTTATACTCATTTTAGTACTACTCGGTCACGTACTATTGCTCTTTCTAATATACTACTGCTCTTTGTAATGCCCCTGGAACCACAGGGCGTTCGGGGCCTGTGCAATTCTGTGGAAGCTTGTGGCCCCGAGCAGCGTTAAACAAGTTTTCTGGCCCTTCCTGAATTCTCACTATTTTTTCTACAAGTATCACTTTAGCATCCCTCCATAAATATATATATATATATTTTAATCAGAAGGGTCTGTTGTGATAATGCAGTTGAATGTTGTGTGTAACAGAACAAAAACTGCCATGAGCTACATTTCGTCAACTCTTTTTTTGCTCCTTGTGTTGGAGTATGTGCCTCAATGCGGTCAGTGTCTCAGGATTTTGAATTTTTGCTCAAGATACGTTATCAAGGATACTTGTTCCGTGTAGTAGTTGTAACTCACGTATTTGACGTACGCTTCTGTTTTGACATGGAGGAACTGATCTTTCAAAGCACTGAGCTAATTGCTTAACCTTAGCTCCAAGAGCGGTCCCACTGTCATCTCCGTTACCCTGAAGTTTATGCTTAGGTGGTTGGTCAAAGGTAAGCAGCCAAATAGCTCAAAATGATCAACAGTTGCTCAGGAAAAAAAATCATGGTTAAATAATAAAATCATGGTTAAAAAGCTCTGAACAGAACAGGCACCATTTTTATCTTGTTCTAAGGGTAGGAACCAATTCTTTCTTGTTCTGTCACCCATAAAACAAATTTCCATTGTGTTTTTCCCACTTTATATAAAAATAAATATTCTTCACTGTCTTGGCGTGAATGAAATTATAATTTGATTTCCCTAAGATTTTCTATGTACTGCACCACAGGTGTGAAACTAGTAGCTATTTGGTTCACATTTAGACCTCTCACATTGTCTGTTTGGTTGCGAGATTTTGTTAGTGGAGTGTGTTATTGTTCAGACCTGTTCTGTGGATGATTTTGCTGTCAGTCTTTGAATGGAGTGTGTTTGTATTACAAAAAAAGAGAAGAGAGGAGAAAGAAAAGAAAACGGATTCCTACAGAGTATATAATAAAAAGTAATTTTCCTTTTGCAGAACTCCTGCGAAAAGGAAATTCTGCATGTTCCAATATATCCATTGTCTCAGAAGATTGTTCTCTAGTGGTAGTTGTCAAACAAAATGTTAAAAGTACAGCAAGTTTGCGGTAACATTCTCCACCTAATTGCATTTTTTCTTTATTGCAACGTACTGGTTATATTTTTCCTCATTTTTACACTCACTTGCAAGCCTTGGTAGAACAATTCTCTCTTAAATAACAGTAGAATTGTCTATAATATGATATATGTTAAGGGAAAACAAAAGCTATAGGGGAAGTTCTGATCTCCTTTATACAGGTGTAAAGCAAGAATTAGCTTTACTCACCGGGATTGCCTCCTGGCACGTACCTGTGTAAAGTAGATTAGAATGTGGCTCGTAATGTATCCTGAGAGTCTTGTAGATAGGGAGTTTGCTGAGGGGAGAAAGAAAAGGAGGAGGGAAACGAGAGCATGCAGGCAGAACGGGGGAGCGTCAAGAAGAGACGCTCTGAGCATTTGTGTTGACCCCGTTGCTCTCCAGTTCACACCTTTGCATGCAGCTGGCCGTTGGGAAAAGCTGATGATAAGGCTGAGATCAGTGGGTTAGTGGCTTTACCCAGGAAGAATAAAGAAAAATTACATGTAGGATGGGAGATGATGTAAGAAATCTTGATTCTTTCTGTTTTGGAGCAGAGAAAGAGGTCTGCAGCAAAATATTTGGGCTGTACTAAGCTCAATCAAAATGAAACTTTCTTCTTCTTTAGAAGGAAAATTAAAATAGAATTATTTTGTATGTTAAAACTGATACGTTTAGGGACAAAAGGATTGTATCTGTTTACTTTTTGTATTAAACCGCTGTGCTGCATATGGAAGTGGAATTTAAATTTGAGATTTAGGTTTGCAAACTTACCTAAGGTGATAGTGCAATTGGCCTCGTCCTCTATTCCATTGCTCTTATGCATTTTGTCTGTTGTCTTGATTCTTCTTTTTTCCCTGTGTATTTTCGTTTCTCTGTAACTGGCCATATGGCCTTGATGGGGTGACCATGTATCCTTAGGGAATATGATCTCCCACTGGGAGGATATTTGTTGTGTGGCTCTGGATCATGAGTTTTCCTGCAGTGCTCGTCTCTGTGTAAATAGCTGCTATGCTTTAAAGCCTAGCGAGTAGGTACTTGTGTCCTCTCCAAAGCAGTGCAGATGCAAAAGTGAAATTAGCCCACCGATGACCGTTATCAAAAATACGTTTCAGTTCTGCGAAGGTGAGTGTCGTGTGGAGACGGCGTGCGATTCTTACCCTCGTTATCGGGCCTTGTGGCGGCACAGATTTATAAGCCATGCCTTCTCTTTACATATCCTGTGCAGCATACTATATTCCATATAAGTTTTGTCTATTATTTTCTAATTAGGTTTGAACAGATTATACTTAACTCTCTTCTATTAACCTTCTTGCTAGGATAATCTTGCATTTTCAGAGCCCTGAATGCCAGTAATTGTTAAAGGCCATATTTACAGGAAACCAAGTGGAAAAGTTGCATGGCTTTCCAGGTTTCACTGTAACTGTAAGCTAATTACACACGCTTAAGTACAGCGTTTAGTTATATTGTCTAAATCAGAAGTAATGCTACCTATCTTTTGGAAGGTACTGCAGAATTTCGCTGTTAAAACAACTGAAATTGCTCTGCACTTCCAATAAACATGAAAAGGTAACTGAATGCTTTCTCACAGATGGAAACACAAAATACCTGTGATACAAAATAACTTCTCATAGAAATTATTCAAGGTAAAAATTGGATTTTTCTTTATATCAATACTACTTTAAACACAGTAAAACAGCAACAACTCAAATGATGTTCAGTTAAATATATAAGAGCAAATAGAAGTAATGTGATTATTATGCATATTTACTCTCTCAGGCTCTCTCCTGTCTGAGGTGTTAATCAGTGTACTTAGCTTACGAATTTTGATTCGTAGCATGATGCAAGCCACTGTTTGTCAACAAGAATGAGACTGAGAAAGTCTTTTTTCTTGAAGACTCAAAGCTGCATAGGTAAAGCTAATTGAAGTTTAAAAGGGATCATCAGGAATTCCCAGGAAAGCCAGAACATCCTATGCACAGGAGGGTTTTTTCTAGTCTAAACTCTGAAATTGATTTAAACGGTAATACTTAAATCAAAAAACCCCAGTGCAGGCATGTTTATTCTAGGAGAAGATTTAAATTGAACTCAAAGCTACGGCATTGATTAATTTTGCCATGTAGGCAAAGCCACCAAATTTATTTTTAAAAGCATATAGGCACCCAGTGCAGCTTTAATCCCATCCATGGAAGCTAATTGCCCAGGCACTTCTGAAAATACATCTGGGTGCTTTATGAAACACGAGCTTACTGAGGGCTGTGGGTAGCTATGTTTTTGTGATCGATAATGTTGGACCTGTGTATTACTGGAGCTTTTGACTCTATGGATTTCACCCTAATCGCATATGAATGTAGCTGTGTTCTTGTTGTTATGCCCGGAGTATTCAAGATAGATTTGTGTCAGTGTCATTGTGGGTATTTCAGCTCATAAACTCATTTTATATACCCCTTTCTCCACTATTAGCCAGTGAAACTTATGCTGCTGATATTAAATGATTTAGTCATTTAATCACCCTTGAGCATTGATCTGTCTATATCCTTTTTTAATAATATAGATTTAATGTCATTCTTGGAGGTCATAGCAGATACCAGTATTTTGGCTTTATTTCAGCTTAGTAGAGCTGCTAGCACACTTCTATCTTTTGCTAGTACTTTTTTTAAAAAGAAAGTCAAAATTTTTTTAAAAAAATCTTACCTGGATTGTCTTCAGTATTTTACATGTTGAATATTTTAATAAAAAATAAATTTCTCTATACTTGGTCAGAGAGATCTTCATAGACATTGTCTTTTTCTAAGACATAAAATTTGGCAATGTGACACTTCATGACCAGACCTACTGTGGAGCAGATTTTGGGATGCTCTGACCAGAGAAAAGGTGAAGTAACTTCCTACCAATTTCTCCAGATTTGCCCTAGAAGAGTGAGCTACTGTAGGTTTGCAGATCTATTGCTTAGACCAGAAACTTCCCAATGATGGAGTGAAAAGGTGTAGTACAATTGCAATGCTCGTAGGTAATCATTTAGATCTAGGGCCTGCTTTTCACGTGTGTATAGCCAGTGAGAATCACCTTAATTCATCTCTGCCTCTGAATAAGATTTGGATGATAGAGTTGCTCTGCTAACCTGAAATTGAGTTAACTTGACAGCCGGAGTAGCACAGTTATTGGTTAAATTTCATTAGTTTTGATGTGACATATTTCTTATTAATGGGAACATTTGTATTTGTATTTTCAAAAAGCAAGGGAAAAAATAAGCAACCATAGCAGCGTCAGTAGTTGGAGGAGAGCTGATACAGAAGGGAATGCTCTCTCCAGCTTCCTTAGCCACTGCTTTTATTGACTACTATAGGTACGAAAAATCATTTTACTCTTCTGCCCCCTTTCCCTTCAAAGATTGCTAAAGCGTGTTAAGATGAAAATTAACATAACGAGGGAAAAATATGGAAAAGCAATTGTAGTACTATGAGTAATCTTGAAATATTAGATGTATTTGGACAAAGAAAGCACTATATGCAGACCTTAACAGGAAAGCAGAGTTTAAAACAGACTTAAAGATGGTAATAATTGGTGAAAATGTGCACAGAAATTTGCATTGATGATTAATTAGACTTGCAGTCCTGGCTGCACATGTGTGCTAGGAAAACCGGGACTGATTTCTGTGGAGTGACACTGGATTGTATGTGGATGAATTCAGCTGGGAAGCAGGCCTCCAGATGACTACAGGGAAAACACGGTTTCACTGAAGCCCAGAGCAAGGTCTCCTTGTGCTAGCCATGGGTGGCCAGGAGTTCCCGGTGCCATAGGAGGGAGCTGGTAGGTTCACTCAGTTGTATCCTCAGTATCGTGCGTCCTCATAAATGCCCCAAGAGTAGTGTCTGTGGTCACACTTGTCTACCTGCAGGCTGATTGCCTTCCTCAACGGCGGAGAGCACTGTAGATCTAAGGACTCTTCTGTTAACTGGAGTTTCAGCAGTAGGCTTGTTCTGTGCTTTTTCTCTCATAAATGAGAGTGGAAAATGACCTGTGAAACCAATGAAAATGCTTCCAAGTTGCAGCAAGAAAATGAGAACAGAATTAGTGTTTCAGGCTGGAAAGCTGGCAGGAGCAACTGACTGAAAAGTTATCACTTGTGTTCCCTGTCCTATGAGGCTTCCTTAAACATAAGAGAAAGGGAACTTCAGTCCTGAACGTAAATAAGTCTATTGAAAAAGACGTTCCAAACAAAAAATAGCAATGGGAAATATTCCTACAAGTAGCACATCTGTAGTGTTTGCTGCCAGTGGTGGGTCAGTTGTAGAGGTTGGATAAGATTTTCTGTGGGACTAGATAACGTGCTGACTGCTGTGCTTGATTTTTCAGAGAATTGGTGCACCTGCTCCCACATCAACTCGATTTGAATTCACAGCTCTAGCTTAGTTCCTCTTTAAATCAGGCTCTAATAAAGTAGGACACTTTAAGTAAGAAGAGTAATGAAGAAGTCAACGGACAAAATGAAGGAACGGTGTTCCACACCCCGCAGAGGCTGGACTAGGTGCAGCATGCATCTTCTCTGCTTCTCTCAAAGAACTGTTGTTTCTTGCTGAATGGAAGCTATGGGCAAGAAGATAGGTCTAACGTTTAGCTGTACAGCTGAAGAAGGCAAGGTGACTGAATTATTCTTTGTAAAACTTCTAGTAACTGAGTTCTGATAACAGATTTCATAATGATATTAGAAAATCGAAGGACAGATATTTTTCTAGCCAGTATTTTTCCCTTTATAGCTCCTGCTTTACTTCCAATTCAGCCTGACTTTTAGAGGCACAACTTTCTTGAAACATCTTGAGATAGCAGAGTATGCCAGTGTGTACATCTCACCACATGCTTCTACTGAGACTGAAGCTGTAACTATTCACATACTTGGGATTATAGCCAAAAATGTACTTTATTCCCGATTCTGAGTGAAGTTGAAAGTGAAGAGAGCCGCTGTTTGGGGAGCAGTGGGGGATATGGACCGCCCTGTGGCTGTAGGCACGTGGGCTGTGGTTTGGATCCACGTGTGCGAGTTTGGCTCCGAGATGTTTGTCTGTAGGCACCTGAATAAAAGCTGTCTGGTTCCCGAGTGTGGAACTTCATTTTTTCCTTCCTGAGCACTTCCAAAGCTGGTCCCTCTTTGTTCAGAGGCTGACCCGAGGCACTCCAGTTTTCCCTTCAGATGCTCGTGCCCGGTCCAACGCTGCGAGTTCACGCCAGCGGCAGTCCTCCACGCTTGTCTCAAAAAGGTACGTGCTCAGCAGTGAGAGTGGTTCTGAAAGTCCCATCGTCAGCGCTAGCTGCGCGTGCGGTTGCTGGGCGCTTGTGCCCACATGGGCTTTTGGCGGGCCCAGGAAGGTCCACCGGTGCTCGGAGCTGGGCTGGACGGCCGATCGCGTTGGCCCTTTCGAGTTCTTTCCCTCGTGATGGACCGAGCACGTTAAAAGGCTATTTATGACAGCACTTAAGATACCTGTCTTGTTGAAAATTGTTTTATGTTGTGCAAGCCTTCTAGGGATTATAATTCCTGCTTGGATTCCATCTTATCTAACTTTGTTTTGATTAAATAATGTGATTCTGTAAAGTGCTTGGGAATATTATTTTTAAGAGACTGTAGTTTAATTATTAAATTTTTCAAAGGGGAAATATTAAGGCAATTATTAAATTAGTTAATTATTAATCCCAGAGGGAGAATTATCAAGGTTTGAGGCAATTTATCTTCTATTTGAAATAGATTTTTCACTTGATTAAGCAGTATTTGTCACTTAGATCCATGGTTGTCACTGCCAAGAACTTCATTATCTTTCAAAGTACGAAGTGGTTCTCTGATGTTGACCATAAACACGTGGGCAGCAGATTAGCTGAATGCTGTGTAAAGGCATGCAGTCTGTCTGGAATCGTCTGTCCTTCCTGCTGCCAAAAGCAAAGTTCGATTTGAGTAAGTGGTAGTTCTGTCACAGGCATGATAAAGGATATCTTATAAAGGTAACAACAAAATGACTAGCATTCAATTTCACTTTGGAAAACAAATATTTTGAATGCTATATGGAACGTTATATGCACATACAATAGTGTAATCAAATGCTTATAGTGATACTTAAAAATTGTAATGGCAAAAAGCAATATATATGATCTCTACTCTTAGGCAGTATTTATATTCTGTGTACAAGTATGAATCTTTTACAGCATATGCAATGGTTGTAGACATTTTAACCCTTAAATTTATAGACCAAAAATCTCAGTAATGGGTACATTAAATGTATATTAATACATTAATCTGGGTTTTATGTGTGATATACTGTGGTATGTGAAATATAAAGGATTTGTGAATGTTATAAATGTTTGTGCATAAATGTGGTTGTAAATCTTCTGAGAAATAGCTTTTTTGGGTATGTGAGTCATAAATTCCAATTTAATTACTCTGGGAATGAAAGCGATAGTGATGCGCTTTAACGTTAAGCGGTTCCAGGCCAGCTGGGTTCTGTAGATACCTGGTTGGTATTCGGGATCTTTGAGAAACTCTTTTCTGCCAGCTGCATGTTTTATGATGAGGACTGCAGAGGGAATGGAGGATATTCTCACTTAATACTTCTCTGGTATTTTACCTTCTAAGGTAAAAATATATCCATGTCTTCCTTAAATATGAGGGGTTCAATGCATCTAGTGCACAGAGAATGAATGTTCCCTGCTTCGTTTCTTAGTCGTGAAAGAATTGGCTTGACAGAAGAGTACTTCTTGTGTTCAGTCACTTTTCGTCTTGGAGTTCAAAGAGCATTATGAATAATCTCCCTTTTGGAAATTCATAAAAAAATGCTTAATTTTCTTTTCAGATTAATTTTATTCGGTGTACCTACAGAAATAGCTAGGATACTCTGATTTTTTCTGAGGGGGGAAAAAAAAACTGAGGAGTGAAACATTTCCTCTAGGAGCTGAAACAAATGCTGCTCATTAACTTATACTGAGCAAATCCACGAGAGAGCCTCTCTTCACTGATAGCCTTTATGAGAAAGTGCTGCAGACCTTCTCTGTGTTCAAGTTGCAAAGATATGGTATACCGAGGAGTTTTGAATGAAAAGATTAGAGAAAATAGAATAGAGAAATTTAGCAAAAAGGTAGAATACTATTTATAATAATTCTGGCAGAGCTATAGCTACAGTGTGCTGTAATTCCTTAAGCTCGAGCCCATTCGATAGTTTGTTTGCATAACATACAAATCTCAGTTGTCTGGCTTCGTGTGAAAGAAGGGTCAGAAAAACTTCAGAGCTCAAATATGCTCTATTGCCTTAATTTCTTTAGGCAGATCTGCACAACGACCTGAAAGTCGAGCTGGGGTTTCAGATCCACCAGCCTTTCTCCCCCCGTCACAGCAGGGCCCTAGGTTTGGGTAAGCCTCTGCGATGAATCTCTGCTGTCGTTAAATAAGCTTTGAGGAAGCTTTTTGCCTACTGTTTACCTCCAGATACAAGAGGAAGCGTGTCCCCCTTGAACCTGGGATCAGGAAACAACCCGGTTATGTCCTTCCTCTGTGAACTGTGCCGAAGTGCTGGTTTGTCCTGCAGGGCCCCTTTAGGGACCCCCTGCTGCAACCGGCGGGACAGCAGTCAGATCCTCCTGGGAAAAAGCCTCCGGAGGCTCGCAGCAGAGTGAGGACAAGTCACGGACGTCATATCAGAGCTAATGAAGGGGGACGACCCTGGCTGGAGTAAGGCGTCCAAGAAGGCTGTAAACCCCAGTTAGGACCAGCGAAGTCTAGATCTCGCTTTAGGCAGATGCAAGGGTGGTTCTGCCAAAATAGTGCTTACCTTACGTACGAGGACATCCAAAGTTTGAAGCAAAATATACTTGACTAATTTATGTGCCTTTGGGTGTATATAGTGTAGTATGCTCTATGATTAGGAGCATTTGTGACTTCATTTGCTGAGCAGCTCTGTCACAGATCATTAAATCCGTACGTCCCCGAGATGGGCACTATTTGCTTGTTTGCAAATATGTGTGTTGTGCTCCTTTATAAGGGATGGTATGCTCTAGGTTTGATGGAAACCACTGATGAGTGGGAGGATGCTGTACCCTGAGAGCATGCCGGAGCGACGCAGGTGGAGGGGGAAGAATGCAAGGTGGGACAGCGAAGGAGGAGCAGCCGGCAGTAGAGGGGGAGATCACCAGCTTCCATGGGTGACCCATGCTTCCAATCTCTCTGCCTGGATCTTGTTGTCCAGAGATGACAAACACCACTAATGGCAAGTGAAGCTTTAAAGGAAAGCATGAAGGAGCCAATTCTTGAGGTATCTGAACAGGCTTTTATGTTTTGTGGTGGTTGACAAAAGAGCTTTTTGGATGTTAGTAACTAGATTATTAGTCAGAAAAAAGTGTAGATGAATACGTGCTGCAACCACAGTATCTTGCCTGTGTTTCCTTTAACGCTTTCTATTGCGATATCTCATGTGAAAATGAAGTCGTCACCCTTGCCTAGCAAACTTGTAAGCTTGGCCTGTGATACCAGCTGCTTCATACACGTTAGCTTTCAAACTGGTTTCTCCTGTGTTGCAACTCATGCTTGAGAGGAGCTTCCAGTATAATTTTGAAAAGCTACTTTACAGTTTCCCTTTATATCTTCTCCTTAAAACTCTCTGCCTGCCTAGAAGTGCTTTTTAGTAATTGCTAAGGAAGCTCCTCATCATCCTGGCTAGAGCTTTTTGCAATTGGTGCTCTATGCATATCCCATCATCTTGGGTTTCATACTTAGGATTACCAGGCAGGGAGGGTGGTGTATTTGCTACATATCAGCTTTAACTTAAAAAATATTATGAGGCTTGGCTCACCATCTTCCAAAGTACAGAGGTTTGTATTTTGCGTCTGGACTTAGCAAATGTTTCAATCGTTTCAGAATCTTTTTGTTCTTCAGAGGCATTGAGAGGCACAGCAGAGTTTAAATGTTGCTCTGTGTCATATTCAAATATCAGAGTAATCATGTAATGAGCTAGAATGGAGTTACTCCGTTACCTATGCTTAAGACATAGCCTGGTGCTAATCACCACTGAAATTATTAAAATCTTTAGGCCGTGGATTTAACTGATCAACTTGTTTTTCTCCAGAGAGATGGGATTACTTAGCCCCTTTTGCATAATGAACATGGAGGGATTAAACAACCTTTCAAAGGTCACTTAGAGAACAGTTTAGCAGAGTTACCTGTATGAGTATCAGACAGGGCTTTGACTTTACTCCTAGGATGCTTCTGCAGTCAGCTGTAATAACGATGCTTAGTCCTGTGAGCAGCGTGCAGGCATTAACTAATTAAATCTCCCCTCATCCTTAGGAGGGAGGTAAATATTTCTCTCCTTTCATAGTTAAGACAATATGAGATAAAACAGCATAATGATGAATGAAGAAGAACCGCTGTGGTGCCTGGCCATAAGTAAGCCTGAACAAAGCGACTGGCAGAACTCCCGCAGAGTAAAGAGCTCTTTCTCCTAATTAGATATTGTTTAGATGTTTTAAGCTCTTCTTGCATGTGTCAGAGAGAAGATTTGTGTAACACGGCTAATGCTATTTTTGTGAATTATGGGCTTTAGAAGCTCAGTTTTTCACGTTGCCACACTTTCTTCTTCGCGCTTTAGACAAATTTTAGATCTTGGATCGCCCCCAGAGGTGATGCGCAGGATGGCGTCTCCAGCGGTCCCGAGAGGGCGGTCTCGAGCCCCGCGGGGGCGGCGGGAGCAGGCGCGCTCGGCGCGGCGGTGGCGTTTGATGCGGGGCGCGGGAGCCGGCGACGGGGCGCTGGGGAGGAATCGCCCCAGCCTCCCGCAGGGACACGGCGGGCTGCGCTGGGCCTGCCGTCTCCTGCCGGCTTAGGGAGAATAACGCAGCCGAGGAAACGCGTCGCGTGTCCAGCGGCTTGTTCGCGGGTGCCGCCTGCCTTCCCGTTCGTCGCCGGGTCTGCCGCCGCGAGCGGCCCCGGAGCACCGCGCGCGGGGGCCGGCGCTGCACCGCAGCCGGGCACGGCGCTCCGCGGAGCCCCCGGGACGGGTCTGCCTGCCCCCCAAAGCCACTCGCTGGGAAAACGTCTCCCAAACACAAATTTGGCACCTAACGGCCAAAGCCGTGCTTTTCTCTTTCCCCGTTTTCTCCTGGTTTTCTCTTTTCCTTCCCCTCCGTCTTCACCCGTCTCTCGGGGGCGAGGCGGTGCTCCACCTGCTAAATTCAGGGAAAGAGTAACGGAGGGAGCGGGGCAAAGGAGCGGCTGCGCGGCGGCTCGGAAACGGTTCTCTGGCACGTGGGACGGAAGGCAAAGGAGGAATCTGAGCGTAAAAGACTTCTTATGAAGTGGACGCGTGCTATTTTGAGGAATACTGGTGTCGGCAGCTGTAGCCAGCAGCCGAGGTGCTCTGGAGGACGGTGCCCGGCTCCTCCTGCTGCTATCAAGACGACTTCCACGCCCGTCGTAGGACTGACTGAGCGAAGATGTGATTTGGTCAAGTGTAGCTTGAGTTTTTTTGTTATAACCACAGTGGAAAGCAATGCTAACCTGTATAGTAACCATTTCGTTGCACACTTACCCTAATGCAATTTATTGCTGTGTTTTCATTTGAGGTATGCGGTAGATCTGTAATATGAGATGAAAATTGTTATGCCAAAATATATGCATAATTCAGCGTGTGAGATCTTTCTGAAGTCACTCAGGTTCAGCCCTCTTCAGTCCTATGGTAGTTATGAAGGTAAACTGTTTTTCTGGAAATCTGAGAACTGAATCCTGACATAGGCAGAAAGACTCTTCTTTAGGCTACCAAATCGGACTGGAAGTGTTAGCCGCTGTGGCCAAGCTGAGAGGAAAATTTAACAAATGAACCATCCAAGTGTGGGAAAACCAAATGGGAAGCAGCAGAGGCTAGTAGGAGAAGGAAAGGAGCAGAAGGGTATGGGAAAGGAGATGTGACTATCTAGGGTTTTTCTGATTTGAGTACACAGATAAGAATTGGATAAAATTGTTCACAACTGGTAGTTAGCTGTAGTTTTCTAAAAGCAGCTGAGGATGCCCTCAGATAGTGTCTGTTTTTGAAGACATGGGTCATGCAAAACATAGAAGAAAAGCTTTTGCTGATATTTTAAGTTAAGGACTCTTGCTTCAATGCTCTGCTGAGGTTGCCTGGCTTGAGACTAGATGCTGCTGCCTACCTTTCTGGAACTGGCCCTTTCAGGGGACAGTGATTTGGCTCATATCCACGCTTTTCAGAAGAACTGCTGCGTTCTGAACTGTGTCTTTTCAACCTCATTAACTACTCCAGTGGCAGTTTGCAAACTGCAATCTGAGTTATCGCAAGATGTTGCTTCCTGATTTGTCCCGTTCTCGTTACTAGTGGACGTATGTAAAAAGAGCTGTGAACAGCTGGAGGAGCTAAGGTAGCTCTGCAACAGGGACGCCGCTGCCTTAGCAGAACCGGCATAGATGAGCTCACCGGGGTACTGGGCAGTACCCGAAGGAGGGCGAAGGCAGCAAATACACGTCACTAAGTTCTCAGGAGGCTGGGGGGGGATGCATGGGGAACAGAGCAGTAGGTAGAAGCAAAGCAATTCCATTTTATCAACATTTAAATACATGCCAGACAGAGTAAAGTGTGACAAAATTTTCCTGAAGTTACTTATCCCATTTAATTTCCATACTGTTGTTCCACGGTAATTCATATCTTCGTGAATTAAGATTGATATCTTTGCAACATCATCTCTAAAATTTAGTCAGCGTGCCAAAGGAAAATCCTAAAGATCCTTGGCCTGCAGCAAGACAGGATAAACATATTTAAAACAAATCAAGTACTTTACTCCAACAGCAGCAAAATAGAAAGGTGTTAGAGTCAGACAGAGGGATCACAGGTGCAAGTGGAGCTTATAAAGCGGGATATTTTAATGGCATACCATACACCTGCTGTAAATGTTTTATGTGCTTTATTATAGTAGCGCTGCCAAGCTTATTATATGCACTTCATAACCAAGTTCTGCTCTGAAATCTGCAGTGCAGAGTCTCTGATTTCATCCATATTCTAAATTAATTCACTTTTTTTCTTTTGACATTTGTGCTTTTGGGAGTGGTACAGCTTTCTGAGAATAGCTCTCTAAAAGAGAATGGAGTTGGAGTGAAGTGAGAAACGTTAAAAAGCAGCACCCCCACTGTACACCTTGGATTCCTGTTTTGTTTACTTGCAATCATATATGCATTGTAGGCAATAAATACTATAATCGGAGGTCTAGGGTTGACAACGTCTGGTGTCAACATTTCCCTCCTGATTTAAAAGATAGCTGACGTTCGTTATCAAAACGGTCACTGCTGATCTCTGCAGAGGACTGTCAGATCTGGCTTTTTGCTAGCGATTGTCACCATATCTGAAACGTTTCCTGCTTTCTGCTCAAGCTCCTAGCACGGTCTTTGCGTACATACTCCTTTGCAGACTTCAGATATGCAAAGTACATAGCAGCATTTTCTGTGGCTGGATAGTTTGGACTTCTTTCTCTGATTTATGCTTGTTGACTTCAAATGCTTGCCCCACCAAAAAGCTGCATCGTAAAGCTATTAATGTCAGGCAGCTTTTTTTACATGAATCTCCAACTAAAGGACTGCAGAGGGCTGCAAAAGCAGATTGCTGAAAAGAAATTGCTGATGTTCTTTGGCCTGACCAAGGACTGGGATCCTGGGAACTGGACTTCCCAGAATTGGTCGCAGTTACCACTTGCACATTGTTTTAGATGTTCATTTGGTTGTTCTCAAATAGGCTTTAAGTTGTAAAATAGTATCTTTGTGGATTTTATTTCTGACATTTCTCGCATCTTTGTGGGGTTTATTTCTGACACTTCTCTTATCTTGTTTTATCAGGTAAGGTTAATGGATCATAACTCTTCTATCTGTGATGGCTAAAGATGTATTTTAACTTTCTCATGGAAGCTTTTCATAGGATTTAAAAATTCAGTTTAATAAAAGCGCGCTCTGATGCTCCTGGCCCCCCTGCTCTTGGCTTTGTCCTGTGGCAAGCTGGCATCACACCGCAGGTGTGCTGCTTGCTCAGGGTCCGTCTCCATCCCGTGCTTCTGGGAGGATGATGGTAGATGTCTTAAAGAGCACAGGGTACTATGAGGATACCTCCTGCAGCTGAGCTGCTTCAGCTGTTGTGCTGGACTTGGGGACACGCTTCTTTCTATAGCTCTTTTGCTCTGTATATGTACTCTTACAGAGGCAGAGAATATAGGTTTTAATGCTGTTTATGCTTTCTTGTGTGTGATTCCAGATTGAATAAATCAAAATTGTGGAGGAAGGTATTTGTTTCATCTTATGTAAGATATGTAAACTTTCTCCTTCTAAGCATCTGGTAAACATCGAGAAGAATTTATTATATTTAATGAAGTGAAAAAGTATTTCATGCATCCAGAAGAGCAAAGGAAAAAGAAAATAGTCAGAGGCTGTAAAGCATTTAGTTACAGAAGTCTGTGTAGTATATCTAAATTGTGCAATTTTCAGTGACCTCTGGATAGATAAAGAATTTATGGGTGTCCTTAATCCAATGTCTTGTTCTATCTCTGACCTTAGTAATGTTGCAAAGTCCAAAATTTGCCATGGTTAGAAAACTCTTCCAATGCATTAGCCACAAAAATGTTTTTCTTCATGCTCGTCTTGCTTGCCTTTTTGTTTTTGTCTTTTTCAGATCACTGAAGGAAAGTTGTGTTCCTTGCAGTATATTTGTTCAGGGCAATGTTAAATGTGCAATATATAAGTACAGAGGGTATAATTAGAAGTAATGGAATGGAAGAACAAATCGACTTCAGACTGCTCTCACTGTGAGGTCTATTAGAGAAGCCTCATCCTTTGGGCTGCTTTCTCTTGACTGAACGCAGACCTAGAGACGGTATTAAATTGTGTCCTTGTGCTTTGGAAGGAAGGACTGAAAGAATGGTGTGGCAGAAAGATGGATCAAACACTCTGTGATCTCTAATTCCTGTCTCTCAGGAGTTGGCTATTTGCCTCCCGCTGTAAAAATATTGTCATCATTACTTTTCTGACAATTCTCATGTTGGTATGGAGGTCTCATGAGGTGATGTTAGTCCCTGAATCCTGCAAGGGCCGAGCAAGCCATAAATTTCTGTGGAGACATGCTAAATGTAGAAGTTGCTTAGCTCCACCTGGGAAAAAGCACAGTGCAATTATGTAGGATCAAATGCAAGACGTCACTGGAGATGACAGCGTGAAAGCAGGACGATTGACCTCTTGTGACTTGGTATTCATCACAGGCTGACTGTGAGTCTTTTTTAATTTCTCAAAGTTAGTAGATTTGTCCTGTGTAGGGAAAATACTGTGTAGGATCAAATGGCATTTAGTCTGTCTAAAAGCGGAATGGACTTAATGCAGCAGAGTTTGTACTGTAATAACTTTTAGTTTGCATGACAGATGGGTCATATTCAGCTCCTGCTTAAGCAAGGACATCTCCCACTCACTCCAGTTTTGCACCTGCTTACTGGCTGGTTTCATGAGTGAAAACTAAGGATGAAGTGCTTTAATCTAGCTAGATATTGCCTAGAATGCCCCTAAGAACATCCTCACGGAGAAAAAGCACATTTCTACATTTGAGCCATTTCAGTCAGTTCCTAGAAAACTGAAGCCCATGATTTTACCTATCCATAAATCTGATAGCATCAGCATGAGTTTCTGCTACCAGCACTGTCTGCGGATGCAGAGACCCATTTGTCTCCACAGAGGCACTCCTGCTCCATGACTAATTTTCATCTGCGTGTTCATTTGGTCTTTTGCCTCTTCAGATCTGTTAACGAAACTGTAAACTATGGTCGTCAGCAGCGAGGTGTGTACACTTCTGCTAGGCACTGGACCAAGCCTACAGTCCGTTTTAAATCACAAGAAATCAGCTGGATGGTTGCAGCGTTCCGTGATCAACACGGACAAGTTCAAACCAGTGACTCTGAGAGTGAACAAATGCTTTGGGCTCCATTAGCCTTTTCTGGCCAAAGTCAGGTGCCAGCACCTGTATTGTTGGTTTTGGGGTTTTTGTTTATTTGATCATGAACTTCTGTTAGAGTACTGTTCCGTTTAGATAGATTTTGGATAGAAACTGTTTGTATGACAGCAATTTGGAAGCAGTTCCTGTGCCTGAAGGACGAAGGCAGGGATGCCGCAAGGCTAGCCCAGTAAGTTCAGGTATTATTGATGATCCCTCTGTGGCCTGTGTTTTACAGGTGGCCAGAATCAATCAGAAGACTTGGCTTTATGGGTATTTAAGTCAGGCTGCTATGCTTTTGAAATCCAGTGCTCTTGCTTGCTCTTGGTTTCTTCATTCCTTCCTTTTATTTATTTATTTATAATTTTCTTGCTAGCATGCTTTTGTGCCCCTGCTTTATACACACATCATATATCACCCCATGACACTTTCTAGGTTCAGCTCACCTCAGATAGACAAAATACTTTTTTTCCCTGCTAAATAACATGCTTTATTTGTGTTTTGAATGTTTGTGGAAGTGTTTGTTTTGCAATGCAATGTCACTTCAGCAACAGCATGTGTGTCTTCCAAATGAGCGGAGAAAACATCAGCACTGTTTAATGGGAAGAGTCTTGAGCTCTGCGTGTAGTTTAAATGCAGTTAGCTGTTCGAGGGAGAACAGGAAACTGTTACTTCAGCATAATTGCATTATTCACGATGATGAATGCTTAATTGTGAAAGGATGCCCAGCATCCCTTGGAAAGCAAATAATGGTGTTAAGAGCTTAGAAGAACTGTAGGAATAATAGCTCACCTGACATCCGTGTACAGCCAGTTCCAGTTCACTGGAAATGCTTTACAGGCATCAGTTACTCTTCACAGGACATCTGGCGCATGCCTAACTGTTACTCTAACTGCGAAACAGGAGAGGGCCAAAAGGGAAGTACGGAGCTGTACTTGACACTACGTATTATCTGCATGTGCTTAATTCTCCTGTCTGATATGGCTTTGGGGGCCGGGGACGGCCTGAGCGGAGCAAACTTGGTTAGTTGCGTTAGGGCCAAATTTCTAATTGCAGTGAGGTAGGAGGAAGAAGTCGCAGAGCGATCGCAAGCTGCCCAGAAGTCCACCTTCCGAAAGGAAACGAGGGACGTGGAGCGGGAGTCTGCCCTGCTGACAGGAAAGGAGAGACGTGGGAAGCTTTTGAAATAAAGCAATAGGAGGGAAAAGAAGAGAGTGATAGAGCAAAGACTTGTGCAACGAATTAAAAAGCTCAGCTGAACTACACTCCCAAAAGCAACACGATGATTAAAACTTAGCAAAGCTGAGAGGTCCAAAATGATACTAGAAATCCAAAATGGCAAAGTGGCTTGCCTGGACCAAAGGGTCTAAGCTCTAAGACACTAAAGCCTGCCGGCGCTGCAGAGCTCGGCGCTGGCAGAGAGCGGACGTGGGCTCCTGTGCTGCCAGCGCCCCGGGGCAACGGGGAGAGCTGAAATCAGCCTGGCTGGAGTCACCAAAATCTACTCTAGTGTTTTAGTATTGATCGGTGTTAGTTAAAAAGAGTAAGCAACCCAACTTGTGTAGTCCTGGCTTAATTCTTCTTCAGTTCAGAAGTGTTCCTATCAGAGACATGAAGTCTCTGAAGTTGCTGCCATTTTTGCATCATTTTACACTGACACTGTCTCTGAGTGCTGTTAAATAATTAGCTGCTATAATTCTATCAAACTGTCAAAGATACCAAATTATTTGAGATTTCAGCTAGGAAAGATTAAAGCAGATGCTTCGGTTAAGTCATTCATTTAGATGCTAAAATTCAGCAAGTTTCAAGTGACTCCCTGAAATGTTCTGATAAAGAGCAGCAATGTAATGTAGTTCCCACATTGTGCACTGAAAGTAATGACCAAGTACAGTGGCTACGGTCCAATGAAGACGGCAAAAGAAATAATACTAGAAGGTCTGTGCAAACCTGATTTTAGATTTGCAAGAAATTTCCATCTTTATCATCCGCAACTGCTCATAATAGTTAATGCTAGGACAAAAGGCTGAAAGAAAAAGAGAATATATGTGCCATTTGTTGTAAAGTATAGCCTACAGTCAAATGGAAAGGCATTTCTGTATCTATAACTTCTTGTTTACTATTAATCTACTATAATTTCCTTGCAAGGATATGACTCTAGAAAAAAAGTGTTTGCCTGTGCAGACAACAGAAGCAGTGCAGTAGGACACATCAGCAGTGTACATCTCAACTGTAAGCGCTTGTGGCTTGAATTTATTCGGAAGCCCGAAGCTTATCCTGTCCTTGTTCTTGCCAGCAGGTCAGCCAGTGTTTCCAGAAATTTGTCTAGCTTGTTAACTGATTTTCCGAGTCAAACTATGTACAGAAGATTTAGTGCACAGGAAAATCAGATTGTGGCAGGGAAGGGAGAGTGAGTCAGCTGCAGCCTAAACTGCCAAAACAAGATGCTGCTTTCAGAAGATCACGGTGATAAGGTTGGACGCGATTTCTAGGTCTCCGCTTGTTCTCCCCTCACACGGCTGAAACAGACTTCAGGGCTTTGCCGACTCTGTGCAGACGGATCCTCCTTTAGTCTTCAAATACACCAGTAGCAAAAGGAAAATCCATCTGCTCCTCCTCCCTTCCTTCCCCCTCGTTGGCAGGACCGAGAAGATCACCTGGCCTCCCAGACCCTTGACCACCATCCCCAGAGCTCTGAAATCCTGTTTGGTTTCCAATTTTCCCTTGGTATCGCTAGTGCCCACATGGCGTGTATTTGTTTATAAGCCCTGATTATGTAATCGACACTTCTATTTAAGGTACATTTTACGTGTCTGTTTAAGGAAATGCTTGATGTGTTACTTCACTAGTGATAAAACACAGTCCTCTTCCTTCTGAGGAGCTTGTGATTTAAGACAAGTTGGGATAGGTGCAGCTTAGGTGATGTCAATACCCTGCAGAGATGTCTGCCTTACCGACCAGCCTGTACGGTGCAGCTCAGCATCGTGTCAAGAGGGCAGTGGCGTTTGCTGCCAGCACCTATCAGCTCAAGTAGCGCTTGCAAGGTTGCAGTTAGCATATCCAGAATGCTTAATAAATCTACTTCTCCTGCGTGCTTCAGATGGGTAGAATTTCTGTTAGAAAAACAAAGTCTAAATGTTGTATGCAGGTCTGCCCTCTTATTTATTCCCTGGCCTAGGAAAACGCCATGCAAAAAGCATGCAGCTCTCACTGGGCAAGTGATCGCTGTGTAGAGTTCCTGAAGCGGCTGGAGAACTCTGAGTCACTGGACACATAACAAATTGATGCTTCTTCTCTTCCCTGCCTCTGCCTCCTTCTCTTTCTAGAGTTTCTTTCTTAACAAACCTTAGAAAAGTAAGTCTGGGGGCAGCAGAACCTGCAGAGCAAATCAGAGCTCTGACTTGCTGCGTAGCCTTTGGTCCCGTCTGCTCAAATGCAGTTATCTCCCAGGGGCAGGGCAGGGAACTGAGGTCCTGCCTGCTTTTCACAGGATCCCACATTTTGGTCTCACACGTGACACAATTCAGATAAGTTATTTATGTGCCTAAGTTAGAGAAAAATGCATGAATTTAAGGCCAACTTGGTCTGCCTTTGAAAGCTATAGAGCAGAGTGCAACATACTGTTGTCATCCTCCGTGAAGGAACTGCATCTCATGTAACTTTTCATCTTGCTATTGAAATCCCAGTGTGATTTTTATTTCCATCTGCAGAGAGCTTTGATGTATCCTGACTCCCCGTGAAAGGAGAGGAAAGAACTTCTTGCGTTGTAGGATGTCTCCATCACCAGCTTAGAAGATAGTTCAGGCCTGTAAGATGTTCCATATGCAGTGAACCTCATTAAAAACTATTAGCAATGTTTTGAGCTTAGTCTGTAGGGTCTATTCACACATCTGCCATTAAGCTTTACCCGAGCATGGAGTAGAAGCTCCGTTTCCTCCTGCAGTTTGTATCCATCCACTGCTGTGAGAAGAAATAGTCTGTCGGGCTAGTTTTCTGTATGGCATCAATCTGAGTAAGTATGGGGAAAAACTGCAATGCTCCCTGTCAAAGCAGCAAGCCGGGTTGTGGTTGTTGTTTTGTTTTGTTGTTGTGGTTTTTGTTTTTTGCTTGGATGGTGTGTTTTGGAAAATGCCACTGTTGTAACTGAAATTGGGCTTGTGAGAACTGCCTTGTTTCCCTTCTGCTCTAAGATTACTTGCGAAGAACGACTTTATTAAACGTTCTCTGCGCTGCTATAGAGCTGGCAGCAGGACTCCGCCGCGGCGGAGGCGCTTCGGGCAGGGACGTCCCTACTGAGGCGCCGGGGCCGGGGGCTCTCGGCGCCGAGCCCGGCCGGCCCGCCGTGCGGCAGCCCTGGGCCGCGGGGAGCGCGCGGTGCTCGGCCGCGCCGCGGCGGCCGCCCCGCTCTGCCCGGTGCCTGCGGCGTCCGAGCGGGACCCGGAGTGCGGCGGCAGTTCTGAACGCTTCACGTGCGGCCTCCCCGCTAAGGACGCTTCACCTAGATCTCGCAAGGCAAGCTGTGCGTTCGCTTACCAGCGCGGCGCTTGCATGCACAGCTATAAATTCAGTTTGACCCATTATGCGAGTTTCAGAACTATTAGACCCATCTATTTAAAATATGCTGACTGATTTTTCACAGATCACTGGGAAGCTTCTGCTCTGATGCTGTGTCAAAGCATATTTTAAAGGAACAAATCAAAAAATCCTCAGCAGGGCATTGCATGAAATAATAATTTGAAGAGCTAAAGCCTTATAGCATGATGTTTTACAATCCTGCCTCAATATATTTCTCTGAGTAAATACCTTTTCAAAAGGCTTGTCGCTGTTGTAGTTGGTTATGATGCTTTATAATTACAAAAGGGCAATCAGTAAAATATCCTAAGCAGAGAAAACTATTAACGTATGAGATGTCTAATAGGTAGATACATTTTAAACCGCTTCCTTAGTGAAGAGCAGTAATTTCTCTATGAAGTTAAATCCTAAGATGTTTCTGGTTAATAACTTTCCTATTTTACCAGCGGCTGCCATTAAGTTACCTGGGAATTTCCACGTTATGGCAAAGACGGGCGTCCCTCTGCCCCGCGCAAGGGGAACGCAAGGGCTGTGCCCTTTACCCCTCTAGAGCTGTGTACGGCACGAGCAGGGGAGAATTTTTCTATTCTTTCTAGAGCACGTGCTCTCCTGGTGTGCTTTACGAATATAAAATGACGACGCTTCGATTAGGAGCTAGTAACGATTAAGCTCCAAACGGCCGCTGTTATTTCCGCCTCGGCGAGACCCAGCTTGCAGGCGCCTGACGGCGCGATCCCGGCGAGGCGCTCGGCGAGCCGGGAGGAAGCTTCGCTAAGGCGCGAACAACAGCCGAAACGAAATAAAGGGATTTATTTCCCGCTCCTCCCGTCCCGGCAGGCGTACAGCCCGGCTCTCCGCTGGGCTACACGGCCGGGAGGATTGCTCGGGCTGCAGTTACGCCGTACGTCAGCCTTCAGTTGATGAAACCCAGTATAATTTTGTCAAATTCAGTGCAGATATTAACTTCCGTATGCTTTTGCCGGTGTAAATGGATTGAGTTCGCACTGGAATGGGCACTGGGATACCAAAAGCTTTCAGCGGTTTGGTATCAAACCGGAGTGAAGTTTAAAAATGACGACAGCACGTATGTCGCTCAAATTACATGCAATATTGTTAAGCGATGCTTTAGGAACCCTGATTTAACTCGTCAGTAAACTTAAAATGGTATAAATATTTTTTTTCTGAAAACTTTTTGTGATTTTTGTGGGAGTTCTGCTGAAGCATGGGCTAAATAGGGAACATGCACGAAGCCCTTTATCCCTTTATTTATGTCAGTCATAACATAAAATACCTGAAGTTACTGTTGCTCTTCCCATCTTGAGAAAAGAATGATCTTGTTAGTGTTTTTCCCACCACAAGTTACCATGCTGAAGGAAAAATCATAGAATTTATATTGATAAACAGCCTGCAGCTTTGGGAAGCACATTAAAGAGCAGGGGATGACTTTTCCTTGACCGAGTGCGCACGAGGACTGGGCTGCAGTGTCCTTCAGGTCTGTGATTTACGTACATCAAAACTGTGACTATTAGTGCCAGTAAAGCATAGAAATACTTCTGAGCTAGCAGCGTTTCTCTCTGCTAGGGAGGTAATTATATTTACAAAGTCTCATTATCTCTGACAATACAGCAATTAGCAACCAGTCATAAAATTGTAAATTATTTATATGATGTGGTCCTTCTGTATTGGCAGAAATAACTTCTTAGAAATGCTGTTCATTAATGATGCTTAGTTGTTCAAGACAGTTGAATAAAATTTGCTCAATTGCCCATAGGGTGGAAATTCCTCCTGTGCGTTCCCCTTCCGCGGGCCTTCGAGCAGACCCGCGGTGCTTCGCCGTCAGAACGGTGTCACGTGTCTGATTCGAAAGGAAGAGTCCGGCCTTTAGCAGTGTGAGTGGCACGTGCTGAAATTGTGATGCCTCCTTCAAAAGATGAGATTTTTCTCATATGTATCAGATCAGAGGCTGTCATTTTTCTAAAAAAAAAAAAAAAAAAAAAAAAAATTAAAACAAGCTGAATTTTGAGCATTTGTTCATTTTTCTTCCCAAACTGCTTAGCTTCCTTACTTGCTCTGAAAGCTTCTGTAGTTGGGTGGCTAGTTCTCCGGCAGTCAAATAAATAGTGAGGTTTTCTTTGGTAGCCGTTCACCGGACAGCACAGAAACTCGGCGTTTTGGAGGGCTGTGCGCGCTCCGTGTGTCCGGGCCCCGCACGGCCGTGTGTCCGGCCGGCGCGCGGTGCAGCGCCCGCTCGGGAGCGGTGCGGACGGAGCGTCTCAGCGAGGGATGGCGCGGCGACGGGGCTGGAGCTGGAGGCGTGATCCTTTGGGCCTTGTCCCCTCTGAGATGAAGGGCAGCGACGAAAGAGAAACCTGAGCACTGGCCTCCGAGGCCGTGCGAGGAGCGTCCGAGACGATGCTGTTCTGGGATGACTTTCATGCTTGGCTGTAAAAAGAAGAAACAAAATCTGGAAGCTGAGCCTCTAACAGCGTGGCGAAATAAATCACGTTCAGGTTCTGATTTATCCGTAACTGATTTCTTTCTTAATAGTATTTCATCTCCTGCTTTTCTGCTCCTCTTTTTTTTTTTTTTTTTTGGCTACAAAATTCAACACAACTGTCCACCAGAACTGTGTTCATGAGCCTGCATGCGCCAAAAACATGTGTTTGCACCGCGATCAGTTGTGCTGGAGATCTGAAAGGAATTTAAGAAAGGTAACGTCAGGCGAGTATCATCGTTGATTGGACGGGGCAGGGGGGAGTGGAAAAAAGAAGTTAGTTCCAGGATGTCTTGCTGATAGTTTTTGCTTCTTACGATTTAAGATTGCAGTAAAGCTTGCGCCTACCTCTGCAGGGGCAAAAATGTGTTCTTGATGTAAACAGGTAACTTCGCTTATGCCACAGTTAAGTCGTTAAAATAGTTCTTACGAAGACTTAATACAGATTCCCATTCCTAACCTTTTCTCTCGTAGAATAATAGTTAAGCATTATTTTAATGATTATAATAAGAGTAAAGCGCAGAAAAAGCCTGCTTCCATGATCACGCACTGTAATCTGAAGATGTGTGAGGAGAGTTTCAAGGTGCACTTGAATTTTTTTTTTAATTTAGGTGATATTTTCCATATATTATGTTCAATATTAAGGCTGCATTCATGCTTTATTTACATTCCATTAAGTTACAAGAGCTTAATGCATTTTATCTAAACTTTTAAAGTTCAATTCAAATTACTTGTTTGAATCTCATTAAGTAGATAAGCTTTTCATGGTGTATTAATTATATAAAACTTTTCTCAGGGCCTAAATACCCAATTTCAGCACTTCTAAAAATTCTATCAAGCATACATTCAATTTTGTCTGTTCCATAAATAAAATCATGAATCCAAGACTTAATTCCTCTGAGCACCGTTGTTAGTCCCTTTCTAAAAGGAAACGTGAAATGCCCTGTTCTTTCCTGCTTTTTGAGTTGCTGGTAAGTGGGTGCAACTGTGGCACGTACAAAAGAACATCCATTTTACTCAGTTGCTGTACGTTTCCACTGCAGCATAGTTACTAACCTTTTGTTTTTTGTAAGCAGCTTTTAGCAATGTGTCTGTGTATACCTACGATAATAATAGAAACTGTGTCAGCACCCGTCTCCTGGGTGCGTCCAGATCCACGCGAGAGCCTTTCATGGGACTCATAGAAAGATCTCAAGCGCAATAAAAGGAGATGTCAGGAAAAGGCATTTCTAGTCACAACCGACTGCTGCCCCTTCTCTGCTGAGTGGCAACGGAGCAGCTTAACTTAACGCTCCCCCACTGCTGGAAGCACGTCCTAAACCCGTCCTGCCCCCAGCTGTCCAGCACCGGCCCTGGAAGTGCGTCGCTTAGGTCTACTGACACCAAACACAAACGGTTCTCCATCGAATATTTGCTGGAAAAGTAAGTATACAAGGTAATCGAGTGTAATTACAAGATATTTCCTACTTCAGAAATAACATTTGGGTTTTGTCCTGGTGCTTTTATCCCATCAAAGCCTGAGCTTCGTTTCAGCCCTGTCCAACACCAGGAGACGCTTGTACCTAAACGTTGCTGTCCACTGAGATTCCCCTTTACAAACCAGCACGTGGATCCTTCCCTCCCTGTCCCTCCTGCCCTGTATTAACTATATTCCTGAAAGCGGATAGATATTTATTCTTTTACTGGCACAGAATAGCACAATTTGAATGGAGAAATCTATTTATTTGGCACATTGGATAGGAAGCTCTCCACAGTTTGTGAAAAATACCTATTTACCCTTTTAATATCACTTTACTTTGAAAAGCCAGCGGATGTTGGCTTTGAGACAGTGTTAGTATTTATTTATAGATCTATTTAGCCTTTGTTTGTTTATATCCTTATTTACCCTTTGTAAATATAGCATTTTACTTTGAAAAGCTAGAGGATGTTGGCTTTCAGACTGTTAGCATTTATTTTTTGAGAAAAGACGAAAACGGTAACGCATCAATTTCACGCCCATCACAGGATGAAATCACAGTTGCATACGTACCTTAGCAGACATGCTTCTGCAAAGATGTGGCAGCGGGAAGGAAGAACTACTCATATACAACATTCTTGAATAAATACCTGGTGAAAAATAGCCCTTTTGGGGGTCCTGGCTCCCTAGGAGCCTGCTTGGCAGAGCAGGGTTGTGCTTCGGAGCATGGGTCCCACGGTTGTGTCGGTGTTGCTTAGGGGCTATACCTTTCCTGTTTGCTCCTGCTCCCTTCCCTTATTAAGTTGAAGCAATATATAATACAGTGAATTCCAGTAGTTGTTTATAATTGTGTAGCAGTTTTGCTTCCCTGCCCTGATCTGTGCTTGTAGCCAAGCACGTGGCGTATCATTTATGGCATTTGTAGGGCACCATCGGTAGTAGATAAATGCACAGAAACCCCGTGATTGTAGCAGTGGGTGGTTTTTGTCAGTAATCCAAAATAAAATATGTATTCTTTGAACCTGTAGGAAATCCTCTGAAGAATAAAATGTTATTTGGGTTTTGTTCAACATGATATTGGAATTCACAAAGTTGGATTTCAAGCAGCGTAGGGATATTTCAAAGGTTATTGAGTTCACATGGAGTTTTCCATTGGTTTCAAAAGGTTATGGATCTTCTTAAATCAAACTACAATGACAAATACAACCGTGGAAGGTTTCTGTGAATTACAGCATCGTAGGGAGGAAACACTGGAGTCGTACTGCGGGGTTTTGTGCCTGGTTTATTTACCCTCTCAGGAGAGCCAGCTAAGCTGAATGACTTCCAAGCGGTGAGTCAAACGAGAGACCCTAAACCTTGAACTGTGTTGCTTTTTGGATATTTCTCGTAAGCACGTATTTTTGAACCCATCTATGTCTCATATCCCTTACCCAACAAAAGGTACCTGTTGTGAAATAAAAATCTTGGATAAGTTTCATTCTGTTGAAATCTGGGGCTGAGCCCACTTGACGGGGTGCTGCGTCGTGCAGCTCTAGAGCGAGCTCAGGCGGTGCAGCACGGCTGTCAGCGTCGCTGGACAGCTGAGACGTTCGATTTATTATACCAAAGGTGACCGCAGCTACCTCAAACACCAGAAAGCGATGGGTCCTGCACCCGTCTGGCTTCTGCACGTTGCAGTCCAGCACTGATCGGCCTTTCGCTGTCAGGGCTGACTCTGCGCAGGTCAAAGTATTGACTTTTATCGTGTTGCTCTAGTTCGTTTAACCTGCATCAGCTAGTGTCTTTAACAGGCCTGTCAGGGACCTTTCTGTGCAGACGGATGGTACAGAATAATTTGTGCAGCGCTGGTAGGAAATGCTGTGGAGATGAGTATCATCAGATTTCCAAGAAGATGGTTTCAGAAGCCATGAATTCTGTTAAAGCCCCTGCCGCCGGCTCACTTGCCCTCGATTGACTTGGATTAGTCTCCTGACCTCTGGCTTCCTGTTTGTAAGAGGAGAAGTGTAGTAAGTGGCCTACCTGTCTTTTGGGTGATGACATGTTCTTTATTATTTTGTAGCCTAATAGGAAATACTGTCCGCGTGGTGAATTTTGCAATGCATTGCAGGAAAGAAGCCTCTTTCTGCTGAAGATGTCCTGTTTTGTTGAAATCTGCTGGAAAATGACATCTATGCATCTTGTGCATCTATTTTATATGAAGATAATTTTCATATGAAATTCATCGGCATGCATATCATCACGATAGCAAAGAATAGCCTAGCTTGTTCCTGGTCTTGGCAAAATCTGAGGTGAGCTTTGACTCAGAAGGAGGAAATCTTTATTTCTTGGAAATCTTTTTCTCTGCCTAATTAAGCCACAGACATTCTCCACAATCGGTAAGATGGGATTTACTCTCAGGAGAAGGTTGTGCTGCTTTTATCCAGTCCCTGGGGAATCTTCTCTATGCCAAATACAACAGTCGCTCTTCTGCCTTCTCTATCTGATGCTTATGTAAAAAATAGTCATGCACGTGGACACTCCCTCGATCACTAGGAAGTCAGGTCTTTGCTAAGGAGGTACCTGGAAGCTATTTCATTTTTGTGCCTCTGTAGTCAGAGGGGGACCTAGGCTGTGGCTATCGGTTCATGACTTTCCGTATCAGCAAGGTTTACCCGCTGCACTGCTGGCGTCTCGTGCAGAAAGTCTGTGCAATAGCACCGTGGCACGGAGAGAAGGGGAGAGCGGTTCGTATCGCGTAGGTCGTTCCTTAGGGGACATTTGCTGAACGCGTTAGGAAATGTTTTAGGAGAATCAGTTATGGCACTTGTAACACGTGTTTAGGACGTTTCAGAACGAGGACAGTGGATCTTTTCTGAAGTTAATGGAAATCCTAATAACTAACTGTCTTGGGTAATTCGTAAGAAGTGGAACGTTGATAGCGATGGTTCTCTGTCCCCTTCTGGTCGCATTCTCTTTAGCAAGTATCAAAAATGTGGTGTATAATTTAGTTCCAAACATTTTATGGAATATAAAATCTGTTCCTATAATGTAGCACTATTTTAGAAGGCTTATTAACATTTTATATAGTGTACAGTGTACGAAAGTAGTGGCCCAATTATTTATGTGGCAAGACATTCCTGAAAATTTTCATACTCATGCTGACTATTTTAATAAGGTACTAAAAAATGCCATAATCCTTTGATACTAATGCTTTTCTTGGTAACCGTAATCAATTATATCCATATTCCGGTTTACTTCGTCGTCTTCATCAATTCTATTTTTTCCCCCTTTTACGTTTTAAGGGAGAAACCCCAGAGCAGCCAAAAGGCAGCACGAAATCGCGCGGGGCTTCTCGGCACCCGTTCCCCCAGGACGCGGGAGGTCCGCAGCGCAGCGAGCGGGGGGACGCTCCGCGTCGGCCCCTCGAGGCTGCGTTGGGCCGGCGTTCAGCGCCGTCCGCGGCGTGGGCGGGCTGCAGTCTGCGTTTCCCGTTGCTTTTTGCCTCGCCCGGCGCTCCAGCCCGGTGGCGGGATGCTCCTGGCGACGTTCGCCCCGGCAGCGCGGTGCCGCGCTGCGGGACGCGCCTCGCTCCGGGCGGCCGCCGGCGCCTGGCTTTACCCTGTTCCCGGCTGGATCAGGAGCTTCAGCCTGTTCAGCCTTCAACCCAGAGGCAAAATACACGGATGCTGTGTTTAAAGGTCTGGAGATTTTAGTCCCGAGAAAAGCTAAGCGTTAAAGTTCTAATTTATAACTCAAAGTCACACTTGTAAACGTAGAAAGTTAGTTTTCAAGGAGGTGAGTTTCATAAGCAAACGAATACATAAACGAAATGAAACGAATGCATCCCTTCCTGAAACGTGCTGAGCGCGGGTGTAGCGTGGATTATAGTAGGTGATCAAAGTTGCCATCTGGTGCAACAGTTAGAAAATACTGAAAATGGTTCTTCTCTCCTAGCATTAAGCACTAAAACAGGGAAAACGTTTTTATTGTGAAAAATTGAAAAGCAGTTATTAAGCAGCGTCAACAAATCAACGACGTGCAGATTCACAGTTTGATTACTTAAAACTGAAAGTCTAAGACAAAAGACTATATGAATTTGTTCCGGTTAGTGGATGTCAGTGAGCACCTAAGGAGCTATCTATCGCCAATAAAGGCAAAGTAAGTTGAATGCCTACGGTAAAACCAGCTGCGAAAGGAGTCGCCTCCTTTCGCGTGGTCAGAATTAACTCTCAGGAGGAGGCAGCCGCGGAGCGGTTCGCCCCCCCTTTGCTGTTAGGCTGTTTGTACGCGTGCCTCGGCCGGGTCCGGTCTGCGCTTGGAAGGGCGCAGGCGAGGAGGGAGCAGCGCGGAGCCGGTGCCAGCCCGCGCCGGGAGCCCGGCGTCCCGCCTGCTAGTCCCTGCGAAAACCAGTGTGCCGCGTGGGTAATTACCATCGCAGTGGATTTATTCTCCTTAGCGCGATTAGTCGGCGTGCATATAAAAAAAGGAAATAAAAATCAGCGACTGTCTCGGAACGGCCGTGCCCGCGTGGAAGTAAGTCAAATTAAATGCCGACAGGAGTCTGTGTCTGATTCGAATAACTCGCAAAATTTAACTAGCTGGTACCTGCGCCACCCGTGTGTTTAAGCACTTGTCCCTTAAACAAACTATTTCTGTCTTCAAAGTTGAATCAAGTAACATATCACTACTGAGAACTGGTATTTCTGAATATTGAAGGATAAAGCTGAGTTTTAAGCCACGTTTAACTGAAGACTTCAAGGAGATTTAACCACACTTCTGAAGGTGGCATTTCATATTTAATTGGTTAATTCAGGATTGCATAGTAAATCTTTTTTCTCCTTAGGTTATTCAGTTCTATGTAATTATACTATTTTATGCCGCTTTTGATAAAAATCTGATTCCCAAACTATGCAAGTCTGTGCTTTTTATAAACAAATGTGAAGCTCCACCCATGGTGTTAAGGATGTAAAATTGAGGGAGATTCACAATGTTGACCACTAAATATATATGTGTGTGTGTGTGTGTATACATATATATATATACACACATATATATATATACACACATATATATATATACACACATATATATATATACACACACATATATATATACACACATATATATATATGTATATAAAGTGCCTTTTCAATTGAGGAATGTAGGAAAAAATATAAAATTTAATATGATTTAAAAAATTAAAGGCAGGGAAAGGGAATTAACCTTATGAAAGGTTACTATGAAGTTGATCTGAATAAGATAGATTTTATTTTTAGGATAAATAGATGATCCCTAGAATTTGGGGCGTGGGTTGATCACTGTTATCTTGGTATAAACTTGTAGCAGCAGTACCAGAATAACAGCTGATACAAATAATCTGGTTCTGTACTTATAAATGATAAATTTTGCAAGATCTTATTTCATTTCAAAATATATAAACATTATATGCACATGCATGTGTAATATATATGAAAGTTTAAAATGGTGCCTGTGACAGTAAATGGAGAATATCTGCAGGACACACTGGTTTTTTGTATTCTTTAAATGCATCACACTGCAGTGATTCAAGGTATTATTGGCATTGGGGTAATAGAGCTATGTTCCTGTGAGCTTTCAGTTACTTTAATCTATCTTTGGAGTAAAAGTAGTGTTATAAAATTATGAGAAGTGATTTTTCGATTTTTCCTCTAGCTTTCCCTGGGGAATAACATTCAAATGAAATCTGAAATTCTGCAGATTACATAAAACATCCTGGCAAGCTCCCATTGAAACTTTGGCAGCTGCAAGCATAGAAACTTTTGGTAAGTTGTAATAACTAAAGTGCAAGCTAAATACAATTTTAGAAAAATGTCATGTTGACTGTGATTTAGTGATCTTCACGTAAGGGTTTTCCCTCCATTTCAGGTAAAACCTTCTGACTTTGCAGCTTTGCAATAAATTAGCGCAGATTCAGTCCTACCAACATCACAGGCACCTGAAGACCCAGCTCATTCTCTGGCGGTGGTATAATACAGCGGTTTTACACCAGAACCTGGCTGCATAACTGTCTGTTGTCGATCAGTGTCCAACTGGCTGCTTCAGCTGCTCCTAAACTGACTTTTTAGTTAATTCCTCTGGCGTTTTTTCCCCTTGCTTTATTTCAGCCGTTATATTGTTTGCAATAAAATCGAGGATTTCGGTCAGGCCAAATCAAGGCTTTGAAACGACTCTGAGATGCACAGCATCTTTTTGGTGAACTTGTGCAGCGTTTGAGGCTCCTTCTCGTAGGCTTTGACCATGTGTCCCACCAAGCAAGCGTTTGGCTAGAAGTGTTCAGAGAAATAGCAGCAGCAAAACGCTAGCTTGACGGCGTAGCAATGTTTGATCCCAGGTGAAACGCAGAGAATTCTTAAGCGTTTAAAAGATGATTATTTTGAAAACAACAGCTAGAAGTTAATTAGATAGTATTACCTTTGCCTCATTTAAGTTGCAGAATGAGTGCTAAATAGTAAAACTATGGATTTCAAACAAACACAGACGTATGTCTGCAACCATTAATGTCCACCCTGAGACTTACTTTATTTTTATGAAGCCCATTCTTCGGCCTCGTAAACATGCCGCGTTCCCAGGTTTCGCTGCTCGTCCTGCGGTGGTGGTTTGGGGGGGCTCTGCGGCTTGCGGCCTCCCCCCCCCAGGGGGCTCGACGGCCGCTGCGCCCGCAGGCCCCGGTGGAGCCAGTCCGGCTCACGCGAGCCCCGTCGCCAGCCGCGCAATGGCACCAGAGCTGGGCCGGCGTGAGACCCCGCGCGGGGCTCGTGGCCCCGCGGCGCTGCTCGCGCCCCGGACGCCCCCGCCGGCCTCCCAGCCGCGTCCCGGCGCCGGGGCGCATCCGCCCGTGCCGCGCTGTGCCGCGCCGTGCCGTGCCGTGCCGCCCCGCAGCGCTGCTGCGGTCCCGCGCCAGGCTCGGCCGGGCCCCGCGGAAGGGAGGGCACGTATTCACGTGAGCGCAGGTGAACCGCCAAACGCAGTATCGAGCACCGAATTAGTTTCTTCGTTTAATACATGCAACAGAATTAAATTAAACCTCGACATAAGCAGAGCAGGCTTTGGTTATTAATCTGCCCAAGAGCAACTATAATTATTTTTGCCAGCACTAATTTCATTTGCATCTGTATTGTTAAATGGCAAATCATAGTGAACCAAGGAGAGCTTTTATATGTTTAGCTGAATTAAGCAGTGCTGCTTAAGCACACTGACTGTGGTAGCCAAAGTGCTAATTTAAAAGAAAAAAAGCAGCAACACACTCGCATAAAAAGGCAAATATGAACATCTCTGAGTGCTTTTTGATCCCTCCTTTGTCTACAAGAAGTTTCCTGGGAGAGTTTGTTGTCCTAGACACAACGTGCTGTTGAATTTGATGTGAAGAACATAAGGTCAGTTGACTGAGTGAACACAACTTAATATGTCTGTTCAAAATAGGAAGGATAATCACAAAACGTTGGTGGTTATCCCTTCTCCTAGTGGAGTTCAGCAACGCCAGTGAAAATGCCAGCAATCCTCTCCTCTCCAGAAGATGGTTTATGTTAACATTATTCTGCGCAAAGATTGGGGGTTGTTATTGCTGAAGCAGCTCATTAATAACACCACTTACTTCACCAACCCAATAGACGGATAATTGGACTCAATTAAGGAGCTGCCATGTTCGAAAGTCTGCAAAGTAAACAAAACGGTTCAGTGTTGTTTCTCTGACGTGCTCCAGTCTTGCGAACGCCTCTGGGTCAGAGCGCTGGTAGGAGTTCTGTGCCGTCAGGATGCAGGACTCCAGTCCAGCTCTAAAGCCACCTCGGCAGAAGCGGCTTGTCGATGTCGCTTGCCGTGGCGTTATCCTCCGGGCTTGCTCCAGCGGCTGCAAAAGGCTGCGATTAACCGGCTGCGGTCTGAGCCGGTTTTGTGTTGTTAGAATTAAAAAATAATAGTCAGAATTGTTAACAGCTTCCCTGGAGCATGATCTGTTCTTTCGCAAACTTCAGATAGAATATCTGTAAAAGATATAAATAAATAGCAAGTACGTGTCTTCACCTGAGCCCCGTTTTAAAGGTTGTCCAATTTATTTGCTGGCTTCTGATCAAGCGCCTTTTAGCAAAGGAAAACTGGAAGGAGGGTCGGAGCGGTATTTCGTGAACGTGTTCTCAGAGAGTCTTCAGCAGCGCAGTAATTGCTGCTTTTGTGGCATTTCGGAGGTGGTGTTTCTTTTACTAGCTGAAGGCCAGAAATTGATTGAGACTATGAAACTGGCTACATTTCTGCATGCAGATGAATAATGTTATGAGTTTTTTTCCAAGCTAGATAATGTGTTTATTTCTGGATTTAATCTGTAGGCATCGGTGCTGAAAATTCATTCCGACTCGATTTGGATACCTAAGTGGCCCTGATGATTTCACCCAGAAAAGACTTGGAATAAGACTTGGACAAATATAAAGGGCAGCTTGTGGGTTAGCTTAAAGCCAAAAGGCAAACGGGTTATTTTAATTTTAATCTCAGAGCTTTATTAGATGAGGAAGCGTCTAAAGGAAGAGATTCACATTTTCATGAAAATTAGGACATTTTTTTCTGTAAAGGTGTTATTAAGTTTTATCAAATTATTGACCTGTTTTCATTTTTCTCTGAGATCGTTGCCCTAACACACTGCAGAATCCATGGAGACTTTCAATTATCATTCTTCAGAATACGCTCTCTGGAAGGTTCAGAGCTGAAATTTATTATAACAATTCAGACTGTGTAGTTTTTGATAATAAAATAATTTTATTTCATAGCAACAAATTTTTCTAGTCACGCCTTGGGCTGTACATAGCTCTGGGTGTGATGACTCTATTTTTCATTTGCCCTTCGGTTTCAGGTCCTCCTTACAATTTATGCTAAAGCTTTATTCCGTGTCTCTCTGATTCATGCTGCAAGTTGTTATTACGGGCCTGGTCTATGCAGATGTCGTTTTGGGGGCAATGATTATTGTACTAAGGGAAAAAGTAAAGTACTGGCGTTGGTAAGCGCAGGTGCTTCTTCCTTTCTGCGTCTTCTCGCTGCAATAGCTCGGGGCGGTTAGGATCGCCTCTGCCGGCAGCACGGGTGCAGGCTGCCGGGGACAGAGCGCGGCCCCCTCCGCCCGGGCGCCTTTCGGCTCGCGCTGAGGAGCTCCGTGTTTTGGCGCCTGGTTTTAGCGCTTTGCTCGGTTCGGGGCCTCCGCGTAGCTGTGAGAGTAAAGAGTCGTCCTGTGCTGAAAGCAGGGCGTGACCGGGTTCCCGTTGCAACGCCGCCCGCGAGAGCTTGTGCAAAGTAACCAAACGCATCCGTTTGGCGCTGTGACGTTGGGAAAGTTTGTTCTTAAGAATTTGTGAAAATATGCAAGTTAATAACGGAGAAGCTGCCTAGAAACGCCGGGGGAGGGGAGCTGGGAAGCAGCGGTATCTCAAAGCCACAGCTGGGAATTTCACAAAGCTTTTTTTTTCTTGCTCAACAGGCAGAGGAAAATAAATTGCTTTTATTAAAGGAAACCTAGATTTTCAATAAGAGGGCTCAGAAGGAAAAGAACAAGAAAAGGGAATGGTTAAAATGCTATGCAGTAAAAAATGATGTTAAATTATTTTTTTTTTCTTTTTTACAAATAACAAAATGAAATAACAGTTAGTGTTGCTGAAACTATGACAGGTCAGAAATAGGTCTCATCCTCAAAGAGCTTAGTTCATGTAGCCATAAATGATCCACCTGTTTTGTATATAAATCTAAACTCTTCTTTCAGTGCTATATGACTTTCTACAGTTAATACTGAAATTTTGATTTCCCAGGTTATTTCTGAGCAAAACCTATCTATTCTTTTCAGTTACTGAAAGCACTTAATTTGAGGGAAGGGAAAGAAACACCACATTAAAAAAAGAATGGGGCAGCTGAGAAAAGAACACAATTTCATTTTTAATGTAAAGGGCACAAAGGAAAAAATCCCAGTGCTCCCTTGCACATTTGCACTTTCTGTAACATACTAGATGTCAGATTGACCTTGGGCTAGAATAAGAAATGCAGAGCAATTTAGGCACCAGTATAATCTTTCATCAAGATATTAAAAAAGAAAGAAAGAAAGAAAGAACTGGCTTGGTAGGGTTTGGTAGATAGATATTTCGGAACTATGTTCTTTCACTCTACAGATAAAAGCAGGTTGAAAAGTATGTCATGAAGGGTTTTACTACCAAATATGGAAATACTGTATGAAATCATCTAAACCATCATTTTATATAGATATGTATGTATGTATATGCATGTGTGTGTATGTTCTGCCTTAGGCTGAGAGGTATGGAATTGTGCACCGTATTTGTCCTTTTACTGACTTTATATTCTGAAGGTATCTGAATGGCCTCTGTATTTTTTCTGGACCGACATTTTTTTTTTTTTTTTTTTTTTTTAAGTTCCTAGTGGTCATTTCCTCTAACTCTGTCTGAAGCGCAGATGAAGTCTGCCTAGGAGAAAGGGTAAATGATTGCTATTAAAAGCGTATTGGATTGCAGAGGTCCAAGGGAGTAGTGGGGATGCAGGGGTTTGTGCAGAGCCGCAACCACGAGGAGACTCTCCTTAGGCACCTTTCCTCCCGAGGCAGCAGGCTGCTGAGAGCCTCTCCGAGGCCTTTGAGAGGCCGGAGGCCGGGACGGGGCTGTGGGCGTCCTTGCCGTGCCGCGGGCTGCGCCGCGCCGCTCCCGGCTCGTCTGCTGCTCTGCGGATAAGCACGGCTGCGCGGGAGCCTCCTCCAGCACCAAGTGCCTGAGGTCGGGGCCGGCGTCGGGGGCTGGTTCCGGCGCCCCGGTCCGATACTCCTTTATTTCCTTTTCCTTCCTGTGTCAAGCAGAAAGCATGGAAATGAAGGCTGAGACTTGCTGTTGCCTTGAAGATAGTTTTGCCCTAGATGTTCCAAACCAGCCACAGCTGTGGTATTGTACACCAAAGTTAAAAATACCGAAGCATAGAAATCTGCCCTAATTGGCAGCCTAGTTGGTAATCCAGGAAGCTTGTAGTTCCGGTGAGAAATTGGTTTTAGATGGGACAAAGTAAAACTGCACTGCAAATAGAGTGGGGCAGAGAGATGCGTTGAATATAGTTGAATTGGGTTGAGAGAATTGAATCGAAAAGGCTCCCCCCCCCCCCAGACTCTGTCTGTCTGTCTCCGCAGTGGGAGACGTACAAGCAGAGGAGTACCCCTGAGGAAGCCCCTTTTCAGTATTAGAGATGTTCATCTGCCTGCCTTGAAGTGAATGGAAGCAGCCTGGTGGATCCTTTGGGTCCGGGGATGTGCAGAGCGCCCTGAAGATCGGCACTGTTTTACCCCAAAAATCTACCTCTGCAGAAACGCTCGTCTGCGTAGCCCGCTCCTTCCTCCCCTGGTGCAGCTTCCCTGCTCTTGGCGGCTTTTGGAACATTTCCTTCAGTTCCCCGTCCGCGATGTCTCTTGGGCTCTTCGCGCAGTCGCTCGGTGCGGAGGTCGGATGGCCCCAGGCCCGGCTCTTCCCGCGGGCCGGCGCTGCAGGGAGCGCGGCGGCGTCTCCGCGTCTCGCGCTGCGTAAGCGCGATCCGAGCAAGAGCCGGAGGCGGTTACTGCGCGACCGGACGGGCTGCTCCGCCGTAGGCGCTGCAGCGGCGCTTGAGACGGCGGTGGTCGGTGTCCGCCTCCGCGGCAGCGCGCGGTGGTCCTGCGAGCGCCCTGGTTTAGCTCTGGCAAGGCAAGGCTGCGCTTCGCCCCGGGCAGAGGGGACCCTTGCGGCGGCGGCCGCGGGCGCCCGCGCAGCCCCGGGCAGCCGTCCGCGGCCCCGCCGAGCCCAGCGCCGCGCTGCTCGCTTGCGCCCCGCTCGCGCGCTGATTCGGCGCCTGCAATTTGGTGCCGCCGTCAGCTGCAGCTCTGGGGGGAAATGTTTGAAAAACGACCTTGCTTCCTCAAGTCGTCATCAAAGCAAAGCACAGACAGCCAAGAGTTTAATCTCGTTGTTCCTAGAAACTTGGTTATGTAAAAATGGGTTATCTAACCCAGGCTGTTCATCCTCGCTTTTGTTTTCTTCGTCTTCTAGCCGTCGTCATCCGGTTCTCAGGACGCCGGCAGCGTCACCTGCCCTCTCCGGGAGTGTCGGAGCAGGGACCCGTCTCGCGCTTGCGTGGAATACTCATTTTTTGCCTTTTCTTCCCACAGAAGGGAATTTCGTAAGACTGTCTCGCTGTCATTTAGAAACTGGAGGATACTCAAGAGATGTCCTAGTCTGTAACATAACAGTTGAACAAAATACGTATTTTATGTGCTGCAGTTTCTGTGACTATAATCCTCTTTTGCTGAATTTCCAAACCCTACATCTTAAAATACATTAGGAGCAGGGAGCTGTGTTTTAAGATGCGTGTATTTTAAGGATGTGTATATTTTTTGTCTAATATAATATAGAAATGGACAAAGGTTTTGCATGTGTACAGTCTTAGTTACAAATATATCATCTTATGTCTCTGAATACATGATCAATGGGTCGGATGACCTGTGAATGAATTTATTTTGAGGTTGTGGTAAGTAATGCAAATTTCATTGGAAACAACTGGAGGCATACGTAGCTGTATTTCTAATACGCAGGTGGAATACATCTTTTTGTCTTTTAAAAGTAGTCATGAGCTTAGACAGATGGACCATCTGTTAACGACGTTGCTTTAGCCTGTATCTAAGACCATAGCCTGCTATGGAAATAAGATGAGTAATTACTGTTAAGGATATATGTAAGCACATCTTTAAGTGTACCCCTTGCACCAGGGTCTTGAAGACTTGCAGGGGAAAAAACACTTGTATTTGTTTTACAAGAGAAGCGTGAATAACAGGAGTGCAGGTCGGCTCTCCGAGAGCTGTGTTTGAGGCCATGGAGAATCCCTTGTAACTGCTGTGGACTGTGGAAAGTCCAAAGGTCTGTTTGGAGAGGTTTCAATAATAGCTTTATCCAGGTAATTTGCTCAAAGCAGAAGGTTTAAATTCTAGAGAACCTCTGTTACCTAATTAAATATCTCCCTTCTGTATTTGTGCCCATGAAGCAAATTTTAAATTAAAAAAACGGAAAACTTAATCTTGTCCCAGAGCTTTAAGTGGTTTCTAGAGTTTCTGTCTCTGCAGTATCATGACACTGGGGAACCAGTTAAAACCCAGTTAACTGATCTGCTGGAGCGGTCCAGACACAGACTTGGAGTGGGGCTCAGGTGACCTTAGACCACAGCAGCTGGAGATTTTAAAGGCAAAGGGGAGAAAAAGGTTGGGCAGGTGCCAGTAACTCTGAGAAGGGGTTTTTATGCAGTAATCTGGTAAGTAACGCAGTTCCTCCCCCTTTTCTGAGATTTTACAGGTAGCATCGCGCACAATTAAGAAGTAAGCAGTTCTCTAAGTAGGTCTTCAGCCGTGAGCAGCAGGTCTGGTGGGAACGGAGACTGCCAGCGGGCCGCGGGGTGCTTCTCTGTCAGTCTCGCCAGCGCCTTGGTGTGTGTCGCAGCGGGCCGGCGGCCGCCCGCGGAGCTGGCTGGGGCGGAGGGGACCCCGCGGGGCCGGCTGTGCTGACTCGGCCACTGGGCTGTCGGTGCGTCCGGAAGGGTTCGCCTTCTCTAGGCTCTGCTCAAACAAATCGACGCTCGTTGTGAGACGGAAGTTCAAAGGCTGCAATACCCACAAGTGAGGATGCTGAATCCTGTCTTCAACGAGTGACTAAGTTGCTTCCATTGCATTAATTTGCTTAGCTTCTTAAAGGTCTGATTTTTGATGAGTTTAGACACCTAAAGAAACAACATAAAGACTAAACTCCTCCTGAACTCAAAGGAAACAGAACAGTTTGTGCATTAGATATCTTATTTCATTATAGGTGCTTACGTGTGTATCGTTATTGACTGTTGAAACTTTGATAGTTTTACCCTACATCTGTCCCACACTGCAGGCTGCTTCCAAGAAAAATCAAATAATCCTAATTATCTTGTCTGAGTAGTAAATGCTTGCCTGTGAAATTTATGCGCAGTTGCATATTTAATGCCCCAAAGCCGTTTGTTGAGTGGAGAATTGTCCTCGTTCTGTTCTGAGGAAGTCTCAGCGCACTTGCTCTCTCTCTCTCTTCTTTTCCTGAAAAAATTGTTTCACAGATAAGTCAATATATATCCTAAACTGTTTATGAATAAAACTGAAATAGGCAGTGTTGGTAAGCAGCAGAGCAAGAGACATCAGACTCTGCCCGCAATGAGATTAATAACAGACTTGCACTGACAGAAGAGCCAGCCAATTTACTGCAGATTGTTTCAAGAATTGTTTCAAGAATCGGTAAGTACAAATTAAGGCATTTTGTTTCTGCATTTGTTTATTTTGTTAAAACATTTACTAAAGTTTTCTACTAATGTTTAAAACCTCAATGCTTTACACAATTATGCACACGTTTATCCATGAAAACAAATTTTGCCTGAGGACAAGAATAAACATAACTGCAAAGAAAAAATGTTTCCAAGGACTTGTCAAACCCTACCTTTCCGTGGCAGAGACAGGAAAGCAAAAACCCTGCTGCACTCGAACCAAGTTTTCTTTCTCCGGATCCTTGGCAGTCCAGGTGAGAACATACGCTGACATCCGTTACCTTTGGGGTTAGTTTTCTCGTGTTCCCGCCCTGCTCTTGCGCGCTGTAAGAGCCGGCCGCCTTCCCGCCGGCTCTCGGCCGCGCTTTGAAGCACCGCTTCCGTGCCTGGAGAGGGTGCGAGGAGACGCCCGCTGCTAACGACGACTGCGCGTTGGGAACCTCTCTGACCGCCCCGAGGCACTCGCAGGCTCCGCAGGCAGGACGCTGCGGCTGGAAAAGAGGATTCGAGCTCCAGGCTTTTCTCCAGGATCACAAAGCGGCGTTAGCGGCTGGAAGAGCGCGGCGTGAAGTGAGTCAAAGCTTCTCATCTTTGAATTCTGCAGTGCCATTGGTGTAGTTTTCGATTCTGACTTTATGTGAAAGTTAAATGAGCGTTTCTAGTTTTTTAAAGGTTTAGCTCCTGAAGCAAAGATAGATCCACTGTTTTTATGCCATTTTAATTCATGTTGTCTATTCTTCTAAAAAGTGCAATGAGGTTTCTGTCCCTAAATGCTGTAATATATTTTTTATTTTCTTAAATACAGGTGTAAATTAGAAAGTTGATCTTTTGCAAGGGCCCTAAATTGCTTAAGTAATGCAGACTGATAGGCAGTTTCGGAGAAACAAGCGTGCCCTGTGGCTGTCGTGGCGCGGGTGGGCCCAGCTAGCAGGCTGCTGTCCTTGCTCAGCCGCTGTTCTGCCGGCAGGCCGTGGACCCCGCGCGGGTTACGGGCGCCCCGAGCCCTCCCCGGCGCGGGAGCTTGTTTCGCTCCCGCGCACAGCAGGGAGAGGCAGAGCGGGCGCGAGCTTGCTCCGTGGTCGTTCAGCTCATGGGAGCGCGGACGCCACTTCCTCCCGGTTCAACGTTCATCTCCCGAAGCAGACAAAATTCTGTTTCCTTTTTAACATTTAAAATTTAATATGACGTCAGAGCCAGAGTAGCATTGCTGCTGTAGCTGCGGGAGCACGAGGTGGACGGGAATTTCCGCGTTCCCTGGTGGGAATCCTTTGCCGAACGCCAATACTCAGGTGCGTGCGGACGGCCCCGGGCTGCCCGTGACCGCGCTCGCCTCTGGCTTGCTCTGTTCGGACGGCAGCCTGCCGGCTCGTCAAAAATTGCCCGTGGTTTTAGTCCTGAACGTAGGTATTTCTAAGCCCCGACTTTTCCGGGGGAATTCCTGCCGCCGGTTTGTTCGTGTGACCTCCAAAGCAGCAGCTTCCGCGACGCCGGCTCCTGGGTTATTTGGTGTTGGCTGTTGGATGCTCCGTCCTGCTGTCTCCTACCCTCCCGCCTGCTCGGCCGCGGGAAGTGCTCCGAAACGTGATCCGGGAATCCCCGACAGGCAGCAGAAGTTCAAAAACTCCAGGGAATCACTTCTACACTTCTCTGATTATCACCACACTGCAAGATAGTCTCATTTCACAAATTTAAATTGGTGATGAGTAGATTGAGGGATTTCCCACCACCTGTTGAGCTGTTATAAACAGCAGATTTTAGGCAATTCTGGAAATATAATTCTAGACTGGAATTTGTAATTCTTCATTTATTTGCATATCTCAGTTTTCTGAGAAATGAAATAAATGTGGTTTTAATGATCTAGCTCATACACTGAAAAAGAATGCTATCAAAAAATTTGGTGTCCCAAGACTGCATCATCTTAATTGTAAAGATAAAATTATTTCTCTGATGATAATGAAGTAATGTATACCAGTTACAGTGGCACAAGAGAAATTATTGGCACTTAAAAATTCCCAAGCTTTACAGTCCAAAGCTTTTTTTACACCACAGAAACTCTTATATTTTATTCAGAAAAAGGAAAGCAGAGTACCACAAAGTACTCTGATTTCATATTCTGGAAAAAAAGAAACCTTTTACTTATGACTACACCAATTTGTGTACACAAATTGCGTTTTTATTACAGCAAAGAAAAGTGGAATTTTTTTCTGTTAGCATATTGGAAAAACAGTTGATATAATTGGACAATTGGTGTAATTGTATATGCAATTGGAGTAATCACGCATGCAAATGAGTGATTATACGCACTCCTGCAACTTCTGTGTGTGGTTGCAATACATTTACATCTTATTTAGGCGTGTGATTGTATGTGTGTTTTGCATCTAATGGTTTTATGCAGGGTCCTACATAGTTACCGATTTTAGTAGCAACGTTGTTTCCTAAATATAAAGTGTGCTTTACACTGTAAGCAGTAAAAATAATGGGTTCAGCATAACGTTCAGGGCTGTGAATACATTATTTCTGAACTGTGGTTCATCGTACTTTACAGGGAGGGACTGAACGCTTACTGAAGACAACACCTCACCTAGGCTCCAGCCTTCTCACAGCGGTCTGCAACACACGGACGTTGTGCCCGTTCCTAAGGCTCTGTAGAGAGAGCTGGACGAGCACTTGTCTAACGCATCTTTAAACTTATGGGTGCAAATGGCAATATTTTAAAACTTTTTTTCACTTTTTATTTTTTCAATTTGCTTGGCAACGCAGTCACGTTAGAGCATCCAGGAGATACGGTCTCTGGTTAAGTAAAGTGCTCTGTGCATTAGGCAGCGAACACCACAATCTCCTGGAGCCAGACGCGTTGTGCTGTTCTGTTTTCAGGCTGAAAACAGGCTTTTACTAGTTTTCTCTGCCTTTTTTGCCCCCCAGTGACTGTAGTGGAACGCATTAGCAAGGCGGTGGTGTCAAGATTTCGGGGAACTGGTAGAGCTAGACAGAGGGAAAATGAGGTGAGTACATTTAATTTATTACTTCCATTGACTTCTGCTATTCTGGAGTAGATGTACTCAGAAGCTCCATATCAGCTCATAAAGGAGACTCTTTGAATTTATAAGGCAAATAAAATCCTAAATTGGAATATTATTGTTAGTAAAATCTAGTGCCACTATTGAAATAAAATAAAAATATTATCCTCTTAGGTATGCAGTGACAACTCTGCCTAATATTTGAAAGGGGCAAGCAGGTTACCTGTTTATGTAACAGGTGAAAGTTCTGTCAATATGAACAGAAATTTGATTTGTGTGGTAGGGTTTCATGAAAGCAGAAAGTATGGCCTGAAAGAGGGTGGGGCCGTGAGTGTCCTGTACGCGGGGGTAAGCCGTGTCTGCTGCAAAGGGGAAAGCTGGAGGACGTTTGCAACTACTTCCCTACTACTAGGAAGTTTAACTGGATGTGAGATCACTAAAACCAGACTAATTTGCTTTAAAACAAACAAACAAACAAAAAACCCTGTCCTGTACATTAAGAGGTTGCACAGTTCTCTAGAAGGCAGCTTATGTATTATTTAATGCATTATATGCACCAGTCAGGCCTGTGGGGTGCTCGTACACCCACTGATCTGGGGGCAGGTGTAGCTCAGTTGGTTGGAGCGTGGTGCTGCAAATGCCAAGGTTGCGGGTTTGCTCCCTGTCTGGGCTACACTGAGGGTTGGACTAGATGATCTCCAGAGGTCCCTTCCAACCTTACTGTTCTATGTATATATGTTTAATCTTCAGAAATTGTGGTAAAGCCTGCCATCTATATTTTGTGAAGATATAAGGAGAAACTTTTTCAGCTGGGTATAATATAAAATCATATAGGACTTTCTGGTCGAAGTGTATGACATGCTGAGCACCTTTAACTTGTTCAGTTCTAGACCTGATTTCAACAGATGGCTACTTTTAATCATTTCATCAATTCTCAAGGGGTTTAACCTAAGAATGTGCACGTTCTCTATAGCTAATGTCTGAAGTGCTCTTTAAAAAAGAGAGAACACAAAACGATAGTGCTTTTGCTTGACTATAAACAGTGTCATGTAGAAATATCGATTTTCGTACATCTTGAAGGAGCTGGAGAGTACAGAAGTCAAATCCTTCAAAAAGGCTTATTAGGATGAAAGAATTTAAAGTATTCCCTGGGCCAAAGGAAGACTAACTTATAATCTATAGGGTAGATTATCAGTAATATGCATCAATATGTCCATTAAAATATACAGAATATACTACTTTTTTATCAGATAAGCATATATAAGTATGTATTGAAAATATTTAAGCTAGAGGGATTCCTAGTCAGATTATCCTATTTCCAACAGCATTCTGGACAAACCAGGGCCAGGAAAAAAAATGCATTTCTAGCCATATATTTATGGCACAACAACTGACCTTTCAGAGTAAGCCATCATTTTTATCCAGGTGATGGTGTGCTTGCTCCGTATCCTGTTCCCAGTTCAAACTCCTGCTTCCTCGTTGATACCTCTGTATCTAGGGTGGTAATCTGTATCCAAAAACTGTATGGGTTCTTGCTTTGGAAATGTTATCTAGTGTCCAGTCACTGCCAGATACTGCATTATTTGGACTTTTGGCTTGATTCAGTCTGACGATTCTTGTTTTAAAGCAACACGCTGCCAAAAACAGATGTGTCAAGCCCCTGATGTTAATCGTCACCATTGATTTGCGCGGCATGTGTGTATAGATGAATGACCTGAAGGTGGCCAGGGTAGAGCTCAGGTTGGTCCTGACCAGTTTCTCTGGTTCTGGGCTTCAGGACTGCTCTGTAGGCGTCCGGAGAGAGGAAGGGTAGTGGCATTTCCGCGTTTCCTTTTGAAGGTTAGCACGTTGGCGTCTCCTGGCAAAAACGGGAGCAGCTGGGGGAGTACGTGGAACCTGAGAGCTCGGCCTTGTTCGGAGTGTGGTGCAACGATGTGTGAACTCGGTATGCGAGAGCACGTGAGATCTTGAGCCTCGTAATATCCGAAACCAGCCGCGACATCCGGTCCAGAAACCCTGGCAGCCTCATGGCTTTTCTCCTGATGTCCACCGCTAGGGTGGCTTAGGAGGTGGTCGGGACAGGCTGCAGCTCCAGCGCGAGAGCGGCCCTGCCCCGCGCGGAGCCAGTTCTGTGTCACGTGCCACCCACCTCCCTCATCCATATCGCATCCAGCGCGTCCGGCTGTGGATCCAGCACAGCTTAGAAGTTGCCTCCTCTAAGCTTTGTTTTCTTCTCATGTTTGTATTTCCATTGTCCTTTCCACTGTTCAGATTCACATGAATACGATAGTTGGTACCTTTGAGACTTACTAATGGGAAAATAAACACGAGGTTAAATCCGAATTTGTAATTGAAATGGAATCTGCGGATCTGCACATTCTTCAGTGAGTCAATACAAAGCTATTTACAGTCTCTGTGTCAGATACAGGGAACATTTGCGTTAGAGGATGAATTGAGAGTGGTCAAGACACTGTTTTGGTATTCAGCACAAAGCACATCATCTGTCTCTATTTGTCCTTTGAAAATGTGTCTACAGAAGGATGAAAATGTAAGGATAATATTTGAAAATTCTTACTCTGTTTAGCTTTTGTATGCAAGCATTGTAGTATTTTGAACAAGCATTGAGGTCTTCAGATAACATTCGTATCTTGAGATGAAGAGTCTGGTTGATTGGTTCCAGTAAGATATGAAGATTTATCTTTATTTATCAAGCTCATGTATGATTTTAGGGTTAGTTCCTCAGCTGATGCAGTCTGGCGCTGTATGATAGCCGTGGGTCTTGGGGGAGACATCCTAATGCAAGGAAAGGCTTTATGTTTCCCTCATTTCACCCTCTCTTATTTTGATAGCCTGAAATCTCTTCTGTAGTTTAATTCCGTATTCTAGTAGAAATCCAGAAGAACCTTAGTTCTTCTTAGTTTGGTTCATATTTACTCCCAAAGTTTTCATTGTAAGAACTTTCGCTCTTCTCCCGTCCTTCCAGGGATTCAAAGCAGAGCGTCAGGCATACAGATGCACGTAGTTCTTCCAGACGTGGTAGGGCGGGTGATCGTGCACTTCCTCCTTCGTGTCCACAGGCAGCTGACTCAAGCAGGTGTAATAGGACCAGGATGGTTGTGTAGCAAATGCAAGCTGTGCTGATTATTACTGGTTCTTTCAAAGCTTCTCTCTCTGACTTCCGAAAAAATTCCTACAACATTCGGTAACAGCTGCACAGGTCAGTTAGTAGCATGTGGGATATTTTATCACGCAGCAAGTGGTGGCCACTCGTGCAATATAATCTTGTAGTTATGTCATCTTGTATTACCTTGCACCTCATATTGAGTTTACAGCTGACTTGCTTTGTGCAACCTCAAGATAAAATACCTTCAGAAATGGTTACGGCTCCTCCCCACGGGGGTAGTGCTCCGCTCAGCAGTGTTGGCAGCGCGCCGCAAGCGTGACCTCCTTCGTGCAGCGCAGTGCAGCTCGGCTGGGAAGCTGCGCCCTGCTAATCTGTCCTAACAGCAAGGAAATATCTATGCAGCAACGAAGCAGTTTGCTTCTGGTAGCTGTTGATGACCTCAGCTCGCAGTCTCATTTAGGCAGTGCCTTCAGTCTTGGTATGTGACTGCTTTGATGTAAAGATGACTAGTTGTTGTCTTGTTTCATATAGGTCTAAAGACTCCTTTTGTAATGTATAATTAATCCATAGTATGGCATAAGGATACCAAGATACCAATTTGCAGAAATCCACTTTTAATTCATGTCTTAACATCTAGAAGCCAAAACTTTATAAATGCACATTTGAAGAACAGAAAAAAGTGGGGAAAAGAGTCTCGTTTTTTTTTTTTTTTTTTTTTTTTTTTTTAAATTTTGACTTAATTATGTGCATCTCTCCAATGTCTAGAATTTGGTTCAGAAGCTTAGGCAAACTTTACTCAAAATGATTTAGTGTTATTCAGTGGAATGAGACTCCTGCAGAGGAAAGGAAAGGGGTTTTTTATAAAATATTCTGTTCAGAATACTCTTTGCAATTCCAGTCAAGTCAGAACTACTCTGGCATGGTAACTACTCTGCATTTCACCCAGCATATTTTTGTTCTTTTGATTACTGCTGAATGTACAAAGCAAATGAAAATGCTGAATAATTTTTTTTTTAATGATTTCACATTTCTAAAAAAGGATTCTCTCAAATGTTCTGTTCTGATCTGGTTTTTCCTAATCAGACTCTTTCTCCCATTTGGAAGTAAATAATCTAAGTCACTGGTCAGAAAAATACTTGAATGTGCAACTTTAAGTTGAGAATTTTAATTGAAGTAGTAGCATGTTTTTCTCCGTTGCAGAGGTTGGTGAAATTGTTTTCTGAGACTGTCAGTCCTATGGTGTTTTGATGGTTGCTGAGGGAAAGTCACAAAACAGAAGTGTCAGAAACTCACCTTTGGCACTAACCCGCGAGAGTGCAGCGGGCGGAAGCTCATCAGGCTGCGCGGGCTGCAAAGCCGTGTGCGTTCCCACGGCAAACGCTCTGGGCCTGGGGCCAGACCGCAGCCGTGAACGTTGCTGGTTTCCGTAAGGATACCCATGAAATAATACAGTCTCATCGCAACGTAACAGCTAAAAAGACAGTGGAAAGAAAAGATTTTCACCAGGAAAAAAACATGGACAAGAAAAATGGATGTTCTAGCTTTTAAGGCGGCAAGACGAGAACGTGTAAGTCGTTGACAGTAATCCTTTAAAGTATACAGATGAATTAGAAAGGAGTTTTAACCAAAAGGCATCGGAATTCAAAACATAGTTCAAAATACCCAGAACTGTTTATAACCCAAAAGGATAAAATACACGTTTCGCAATAGGTGCAGATTTTTAAAGAGGAAGGTAATTACAGCGCTAAGCTCTTCCCGAGACGGAAGCACGTCCCTGCGTGGTGTGAACCCAAGGGCGGGAGCCGCTGCGCAGCGCTAGAGCCGCCTCGCTGGCGCACCGTCTCCTTTCGGAAACCGAGCCGGTGTTGCGGTAAGCTCTGTTTGCAAAAAGCCCCAAAGTTTCTTGTATTAGAACAAATTCCCCATATGGTGGCAGCCTTTTGAAGGAGATGGGGGGAAAATCCTTTCATTTAATTTTTGTTTAAATGCGATCAGAAGAAAACATACATAATATGGAATGGCTCCTGTTATTTTGATGGGGAAAAACGGTGCTCTGCAATTCACTTCTATAGAAACTAGGAAGGCATCTTCTCTGTTCCCTGATGCTAACAAGATTATTTCAGTTCTGGCCCTTATTTCAGTAGATGACTATTTTTAGTCATTTCCTCACTTCTCAAGGGCTTTAGCCTAAGAATATGCCTGTTTTGAATATATGCCCTGCTTCACTTACCAGTGTTGTTGTTAGTGCCTCAGGGTAAGTTAGCTGGTAACTGTTAGACAAATTTGTCCCTCTTTCATTAAACATTTCTGCTTTTATTCAGCAACCTCTAAAATCAGCTGTTCAACAAAGTCAGAGATTTTCCTCAGGATCTTTGCAAGGACGACGAGCGCCGTGTTCGCGGCCCCTCTCCTTGCTGCTGCTGTTGGAAAGGGACCCATCGAAAGGGTGAATGAGTTGGTGCTGGCAGACCAGCAGCAAAAAGCTACTCGCCAACAACTTAAATTCTGCAAATCGAGGCTGTGAACTGTAAATCACACTAGGGAGGTTCAGGCTCATTCCTTAAACTGCCCGTTAGGCTTTCTTTGCTTATTCCTACTTAATACATCTGATCACTAAAGAAAAGCTGTTTTCTGGGCAGCATCTGACTTCACTAAATCTTTTAGCTGTTTCTTATTGATCAGTTAGGCAACACCGTAGGATCAACAAAGGTTTCATGTTTCCTTGAAATGATGCAGTGGAAGGAAAGATGGGTTTTGCTTTTGTTTTTTTCTCCTTAACGAATGATGCCTGCTAGGCCTTAGCTAGATGGGCTGAGCAGCGATGCTGGGAGGCAGGAGGAGAACTGCTCCCCAGCAGACGGACAGTACTCGTGCTGGCGCTGCCCGTGGAGCGAGCCCTTGCCTCACCATGGCATCCAAGCAAACCAGCAGATGTTTTTTAAAGCAGATTTACAAGGGTAGTCATTATATACACTTTTGTTTTTCTTATTTTGCAAGGTAGGATTGCTGTACTGCCCTGAAATGACCTGCTTCTCCAATACTTTGTTCCCAAGTAATAATAGAAAAGCAGAGGGAGAGAGAGGGAGAGAAATAACCTGTGAAAAACACGTTCTGAAAGCGTGGGTGGTATTTGTGGTATCAGCTGCTGTATTCAAGGCCTCTGGTCCCAGGCTTAGTGGCTGGCCTTGCACTGCGGGTTTCTCCAGGAGCAGCAGCTGGGTGGCTCCCGTGGTGGGGCCACTGTCACCTGCCTGGCTTTCACTGCCGTCTCCTGCCCTCCTCCCCTAGGTCTAAGGCAAGTGAGGAGGGAACAAATGCCAGGTCTGGTGTGAGGATGCACCTATGGCTGCAATGGGGATGGTTATCATTTCTTTCCTGCCTGAGGGCAGGGCCAGGATCTGGGGCAGGAGTACCAGCGCCGTCCCTTTGCGCCTCCTCTCCGCTCCGCGCTCTCCCGCTGCAGGGACGTCAGGCACAGGGAGGTGCCCAAGGAGCTGCCTTCGCCCGGGCAGTGGTGAGCCCAGGGGTGAGGCTTTCCACCCATGCATCCTGGAGTGGCCACCCGTAGACCCCATTTCTGCCAAGAAACCCTCAACTTCTGTGGTGATGGGGACACATATTCTTTGCGAGCTCTCTGCACTTTGCCCATGCAAATGAAAATCGCTCTATCCTGGCTAACAGCAATGTGAGTTACAGCCTGCTTATTATTTTAGAAATAAAGATATTAGTATGCAAATGACTCTGGAAGGTGTTTCTTCTCATTAGAGAATGGAGATCATTTGACAAAAGATGCAGTGTGCTTCATCTGTAAAAAAGGCTGAGCAAATTTGTCTTGTCTCAACAGCATCCTAACAACAAGACCGATCGGATAATGTAGAAAAGGAAGCACAGGAGACAAATGGTTTATGACACTCAAGTTACCTTTCCTGTGCAAGGTGGGCGTGAAATTTTTTATAGTGAGACAAAAAAGATGATGGGCAATTAACTATAAACTCATGCAGCAGGTTTATCATATGCTCAGCTCATCCATCTGTGTCTCAGTCTCCAGTGGACTCATGAGTTTCATCAAGAAAACCATTTTCAAACTAGCAGACCAAAACAGATCATTTTCAACTCCAAGCTCCATTGAGGCTTTGTGCTAGTTTTACCTTATGTTTAAGATTCATGGATGCAACATAATACACATAGTAGGAGAAAAATGATCCAAATATTTTTGCACTTGCAGGTTGTTTTAAAACATTTCTTGTTCAGAGGTGAGTTTTGCAGATACTTACAGGCATACAAATAATTTTATTCATGCTAATTCTATGAAATCCTTTGGGATGGTAAACATGGTGTATAACTGCATTTAAAGCTCAGCTTCTGGACGGTGATGTTTCTGAAAGAACAGGTTCAGGGAATTAGGAGAGAAAGCAGGAGCTGGCAGTTTAAGCACTGCATTGGTACTCCAAAAATTGGTGCTTAGATTGCGTGCTCTGCTACAGACTATCTATGTAACCTTGAATGAACCACTTGGTCTTAGCTACATTTAGCTTTGACCTATAAAATCAGAACAACTGCCTTTATTTTTCTGGCCTGTTTGTTTGTGCCTAAGTAGTTAATATTTAACTATTGCTCTTTACAATATTGTGCAAACATGCATTAATCTTATTGAGGGCTTTTAAGTACTGTTTCAATACAAGTAGGATTTTTCCTTACCTAATTAGTTTGATGTAGTCTTGCATAGGTGGTAAAAGAAAATAATAGATTTTCAGAATCGAAGGAAATTGTTCTTATTCTATGGAATTTTGAGGCTCTCTTCTAGGGCTCTAACAGCTTCAGCAAATGTATATGTTTCTTCCCAAGGGATCATGTTGGAGAGGGAATCGATAATGACAGCGCACTGGGATTAATCAGTTAAATTGTTTTAAAGCCCTAAGATTGTCTTTTTTCACCTAAGAATCTGGGAGGGCGGTAAGCCTGCGCGTAATGATTCTCGAAAGCTTCACAGAGGAGGAAGGAAGAGGGAGCTGGCGGCACTCTCCTCGGTCCGCAGCGCTGCCTCCTTGACGCAGGAAGGTAAACACCCATCGACTTTGCTGTGGAAATAATTTACTTCAAACTGTTCTCTTTCATACGGTTCTTTTTTGCTTATATGAAGATGAATATCCCTTGAAGGTAACAAACAGACCCCTAATTTTTCATTAATTTGTCAAATACATGTGAATTTTTTATTCCTTTAGACTCATACTAAGCACTGTTGTTACACCTTTCATGCAACTCTATCCGTCTTAAACAAGTCAGATGCTTCCTTTATAATTCATTCCTTCTCCTCTCAGTGCCAGTGAGGAAAGTGAACTACTGAAGAAAGATATAGGCCTTGTGGTATTCCCTGACAGTCAATAAATCGGAGTTTTGTCAGACCAAAGAGATGCCGTAAAGAGAGCAGATTAAAAGAGATTAGTTCTGCCAAGTGGCCTGAAGAGAGAATTTATTCCTTCCCCTTCATCTGTCAGGTAGAACAAGAAGGATGCACAGGCCAGAGAGGTCAATGGAAATCTTTCTGTTGATTTTGCTGGGCTTCACATTGCAGCCAAGAGGAAAACTAGTATTTTGGAGGGGAAGGGGAGAAAAAAGGTTCAAGAGATGCTTGTTTCTATTTTTCCATCTGTGTTACATTTGCAAGAAGCTCACTTGAATGATTGATCTTGATTTCTGTCACCAGCTATTCCCACCACTCTGGGTGATGGTAGTTATTGCTAGCAAAGCGGGTGACTGTATAGTTGAATTCAAAGCCAAAATAGTCACTTACAAAAAAAGAAAAGGTAATCTCAGCACTGCAGAGTGGTGCTATTGCAGAGTAACACAAGTACTAGAATTCACAGCGGGACTTCAGAAAAAGACAAGTGGGACGTGCACAGGAAACAGGGATGGGCTCCTCAGAGCACGCTTTGGCTGACCGAGACACTGAAGCATGCAGCGCGGGGAGAGGAGACCAACGGCTGACTGTAAGCAAACATCAGCAGTTCAGGTATCAGTCGTAGGCTGAGCTGAGTTTACACCACCAAAGCGCAGGGCTGCAGCTGACTGTTGTGATATCTTCAAGATATTTGAATATCATAAAAGAAAAACCTGAGATACTCAAATTCCCTTTCAAACAGTTCTGGAGAATACAATGAAAACGTAGCAAGCGTGAGCATCCTCACCAAAGTGGTGATGGCTGGCAGGACCTCCACAAGCCTGGTCTTCATGCCGCAAAGCTTCCTTTGACCGCAAGCAGAAACAGGCTTCCAGAATACCATGACAATAGTTAGGTAGTTACTGTCAGAAGACGACCTGGCTGGGAGTCAGCTACCAATCACTCAAGGATAAAATAGGGTCAAGCATTCAGAAGCAGAGAGAGCAGCGGAGGACATTTACCAGGGAAACTGAAGTGGGAGTAAAGCGCATTAAAATCACACTGCAGTTAAAACGCATTTATCAAGCAAAAGGATAGAGTTGCTTTAACCTTTTTGCTCAAGCCCAATGGAGATACTGTAGAGTTGATTTGTAGCTCATGTGAAGATGAGTCTTTATTCCTTGTGATGACCAAGTTTTGAGCATGCCACATATCAATCCCAAATCATATCAATCAATCCTGAAACATATTTCTGCATTTATAAATAGTAGCATGAATGTATTTGTTTTATAATTTAACCTTCATTTTGCATAGGTGACTTCTGAGTCAATTTTTTTTCTAGGGTTCCAGAGTAATTTTTTAATTTCCAATATAAATACAGACATTTTATAAGTGTATGCAACTTGATGCTGCATATATATGAGATAATAATGAGTTTTCTTTGCAATTTGGAAAATACCAGTGTGGTTACAGTGTTCTTCTCACTGTATTAAGCTCTGGAGAGAACCTGCTTTAAAAGAAGGCAACATGCACAAGTAGTAGGGTTTCTTTCCCATTTTCATGTTGCCAGCAAACATTTTCTTGTAAACCTTTTGGGAAATCTTTTTGTATTATTTAACAAAGGAGTATAAGGTGAGAACATAGAAGCTTAAATGCTTGGAGTTAATAAAATAGATATAAAACACTCTGAATTTAAACAGAATTATTAATATCTAACTAAGCATTTTAAAATTGATAGTATGCTTCTAAAGTTACCTTAAGATACAAAATATGAAAGGAAGACTATCATATCCATAGAAAGAACAGACCATTTCCTGTTTTATTTCCTACTGAGGACCTATTATAGAGAAAAAAAGTTCATCTAAAAGCCTATCTTTTACTTGATAGAAAGAATGTTTGCTTAGTCACATATAGTCCCAAAGATTGCATGTTCTGGCCCCATTTGATTCACTGAAGAAAATTAGATGCAAAATTAGTAGGGAAGGGAGAACACAGCTATAATATGAGATACATGACATTTATTTTTATATACATCATGCATGCTTAGCAGAGCTTTCAAATGATCTGCTAAAATGTATCAATATTGAATTTAATGCTTTTTCAATCATAAACAATAATAACTACAAGTGCAGAATGACAGATACAACATGAGATACAGGAGGTTAATTCCTTCTGTGAAAGTCTGTCTATACAAATAAATCCTGTAATATAGATTGCAAACTCAGTGATGCAGGGATTGTATTTATTGGTACAGCGCAATGCACGTGGTGACTTTTAGCCGCGACAGACGCTCTTGAGCATCAGCACAATCAAACCGGAACAGCCGAGCTGCGCAGCTTGATCCTTAGGACGAGCGAGGGGCCGCGTGCCCGGAGCTCCCTGCCCGAGGAGCTGCCCGGGCGCCGCCGGAGCTGTTTGAAGGAAGGTTGCCCAAGTTGCTTTAGACGTTTTCAAAGCGTTGATCTTGGTTTAGAACTCAGAATAAGAAGCCGCCCCGCTCCCGTGCACAGGTCGCAGCCCTTCTGCTGGAATGCAGTGCTGGTTTCCCGCCCGAGTTGTTTCCGACGCGGAACGGCACAGGCAGAGCGCTCCGGAGCCTGCAGGTCGATGCTGCCGCACGCTGCTCGGCGCGCTCCCAAAGCGCGTCCGGGTCTGGGGGCTCGCTGCCCGCCGTGTGCACGCGTGACCAGAGTTTCAGGAACTTCAGTTGCAATTAATCTTTTAAAATAACCACTGAGGGAGTAAGGGCTATTCTACAGCTTTACCGTGGCTAGTTAGTAGCATCTCTTTTCCCTGATGGCCGAGTGCAGCGCTTGGCGGCTCTGTTAAGTCATTCCACGGCTAGTCGTTCACCCGCATCGGTTACCGCCAGGGAAGGTGCCCTGCTCTAAGCGAGGATCTGCTTGGGCTTGGTGCTGTTGTCTTCCACAGCGGCTGGGCTGTGAGAGCCTTACTAGAACATGTAGCTGTCCAGCCTGTGGGAAAAGGAAAGAGGATGGTGATTTCAGAGCTGTTTTCTGAGGCAGAAAGTGATGCTTTCACCCTTTGCCTTTGATCAGATTGGATCCATCTGGTGGATAGGGATACTAGGAAACGGACTGTGGAGGTAACTTGCCTATTTACATTTTTTTTTTTTTTTTTGGTGAGGAATAGCTTTAATGACCCTCCTAGTGCTCATACAAGTGATGATCCTGCAGTCAGACTGAAGCAAGCACAAATTTCTCCCTGAATGCATTTAATTCTAGGATCAGAATCAACTTGTGTATATGTGTTTCAGTTTCAAAATTGATTTTGTTTTGGATATTTTTCCTTCATGAAATGCTCGCTGGAAAAAATATTATTTGACTTGTATCTTTTTCTGTCCTTTCTGTCTATTAAATTCAACAAAAATCAGTTACTTCAGCTCCCCGGTTGTAAATTCTTTTAAATTAACTATTGCAACTCTTAATAATATTAAATATGCAGAATACTATTTACAAATTCAGCACACAGGATTCTAGAAAAAATATTTTGATTTTTTTCTCACTCTTAAGCTTTTAAAAGATTACACAAATTAGCCAGAATATGGTTAGCATGGGTAAACACAGACAACTAGTCCATTAAATATTGATGGCAAAAAGACTGGGGAGAAGAACAAAAATATGAAAATTTGCTACTTCAAAATCTGTGTCTTTCACAGAAGATTTAAAAGCAGACTCCTCCCTGGCTCTTCCTTTCAATTTTTGCTGAAAGGCTTTGTCTGAAGAGAGGCTATTCCCAAAAAGAGAGAGAGGGAGAAGAAAATATTAACTCTTCAAATGTTCAGTCCTTTTCCTTGTAAAAGCTTGACCTTGTGGGAGAGGCAATGTGGAGCAGGATTACACTGCAGCCCTGCCTCCAAACATGAAAGGGGAGGCAGTAGAAAGGACAACATTTGTTTTACATCTGTAGAAGCTACTGACTCATGTTGACGGAAGCATTATGTCTTACTTTGTTTAAATTGATATATTTCTCTGGATCTTTGGGGTGGGGAACAAAGGTTAAACTCTTAGTTGTCCCATGAGATGTAACAGCTAGAGCTTTGACTCTAATTTGTGTGACATTTAATTAAAAGGCATGAAAACACGTGTTTCTCCCCCCTCCTGAGTCACTCTGTCTTGTATTTGTGGCTTTTTTGCTGACTGGTCATCTTGCAAAAAGATGCAGACAAGCAGGCATGCTATTACAACGGAGATAAATGGTAAATGAAGGCATTAAGATGTAACCTTCTATTATCTAGTTATGATGTGAACTGGAGCTGAGAATTTTTAAAGCTGCAGGTTAAAAAATAATGACTTGCAACTGAAAATAAAAACAGAGAAATGTATCAAAGAAAAAAATGTAATTGCTATGATGTAGCTGAGCAGAAAAGCATTTTATAAAAGAGAAATCTGGTTTGAAGAGCCATGGATGAAGAGCCAGGATCTAGTCTCAGGGAAGTTATAATCCTTTTGTGGGTCTGTTTTTGCCCTAGCTTCCTACACACCTGCAAACTGCCAGAATGTAATTACTTCAAACAAAATTGAAGATTAAAAGTGCACTTTGAATGCTGCATACTATTACCTCAATATTTGTTCACTCAATTAGCAGGGAACTCTTGCTGTTCCTACCTTAACTTCTGCCTGTGACAAGCAACCTTTGGCAAGTCACTTTGTGTCTTACCTTATTAAATCAACCCTTTTTAAAGAAAGGAATGATCGTGGTTGGCCATGTTTCAGATGCAATTGGAACATCGTGGTGGAAAGTTCTTTGGAAGTGCTAACCATTTTTAAGAAAAATAAAACAGTGTAGACTGACCTGTGAGGTTCTGAAGCTATGCCTTCTCCCCAAGGGCTTATCCATACGTCAGTTTTCAGGATGATGTAAACAGTGCGTGTGACATGAAAGGGCAGATGTTCGCCCTTTCTGTCCTTTCCCTGTAACTCCTTGGCTGTGAACAATTCCTCTGGAAATACTTGGTGGAAAGATTTTTGAGACAGGAAAGCCTGGAGGGGGAACATAATTTTTTCAGCGTTTGTTCTGAGCCATTGGTGTCCTCCATGTCACCAAGGAGGAATTCGACCCCTGATTTTGGCTGTGCCAGCTTACAAGGTATATGATTCTTCTATCAGATCCTAAAGGACTAGAAGAGCAGGCCTTTAGCCTGATCTGCTGGCACCAGCCCTGCTTCCACAGGGCTCTGAGGCATTGGCACTGCCACAGCCTGAAGTGCTAAGGTTCTCCAGGGACTCAAAGAAACCTCTGTGGGAGCATCAGGAACAAAGTGCTTCCTCCTTTTATCTGCGTGTCAGGTCGTTGAGTCTGTTCCTTGTACTATTTTGGGATCCTTAGGCTTATTGTCAACTTCCTTATTCAATAAATATAGTTGGGATTATTGTGGAAAGTCAGTGGTTTGCTGTAATACTCTCTTTGGATCACGTGGATGCTGCAGATCATTTTCTATCCCCAGCTGCAGTCTTTGGCTTTTACCAGAGAGATTCGTTTGTGAACAGATGACCAAATGGAGGGCAATTTGCACCGCTTGTGCTGAAGAGCTCTTGCATGCTGTGAAAGCTTCCTGTGCAATGTTCTTTCCTTGCTGTACAAAACTATCATGCCACCTTATCTCTCACTGTTCAGATCACAGATAGCCTGTTACTGCCCTGGCTCCATAAACTGTTCCTTGGCGCTGCATCTCTTATGCCAGGACAGGCTCAAAGCCATGAGTGTTGCCTATCATACTCAGTTATGACACAATCTTAGCATTTTACATTGTCCTCATAACCCTAGGGCTTGGGTATTTACCAAGCAAAGTCAAAATACTAGGAATGAGTCATATTTAAATATGTGGTTTGTTTTTCGTAGGTATTGCACACTGATTTCCTGTGTATTACACACTGATTCTCTTTCACTAAATGGACTCCAGCTCAGTGACACACAGCTGTTGCTGCCTCCATTTAATTAAAATGGAAGTCCTGCCTAAAAGTTCTCCAATTTAAATATGCAACCATAACAGTACTAAAGTGAAAATACTTGGGTAAACTGGGAGGCAAAAGGAGAAATAAGCCTTGTCTGTGCTATTGAAAAGTTGCCTCTACATTAATTCTTGGAGACAAATTCAATTTTACTAGTTTCAGAATCATGGCAGGTTACTTTGGAAAAGGTCCAACCATAAAAATCCTTTCAAGGTACAGATATGTTGGAATTGCTTCCATAATTAAGGTTGTGTTGTCACCTCTGCACTTCAGCGCGCAGCTGTATTCACATCATCATTCATCATGCTGTAAATTCGCCATTGTCCCCCAGTTAATTAAAGTCTATTTTCAGTTATCTCAAGTTTTTTGCAGTTGTGTCTATAATAAAATAGGTGTGAATCAATATAAAGCCTTTCCTAGACTTTAAGCTTCTTTTCCTGTTTAGAGATGGAAACTTCATAGTGGTTTCAATACCAGTAGTGGATGCTTTTGCAGACGGATTTTATAGGGGTCTGGTAATGCGTTGCCTTGTAGGCTGTGAATATGTTGAGGATATCTTTCATGATCTGTTCTCTGTATTTTACTTCTTTTTCCACATTCAGGGTCACTGCCTTGTTCTTAGTCTGCCACGCTTTTGGGCTAGAGGTGTTTAAGCTAATGGTCTTAATGATAAGGGTTTAGTTCCCCCCCAAAAGGGCTTGCGTAGTGTTTTCCTAGTCAATAACAGCAATTGTAGCAGGGTTTAGTAATGGCAATATAGCCACACTGGATGTGATGCAGTGTGGATGCTCACTGTATCCAAGTGATTCTGGACAGCTTCTCATGGAGCACGGGCCCTGTTTGGAGCATGTTTCACCCCACCCATGTGTGTCCATCAGAAGCAATCTGCAAACATCAGGTTTCATAAGCTGAACTTGGAGTTCTGTTTCAGCTCTGAAGCTGCACGTGGACTTCTAAAACTTTCTGATTATCCTGTTTCTAAAGGCAATAGATCAGGTTACTGCTTCATAAAGAAACCCTCTTTGTATGTTTCTATGGAAGTAACTATGGAATTGATTCTAGGAGGACAAAAACTCTTCATTAGGAGCAGCCTTGTGGTTTCTCTTAGAGGCACTCTGATGGGTCTCAGCTACTTACCTAAAGGCTCTTGGAATCCCTTTCTTTAAATGATCATGGTTATGCTGTGTATAAGCTGTTCTATGCTGTCTGTTATTCTCAAAATAGCAAAGTGTAGAAGCAACCGAATGTGGTGGTATTTTCGGACGTTGCTTTCCTCTCCTACTACTCCATCCTGCATTAAAGTATCATAAAGATTGCATGTATTTTATGTGGAGGATGTCTCTATGGACTGTAAGATCTTGCAAGAGCAGTCATTTGTTTGAGATGGGAAATTTTGAGTCAGATACCAATAGTTGTTCATGTTATCCAGAGGAATAAAAAAGGGGAGGAAGGGACGAAACTTCACTATATATACATATATCTATTTTGTTATTGTTGCTGAGAAAAAAAAATCTTTTCTTGCAAGCTCACTGTAGCGTGAAGGTCATTTTTTTAGCAGGATTTCTAAGTATGCAGTACAGCTACATGAATTATTTTCATAAACTATTGATGATCTTATATAACTCAAAGTATCAGAGCAAAACAACCCCCCCCCCCGATTTATAAGGTCAGCAATAGTGAATTAAGATTCACTATTACTGTGAAGTATTTGCAACTGGTTCACTAGAACCTGTACTTATGCAACAATGTTTTTGAAGATCAGATTTTTAAGGGAGATTTTTCAATTATTGCCTCTTAAGACCGTTCCATTTCACTAGAAAGCATCTTGCTGCTTCTCTCGCTTGTGCCTGCCTCATGAGCCCTGATGCCCCTGCTCAGGCGGGCACTAACAGGGCAGCAAACCTCTACCACAGGACCGAAACAGGCCAGGTCCTGAGCAAAGATATCTGAGCCGTGGCTTGGTTGAAGTGTAACCAGACACGCACAGGAAGCAGCAGTGAGCACTTACTCCCTGTACTCCCACCTCCGGTCCCGTCTCTGTGGGCTGATGACAAAAGTGCACCCCACTTCTCAGGAGCAATGGGCATTTCCCCAGTGGGAGACGGCAGCAGGGATGGGTGTCTTCCATGTTGGCTTTGCTTCCTTGGTGACTTTGATGCTTCATAGAGCACAGTCTTTTGTGGGCTAGAACTGTACATTTTTGTGTTTCTCTGACAGCCATTATGTGGGGAACTAATCCTGCTTGAAACCTGCTTCATAATGAGTGTCAAATAAATAATAAGAGTCTGTTGTAATTGCACGGGGTAAAATATGAATGTGCAGTATTTTTAAGGTTCCTTAATCAAAAGACCTTATTCGTAACCTATTGCAGAAGAGTTTGCATTGATTCAGTGAATAATATACAGGATTTATATAAATGTTGATATATATATAGTTTGGTTTGGGGCCAAAGATCTCTCTAAAATGCATTGCAAAGCAAAACAAGCACTAAAGTGTGGACACTGGACCTTTCTGCTTTCCTAAAGTGCAACAAAACCGCGTGAACAAAAATAGCAGTCTTTTCAAACTATAATAAACTTCTAATAAAAATGGACAGAGAAAGCAATATGATCTGTGTGAAATGTTTCCAAATTTTTTTTTAAGGAAGGGTTTTACCAGTAGGTATTTTCACATGCAAATACAAAAATCAAATGAAATTTAGAGAATTTCATTTATTCCATTTCCTCATAAATTCTAGTTTTTTTTTTTTTTTTTTTTTTTTTTTTTTAAGGAAATGGTAATACTTGATCATGAATCATGATTCACATCGCTTTACCTGCATTTGTTGTGCACTACATCTACACGCACCAGCTGCCCACTGATAACTAGCCTGATAGTAAAGGTAAGTATAAACCATGGTGTGAGAAAGGCAGTGAAATACTAAATGCCTACCCAAATTACATCTATTTATTCTCTGTAATTTTTGAGCCATGATCCAGAAGAGTGACAGTAATCCAGGAATAAATGTGTACCTTTTACACAACATTAACTTACTTTCTTCTAGCTTGTCAAACAGCTTTGGGATTTATTATGTGTTTATTGTATGCCTCACCAGTTTCTTTCCAACCAGGGGACTGCATGTTTATTTTTACCTTCCACCTTTGAGCATTGAATTTGGCTTAGTGAAGCATATTTGATAATGGATTTTAGCACTGCAAGCACTGCAAATTTTGTGCCTTATTTGGAACTAAGGGGCGTGGGAGAAACAGTGGTGGAAAAGCAAAGTAACATAAAACTGCCCATCAAAGAAAGAGAAAATTTTCCACTCTATCACAGATTAACCTATTTTCAGAGCATTCCATAGATCTGGAACTGAAAAATCACAGTTCCAGAAGTTTGGATGGCTGCATGTTTATTCAACTGAGTTCTAACTTTCTAGTCTCTGGACAATTTGGGGACAAATGCTTGTTGGTAACTATTTTCTCATTTTTCTTCTCAATAGTTTACTGAAATAGAAGGCTGAAAGTTATGTAAGAGTTAAACTAGAAAATATTAATCAATGTCTGTGGAATAATTAATTTTTGATGAGCTGTTTATTTATCAAGAGCTGAAATTGTTTCCATATGATTCATTCTTTTCTAAATTAATACTGTATATTGAACTTGGCATGCCTAGAAATGAAATGGAGCCAGTTTACATGTCAACTCTGTAGCCCTATTGATGGCTTTTTAAGTAAAAGCTATACAGTTTTTATTTTAAATGACTTCTGAATGTATACAATTGACTCTCCCTCACTGCATTGATGCTTCTTTTTGGTGATTGCTTAGCTGCCAGCTGTTATTACTGTGATCAGAGCTATACTGCATAAACTGGTATGTGTTGTGCTTTACAAGTACAAAATCCACAGTGAATAACAATTAAAAATTACCTTTATTTTCCTGATGCATAAAGCTGTATGTACAGACGTGGAGACCACCCCAAAGGTGGTGCTATGAACTAGTGACATGCATTCACTTTGTCATCCAGGCTTGCATTTTGGTAAGTGTAATGATGGTCTAGACAAAAATAAACCGAAAATATATTTATATTTTTATAGATTCATTAGAATTTAACTGTGTATATCCAGCTGAATATCTAGCCAAACAAATTCTTGTTTTCTGTGTTTTCTTTGTGACTAGAGCAAAATTTTTGCATGTCTATTTAAGTTCTTTGGCTAGCCATTTCCAAAGGAACTGGAAATATAATGATACATTGAACACAGATAGGACTGCTTTGGCCCTGTGAGATGCATGTAGTAGAAGAAGAATATTGCTAAACAACATTTTTAAAATTCTCTCTTCCTTAGGCAGGTAGTCTTCCTCAGTTGGCCAAGTCATGATGTACATGTCTTACCTTGAGCATTCGCAGCAGAAGAAAGCTGTTTGAGCTGTTCTGATTCCAGATGGGCTTCAGCATAACACTGTTGCAATGTCACTGTGTACCCCAGCACGGTTTTTCTACAATGTCACTCAAATGCATTTCTTTTGAAAATCTGGATGTCAGGTCACAAAAGACTCAGAAAGTAGTGGGACATACCTGAAGACTAACAGTTAAGCAACAAATATAATTGCTGTCAAAATTATTTAGTTCTGATGAGTTTAGATGCCACTTTAATTTCTCAGCTATCAATAGATTTAGCAACAATAAATTCCTCTCACAATAGAAAAAAGTTTTGTATCGAAAGGGTATCCTGTACTGTGTTCAGCTGGAGGGAAAAAGAAACAACTAAAAATAACATTATCTCTTTAAAGATTTCTAAAATTTCCTAATGAAAATCCTGCTCTGAATGTTTCCACACCTTTTCCTTCTAGTTGCCCTCTATGTGTTCCTGGAAGGAGCTGTACCAAGTTTTCCAAAGCAGATAGGTTGCCAACATCAGCCCATCCATTAACCAGCTGAGATGGGAAGAAGTAGCTGGAGTTTTTTTTTTTTTTTTTTTTTCCCTCTTAACTTTTATCCCTTCATAGTTGAATTGCTCTGTTCTTGCAAACCCGAGTTGGATACTAGCTTGTGACAATTTATGAGCATAGTCATATATACCAAAGAATCAGATGAAACATTTTTCTTGCATAGGTTACTGTAAAGGCAGACATAGGGTATTTGTTTAAGAGCTGGATAAGGTCCTGAAGTAGGCGTTAAGTGGAAAATCAGCATAATATATGTATTGCCCTTCTTTTTACTATTAATTCAGATGGATGCAGCTTGGGATTTTAGCTCACTCGTGGGCTGCCATAAAGTGCAGTGATTGAATTATGCTGCTTCCTATCACGTTTTCTTAAATTAATTCTGGATCGAATTCTGATGTTTCTTAACTGTGCCAGATTCACTAAAGGAAAGAGGTTGGAAATATCATTGTCAAAGTAATTTTGGATTAAAATTGGGTTAATAATTATAAAGAGAGAAGAATATAATGTGTCATTGTTTATCTTGGTGATAAAATGCTGATCTCATTGTATGTGCCACGTTTTTTGGAGCAGTCATTGTTTACTGGCCATATTTAACTCAAGACAGATTGAAGGCTTAAATAAAAAATGATGATTCTTCTTTTGGAATCTTCAAGGATTCTGAATCATAATTTGTAACTCTGCCACACCTTAAAAGCATACCAAAAAGTCTGAAAATAGTTTTTAAAATGTGCCAGAGCATCTGAAAATAGCATTTGATCATTTTAAGGACTTCTAAAGCAAGGTTGCTGCAACTGTTCATCCGGGTAGTGAAGATGATAGCTTCCAGTATAACGTGAACAGGGCTTTGGAAGGAATAGAGCAATGCTTGCCTTGAATGCACATTGATAAGTATGGAGTTACTCTTAGAGATTCAACACAGATCCCTTACTGGTTGTTAATCCTGAGTCAGTCATTCATTTTTTTAATCTTCAGATCCACTAGCACCTCCAGTGGTCTACCGGTGTGCACAAGTGAGACAAAAATGGGAGAATCCACCTGTTTTTGCTTCCCTTAACACCGCTCCCACCCAGCTACTGCTAACTGCCTACCCTGAGCCCTGTCTTCTACCTTCCCGGTGATCCCCAGCTCTTCAGAAAGGCTCCTGGCACTGCGCAGTTCCAGCCCTTCTCAGTGCCATCTCAGCTGTGGCTAGCCTTTCACTGGAAGCAGTCATATAAATGCAGTCATAAAACTGAGTTGCTTCTTACTCTTTCTTGCACAGGCTTTTGAACGTGTTATGATACCCGGGAATGTTTCTGAAAGTAAAATGTATTCACTCAGAACAGAACTTGGTTGCAAAGCATGTGTATGGCCAGTACTGGGGAAGCTTAGCAAGACCGAATCAGTTCTGTATATTTATGTACTGCTTACGGATTCAACAGTCCAGCACCCTCTGTTACGTTCATCAGCAGCATTAGGCATTTGGAAGACTATGGAAGTATGATGCTTTTCCTTTTTCATCGTCTTTGGTCCTTTATGTTGTATCAGGGGACATCTATGTTCTGTGATCAACAGGCATGTGGTTTGCAATGTATATGTAAATCTGCTTTTTACCAAGGCCCATCCACCTAGAAAAGCATGACACTTCCTTAAGACTGCCCTTCTCTGGATGCATTTGGTGGAATGAAGTATAAGCAACAAAAAGTCATTGAAATAACATTACAACATTATTTTATTTTAAAGAGTGCCAGTGCTAAATACTCTTTCAGTAATGCTATCAGCTTTAGTTTCTGTAGAAAATTCTGTTCAAATATGTTTCTGAAGCAGGCAAAAACATTGTATTTTAGTTGGGATATTTATTACTAGACAAATCTCTAAATTTCTCCAGGTGTCACTGATCATATCAAATTTATGGCAGATTTAAGAACTGGTTTATTCCCACTGAATTTCATGAAATGGTCTGTTGGACTTCACTATGAGCACATATAATCAACACGAAACACTGGTTATGTAAAAGACAAGATAATCATTTATCAGTACCTCCCTCAGTAGCTAGAAGTATAAAATCTTCCAACTTTAAGCATTACTGGTTTAATATCAGCAATAGTCTTACAGTAGATGGGACAGCATTACAGTGAAAAGCTCAGCTTCATCTCAGGTCTGTAACCATTGCTACTCAATCGCTGTCACACCAGTGCGGAAAGCAGTCGTGTGTAACAGGTCCTGTCCACTAGCAACTTTGTCATGCTGCCAAAAATGACTCCTGTTTGAGACAAGTACTTCTGTCCTGTGGAGCTTAGCTTCAACCTTAAAATTACTTTTGCAGGATTCTGACAGTTTTGCGCAGTTCTGAAACCAGCAGATACCAGCAGTTTTATAAATAAATGGAAAAATATCTTTCAATTATAAGATCCCCAAAAATGCTTTGAAGTAAAGGTGCTGTCTATTATTGCCTCTCCTGAAGTGACGGGACACCAGGGGTGGGCAGTTTCTATCAGGGGTGCGCAGCAGGATGCCAAGATGAAAATTCTGTTTGTGTAACGAACAGCGCAGGGAAGGGGTGGGGATGTGGCAGCGTCTGGTTTGACTAAGACAAATCTCAGTTGAAGAAAGTATTTTATGCCTTCTAGTACAGGTTGTGGAGAGATGTCAGCCAGCCTTGGAGTCAATGGACATGCAAGTTCTCAGCTCTTTCTGGGTATATTTAGCATACAAAATCAGACAGCATGTGAAGCAAATAAAAAACTCAGTAGAAAATGAGTAACTGATGAAAAGTCATTGTTATGGACTCTGTTCTGTTTGTTTTGTGTAGTTTTTGTGTATAAAATTGCGTTAATCCAGTTGTTTTGTGATTATTCCTGTTCCCTTCAAATACAAACAAAGCAAAACCATGTTGTACTTTAAGTAAATCTGTTCACTTGCAGTTTCAAATGTGTATAACTAGTATTTATAGGATTTGTTTATTACTTTGCTAGTAAATATGTTTATTTTTGCATGTGTTAGTTATTAGGATACTGTTGTACTTGTTTTGGCTTGCTCATATCTTCTGTGGGGTAATGACACACAAAATGCCTTGATATCCCTTGATGATTAATATTCTGGAGGAAACTGTTAATGGTTATTGACTTACTGTATATTTGATGGTTCTGACATAGTGGATAATTTTTTCCTCCCTCCCATTTTTCAGTAGACATAAGATTTAGACTTGCTGACACACAACAAGAAAAGCTCTCTTATGCGAATCCCAGCCCAGTTCTGCAGAGCAGAGACTTTCTGATGGTGCAGATAAGCTTAAATAAACACTCAGGCCTTTGCAAGCTTATCTAAATGAAAACTCAGTTTCCAAACTCTTTGGAGTCTTTCCCATCACTACCACAAAAGCCCATACTTAAGAAAAAATGAAATGTTTCAGTTTTCAATTTAAAGATGGTACAGTTATTTCAATTCTAAAAAATTAGATGGTAGATTATTAAAAACTGCTTCTGTATCTGAAGATGGCCTATTGCAAAATTTCACACTTTATTCAAAGTAAAGGAAAAACATCAAACACTTTCTGGCAGAAAATGGTGGAAATATCAATAAAGATATGAATTCTCAGACTCCCATTTTCTCTGGAAGTGCTCACCATTTTCTTTTTTCTTATAAAACTGTAACAGCAGCACAGCAGAGTCTCACATGGTCAAGTTAAGACCATTTGGGAAGATGAGCAACCTCTGCTATTACATACAAAGCTGCTCAATTTGGCAATGTGTAGATCTTGGTGGGATGTCCATGGAAGCTCTGATGGACCTCAGCAGGCCCAGAAGCCTCATCACTGGCAGCTGCCTGATGCTTTGCCAGGAGCAAGCGTGACTGGGCTTGAATTGGGAGGAGAAGCCATGGCAGCAGGCAGCGCTGCTAGCCTCCATGGCTGGCGCAAGGAAGTGATGCCCAGGGCGTATTTCACTTTCAGGTACTCTGTGAGAGGCTCTGAGCTGGGCCAGTGCCACTGAGGAACAAGCTTATAAGTTATAACAGGGTGATCTATAAAAGTGTCATGTCATGTCAGGGCTTAGCAGTCTAGTGTTAGAATTGCAAGGACAGAAAGAGAACTGAAGAGGAAGCAAGCGCCTGTTGTGGCACTTCTAATCCCTTCCCCTCAGTAGAGATTCGGGGAAATCCCTCAGAAAGGTTCAGAGAATAGTAAAAAGGATGAACAAAATGGAATAGCTTAAGTACAATGAGAGGTTATACTTACACAGGAATTAAAGGCAGCCAACAGAAGATACGAGAGTCTCAGCACGAGCAGCTCTCCTCCGTGCAAGCATTTGTGGTTGTAGGAGCCTGCACCGGATGAACCTTTGCTCTGACCGGCACACTATCTCAGGAGTGAAATGTGAAAATCTTCACGTGATGACAGGGTGCTGTCCTTTCTTTGTATACCAGATTAATAGTAGCTACATAAACTAAACAGCTATCTTGTGCCTGAAAAGATTAATTACATATTAGGTTGTCAGTTAAAAAAAAAAATCCAGTTGATACTTTTGAACAGGCACAGATCATACTAGGGAAGTAATTACAAGAGTGTATTTTTTAATGTGAATCCAAGTTATGTTTTGTTCAGACATGTCTGTAGCATAAATTGGAAATCAAACATGAAACAAGTTTGTAACATCTCTGCTGAAAGTCTCTAGGCTTAATTTAGTCAACATTCTGAAATAATTTTCCTATTAAATGGATGCTTTCTTAAAATGTGTGGGGGGATTTTTTTCACTGATAAGATTGTTCTGTGAATCATTACTAATGAGTTGCTGTGTCATCCCCTTATGTTTTCTATTTGTCTTGTTTAGATTGCTTTAGTTTTAAGTATTCTAGTCCTTTACTGACTGTTAAGAACTTTTTTCTTTTTTTTTTAATTGGGAGCGTCTTCAAATCTTAAAAGCTATTGGAAAAAAAACATATTTAATTCTTTTTAATTGTCTTTTATTCAGGTCAGTGGATGATAAAATATATGTTATTTTGACATCCTTTACCTATTTCTTCAAGATTTCTAACCCAAAGTTCATTTTTAATGCTTATCTTTCTTTAATTCTTCAAACGCTTTTCTTACCCCTGAGAACATTCTTCAAAGTCTGCAGGGATTTCAGAGGCCTAGTTGCTGTAGCATCCTTTTAGCTCTGGCTGTAGAGGTTAGACTTCCATAGATATAGCTTAAATCTACAAAGCAGTTCCCCTGAACAAAAAAACCTACTTCACTGGAGAATTCCCTGTTTTTTTCCAGCACATGATACAGTTCAATAGGCTTTTGCTAGGGTAGCAATAACCTAAAAAGAATAATTTTCCTGCTGAGTTTTATTAAGTTGACAAATACTCTATTGCAAACCTGGCTAGAGTAGAAATAAGGTCTTGCTTAGGTTAAAACTGCACTTCTCTGATTATACAGAGATCGCTAGAGCACTGCTATCTCCATACTCTGTATGCAACTGTGTTGGTATCACAGTGCCTTTCTAGCTAGTGGCTTCCACTCAGAAAACACAACAGCCTTTGCATTACCATGTGAGGAGCTTACACTCAGATAATTGTCCGCAGTGTTATAAATGCATTAGGGTTTTTTGTTTGTTTGTTTAGCTTCATCTAGGTATATCTGTATAATTTTCAGTTTTAGTCAGGCCCTACAGAATTTGATTGTTGGCAGAAGACATAAATGAATCAAGTGATTTCTGTGAAGCAGAGTCGGATCTTGATCTTCTGTCCTGCAATGGGTACAGGGCAGGAGGAAGGCTTTGGGCAGCAAGTGGCCCGGGGCTCACAGCTGCTTGGCCTCTGGTGGCAGGCAGGAAAACATTCATGTGGATACAAAAAATATTTATTACTTTGTGGTAACTGTTTTTCAAGGTGTCTTTAAAAAAATGGAGAGGTGAATGCTGAGGAGAAAATCTTCCAAAATAAAAGAGTTGTTTAAAAACATTTCAGGCCAGAATAAGGCTGTTATTTTCTGACTGCCTTTTTTCAAGATGACTCCCTGGGGCTTGCACATCTTAAAACATGGCTATGATTAAAAATGACTTCTTCTGGCCTAGGATGTTTTGGTAATGTTCTGCGGGATTCCCAGAGCCAGTTTATGTCCTAGATGGTGTGTTGTGATTCCTCCCCACGCTTCCAGCCTTGTACATCTTTCTACCCACATTGTGAGGGAAGACCAGATTCTTGCTGAATGTTGTTGTCAGCTTTTGGCACTGGGTAGCACAGCACCTCCCACGTCTGCCCTGAAGGAAAGTTCTGAAAAAAGCAGTTGTTGCCCCGTTCCTGCAGGACAGTGTGCCAAGGCTGGGCTGAGCAGGCTGCGCGGAGGAGTTCCTGGGGTCCGCAACGCCCATGCCACAGCTGGCAGCACGCTGGACTTCGGCAAAGCGCAATTCATCTCACTTGAACTATCCATCTTGTCTGCTTCGCATTTTGGTAGAGGTTTTCAGCTTTCTGGTGTTTTCAAAGAATGTCAGTGAATTAAAAAGACTGTTCAAGCAAGAGCCATTCTCTTCCCTAGATCCTAGATCTTCCCTAGATCAGGCAATGCTGCATTCCTTACTTATCTGAGGAAAGGAGAACTTTCACGAGCCGGTGATTCTGTTTTTTATTCTTTTTATACTGTGAAGTATCGTAATGTTGTTTAATAGTGTCATACTTGTATTTAAGGGTATAATCCACTTTTCCATCCTCATTGTATTTTATGCAGTTTGAAGTCTTAGATTTTAGTGTGTGCGCTCATGAGGCAGCCTTCCGCCTGTGACTTGTGAATGAAGTAGCATTCAGGCATTCATTAGGAAAAAAAAATTTATTCAAAGAGTGCAAACTTTATGCTGTAAAGAATTATAATGTCCTGTATATAATGTACAGTTTCTTTACATTTTACATTATCTACTTCACATCATAGCATGTTTGTCACTAGTTTTCTTTCCTTCTGGTTTAATGAGAACCTCAGTTTTCGAAAGTGCAGTTGTCCTTTGTGTCTAATCTATGCCCTCTATTTCTTTCTGCTCTTAGAGATAAAACTGCATTTTGCTGCTGTTGCAGTTCTAGCTGAATTTGATCAAGACAGAGGAACTGACTCATCACCTTTCCTTGAATCTTTTGGACTGTACTGATACATGTGTCCTAGAGGAGTCAGGATCAGCACTGTGTGGTGTCTGTTACTATTACTAAGAGAGAAAAGGGGTTTCATTGTTGTTTTCACATGTTGTCCATTGAAACTCTTTGGAGCCTGATTCTATTCATTTTATCTTCCGTAAATGAAGAAGTAGAGAAAAGCTAAGCTGATGACTCTGGGGCATTTTAGAAAGAATACTTGACAGGCGGAGTTTCATAAAGCGTGATGCTTACCCTGGTACACAGGGTATACAGACATATGCCACTATTTGAGAGGAATAATGAAAACGATGGGATGCACTCACGGGTACTGAGGCAGCTGGCGGATGTTGTTGCCAGGCTGCCATTTACCCAAATGGCTCCAAAGAGCAGAATAAAAGATTCCACCGTGCTGCTGGACCTTGTACTAACCAAAAAAGGAAGAGTGGTTGGAGATGTGAAGGTTGGGGGCAGCCTTGGCTGCAGTGACCATGAGATAGTGGAGTTCAGGATCCTGTGTGGAGGAAGCAGGTCAATAAGTAGGATCACAACCCTGGACTTCAGGAGAGCAGACTTTGGCCTCTTCTGGGAGCTACTTGGAGGAATCCTGGGGGTTAGGGCCCTAGAAGGAAGGGGGGTCCAAGAGAGCTGGTTAACATTCAAGCATCCCTTCCTCCAAGCTCAAGAGCGGTATATCCAAGGGGAAAGGAGCCCAGCAAAGTGGGCAGGAGAATATTCGTGGATGAACAAGGATCTTCTGGCAAAACTCAGACAGAAGAAGAAAGCATATAGAATGTGGAAGAGGGGATAGGCAACTTAGGAGGATTTTAAGAATGTTGTAAAGAGTATGCAGGGATGTGATGAGGAAGGCTGAGGCCCATTTGGAATAGAGTCTAGCAAGGGATTACAAGACAACAAGAAGGGATTCTTCAAATATATCGGTAGCAAGAGGAAGACTGAGGAAAATGTGGGCCTGCTGCTGAATGGGGCGAGGGCCCTGGTGATGAAGGATACAGAGAAGGCAGAGCTGCTGAATGCCTTCTTTGCTTCAGTCTTCACTGCTGAGGGCAGCCCACAGGAATACCAAATGCTGGAGATGAGAAGGAAGGTCTGGAGAAAGGAAGACTTTCCCCTGGTCAAGGAGGATAGGATTAGAGATCACTTAGGCAAACCTGACACCCACAAATCCATGGGCCCTGATGGCATGCACCCATGAGTACTGAGGGAGCTGGCAGATGTTGTTGCCAGGCAGCTCTCCATCATCTTTGAAAGGTCCTGGAGAACTGGAGAGGTGCCTGAGGACTGGAAGAAAGCCAGTGCCACTCCAGGCTTTAAGAAGGGCAAGAAGGAGGACCCAGGCAACTATAGGCCCGTCAGCCTCACCTCCATCCTTGTAAAGGTGATGGAACAGCTCATCCTCGATGTCATCTCCAGGCATATGGAGGAAAGGAAGGTGATCAGGAGTAGCCAGCATGGATTCACCAAGGGGAAATCCTGCTTAACCAATCTGAGAGCCTTCTGTGGTGGACTGACTGGCTGGGTAGATGAGGGGAGAGCAGTGGACGTTGTGTACCTTGACTTCAGCAAGGCTTTTGACACTGTCCCCCATAACATCCTCCTAGATAAGCTCAGGAAGTGTGGGTTAGACGAGTGGGCAGTGAGGTGGATTGAGAACTGGCTGAAAGGCAGAGCTCAGAGGGTTGTCATCAGTGGTGCAGAGTCTAGCTGGAGGCCTGTGGCTAGTGGTGTCCCCCAGGGCTCAGGACTGGGTCCCATCCTGTTCAACTTTTTCATCAATGACCTGGACGAAGGGGCAGAGTGCCTCCTCAGCAAGTTTGCTGATGATACCAAGCTGGGAGGAGTGGCTGATACACCTGAGGGCTGTGCTGCCATTCAGAGACACCTGGCCAGGCTGGAGAGCTGAGTAGAGAGGAACCTCCTGAGGTTCAACAAGGGCAAGTGCAGGGTCCTGCACCTAGGGAAGAATAACTCCATGCACCAGTACAAGGAGGGGGGCTGACCTTCTGGAGAGCAGCTCTGCAGAGAAGGACCTGGGAGTGCTGGTGGATGACAAGTTGACCGTGAGCCAGCAATGTGCCCTTATGGCCAAGAAGGCCAATGGTCTCCTGGGGTGCATTAGGCAGACTGTTGCCAGCAGGTCGAGGGAGGTGATCCTGCCCCTCTACTCAGCCCTGCTGAGGCCTCATCTCGAGTACTGCATCCAGTTCCGGGCTCCCCAGGACAAGAGAGACATGGAGCTACTGGAGAGAGCCCAGCGTAGGGCTATGAAGATGATCAGAGGGCTGGAGCACCTGCCCTCTGAGGAACAGCTGCAAGAGCTGGGCCTCTTCAGCCTGGGGAAGAGAAGACTGTGGGGGGATCTCATCAATGTGTGTAAGTACCTGAAGGGAGGGTGTCAAGGGGATGGGGCCAAACTCTCTTCAGTTGTCCCATGTGACTGGACAAAGGGCAATAGGCAGAAATTGGAGCACGGGAAGTTCCGCCTGAACGTGAGGGGGAATTTCTTCCCTGTGAGAGTGACGGAGCACTGGAATAGGTTGCCCAGAGAGGTTGTGGAGTCTCCTTCTCTGGAGATATTCAAGGCCTGCCTGGATGCAACCCTGTCTAACATGCTCTAGGTGACCCTGCTTGAGCAGGAGGGTTGGACTAGATAATATCCAGAGGTCCCTTTCAACTTTACTGATTCTATGATTCTATACGCAAGGTGCAGTGGCAAAGGTCAGCATGGGCTGCAGAGGATTTTGAAGTTGAGTTTCTACAGCAATTGTTTCCCTATAGTTATTAAACAAGCTCCCTTTTATATGTTTTTAAACAACACATTTCACTTCTTATTTGTGGCGTCAACTTACTGGCTGTTATTTCCTTGGAGCCTCATCAGCACTTTTCCTTATGGTCATTAGAGAAGTTTGGGAAGGGAAGAGCTTTTTACAAAGAAGCACAGAAATGTTTTGTGTGCCGTTTCCATCTCTAGTGACTAAAGGACGCTAAATGTTATCTACAGCCTGCAATAAAATTTCGCTATATAGAAGAGGTGCTTTGGGTCTGTCGCATGTTGAGACGTACCTTTTTATGCTGCAAATGAGAGGACTTCTGAATAACTTTTGCTATTTTTTCTAGCAATGCTTTGGCCATTCATTTGCTTTCTTTCAACACAGTATTTCACGCTCATCTGCCCTCCGAGTGACAGGAGCATAGCTTGCCAGCTCTTTGGGTTATCCAGGTGCTGTTGGTGCACCACGGTGTGAGATGGGCATGTTGCTCATTTTTATACAGTAAATCATAACGACAAACATGCAGTTTGTATTTTCCGTGTGAAAAACAGCATACTGTTGGTGCTCTTGGTCTTTCTTTCTTTTTTCTTCTTTGCTTATTTTGGGGACAGGGTGTTCAGGGACAGGGAAGGTAGAAGTCCCCAAGCAGGGCTGGCATGATGACCCGCACACGGCAGCAGTTCTCGGGGCCTTTGCAGCGACCAGTGCTCGTGGCTCCCGCACTGGCAGCCTGGAGTCTGGGCTTTAATTTTGCCCTTTCTGGTGCCAGAAGGCAGTTATAAAATTCTTGAATTTTGCAGTTGGTTCAGATTCTGATCTCTCCAGCTTAACTAGTGTGTTTAAATCCAAAGAACTAGAAATCCATCTTTAGCAGGTGATCCAGGTTTGGGGGTTTTATCCACTCTGCAGGTGGCTCTGTTGCTCCCCACAACAGTCAGTGCGCCTGTCCAGGCATGACCCTCAGTTTGTGTCTTTTACTTCTTTTTCTTTAAGCCTCGTCTCCTCTTTTCTGGTTTTATAAATTACTGAAACGATTGTTTTCATTTTAAATACTGCCTTTTGGCAAGGCAGGCCGGAGGAGTTGTTGAGCAGGATAATGTTGTTCTGTGAAGATTCAGCCTGTGTTCTAATAAATCTTCAAGCCAGGCAAATTGTTTCTTTCTGGAAAACAGCCTTTGCTTTATTAATGCTGATCTATGCATAACTATTGCTAAGCAATAAGCTTGATTTCAGATTTTTCAGACTGTTTTGAGTTTGGATTTTTGTTCTGTTTGTTTTGTTTTACTGGGGAAGTGTATTAATGCTGTAATCCACGCAATTGCAAGAGAAAAAAAAGATGCTTACCACTCACCTCAAAAAATCCAAATAAATTAAACCTGGGGGAGGGGAGGAGAGAAAGAACTCTAAGAGGATAAAGAAAAGCTGTTGTGTTATGTAAAAGTACTTCCTTGTTTCTTTTGCCTGTATCTCTTGGGGTTGTAATCTCAGACTTTGTTTATCATTCAAACTTGTGGAAGATACGATTCCTTCCCTTTGGTTTGTCAGATAGGTAAGTACCATTGTGATTTTTTTAAAGCAAAATGGGCATACGTAACAAATGTAACAACCCTCCGAGAGTAAAACAGATTGCTTAAAACTGCATGCATAGTTTTCCTGCATTCATAATATTGCCATTAACTTTATTTTTGAATTTATGAATGCTATTTTTCATTTAATAACCTTTTTGTTTGAACAGACTGAGAGTTGTGTAATGTACAGATAATCTACGTTCAGACAAAACAAGTAATCAAAGAACAGACAGAAACTTTAAATGTTTTCTATATATAAGGATTTTAAACTCTTCTATTTTACACTGCAATTTCTTCCAGTGAATAACTGTAAACTTACAGAGCATGTTTTGTCAAAACTGAACTGTTTTCCTTTGTTTCTTCTCATGTAGCTAGAGGAATATCACCTTTTAGTTTTAATCTGTCCTTTTATAACCCACCAGCTAATGCTTTTGAGTTGCATTCTCAATCTAACAGAAACAGGTAAGTTTCTTCCAGCTACATAGTGGATATGTGCAAGTTCAGCATCAAATTATACTATCACAAATTGACATAAAAAATCACAAGAACATGAATTTATGTTTACACAGAGTTGGAGAGAGCTGTAATGAGTTTCAAAGTTAAAATATGACAAAAAGAGAAGGGAAGAATAAGGCATAAAGAAATAAGCGAATCAGAAAAATAGTATGAACACAGTTTTAATTTTTTTGTTTTTAAATGTGTGGTAAGATTTTTCTGAAAGAATGTTAGAACAGCCAGCACTGTTGGAGTTGCAACAGAAATGCTCTTCTCATCCCATCCTCTTTCTCTCCTTTCTGGAACGTGCTCTCAAGCAATGTCACAACATTTACTGCCCGCAATAAGGCAATGATTACAGGTCATACTGGGACATGTTTCCTTAAACAGTTCCTGAAGTAGAAGGACAAGGTCTCTACCCTGAATAGTGCACAATCTAATTTTAATCATGATATGATAAGATGGGAGGTGACAATTTGACTTTGGAGAGGGGGTGAGGTGAAGAAGGGCAAGAGCGTGGCCAGAAGAGCTGTCTGGGTTCTAGGCCAAAGTGTTTCTTTCCCAATACAGAAACCAAAGTATTTGCTTGACCAAGCATTCAGGAGTGCAAACTTATAGTTAACTTTTCCTGAATATTAATGTTAGTGGAGCTTAGTTTTACTTGTAGAAAGAAAATGTGAACACTGTGTGTGCAATGTTGGACTGGTTCTGCTACAATGAAAACCACTATGGGTGACTTGGAGACTTTAATTTAAATGCCTATTTATGTTAGCATTGTAATAGAAATCCTTAAATATGTTTGCAATAAATCTTGGCACCAGGTAAGCACGAGCTGATCCAAGGTTTCCCTATGAACTTTTGACCCATCTCTGGAAAAATATTATTTATGCTTGTGCATCTTTGAGCAAGGATTTTGTTTACAGTTCACCTTGTTATGCACTTGGTATATAAAATCCATAGTTCATACCTGGCTTCAGCGCAAAGCAACTTGAAACACAGTAACTAAAATTTTAATGGAATTATACAGACTGTCTTGTTCAAAACATTTTCAATCTGCAACTTCTGGCATTCAAAATGAAAGGAAATGTTTGCCCAAAGTCTTATTAATGAAGCTGTTTCATCTTCCAGGTATTTCAATGGAGTTTGTTTTGTTAAGGCACAATAGTAAATTACAGTTTATTTTCCCTATTTTATTATTATTATTTTATATATATATATATATATATATATATATATTTGATTCTTAGCTTCATATGTTTGGTCTCAGCTCTGCCTCCTTAGTGTTTGAAGACTTTGACGTCATTTGACATTGTACATTTTGCAGAGATTTTCTCTTTCAGAAAAATTTCTGCTGACATATATCTATATATGTATGCTGTCAAAATATTATGTGCCATTCTAAATTATTTGGTAGCGACGGGAAAAACACCTGCTTCCTAAGAGCACTTCTTCCTTTCAATTATCTACAAGAAATTTTTTTGAGATGTATTATTTAAAATGGTAATGACAACCTGACATTAAAAAAATAGGTAATTTTTGATTACTCTTGTTCCATTTCTTGACGTTAGGGTACATTGTTCTGTATTCTATTTAATCATGTGCAAATGACTTTCACAAAATGAAGTAAACATGTCCTGTTCTTCATCCATTAGATCTGCGTACTATATGATATGCAAAACCTTTTAGCATTCACTGTGCAGGAAATGCTGCTTTTTAATTATAAATATATATAAAATATACAAAAGAAAAGAAACTTGACATGAACAAAGAATGAGCAGGAATGTGAAATGTATGTCCAGAAATCACTGTGCTTTTATGTGCACTGATGATTTTTTGAAAATGACCTAGTATGATAAGATATAGAAGTGCATTTTAATTATGTTGAAAACTTTGGGATTTAAAATTTAAATTTGTCATATGTGTCTCCCTGTCTAATTAGTTACCTAACTTCATTCTTCTCCAAAATTAGTCTGCAATATTATCAATCACTGCATTTTGTGACTAGTCATGTTTAGAAGCAAGGAGAACTGGTTAATATGGAAACTTAGAGTATAATGGACTTAGTTTTGATTGCTATATGATTACAAAATAAAAATTTATTATTTTTAATTTACAAGTATAGACTGCTCCCGATGTAATCCTCATTAAATTCTGTAGCACTTTGTTGTATGTATGTGGAACATTTTAAAATTCTTGTGTGTAGGTTTTGATAGTTGCCGTTGCTTAGCACTTTTATGAGGTGAGAATACTAATCCCATTTACAGTGCTATGATCTATGTAAACTGAAATACATAAATAGGTGGCACACTTCTCCTTGTCTTACATGTATTTGCAAATGTAAGTAGAGAATCCCAGGGGCAGGAGTGTGAATTAGCATCATAGGCTAGGACTCATTTAGGACTTTCTTCCTCCTTTTCTTTTCTTTTCTTCTTTATTGGGACATGTCAGACAGCAGGCCTCTGCCAAAATACTAATCATTAGTTGGTATGTAGAGTGGGATTAGGATAGCAGTGTTCAGGACTGAGCTTGATTGAGTCAGAAAAAGCAGGAGCTGCCCATCAAACTGAGTCTGATCATCAACATGACACAGAGGCAGCATCAGCGATGGCAAGTGGAACTTCCAGGGCATGTTTTTAGTATCCGGTATTACGGAAACAGACTACGTTATTTTAAGGACAGTCTTGAACTGAGGAAGTCAGTGGGAGTAAAGCTTGCATGGAACTCTGCTGGGCAAAATAATGCCAGACAGGGATCAGGCTTTTGGGTTCTGCTATGTGCCTCTGCTTCGCTGGTGTGATGTGGTGCTTGGGGAACAGTTGGCCTGCGGAAAGCTGCAGAGGTCTTGAGAGATTTCAGATTAGCTGTTTCTTCACGAGCCACCTTGCCAGACAGAATGAAATTTAACTAACTCCAGAGTTCTCCTGGGCCAGAAAGAAAGAAGTTGCAATGCAGAGCTTTCAAGTAGATGAAAGCTGCTTGCTAGCAAGGTAGGAGAGGTTTTTATGACATCTGGTGATTGTAGAATTAGGACCAATTTAAGTGAAAATGGCAGCTGAAAACTTTCTGGAGAAAATTCTTATTTGTTAAAATATATAGATATAGATATACATATACATATATACATATATGAATTTTTTAATTTCATTTTAATTTAATTGCATGTTCCCTACTACCCCTCCCTTTAGGCCTTTTGCATATTTATTATATGGAGCTAAAGATGATCATGTTATTCAGAAAAAAACTTAAAATATTAAAGATAGGGGGGAAAGTGGGAAAAAGGAATCTTTATTTAGCAAGGAAATTTAATCAAAGTTAATATGAAATATATTGGCATAAAGATTACATAATTTGGCCCCTGTTCAACAACACCTGAGATTATACCACATTTCCTTTACAGCATTCACAGCATTCAGTACAATAACTCCAGTCAAGTTGTTCCTATTCCACTCCTATTAATTATTCTAAGATATTTAAACCAGAAGGGAATTGTGATGGGAAGATGGCAGAATTTATTTGTTTTATTACTGGACCTATGAAACATATATTTGCTATTGCACAATATGATGTCTTATAACAGTGGCACAGAATATGAGGCAAATTACTGATTTGGCAGGTACAATTAAGACGGGTGACTTGTAAAGCTTGGTCCAGACTGAAATAAATGGAACATGAGAATTGATTTCAGTTGGCTTGGATTGGGCCCATTGTGTATCCTCCTCTTTATAAAATACCTACAGCAAGGCCACTGACTTTATAATACCCATCACAATATTTTTTAAACAAATGATATTATTGGCTCTTGCCTGACCTAAATTAATATGATAGCAAGAAACGCAAAAACCAAGTTAAATTACACTTTAGCAGGAATTTCAGGCAACGGACACTTTTTCATGAATATTTCATACTAAGTTATAAATAATTCTGTTGGATTTTGAAGATCAGAAAGTGACTACTTGGGTGATGTAGGGCATTTATGTAAGCCTTATTGCTTTGTGCATGCTATAATAGGCATACTCATTCATGGAATTCAAGTCATGTATGGGTAAAAGTGACATTTTTCCTTAAATTTCCTTTAAATAGCTATTTGCTTGGATTGCTTAAGACTGAAAAAGACAAATATATCACTGTCATTTGCCTTTCTACTTACCTAAGATCTGCATACATTGAAATGTTTTTCACAAAGCTTTCTCATTTTAATAATATTTTATTCATTATTCTAATACTAGTGCTGAATGTATCATGTTCATAAAATATGTGTTTGTTAGATTACTCAAATATAAGTCTCTTAACCTTCATTCAAATAGAAAAATTAACTTCATTTGATTGAATTTGCCTTCTTCTGAACTGATCTGAATGGCTTTTTCTGTAAATGGTGACTATAGCTTCATGTGAACCAGGGGAAAAATACAAATTAAATGTTTTTTTTTCCTTTGTGTTGCAGCTTTGGGGAATTTGGTTAATCAGAGAATTTTGTCTTCCATCTAATAAAAAAGTAAAGTTTCTAGGCTTCTTTATTGTGAAGAAAAACTTGAAGAGATGCTTAGTTTTACCATAAAATCTTAACCAAGAAGATAAAACAAATACCTCAAATTTGTTTTAAAAAGGAAAAACCCATGATTCTTAAGGTACTGCTCTTTTTTAAGCATCACTGCTAGTTATATCCATTTCAGTAGAGCCAGCTTCTCCCAGGATCCCTCCCCAAAAGCAGCTTTCTGCATGCACACACAGGCTCATGCATATCAGCAAATAACTGCAAGCTGAGCAGCAAGGAAGCAGATAGGGGCTGTCACAGCAGCAGCTCATGGAGAATGGCTGATTTTTACTGTTTAAAACATGCTTATGCTGCAAACATTGATACTCCTCTCGCATAACAAACAGACATACCATATGTCGATATACCCTCCTATACAAACACCTGAAAGGAAACTAGATCTCACAGCACCCTCGCTGTGGAGGCTGCCGGCCCTGCCTAGTCTTTGGGCTGGCTCACTGTGAGTGTCTCCATCAAGTTCCCTATAATGGGATTAGCAGGCAAACACGTCGCAAGTGGTTATGAACTTAGTTCCCTTGAATTGCACCTAGAAACCTGTCAAAAGCAAGCCTGTGAGCCAGTTTTTAAGATGCCAGGTAGTATATGCTTCTAAGAGAGGTAATTGAAACCCATGCAGGTTCCCCAGGAAGAATTCATCCCCAAGGTGACAGTGTCCACTCTGCTGGGCAGATGCTGTTATCAGAGTAGAGACCTTGTGAAATTCAGATCTGTGGAGGAGTTGCGCGATAGATTCTGCTTTTAATCTTCATCAACCCTATATATTAATAAAAAGTACTCAAGTCTCTCCACTGAAAATATTAGCAACTGAATAACTGGTTGCATTTTGGTTTTCTGTTCTCTTTCTGATATCTATTATTTGTTCAAATCAGATCTTCAAAAGAACATTTATTGTTTTAGTCTATGCATTGTTATTCAAAAGCTGAAATGGTCATTCAGTGAACTATTTTTTTTCCTCCTTTGCTTATATTTTTGTCTCTATTTAGCATGGTAGAAATAGGATTCTGTAGAACACTTCCACACTGCATCTCATTACCATTTCTCAGAAGTCATATTATCTCTTTTGTAATGTCAAACATACTACCACTATATGATGAATTTGTACAACAGCGAAGAACTTTTCTGTTACTCTTCTCTTCACAGCTAATCTCTAGTATGACAGAAAATGTTACTTGCATACTGATCTAGTAGATACTACATAACGAGGGCAAACAAAAATGAATAAGCAAGACAAGCAAAATTACCAGGTCAGAGTAAAAAAGATAATTTATATGTAACATCGTTCAAATAGGTGCCAAAGTGCATGGCATAGCAGAAAAATCTTCTATGAGATGTTTGAATTAAATATTGAGATTGGATGGCATGATATAGTTTTGATTAGATTATACGTTAGGATTCTCTCAATGTAACAAAGATTAAAATAGAATTGTTATCAGAATTTAAAGTAATTTAAAGAAAGCCGGAAAGCTTATAAGCTGGGAACGGTATTTCCTTTGATTTAAATTTTTTTCACCTATTGCTGTTGCCATTCTTGTGTATCCTCCATGCCTTATGCAGCTGTTATGTAATTATAGTGCTTCTGAATTTGCCTGCATCATTGTGGGAATTTCACAGAGTTTCTTCTTTACATTTGGTCAATGTTTTGAACTTTGTGTAGTAGTTCCTTATAGATGGGGATTTCTTGGAAGATGATCTACTTTCTCAAACGTAAAAAAGTAACAGGTCAGCTAACAAACTGCCAGTGTGTGGTACAGCTTTCTTTCACTGCTTAGCTGAAACACCAAGTTCAAGTGTCTGAATAAGGTTTGAATTAAAACAGGTTGGCCATCTCCTCTACTCCATTTAGAAAATACAGAATAAGATAAATAAAAGAGAGTTAAAAGAACTTTCTTGAATTCATAATACTAAAGACTGGCAATATCTCTAGGGATCTTTGCTCGCAGATAAATTGGATTAACAAGACCTGGCTTTGCTTTCACCATGTAAATGTCCTGGCTCATTGAATATTAATTTAACATACTTTCAAAATAGGGTAGAATTAAAATGTTGGGTTTTAAACAAACCATCTAAGGAAAAGGTGCTTGATCTTGCATAATCCTCTCTGCTTTTTTTATGGTCATTTTCCACACTCACTCATTTAGCAGTTCTATTTGGGCCCCTGATGGTAATGACATTTTTTTAATTTCTCAAAATACTACTGCGATAACTCTCTCTTCCATCCTCTGCCTATATGAATATCTAGTTTCTCATGTCCAACTATTTTCTTTAGGCAGAGTATTAGCTTTATCCAGAGTTCCATAAACTCTTCCATCTCCCAGTGTCTACATCACTTACTATGAGTTTTGCAGCCTGACAGATTTTTAATTTGCCATAGTATTTCATATTCCATACATTCCATTTTGTACCTTGACATTTAACTACTACTGACCCCTGGCAGCATAAGGCTTAGAACGGCAGGAGAAAAGTAATGAAGCACTTTATGTGTCAGTCATAAAATATGGAAGAATGCTTGAATGCTACTGTTCTGAATCCAGACTTATTTTCATTTATATCTTTCACAGCCAAAGGTAATATCACAATAGATTCTTTTTTTGCTTTATAAATTGAATCTCCAGTTTTATTTTAGGTTCCCTCAGGAAACTGTGAGTGAAATTGTTTTCCTGTCCTACAAAATATTTCAAAAACTTTCCTGTCCTGCATTGAGGTAAACATTTTTGAGTCATTCTCGTTGCTTTTCTTAAAGCAGTATGTTCCATTTCCCAGTCATTTAAAAGCATTCCAATTTGCATCAAATTCGAATTTTAACTTTTTTCTTCAGATTTCAAAATAAAGGACACTTTTCAGATTCACATTTTATTAGTTCAGAACTTTTCCATATCAGCCTTTCACAGCAACAGTTTCAACATATCATATTTTTAAATGAAAGTACCTGGCTGAAAATTTTGCAAGCATTTCGTGTACTTAATCTCTCCCTGATATGTGAAATCTATGTTTTGTCTTTCCTTTGTTGTTAAAGGCTGGTGCCGAAGAAAGAACCCATGTCTTCATCTCTGTGACTTTTTTCTTGGACCTTAAACCTCTCTAGCTAATTTTTCCATCAAAAATTATTTTCAGATTGTCTTCTCATGCTTGCCTTTTTTTCTTTCTTTTTTTTCTTTCTTTCTTTTTTTTTTTTTTTTTTTTTTTTTTTGGGGGGGTGAGGGGGGGGGGGGGAGTGTCTTCCAGGCTTTCATTCCTGTCCTTTTTCTTCATTTGCCTCTTGTCCATGGGATATCTGGTCATATTTACCATTGGGCCAGAAACAAGATTTAAGTATATTTAAGTGCCCTTCATGCTTCTGATGTCTTCAACACACCAACTTAAATCAAGTTAATCTTGATGAAACACATAGAGCTATTTGCTTAGGTTGCAAAGCAATATTTCAAGATATAGTTTTCTTAAACACAAATTGAGCAATTTCAACAGAATAAAGAAAACTATTCTGTTCTTAAAGTTGATCCTTTTATCTGTTTACTACCACTGCTAGAGGTAGTAGTGTACCTCTCCCACCTGGTTTCCTACCACATATTAAATGAAATAGCATACTTAGTCTCACCTTCTGGTTAGTTCTTTTCCTCTTACATCTGAAAGATTTCACCCTACTTTTAATGTTATTTGTAGTATATCCACCACTATAATTACATCTGTTACTTGTGAATAATAATCATAAATCCTTTGATGCAAATACAGTAAAGCACAGTATTTAATAATTATAGTTTTGTAGCTTTATAACTAGAAATTATTTTCTTGGAGTTTTTCCACTGTTTAATTAAAAGAACTTACTCCAACTCTCATTTGTATATACTCAAAAATATCTTCTGATGTACACAATTAAGGAGATTAATCTTTAGTTGCATAACAAATTCTCATTGAGAAATTACACGAGATCTTTTGAAATTTTCCAGTTGTAGAATTCTATCACATATTGCCAATGTGCAAAATGTGTTCAAATCTTTTAAATATGGGAAAAGTAGCGGTTTTGCCAAGCAAAAAACAGTTGAAATATTAATTTTGTTTCCATCTGAACTTTTTACACTTTGATGAGAGATAAATGAATATGTGAGTGAATATGGTTGACTTATTTCTTGTCTAACGGTAACTGGGGTTTCTTTCAGCAAGGTATGTTCTTGTTTTAAGTCAACTAATATTAAATGATGAAAACTGCGCATAGGTTCATTTATCCATATACTACTTCTTTTCTAAAATTTACTGCTTATTAAGCATTTACTCATAAACAGCAGTGTACTAAAGGTTTCACAGAGATATTACAGTAAAACATACATATAGTAAAAAAAAGATGAGCACTGCTTATATACAGTAATGATTTACTGTCGGTTGCCTGACACTCCCAACTGCAGATGTTACTCAATTACCCTCTACTGTAGTTATCTGGCATTAGAGTATTTTAAAGGAGATGATGCTTGCACAGAATTTATAATACTGGTATCTTAGCAGTTTTTCCAAGAAATTGAGATACTTCTGCATTTTCTGAAATTTAAAGGCTGACTTGCTATTTCCTTAAATAGCAGAGCAAGAAGACAGCTTACCACCGGACCAAATGCTCCTCCTCAAATGAAATCTCGTAAGAAAATGCTGTTAGGAAATCTCCAAAGAAAACTCCAGAAAATTCTTACAGATTATCTTCTAGTAAAGTAATAGAGCATGATGAAGATCAAATGCTTCATGGAGTGTACCAACTATCTGTTTTAAATTGAAAATTCCATCTGTATATGGGGAAACTATATCTCATTTGAAAGAGAATAATATTTGCACCCACTTAGATATATCTCAGCAGAGGCTTAGAAACAGTTATTTTTTGCTCTCTTTAACTCTGACTTAAGTTACTCTGTAGAAATATGCTAAATGAATAGCCAAAAGCAGCAGCTATAAAGTCCTGTGGCTATGAATTAACTGTGATTATTTTAGCACTCCAAACTTCTTGCTCTCTCTCTTGCATATATCTTATATATGACATACAGGGACAGTTCATTTCCTCTCGCAGACTGCCTTGGGTCCAGAAGGATGCTAGGAATCCTGGCCATGCGTGGCTGCTAGAGAAACTGGTACCGTCAACTGGATGCAAAACTGTAACCGGGCCCTGTCGCTGTCATGTAGGAATCTTGCAGGTTATGATGGTAAGATTTGTATTTTCTGGAAATGCTTTGTATTCACAAAGTGAATTTGAGTCACTTTTCTGTAATCTCTCTGGTTGCTTATCTGGGTGTGCCTTGTTTGTTTTCAATTCTTCATCACAGTATATTAATTGGCACCTACCTTTATTGAATTTCATTTTTATTATGTTTCATTCTTTCGACTTTGGAAAACCTCTACAGTTTCGAGTTCTGCTCCTGTCCTTTCTCAGTGTGATGCCATCCCCTAGATTTTACAAGTGTATTGAACATTGGATTAGTTCTATTTGGTTTATCCTTGACCACAAGTAAATGTTGAATTTTTGTTTCATTGTTTTGTTTTCTGAATCATGTGACAGGTATTTTTAATTATTTCTACTAGTACTTCTCTGTTTATCAAAGATAGCATACTTTTCTATGGTTTTCCCTGGTCATCTTACTATCAATACTCTTCCTCCATTTTATGGGTTCTTATCCATGTCACAGGATTTTAAGGATACTTCCTGATGGCTCACAGGTTCTCCAGGAGGAATTTTACTATGCTCTATTGAGCTGAATACTTTTAATTTACTTAAGTATGGCTTGATCTGTATTTCCCCTCCATAGGCCTGTAATCATTGCATTGCTGAAGTTAATACAGTGAATATTTGGTCACAGATATTCTTGTGTGTAAAGTAGAAGCAGGTTAGGCCTTGGCCTGGCTACGCTTTGTGCTATTGCAGCATTATTTTCTCTTCTTTTGCGTTAGGGATCCAGAATTTCTTTGTCTTCCACTTCCAATCAATTGGCAGAAACTTTGCTTGCCCTAACACACATCACAGTTTAGCCTTTTTGATTTTTATTTCTCTCTACAAGAATAAAACTGTCAAGTTTCAGAAGCTTTTTAATGACTTTTTAAAGTAACACTCTTAAAAATTAATCACTCCCATACTGCTCATATACTGCATTTTTGGTAAATGTCAAAGGAGTCCTTTTCCTGACCTTGAGGAACTCTGTATTAATATCTTTTTCTTTAAATTTAGCCTGTTATGAAGAGAATCATGCATGATAAAGTTTCTGTGGGTATTCAGTGACACAATATTTCATGCTGCTCTTTCTGGGAAGCATTCAGAAGGTAAGGAACATTTTCCCCCTTCCTTCAAAAAAATTATTACTCATCGATGAAGAAAGCATTCAAAATTTGGAGCATAGATAATGCCAAGCAATTCATATATACGAAAAATAAATCTCACAATATTCTACCAGAATGTTAGCAGCTGCTCAGTGAGCAGTTGAGTAACCAAGATCACTACTGGAAGAGGAGAGATTTATTCTGCTTTAATCCTGGGATTTTAAAACAAACAAAAATATGTGTATTTCTCAGGCTTTGAGTTGTACACAAAAGAAAAAAACAACTGGTATTTAAGGTAATCTTAAATCATCAGACTTTTGGAAATCATCACATCATTTCTTGTAAAGGTATATTTAACGATCAAATACCTGTTTCCATGTGTGTCATTTTGGAAGTGTACTGAAGACTCTCAGCTTCCACTGAGGGAAATGAGAAGCCAGGTGCTCACCAATGAACACAGTTAAGCAGCCTATTTCATTTGCTTTATCATTGTATTTCAGGTATGGTAGCTGGATTCATAAGCAGGTTAATACTATGCAGTTTTAAAGCTGTAGTTAACACTACGTAGTTTTAGAGCTATAAACAGCCATATACATTGCCATACATATAAACCCTGCCTCTCTTACTGAGCAAGAAGTGGATATACGGAAATGGCAAAGTAGCAATGCCAGCTAAGCTAGCAGTGGATTTTGTCAATTTATTATGCTTTAACACAAGAGCTCAGAACCATATAGCACAATCACTGCTGATGTGGAAAGGCAGGCGAGAACAGCTATAGGGGAACGGGAGCGTACAGAAGAACAGAAAGGGCTCTTCATGCCTCATTCTGAATTTGAGTTAGGCAAGAAACTGGGAACTCCACATTGTGAAGCAGTCAGCAAGGAACTAGTCACCTTTATCCAGGAAATTTGGAGAACACTGTAACTGGTAGATGCATGTGTACAGGCACATATCCATAGTGACAAAGGCAGTGGGGTGGGGGTATTTTCAAAAAATCAAATTAAATGTACTGAACACAACATATATTTACTGTTTGTGATTCTTCATCATGATTTCTGTTCATGAGTCACTGTTTGTGATTCTTCTCATGATTTCTAAACACTTATTGTTCAAACACAAGTCCTGAAAGATAAACTCCCAACAAGGTCTTATTACATGCTGGTTAACTAGTATTTACCCAAATAGTCTCAGCTGCACTGAAGAGAAGAAACAACAGGACCATGAAGATGAGAGACATACCCTAACTAGAGATACAGTATGATCAGAGAAGATCAAACAAATACAGTAAGTAAAAGATTAGATGAATATAAACCAATCTAAAAATGGTATTCCAGAAAAACATTCAGTGTTCTATGTAAAAATCACTCTTGGAGAATGTTTGAATATTTCTGATGCTGATATCTTTTTGGTATAATTTGTATTTCCTCTTTGTAATATCAGACTTACCAATTACTATTATAATTTGTAAAATAAGACAGCAATTCCCTTTAGGGAATCTGCAGTGAATAAGAGTAATGCATCAAGACTGATGAAAACCAAGGATATTGTGAAAGATCTGCATTACAGAATCAGATTTCATTCAACATCTAATTGAGTTTCTATACAAATTGTCATAAGATTTTTTTTTCTTTTTTCACTCAGACCTAAAACAAAATGTTAAAAAGGCTTATCTGTAGACACTACAAAGTTCCTTGCATTTAAATAGTGGATATGTATAGAATAATTATCTTTGATTGCTTTTTTAATGACAGAATGAATGCACCTTGGAAATAGGTAATGTGGTGGCAGCTGAAGCATATCAATTAGTCAACTGAGAATCATGTCTATCAACTAAAAGCTATTGTCTGTCTGGTTTGATTGGTTTGGATATTTCAGAAGTGAATTCTGCTATCCTAGAGTTTAAATACAGTTGAGATATATCCTATTTGTTCAAGAACAGGTAACTATAACAAGATCCTGAAAATAAAAATGGCTATTGACATGTAAGTTAATCTGCTGTATTCTTTATTCTGTTACACTTCTTGCAGGTATATTAATGAAAAACAAACATCACTTTTCTGTATTTTGGGGCCAGTTGCCATGGTTGTGCCTCTTTTGCATTTTTACTGTAGGATTGTGTCAAGAAAAGCTGCCACTGTAGAAGCAAACAAATTAATCTGTCAGAACTTTTGGGACTCTATATTGTCTCATGCCCATTTTTTTCTCCTATAACAACACATCCATTTTAAGAGCTTGCTCATTTTGATTGTCGTAGCACAGCTTTTCTTCATTATGTAGCAAGAGAATTTCTAAATTAGATTTTGCATTTTTCTATAATCATAGTCTGTTTCAATTGTGTAGCATTTTACTTTGCTATAAAATAAGGTGAGTTGATGTCAAAATCTCTTACAGACTTGAATTGGGTAATATAGTAAAAAATGAAGTATGAGGACTGATTCAAAGATAAGCAAATAGCAGTGTCTTGAGCCTCAGTACAGAAACTTGGGAAGAGGTAAATACCTGCTTCTTATGTTCTTATTAAACACACTACTCATCTCTCACCAAGCCTGTACATCAACTAAGGAAATACTTTATCAGAGGACAGGAGGCATCAATGTATCATAGCATTAATGTGGGAAGAACAGTGACAATGTATGTTTTGTGATATGGAATAAAACTTAAAATGGTAGAACCATATGTATGTTTGTCCTAAGGTTTGTCCTAAGGGCATGTGACATGTTATTGCAGCAGTGACTTGGAACATGGCAACAGAAAAAGTGAGTAGGAATATGGGTTTTGATTTTACTGAAACACCATTTAGTTTTAAGAAAGGAAGCTGCTCAGACTGAGGCTTTTTGAATAAACCCTGTCTATGAAATACGTCTCACCTCTTGGTATGAAACAGTTCAAATCTGCTGACAACCTGCCTGTGCGGCAAGATCCTCTTCTGGATCAGCATTTGGGTGGAGGAGAGGGAAGCAATGGGAATTCTGGTCTCTGAACGTTTGGTATCATACAGGATTCATCATTCACACAGTATTGAGATACACTTGATTCAGCAATATGTACTACTGGCAACACTGTAAGGGGTTCAGGAATTTATTGAGAGCTGCAAAAGCCTCTGTGATTCTTACAGTCACTTCTACTGCTTTCATTGCCTTGGAAATCAAACCTTGGGTTGGCTGTAAGGGTCAGCACCACAGCAGAGGCTGCATGAGGGCTGTCTGTGCCTCGCTCAGACCTGAGCAGTCTCCAAGAGCAGGACCTGAGCTCAGACCTCTGCCACAAGATGAATTATTAGACAACCGTGTTCAGAAGAAAAGGGTTTCTCGTTCCCTTGCAGGGAAGAAGCCAAGGGAAGAGAGAATCAGCCAAGCTGTTTTAAAAATTGTTTTCTATTGGTTTTGCTTTCCTGGAGACATTATTAAGAATCCTTGGTCAGGAAGCCAGGAATCTGTCATTCTAAACACAACTTACACAATTAAGCAGGCAATTTCTGCAGAGGTGTCTAGACATTAAAATTGCTTATGTGAAAGAATGCTATAGAAGAAAAATTAGGAAGGGCTCTGGGGAATTTTGTTTTTTGAATAGATGAAAGGACAAAGACCAGTAAATACTGCCTACAAGGTCTCAGAATGAGATGTATTTTTTTAATACTTTTCCTTTCTGTCGTGTCCACCGAATAATACTGGTAACCATTACCTTGAAGTTCTGTTCAGTTTCAATTTAATGCCAACTATAAATAATAAAAAGAGAAAAAAAGAATTGTAGTTTGAGGAGGAAAAATGTAATTATATGGAAAGCTTTTCTTGAGCAATGCAACATGGAGGTAGCAGAAGTTCTGTTTCTCATTAATATGAACTTTAATGTCATCCATTAAACTATAAACTAATTATTGAGTCATTTTTGCCAATGTAATATGTTCTTTTGTTTTGTACTTGATATGTTTGAATTTAATATGCGTATATAGGTACAGACTACCTGGCTTTTCAGAGTTTTATGCTATTGGTAAAACAAGAAAACAAAGGTGTGCAAGTCAAAAAAATAAGACAATATAGCAAGCCATTTTATTCTCAAAAACCTTGGTAGTTGGTTAGTATTGATTAGATGATCTGTTCCAATACAGTATAATTCTTATGATCTCAAGTTCAAAATGTGTATAGTAAATATGATTAATAGGACCAATCTGCTACTCCCAAGCAACATTGTAATATAGCTACATATGATGGGATTCACACTTGAAAATAAATTATTGGCCAGCAAAATGCAATGGAAGGACAGATGTGAATTTCAAGAGTAGTATACAACCATTAGATCTTTTTATTAATAAGAAGCTTATGAACCAGATTATCAGCTGGTATCAAGCAACATGGTTCCATAGTATTTGATGGGTTGTCACTGATTTCCTGTCCCCCCTGCCCAAGCAGCTAAAGTTCACTACTTTCTAAAATGCTCTTTTACTTCTGTTTTCTACATTTGTGGTTCAGTTTGCATTTGCTCAACTATTATACAGTAGGTAGCATGGCTGTGTCACCTAAACATACTTAGAAATACTGGATATAAAATGAAAATCCTTCTGTAAACTCATCAGTACTTACAATGTTAAAATAGGATGTGGAAATTAAGGTAAATGCCATGGTAACTGAATTAATTACTTTTTTTTTTTTTTTTTTTAACATAGTGTGGTATTCCAAGGGAAAAAAAGACTGCATTACAGCTGAGTTATTTTCTTTCTGCTTTCTATAGTTGGAAGTCTATATCAGAAGATTTTTTTTTTCACAGCCTTGAACAAGAAACTATGAAAAACTGATTTGCCGAAAACAAAGACAAAATAGGAGGTTAATGGTATGTTATGATATATTTTCAAAATCTAATAGATAAACAAAAGTGGATACATTTTAATTCTGGCTAATTTGAATAAAATTCATACTTTACTATGCTCTTACGTTTTAATTGTGAATATAGCTTCACTGGCAAAAAAAGCTATGCCTATAGAAGTGGCCTCCTTTTAAGCTCTGTGAACTTGCTCTCTTTCCCCCCTCTCTGCTTCACACCTATTTCCTTCATTCTACCAGTTTTCAACGCTTCTCCAGATGTTTATTACATTCAGAGTGAGGTACACAGCTACTCAAGCAATTATATTCTCTAGAAACAAATATGCTACTTATGTTCAATTAACTTCCATACAGCATGTTAGACATTGAAAAAAAACACCCTGCTGAATCTAGGGCAGACTGGTGCCAGATTAAAGCCCTCCCAAATGACAACTATTGATGAATAAACAGAGGGTCAGTGGAGGTGATGGTAAATGGAATATCTTAATATATGCAATGTTTGTGTAAACATTATATTAGCTATTGAATGTTCATTCTGTTTATCTGCAGACCATTAAAATCACCCTGGTATTTTAAAGTATGTACTCTTAGAAAAATACATATTCATTCCCCCCCCCAAAAAAAAAAAAAAAAAACAAAAAAAAATAGATAATATTTTGGCATGAATCAATGTTTAATTTTACAGGACAGCCTCAAGTCACTAAGAAATTGTGTCTGAGAAAAATTCCGTATTCTGAAGAAAGAGGTTAAAAACGCTATTCGTGATAAGCTCATTGTCGTCAGCTGCGATGCTATTTGTTTTCATCATTTTTCCCCATCTAACAGGAAGACAGTCTTATTTTTCTATCTGCTCTACCTGATGACTCCATAGTATATTGTAGGACACAAATGTAAGCATAATTGTTTTCAGTCAAGTTCGTTTCCTTTCCTTCCTAAGAATATTTTTAAAAAATGGATTAAATCTTAAGTTTAAGTGAAGATAATGAGACTATGTAGATAAAGCTTGGCAAAGAAGAGTTTGAGACTATGTAGATAAAGCTTGGCAAAGAAGAGTTAGCTCTGGGAAATCAAGGGAAGAAAAGTAGAATTTGAGAGAGAGAGAGAGAGAGAGAGAGAGAGAGGAGTAATTGTAAGCAGTATGGTTAAACAGTATATAAGGTAATATAAAAAATAATTAGGGAACTTGCTGAATCAACTACCACGCTCATTCAATCACCACTGCTCTGTGGAAAGACTGGATACAGTGATAGAAGTCTTCTAGACTCAGGCTTGAAGATACTTAAGGAGTAAAAGGATCCCTTTGTTATGCCAAAGTCTCTCACGTACAGTGTAATTTCATCTGATTTATATCAGAAATTTTGGAAGGAGGCAGATAAATTACAGTAACTGTGATGTTTTTGACAATGTTTATGCTTTGGTTCACCCTTTTGCCTTAAAATTACACCTTTCATTTTTTCATTCTTTAACTTTTGTCTTCTCATATCAGTTTTGAAGAGATACAGACTCAAGGCAAGTGTACATATGTACATCTACCTAGGCACAAAGAAGAATTACTTTCACAGGCAACCGTAACTCACAGATGCACATACAAAAATTAAAATATGAATATACATTATTTCTAACAGATACTGCTTTTGGGCCTTTTATCCCAAGGCATATTAATGTTTTATCTATTAGTTTAGGAAAGGTGCCAGACAATAAAATGAAACATCCAGGGAAACAGAGATACAGAAATTTAAACAGACGCAAGTTAGCCAGAAGGACCTATTGCATATGCGCTTCAGGCACATTAAGATGTTTCAGAGCTAAAAAAAAAAAAAAAAAAAAAAAAAAAAAAAAAAAGAGTAAAAAGTGATATCTGAAGATTAGGAAGCATTGCCAGTTTAATTGCATATAGAATTAAACAATGTTCTTAAGAGGGGTTTATATTAAAACCCTAAAATCATAGTAAGAGAAAACATTCAGTAATGAGAACTGGTGTTTGAGCCAGAAAAGGCAATGAATTATTCTGTAATAGCAAGTTCATAAATATACAGTATACCCCTTTCTCAGAGATAAGTTGTTATATCAGGGTTCTACCCTGAAGTAGCTGCAAGTGAAGGATCATGTTGAACATCCTACAGTGAAAAGGTTGCTGAAAAATAATTAACTAAGCTGTGACTTAGGGCAATGTGATTGTGCTTGTACAGAGAATAAATGAAGTTAAAGTGCTTTGGGCACTGTAATTATCTCTTTTGTCTTTGGTATTCTGGTACCACAGAGAAAACTGTATTGCTGAAGTTAATAAATCATTCACTAAGAGTACACTGTAGTAGTCCTTGCACAACATAATTAACAAGCTAAACTGTGATAGTATATGCAGCTGTAGAGAAAGGTGTTTAATTAAAAATTGTTGTGCTTCCAATGACTTGAATTTGTTTCAGGTTAGGATTTCAAGCTTTTATGTACTAGGATATTAATTTGGACTTTATAAACTGAAAACTCCTGTGGCAAATATAAAATCCTACATCCTGAAAGTAGGAATGAGATTTCTGCTTGAACTTTTGTTTGCTGAACATTGTACTTATTAGCATAATACCAAATACAATTTCAGACTCTCTGAGAAGTAAAGTGGTTCTACAAAAAATACAGATAGAGCTCCATAATGAGACCTCAATGACATTTAGACCAGTCTTTGCTTGTCTGAACGTAGATCTACTTGTATGTGCAGGTCTATAGCTACATTTCTTTTGCATAAAATTCTTTGTGAAAAATCAATGCTAATATTTACAACTGGCACAAACAAAAAAGACATTCTGATTTAGCAGGCATATATCTGAACAATATATCTTGTGTTGTCAGACTTGTACAGAGTATGCATAGAAAGGGTGGCCCTCCTTTCAGGATGTCAGCCTTGGATTTAGGAGAGAAGCTTTCCTATAAATGTTCTGCACTGAACTTGGCTGCATCACTTAGGTCTAGATCTCTATAATTTAAAATAATAAGTACCCAAACAACTTCTGAGGATTTGAGCCTTTGATTCTCTTTGCATTATGCACAATGTGAATTGTAACATACAGGCCAAATAAAATTATCTTTGCACCATTTTCTGCCTTCCCTTTGGAGAAGAAAGGACTCAGACAAGTTGGAAATATGCACATGTTCTGCTACCTTAACTCAGCAGAAGTGATTGTATCTTCTTTTCAGCTTTTGATCTAATTAAGAATTTATTTAAATTCTCATCAGTAAACTAACAAAAACCAAATGAATATAAATACATTTTAAACATTAATGACTTTTATAATCTTTATGCAGTGAGATATATATATATGTTATTAAAATATGTATGGCTTAAGTCCCTTCATTTGTTGCAAAAGTAACGACCAGGTGTAAGCAACTGGCAAATGCTAGAGAATGCAAAGAGGTTTCTGGGACTTTCCAGAGTGTATCACCTCCGCAGGTCAGAGCGGCCGAATGCTGCCAAAGGCACCAGCCAGGCTTCTTGTCTAAGCATTTTGAGTACTAAATTCCCCTTTCGCTTTTTAGCCATTGTTAAATATTGTAGAATAGTCAATGATTTGTAGCATTGTTATAGGAGTAAATTTCTGTTGCTTTTTAATTAATAAAATTTCATTTAAAATATTTAAAATCTGAGACTGGAAAAAGTGATTTGTATTTAAGTGTGTGTTAGTGATACTGTAGAACATATGTGCTATTATGGTAATAGCAGGAATTTAGTGTGTAATGTGCACAAAGGCAAGCTGCTAAACACTGATTAGTGACAAGATGTTTATTCCTTGTTATTGAGAATGACTCCAATTAGGCATTTCAGCCTGATTTATTTAAAAATAAATAAAACATTAATTCCTTTGAAGGTTCTGAATAGCAAATGGAAAGGTTTTGCTTGTCACAAGTCAGACTGCTTGTTACTGTAGGAAATTGTAATTTTCAGTCAGTAGCTCTCAATTTTTTTATTTAGATAAATATTGAAAACACCAATTGAGACTGCTACATGGCTTTAATTTATAAAATGCAGCATGTTTCTGTGAAAGAAGCCTTTCATTTTATTCCAGGCATCTGGAAAATTCAGATTAATAAGAAGCATACTGTAAGAATATACTGTTGCTCTGCCTTTGTAGTAGATGGTGAAATCCAATCTTAAGGATACAGGAAAAAAACAAAATACTTTTTCCTCTACCTCAGAAATCTTCTTCTAAAAGACAAATTTTTAGAGAAGTCTCACCACCCCTTTTGTGTGACACTAATTGCTAGGATCACCACGGGTGATTTTCACTTTTGGTCTGCCACATTCCAGGTGACTTTCCAAACCACACTTGTGGCCAGTATAGATATCTCATGCCTTGAAATGATTCTCTGATTGGCTTGTGGCTTATAGACAAAATCTTGCATTTTTCCTTACTTTTAATAAAGTGTTCAGCTGCTTAAACCCTGCCCCTCCCAAAAGCCGGAGATAATAGATTAAGAATTATGCTTACAAAAGTTTGTTGTTTGTTTTAAACATACCTTTCCTGTCCTTAAATAACCACTTAGCCTTCCCACAACCCAGTATGCTCATAGATAGGGCATTAGAATCCATCTTGCAAAATACTGAAACAGAGTTATTGCAAATAAAGTATTTCCCCACGAAAGCCATCTTGGGTTACTGTTGTATTTTATACTATATTGTCACACCCCTGCATATTAAGGGAAGATTTTTATATTGTTATTTTTTGATATTTTTGACATTTGTGAATGGTCGCAAGTATTGGGATATATCTCCACAACACTGTACATTAAAATTCCCCACATTCACTTAGTTCGTAACAAAGATAGTCCCCAGATGTTCTGTAATGTGTGTATGAAATTGTGATAACAGGAATTCTGACTGAAGCTTTTCTGAGCTATGTCATCTTCCCAATTACATTCAGCTCCTCAACCCTCATAATAGCCTTTTCATTCAGCATTTCTCTGATGTCAGCTCATTATATCTTGTCATCTCTTTAAGCCAGTAACACCCCGTTAATGTATCACTAGACACTCAGAAATGAAGAAGCCAAGCAAATGGTTTTTTAAAATTCTAATTGCTAGCAGGATCTGAACTTTCTAAAATGTCTTTTTCCTATTTGCATGAATTTCAAAGTTATTTGGTAACCGTAATTTGGAGCATGTTTCAGTCATGCCTCATCTCCCTGGATAAGTAACAATGACAAGGTATGGCAAAATTGTATAGTAGCACTTGACAGAAGATGTTTTTCACTATGTCAACAAAGTTTATGTACTTCTAAGGGTAGAATTAATGTTAACAGAAGTAATGCAAAACTTTGGGGTTTGGGTTTTCATTTTGCGTTCTGCTTTAGCCCTAAAGGAAGTGGATTGTGTTTTTCAGATTCTTATAAAAATGATTGCAGTACATGTCTGATCCCGTAACTAGTTATCTAATTTTGCGCAACCCTACAAAATCAAAAATGTCAGGCCAAATTCCCTCTCATCCAATCCATTGCAAGGAAAATAAATTTACAATTGTAAATTCTTAAACATGTTTTATTGGATAAAATGAAGTTCTTTCCATGCACTTCATTATGCAAATATATATGCTTATTATATTGCGAAGCACAGTCATTTAAAAATATGAGTGGGTATTGCTTACTCAATCAAATAACATTACCAACAAGCAGGAAATAATGATTTAGAGATAATAGCAGCAGATGTCAGATGATTAATACAAACTTGTTATCACTGGTAACAACATATGCATATCCAAATTCTTTTACTTAGCAGCCAGAATTTCAGTGAAAGGGATTAATTTGTTGTATGCACAATCTTCCCCTTTATTTGTTAATCCTCAACTCAAAAACCGGCTGATAAACATTAACTGGGCACAAACAGAGCCTCTCCCATGAGCTCCAAAAGTATTAACCTCTCGCTCTGAGTAACATTTATTTTTGCCACACACTGAGAATATGTAGCAGCTAAAATTGACTTCACTGCAAAAGGCCCTGTGCCAAGATCCTGCTCACGGGTTAAATCGCAAGGGAACCAGCAGCCCAGCACTACCGTGGCGTAACCCATGCAAGGGACCAGCCCTGCGCGTCCTGCCACCGTGCCAACAATTACATTTTCTTGGAAATGGTTGTGAGTTTTACATCCAACCTCCTGCGAGGTCCTCATATTAAAGGCCAGAGAGTGATTTTGGTTTGTGAACAGGCAATGAGAAGACCACATAGGTACTCCAAAAAGACACTGGCTATGTAAACAGACCTGGAACTGCCTCCTGGTGGGAGAACAAACACGGCAAATTTGTGTTCGAGCCGAGGTGGTAAGCGATACAAGCTTACCTAGGTAGTAAGTGATACTAATAGGCTCCTTTCCTCTTTCTTCTCTCTGCAGAGCATGTCTATCAGGTCTTCCCGAGTCTTTTAAAAGCAGAAGAGATTGGATATATAGGTATTTTAAAGTAACAAGACTTCAGAGAGGAGGAAAAAAAAAAAGAATGTATGTATGTTACTACATACATATTATTATTATTATTATTATTATTATTGAAATGCCTTTCTGGAAGCCATAGTATCTAAACCATTATATTACACTTTTTAAAAATACAAAGCTATCTATGAATTTACTTTCTGTGAGAATTTACAAGAGAAAGTCATGGGGATAATACAACTGTCCTCTGATTTCATTTGAAACAAAGCTTATTAATATCAAATTAAAGAAACTTTGTAGTTGCATTTAGACTCACCAGTCACAGAAGTTCTTCAGAAACTCTCTTGGCCACAAGTGTCATCAAGTAGCACAGATTTAGTCATGGCAAAAAAAGCGAGGTAAATGTTGTGGCCTTGGGTCTTGATTCTGTTAATAAACAGGGTAAGTTACAGTAACTTCACTGTTCATACATGAATGCTCACTTACCAAAGTCAGAATGTCAAATGAATAGCTAGGTGAAAACGTCTCCAAGAACCTTTAGAAAAGTTGTTGCTCTATTTTGTGGGGTACTTGTATTTAAAATCTCGTTTATTAAAAACAGCAGAAATAGGTTTTACATGTTAAATTTTACTCAGGAGCTATTTGCTTTCAGTAACAACCCTTCTCTCACGTTTCCCTCCGTTCCCCTGCTGTCACACCTGTGATTACTCTAATTAGCGGTTCTGCCTGTCAGGCGCCTTAAGGGGGGGGGCGGACGGACGAGCAGTTCAAGCAGTGAAGCCGCTGTCCGCACGCGCTTCCCCGGCTGCGGGCGGCTGGAGCCGGTTGGAGCCGGTTGGAACCGGCACGGCCCGGGCCGCGCTGAGGCGCGGGCGGAGACAGACCTCGGAGCCAGCCGGGGCAGAGGTGGGTTTCCTCGGAGACTGGCGTTGTTTTATTAAAGAAAAGAAAGTATTTTGTATGGAAATAAAAAGTGATTTCAGATGTAAGAGCATGTAGTTTCCAAGATGCACTATCTAGTTTGTAGATACTTTGTGTATGAGGACAGCAAGAATGAAGAGGCTGCACACTGATCAGTAGAACTCTGTAAATGGAAGTGTCAGCCTAATGCAGGTCAATGTATGGACACCCAGGAACATAGGACTGTGTGAAATCTCTTAGGTCATCAAAGGGTTTTCACAAGCAACAGTGTCATACTTTGTTTCGTAAAGTGATAAAGCTTGCTCATATGACCAGTTCAGTTCTCTTTTCTGGAGAGCTAAAAGGTTATTGCAGAGCTTAACTTTTCTGATTATTGGAAACCTTGGTTACCAACCTCAATTTTAATTCAGTGAGTTTCTTTTTTCTTAAACCTTGTCTTTAAACTGTGAAAAGAGAAGAAATACTATTTACTGGCAATAAATTTAGCCAATTTGCTAGATAAAATAAGCAATTTTTAAAAACTCCGTCATCCATTTCCATTTCTTGATCATTCAGGTAGTTCTTTGCAATACTGATGTACCTTGTAATTCATTGTTCTTGAGCAAAGGTATCCAAAAGTTACTGTTTTTCTATGGGAAAAATTGTACAATAGGATTTGGCTTTTTTTTTTTTCCTCTCATAGAAAATTCCCATTCTACAAAACATACTCAGCTTTTCTTTTACTTTCTAGTTCCTGATATTTAACAAAAAATCTTTTTTGTTCCTTTGAGGATGACCTTCTGCAATCTGTTTGATTTAAATACTGCTACATTTCTTTATCGCTAATCATAGTGCTAAAATTGAGTTATCCTGTAACTCAGGATCATCTAGTTCTTTCTAGTAATAATCTGATACTCCCTGTGGAGTGAACATTTCTGACTTCTGTTAGTAAATACAATTAGTGTATTTAGGTTGGTACTAAATCATCAATAAAGACTTAAAACGTAATCTATTCTAAGGCTAATACTCCAGTTAATAATTTTCGTGTAGTTGAGGTTTAACTTCTGTTCTTTTTTTTTCTTATCTATCACTGAATTCTTTTTCTAATCCTCTTTTCTCTTGAATTTACAAATGCAGTTGTGAATGTTTTACTGAAATCCAGATATAACAGATTACTGAGCTCTTTTCACAGGTTTATCATTGGGGGGGGGGGCTGGATGTGGAAATGTTGTATTTGTTTGTTTACTTCAGTGCAAAATGTTGTTACTCAACTGTTGTTACTACTTGTTCTAATCTTGGTTGCAACGAGACAAGAACATCCCTAAGTAGCAGGATTCCTGTACAAAAGCAATTAAGGCAGGTTGAAACTCTCAGATAAAGAATTATGATTGAATTAGATTATCTTGGTTATGTAGCAGAAACAACAGCGAATAATATTCTAATTGGTGTCAAGGAAAATACCACTTCTGGTGATTCCCGCTAATAATCTGTTGATTGTAAGACTTGTGCTGCTGAAGGAAGGACTTGTGTTTTGTGTGGTTTTCTACAGTAAAATATATAAGGAAGTATGAAACATGGTGCTTATAGAACAGGAGTTGGTAAATAGTCTAACATCAGACTATAGTGTGTTAATGATGAGTAGCTATGATTTGGGCTATTACGAGTTACAAGAAGGTTTAGCTGAAAAAGTAGCATGAATATATGCTTTTTTATTTATTTGACTTCCTTATTTATCAGAAGATAAGTGTGCTGGATTTGGACAGACTCTTGTGAGCAGATGTAGAAAAATAAAGTATATTTCACAAACTGTTAACAGCCTATAAGTTGATCTTAAATATGAGTAGTACAGTTTCCCATTGTCTTTATTTGTAGTTTAGGCCTACCCCGTTGATATTGCTCGCTAGCTTTACGTTAGACCTGCTCACTGTGAGGTTTTGTCTCTGGCATTTGATTCAGAATATATCCTGTATTTGTCAAACAGAAGTAAATAGTGCTCGAACAAACTTTTTGTCCTGTTGGCAAAATCAAGCTACCAAGCTCAGAAGTTTCTTGCCCTTTAGTGGGTAAGCTTGTTCTTTGCTGCAAGCCTGAATATACTCCTATTAGACATCTCAAGATGAGCAAGAGCCTTAAAGAAAATACTGGCAGGTTATGAAGCTTTTCCCAAACCAGAGCTGACTATGCTGAAGAAATAAAATGAGCTACATTGATAGAATTGTGACTGTGGCCTTTGATTCCCTCTGTCAATTAAATCCATATGAGGACCAGGGCAATTTTCACTGTAGGAATTTCCTTTTTGTTGTTTAATAGTGTTTATTGCCCCTTGTAAATGGAACTGATGCAGGGGCAAAATCAGCTTATCTCCTGAGGAAGTATTTCTGTGCTGTTTTCCCTATCTCTTTCAGAGTTTTTGTGGTTCTGGGTGCTCAGCCAGGTTTTCACAGGTTATGTTGGTGACAACTGCTACTTCAAAGAAGGAAACAAGCCTCTGTCAGCTGACAGTCAACTCTTGAGTGTTGTTGCAAGGCATTCTGCTTCTTACCCAAATTACTCTCCAAGATAGTATTTTGGACCTTTGAGAATATCTAAGAGAACACGTCTTAGAAGGAGATATGTAAAAAAGTTGACAAAAACCAGAAAAGTGTCACATCTTCCTGCATATCTGCCCAGATGCAATGTGCTTCAGTTCCTTCCATCTTGGGACTGCAGATGAGTAGAAATTACACTTGCTGGGAAGGAGGGGAGAGAAAGCATACACAATTTGTTGTATTTAACCAGTCGTGGCTTTAAAAAGCTGACTTTAGAGTTGGACCTCTGTCCTTCTAACTGGCTGGTTTTCTTCAGTGTTGGAAGTGCAAATGAGAGTACTAGAAATAGACTGAAGTAGCCTAAGCCCAATCTAATTGAACCTTGGGCTGGAGAAACAAAAGGAAGGAGATGGAAGAGCAAGATACGGCAGAGAAATGAATGACCTCACAAAAATAGACAAACTCTTCTAAAAAACATGATTATTGCTGTTTTTACTGCTCCTGATGACCAGAGTAGATTTACTCATTTTCCAGAAGCAAAGATTTTAAGGCTGTTTGGGATACTGAAAAATCTCTTGCCTTGCTTTGTAAATATCTTATGTTTTTTCCTTGTTTGAGAACTTGCTACCCAAACAGCACATGAGTTTTCATTGCAATAAGTTCACTCCTTGCAGAAGTGGAAGTCTGCAAGTTTTAGATTTGCAAAGATATGTGGTTGTGGTTATGTTATCAAAAGTGAAAATAATTTTATTTAGATGCTGGTGCTGCATGGTGTACATTTTTGTTGGTATGAAGTAGTATTCTTGCCTATGACTCAGCCTGCCCAGCAGCTGTGCTATACTTGATCTGCTAGAAACTGAATCATCCATATATTTATTTACTGACACACCGCATGGTAACTTTTCCCCTTAAAAAAATCTGTTGTCTAATTGCAGTTAATAGTGGTTCTTAATCTTGCTAATTACTGTAAATCATGCTCTGCCAACCAGCCTTTCTTTCAATGGCAGTAAGACTTTTTTGCTTCTTGCAAGGTGCATACAGTTTATAATAATAGAAATGTCTCAGTAATTAAGATTTATTAGTGGGGGCTATCGAGGCTTGTGTGGTTGTAGGTGAAAGCAACATCCTGGGTGGTTTAAAATAAAATCAGAACAGAAAAGTCATAGAGCCTGTAAAACACTTTAATGCTAATGATAGTCAGTAGAACCTTAATTTTATGTCTAAATTAAGGTAGCTAAACATAAGACCTTTAATTAAAACTTTTTGAAGCCTGTAATATTGCTGACATACTGTTTGACAGGTGCAATTTCACCTCTAAGCGATTAGCAGTTCAAGCACAGAATATTGGCATCTATGCAGTCCTCCTGTAGATGTGTAATCTTTTAAGACTTTTCGTATCAGATGTCCTTAATTTCATAGCTAGTCAGTTGGTTAGATCATCAGATTCTATTAGTGTGTAAATTTGGTTGAATTATGTTCACAAGTTTTCATTAAATACAGGTCTGGTTAAGAGTCACCAGATTAGGAAAATCCAGATTTTAATCCACTATCAAATTCTTACTAGATTTAGAATTTGAATGCTATCTGTTGAATATTTTTGTACTTGTGTATGAGTATTAATATTATAGTTGGCTTTGAGGTTTCAGCTTAATTCCCATGAAGTAGAAAACCTTTTTGTTTAAAGGAAATAGTTAACTTGCGCACTTCGCAGAATATGAATTTGCTACTTAGCCCTAGGCAGATGATTAGAAAGAATTAAAAATTTACCAAAAATAGATTCCTTGAGACTGATGATAAAAGCTAGCAAATATTAGCACTTGTAAAAAGAAGACTAAAACTTATTTTCAATGATTATACATAGTGCTGGATTTTTAATGTGCATTGTGAATATTCCAGATTATTGGTTGAGAAAATATCTGTAAGTAATGCATTCTCACTCTTTGTAGTAATATAGTAATACATAGCATGCTAGACTACAGTTAGTGTTTCCAATCTTGTGTGTTCCTCCAGCTAGCCTTGTTAACGGGTATCTGCTGATACTTGCTATGTCACTAGGTCAAACATGACTGCCTCCTCAGCGCCATGCCATGCCATTGTGTCCCAGTCTTCTCATCTGTAGCTGCTAACCACAACCTGCTTTCATTCCTTCATTTTCCTCTTTCATACTTGTTATTTAACATCTACATGTTGAAACCAGTGAAGTAATCATGAAAAACTGTATTAGTCTTTCTCTCTGACATGACACTATAGAAGGAAATTTTTAATAACGAATTAACATCTAATTTTAAGTCTTCTACTGTTATATATAATTGTGTTGTTAATTACTTAGTGTAGTAGTGAAAGAGACATTGTCACATTTCACAGGTTGCTTTCTAACTGTGCAACATCATTTAAAAGGTTAGAATGATACCACTTACAATAAACATTGTTATTCTTGGCAGCTCATTGTTACCATGCTTAGAGGCAGTCCATGAAAGTCCTCCAGTACTATGTGTGTATTGTATTATCCAGGGTTATCAGCTGGCGTCAGCTGGACCTGTGGTATGGGACAGTGTCTCTATACTATATACATACATGCATACATATATATAGAGAGAGAGAGAGCAGTAGAAGGTCCCAGTTAATCTAAAGTGACTTGACAGAGTACTCTCCCTGTGATGAAGAGGAGTAATAAGGCACCTGTTTTCCTGTTACAGAACCTGCTGAATGTACCTGAGGTAAAAATTATTGTTTGTGAAGTCTGTCATGGATCGCTCTTGAAAAATCCATGAGAACACCATTATTTTTATCTTGAGGGGACCCAAGAGACATCCTGTCAGCTTATTAAAACTGTTGCAGGATCCTTAAAGCTATGTGTGGATTTTTATGGAGAAACCCCCTATCTGGAATGCTTAGAGTTCACCAAATAGTATCCCATAAGGATACATGGCAAGATTCTGTATCATTCTGTTAAATATTTCATATGTCTAAGGTATCTCTTCAAAACCTCAGTGACCTGCCTAGCCCTGAGCAGTCAGGGATGTGGATGTGTGAGGACAATGGTTTGACAAGCCCTCAATGGCATAGTTCTTGGTACTATCTTTAAAAGCAATGTAAAATACCATAGAAACCTTATAGTTCCCATATCCTCTCCCACCTTGAAGACTATACTTCCTGCAAACTGGTTATCCAAGGAGTAAGGAAATAAATGTGTGGATTTTTTTTTTAGAATCCCATACCAACTTGCTAATTTAATCCAATGAAGGAGAGAACAGGGAGCTCACATTTGTGAGCCTGAATGTTGCTGCTGTGGTCAATCAAAAACAGTAAAATCTCAATGTTTCTGAAACGTGTGAAAAGTGAATATACCAGTAAAATCGCAATTGTCTTCTGTATGTTTGAAAGGCAGAAAAAGGTTAGATTTTATATTGCAAGGTACTGGTTTTCTTGCTATAGGGAGGCTGTTCTAGTTCCTTCAAACAAGAGCTGCATTCCATCCTGTACCTTTACCTTTCTGTGAGTGAATTTATTTTACTATTTTCTTTGGATTTGCTTGTTCCTGCACATTACTGCTTGTGTACCCAAATGTGTTCTTCTATAGTCTGCTTTGCTTTTGGCAAATGTTTTTGTTCACTGCATAAACAACCAGACATATGGAAACTTACTGATTCTGATGTTGGAGATGCGATTGCCCTGCCTAGGGGGGGTAATGAAGATTGACAGGAGCACTGACATTCTGTTAATTTGTCTTCAGGAGCCTTACTCATTACAAACTTGACCTGTGTTAAATATGATTTTACTTGATTCATGAAGAGGTTCGGGAAAGGGAGATGCTGATGCAGGAAAGTTGCCAGAAGATTAGCAGTTAACATTCAATGGAAAGGGCTGTCAACTTAATCCATTGATTAGTGTGTTGACAGCAACTGGAACTTTGAATTCCCTAGTATTTGAAAGATGGGATGAATGTAATGCATTATCAAAAACAAGAGTTTACAAAGCCCATATGCAAGAAGATACGATCTGAGTTATGGAGGGCTAGCCCTGCTTAGAAGACAATTGTAAAGGACTGAAAGACTTTGTTTTTTGTTTTTAGCTCATAATTAGTGTTTTGGAGTTTCTGTTTTCCTGGTCTTTTTCTGGTCTTGTCACTTCATTTCTGTTGACTTCAGTCAGACTGAGTATCTGCTCTTGGAATTCATGTTAGTATGTGAGAACAGAGTTAAAATATATCCCCCCTTGCTGTTTTCTTCTCTTTTCTGTCTGTCTTTACCTAAATATCAGGAGAGCAGTTCTTAAAGTATAAACCATGAAAAGTCAATGAAAATTCTTTCAGAGCAAAACTTCACTTTCATCTTGTGTTTAATTTTTTTTCTAAATTTGTAGATTTTTTTTCCCTCGTCAAATGTAAGTAAGATAAAATGTATTTTGGGGTGAGTTGCTACTGCATTTAGGTGCTTTAAACATCTTTGTGTTCATTATCACGCGCATCTTTTTAGTTGATGAGAAATTTCCTTGTATTCCTTTTATTTTTGGAAGTATCTTAGAGTTCTTACAAGGCTGATGGCAGTAAATCTGTTGGGAACAAATATAATCTGCTCTAAAGGCTTAAAATCAGTTTGAGCAAGCCTTGTTTGAGCAAGGTTTGCAGAGCTAAGAGAAGCTGAATATTCTTCTATTGACTCCATTAGGAACAGAATTAGATGCTGAGCACTACGGAAATCCTCTCTATAGTCTGTCTTGATACCTGGAACTGCAAGGCTTTATTTGTTCCTCTTGTGATTCTGCTGTATTAATCTTTTGTCAATAACTTATTTGACACTCTACAAAATAAATTTTGTAAGTTAAATCTTTTAGTTTTGTGAAAGTGTTTCAATTATACAGTGCACATATCCTAATGGCTTACTGTTTTATTCCTCTGCATGCTTATGTTTTCTGATAAATCATGAGAGATGATGTGTCCTGATTAAGATACTGTGTTATTTTTAAGGATGGGTAATGCAGTAGTTACTAAAGGGGAAATAGTATAGATTTTAATCTTTAGCCATGGTGTCATTAAATGAGTGTAAATCTGCCCATTCTGAAAAGTCTAAATCAATTTATTGTATAGTGCTAAAATTCTTTAACATATTTTCTGTAATGCAGAACAGTCTAGTTTCAGAGTAACAGGCCTTGAAAAACAGCTGTTTCTTACATTTGTCTAACTTAGATTTGACTCTGAAATGTTTTTGAAAAGGATTGTGATTGTCAGATATTTGATGAATCATACATGTCGTCTTATGTTTTTCTTTTAAATCCTTGATTATCATTTACAGAATTACACTATTCAGCCCTCAAATATATTAATTCCTACTATCAGTAAAAAAGAAGAAAATCATAATGAATTCATGCTCTATCAGAGTTCATATAAGTTTAGAGGAATTCCTGAAAAGCAAGAAATTAGAAGCATCTCTTAAAGATCAGGATGGATGTGTGTAGCACCAGTCTGAATAGCAGAGGTGGGAAGAGCAGCAACTTGGGCTGTGTCAACAAAGCATAGAGAAGGTGTGTACTGAGCAGGCTGGTACTAGTGTAGCAGTGAAGCCTTTTTGTAGTCTATCTCTATGCTAAATCTGTCCCTGGAATGCAGGGGTATTTTTGTGTCTGAAATGCATTCTATTCTTAATGCTTTGCTTTTATATATTTTTTTAAAGATGAATTCTTTTGACTCCTCCATTGCAGATGGAGTGGAACTGTTAGTTCTTAGGTTTCAGTATTTGGCATGCAAATAGACATGATTATTTGTAAAGCACTTCTGTTCTTTAGTCTAATAATGCCTGTAGCATTTGCTGCAAAGCTCCCAGAAATAAGTTAAACATTTAGCACTGTCAAAATTAAAATTTTACATGCATATTCTGTTAAGAATAAATGTTCAGCAAACTAAGGAACTTACCAGACAATACAAAGGTTGATCCTGTTAAAATACATACTGAAGATGGAGCTTGAAGTGAGAGGAAAACACACACACACGCACACACACACACGCACACACACACACACACACGCACACACACACGCAAACTTCAATATAAGACAACTTTCTTGGAAAATTGAAACAGGTGGTGAACAAAAGAGTTAGAGATGCTGCAAGAGGAAAAAACAAAAAAAGATGGACTATGCTTGTGATGGAATAAAAACCAGTAAGAGGAGCCTAGCCCAAACAACAGAAGTACGTAGCCAACATCAGAGATCAAAGAAGGATTGCATGTCTTCTGCCTTGGCTTCCTCTCTCCCCACTGCTTCAGCTTTCAGGGCTGTCTGAAGGAATAGAGCAGTGTATGCTTTTTACTTAAAGGTAGCATTTTTTGAAAAGAAGTTTGTAGCATTTATAGTGTATGAAAAAATGCCTTTTGATGTCTTTTTGTATTTCCTATCTTACGTCTCTTCTCTGTGGCAGCAATTTTTTGGTGTAGTTTTCTGAGAAGGGAAGATTGTGTTGATGTCTGATCTGAGAAACAGATAGCCTTCAAGGAGCCGCAAAAGAAAAAGAAAGAAAAGCTGAATCTGTCAAATAAGTTATTCACTGCAAATTATTCAAATTTAATGGATAAAGGTTTTTTTTTAATATTAGCAGAAAATATATTAATTTAGCTTTTGAAAGCATCTTTTTCTTATGGAAATTAATATAAAAATAAGTTCTCAATGGAAAATAGTTATATTTCAAGAAAATTATTTTGTATTGGTACTGTAATACCGATAAATCTTCTGGTCAGCTTGCATCAGTTTAGCTGCTCTTTAGCTAATAGGCAGAGTTCCTGTTAGACTAACTTTGAGGTGAGAAAGAGAAATGAACTGGTGTTTTGAGAAAATGTCAGAGAACTACCCTGACTGCAAGCCACCCAAAAGGAATAATTTTTACCTTACTTAGATTTAAGATAGTGTTTTCATGTTCAATTAGCTTCTCTAAGATTAAGATAATTCTATAGTACTGATTGAGATGAAGGGTCTGGCACAGAGTTAATGTTCTTCTGGCATGGAATCAGTGTTCACATGGAGGTTTGCATCTGCAGATGCTCTGAAACCCTCCTTGAAACTGACTTGAGTTTAGGTAAATCATGTATGATTTTCTGCCCTGATAGTTTAATTCCCTATTTTGGAAGATGAGGGCAGGAATAGCATTTACATTTTGACTTTAAATGGCTATTTTCTTGCATTTATTTTTGATTTCCGTTTAATGTCTGCGTAGGTACCACTGGCACACATTTCACATAACAGTATCGTACCAATTTTCCGCCTCATAGTAGTATTTTTTTCTGTATTTACTCACTGTATTACATACCAAAAAGTTTAAGAAAAATTGCCTAATTACTGTGAAAGTCTAATTTCCTTCCAGTATTTTCTTTTCAAGTACACTTTTGATTCTGTCTCTATTGGAAAGCAGTGCAGCAAAACAGTAGCAAGTTGTAAGGACAAGCAGTTGATGCTGTGGACCTGACATCCCATGTGTGCTTTGGACTAGCTCCTGCCTAGTCCTGTGGAATGAATACCCATTAGCAGGAACTCATTGGATACACTGTCTGTCTTCCAGTTTAGCTTCATCCAGTGGCAGTTTGCTTCATGCATTGCAACTTTTCTGTGATATGTCTTGAAGTGTGGTAAATAGGGATGATCAGGGAATTGTCTTCAAAAGTAACCTCTGAGCTGAACGAAAATACTAATGCTGATACACCCACTGTTCTGCGTGTACTTTCTTGATTTCTGTTCCTCCTTTCATTTGTGTCTCCTCTCTGGGCCCTGTCTCTTTTCCTACACATCAACATCTCAAAAACAAACAAAAATTAAACTGGTCATTTCTGTGAGGTTGCTGACTTTACTCTGCTGTTTTTAGTGCCTGGATTTACAGATTCATCATTTCACTCCTTGTTATCACAGAACCTTAGAATAATTTGGATTGGAGGGGCTGACAGGATGTTACCTAGTCCAGCCTCCTGCTCTGAGGAAGGTCAACACTGAATTCAATCCAGGTTGTTTAGGGCATGGTCCAGTAAGATCTTAACCTCCAAGGATGGAGATTTTGTAATCGCACTGGGTAATGTGTTCCAGTGCTTAATTATCCTCAAAATGAGCCCTGTTTGTTTTTTGGTTTTGTATATGCAGCTGGAACTTTATTTCTTTGAATTTAGAGCCATTGTCTTTTTATTCCTTCATAGCACCTCAATAAAGAGCTTAGCTCTGTCATGAACTCCTTTTAGGTAGTGAAGGCAGTCTTAGGTCCACTGCCACCTCCTCCTCTTCCCCAGATTAAACAAGCCCAGTTCCCTCAGGTGCAGATGCTCCAGACCCCCCATGTTGGTGGCCTTCCATCAGACTTGAATGTTCAAGTTTATCAACAGTTTTCTTGCACTGGGGAGCATGAAGCTGTATAGTGTTCCTGATGCAGCCTAGAGTATTAAATAAGAGGAATTATACTTCCCCTTATTTATACTGGATGCACTCTTGCAATACGCAGCTCAGTGTGCTGTTTGCTTAGACTGCTGATTGGACACAGGCTTACTCATGTTGTATTTCTGGAAGTCTACGACACACTTTGTATACTATGACAAGGGCTTTATGGAGTCTGATCCTTCTACTGTATACCTTTTGGAAGGATTAAGATACATTTTTTAGAGGGGTCCTTTCTGTTGGAATAGTTCATGTAGAGTGGTTGGAAAATGAATGTGCATACATTCCTTTTCTATTTCTAGTGTAAAAAGAAGCAAGGTAAAGTAGGATAGTGTTTTCATTTGTGTGACAAAGACAATCAAACAGAAAATGACTTAATCTTAATCTCCTCTGGAGACACTAAGAGCAAATGAGAATCCAAAATGATGCAAATGGAACTTCTCACTACAAATGTGGCTTTGATTTTTCTGTAATTCTCCCTGGAAGATGTAATTGTCTTTGTGATGGTGTCTGGACTAATGAGTTAGTCTGCCAGTTTCAAAAGGCAAGCAATACATTTTGCCTATCCCTCTCTTTTTATAGGCCAGAAGTACTGTACTACTGTTTCCTGATTTTTTTTTTTTTAATAATGTGGATTTTTTTTCTTTCCTCCTTTCAACTTCTCCCCCCCCCCCAAAAAAAAAAAAAAAAAAAAAAAAAAAAAAAAAAAACCTGTGGAAGTTACTACAAAGCTGTTTGTCTATTGATCCCTTTAGCTGAGAAACTGGCAGTAAATCTCATTCCTCATTTCTGCAGGTAAGTGCTGTGACTAGCCTGCTGCCACAACTGGCCAATTGAGCTTGTTTTGGCAGTTTTAAAATGTAATTGACAGGTTTTTGTGTGTGTGTCTTTTCTGCAAAATAAAACTTTCAGAGTGCTCCATATGTTTTAAAATGGAGTTGGGATTTGGTATGATACGCATGTCAGCATTCTGTAATCATTATATAATATTAAAGCAATAGACTTCTTCAAGTATACAATGTAATGTTTCATAATTTAGTCTTTTTTTTGGGGGGGGGGTCACTTTATATTCTTTTAGTGATGGTGTATGGGAAATGTTTATCCAGCTGTTCTACAGCTCCTTGTGCTCCTGTTCAGTGCCTTGGATATAGTGTACAACAGAGTACTGCCAGCTGTCCTACTATTTATTTATGCAATTCTATGGCGCTTATGTGCCACAGAACACCAACAGCCTTAAGCAGTTTTATGTGTTCCCCAAGATTCTTGATGGAGCATCCCGTAGGACTGCAAAAGTATTGATGAGAGAACAGAAATCTTATCCATAGCTCATTGAAGTTGGGGAAAACAATCCTATTGACTGTGAAGAAGTGGAAAGCCTCTCAAGTGAGTAATGTGATGGGTAATTGCATGCTCTATTAAAGAAGGAATGTCAAAAAATCTGTTAATTTCATTTGTTTAGGTTTATATACACATGCTTCCCAACATTTTTTTTTCCTGCTTGTAGATTGTGCCTTTGGACACTTAAAAAGAAAAAACTCAAGACTAGTATGAGTTTAAAAACATAGCAGTACAGTTCCCCCTCCCCCATGTTCTGGAGCAGAAAAGAGGTGTTCTAGTCATGAAGGTTGACAGTTTAAAAGCAGAAGGTGTTCTTGAAAGCTACAGGGCCTGCACAGATAACATGCACACTGTGGTCACTGCCTCTGAATGCCGTAGTCATAGGGAGGGACTGAGCGATAAAGGCAGTTGTATTTGCACTGCATAAGGAATTAGCTGAATATTTCTAAGGCAGAGTCATGGTCAATCAGTTTAAACTTATGGAAGGTGGATCTTTACGTATGTATAACCTTCCTTACCAAGCTGGTGGTACACTTCATGTCAGCTGTTTCTAAATAACACTTGAATGTAGTTTCACATAATGCTTTCTGCAGTAGTCTGTGCTGATTGGGTCAGAGATAGGAGTCGCACTAAAGTCTTTAGTCAGAAAGATGAATTGCAACCACTGGTACATTCATCAGGTGTAACAAGCCTGCTTGTCTGCACCAGCTGATCTTGTACTGGCACTGCTGAGTTCCATCAGGTTACAAATGCAGTAACAGTCGCGTATGCGTATCCTCATTTAAAGATGTCTAGATGCTTTGTGGTGTTCAGACTGTCACTTGGCTTTGGCTTCGTGCACATTGCTTGATTGTCTGATCCACTCAGCAAATTGCCCTTCAGTGAGCTGCACAGGCCCTTTAGTTCTGTGGTTTTATAGCTCAGATATCAGAGAGTAGATCTAGTGCATAGATGATTCTTTCCAGAATGCGTTTATCTAGATAAATAGGCAGTAAAATACTGAGTTTACTCAAATACTTTAAGCATGCAAGGCATGGAACATTCCTCAATTCAAATGCATGCCAGGTCATATTGCTAGGAAATGTGCTCTAGGACAGCTGATGGCAATAATTTGTTCTACGCTTTTTAATATTGTTGAATTATTCTTTGACTGTAAGGCTGTATGTTTAGAGAAGCATGGTGAACAGCAGGATGACTTGCTTTGTGTCTTAATCTCTGTAGTAGAAGAAATTCTTCAGTCAGAGTTGCTCCCAAGAAACTAGGCACTTATGAAAATACTTGTGTTACGCAGTTGCATCATATACATATAGGGAAGACGACTTAAGATCTGGACTTCTCATCAGTGATTTCTGCTGTGCCAGGAAGCTTTGAGTATCACTTTTCCTTTGCAAGCTTTGGCTGTGTCTCCATTAATGAGTCATTCAGTTTACAGGAGATGGTAGATTAAAGCAGTTGGAGCTTTTATCTACACTATATGCAGAATGAGGCTTTCCTCAGACTAAATTCAGTGTGGTTACCAGGAGCAAACAAGGCATGTCATTCAAAGCTTTCTGAAAGACCAACAAGTGGTTGGGATCATGTGTACTTGGATCATGTGTAGCAAACCAATTTCCTCACCCCACTCCTACCACTACTTTTGGACATTAAAGTAGATTCAGCCTCTACAGATGACATTGGGATGCAACTGTTGAAAGAGGAGGCAGCAGAATACTGCAATGGCTTGATAAGTTGCAATTTCCTGTGGACAAACGAAAAGCCTAATTTTTAATATGATATCTTGCAATATTAAAAAGATGTGTAGGAGGAATTCACCTGTGTGGCTTAACTAAGAGATCTTAAAAAGCACTTTCCCATACACAGGTTATGCAGCAAAACCAATTTGCACATTGTGTTGGCTTTTGTCAACCTACTACTCATTGTGTGAATGTGAAATTTTTATTATCAGCCATTTGGAGGTTTCAGCTGTGTGTAAGATATGGGCTTGTAAAAAGATAGTATGAGGAAATCAGATCTTCAGCTAATGTTCCATAAGTGTATGTTCATGCTGTTATCCCACATTCTGCTTCTTTGTTCTTTTTTTCCTTTTTATGACCTTGAGTGTTGGTCTTGTGACATTGCTTTGTTAAAACTAGGTTGAGCTAATAACTTCCCTATAGCAAGCTTATTTGCTGTGCAGTACACTTGATCATGCTTTTGTTAGTAAAAGCTACACTTCAGGTTTATTTCTGCATATGTTTTTGGCCTATTTCAAATACAGTTTTACAGACTTGGTTGTCACTTCAGTGGTTATTTTCCAAATCTTTTTGGATATGTAATCCTGGCATTGAGGCTGTATTTGGAACTTCAGGGGAATGCAGACAAGATGGTTCTGACTGTCAGCAGAGTAGCTGCCTGATGGGCAGGGCTGTTGTCCCTGCCTTGTGTTTTATTTTCGCTGTGTTTGAAGATCTTCAGACAAGAGTAATGGGGGCGGGGAGGAGGGAGGGGTTAAGTTCTCAGATCCTGCAGTCCCCCTTAATAGGAAGACCCAACTGCTCTTGAGGTATCTGCAGAAATCGTGGAGGCTGGCAGCCCAGAGTTTGTCCTGGGGCTGTCAACCTGGAAGGGGGCTGTGGACTGCCAACGGGGTCTTGAGGCCTGTTGGGACCATATGGCTCTAAGCTGCGTTGCTGGCCCATTCTGAGTCCTCGCAGCCCCAGAGCAAATGGGCTCAGCTCTTCTGCAGCAGTCCAGAGATGGGTGTGCAGCAGATGGCCATGTGCAGTCTATGTCTAGGGCTCCTAGGAAGGCACAGTTACTGCTTTCTGATGGAACATTTGTCAATTCAGATGCCAGCCTGATCTTTTTTTTAAAAAAACAAAATGAGAATCAGAACAATATAAAAACAGGATAGAAATAAAAATAATGTGTTTACTCTGCCTCAAGAATGCTAGAGATGTGATTGGATGATACCGAGTTAAACTCTTGGTAGAGTTTTGCTCGTGTTTTGAGCCAGCTAAATCCCACTGTTCCAAGCTCTTCTCTTTAGTTTCTGTGGGAAACTGCACTGATCATTTTCTTTGTGTTACTATGTCCTCTTTTATGTAGCAGTGTCTCAATCAAGACTTGACTGCATTTCAAGGACAGATGAAAACTGGTCTATGTGGGGTTTGTAAGCATGCAAAGTAGGTTGTAATTTTTCAGTATAAAACATGTGTCTTGGCTAGTCTGTGTTTTTAAATATTACTGCAATATTAGGAATTAATTTTTTTTAACAAAGTAGTTTTTCTTTACTCCTGGAGCTTAATGTTCGCATTTTTTTTCTTTGTGAGTGTTTTACAAACATTATCAATCTCCCTAATTAGTTCTTAATTATGATATTTTCAATAACTTTTTGCAAGTTAGACGCTAGTATAGCGTTCTTCCATTCAGTCTTCTGAAAGTACTAAAGAAAAAGATCACGTTAAGCTGTAAAAAGAATGAGGAATGTTTCTTTACTAGCAAATCTTTGACTAGTAAATCTAAGATTTGCACTATCTGTTAAGGAAATCATTTAACTGTTCAATTAAGATGTTTTAATTGCTTTTTTCTTTAGTGAAGCTATTGGTTATTTTATATCCCTTTAAATTGCACTGTGGACCCTGAATAAATAAGTACTTCAACATACTGAAGTAAGTGAACAATCTTAGTGGATAGTGAGCTGTGACAGAAGTTGTCTGAGAGTGTTCTTTCATGCCACATCAAGGGGGCAGTTGCCTATGAAGAAAGCACTGTATAGAAAATAAAAACAAATATGCCATGGTCTTCTCACCAAAATAACTCCAGGCATCTGCTCATGGAGTGGTCACCTGTAGGAGGAGTGGGCAGCATTCCAGTACTAGCTCTTCAAAGCACTAGTTCATTGGGGTGGGCTTAAATCAAATATAGCAAGGACAGCTAAATTGCCAGAGGAAGCTGTAAGCAATTAACTCCAAGGGCACCAGTCACAGAATCACAGGATGGTTGAGGTTGGAAGGGAGATCTAGTCCAACCCTCTCTGCTCAAGCAGGATCACCTAGAGCACATTGCACAGGATTGCATACAGGCTGTTTTTGAGTATCTCCAGAGAAGGAGATTACACAACTTCTGAGCAATCTGTGCCACTGCTCTGTCGCTCTCACAGTTGAGCTTTTGGTCATATTCAGGTGGAACTTCCTGTGTTTCAGTTTGTGCTCATGGCCTCTTATCTGATTGCTGGGCACTACTGAAAAGTCTGGCCCCATCCTCTTGACACCCTCCCTTAAGGTATTTGTAGACAATGATAAGATCTCCTCTCAGCCTTCTTTTCTCCAGGCTGAACAGGCCCAGCTCTTGCAGCCTTTCCTCGTAAGAGAGATGCTCCAGTTCACTAAACATCTTTGTAGCTCTACCCTGGACTCTTTCCAGAAGTTTCATGTCTCTCTTGTACTGGGGCGTCCAGAACTGCATACAGTACTCCAAATGCGATCTCACCAGGGCTGAGTAGAGGGGAGAATTACCTTCCTTGACCTGCTGGCAAGACTGTTCTGATGCACGCCAGGATACCATTGGCCTTCTTGGCCACAAGGGCACATTGCTGGCTCATGGTTAACCTGTCCACCGGAACTCCCAGGTCCTTCTCTGCAGAGCTGCTCTCCAGCAGGTCAGCCCCCAGCCTGTGCTGGTGCAGGGGGGTTATTCCTCCCCAGGGGCAGGACCCTGCACTTGCCTTTGAACTTCATGAGGTTCCTCTCTGCCCAGCTCTCCAGCCTGGCCAGGTGTCTCTGAATGGCAGCACAAGCCTTCTGGTGTATTGGCCACTCCTTACAGCTTGGTATCCTCAGCAAACTTGCTGAGGAGCCCTCTGTCCCCTCATCCAGGTCACTGATGAAAAAGTTGAACAAAACTGGAGCCAGTACTGATCCCTGGGGGACACCGCTAGCCACAGGCCTCCAACTAGACTCTGCATCGCTGATGACGACCCTCTGAGCTCTGCCTTTCAGCCAGTTCTCAATTCACTTAACTGTCTACTCATCTAAGGGTGTCAAGTCAAGAGTACTTTTCTAGAGAAGGTGGTTTTGGTGTTGCTGGTTTTAATTGCTAAATACTCTCTAGGAGTAGTAGCCTAAATCCTTAAGCATGCTTAACTGCTGCTAAGCTCTCATAAATCTATTTAATTCATTTATTTGTACCATACTCTTCTTGGTAATACATGAGGAGTTTCAGTAGTTTAGGCCTTATGATTATAAAATAATGATTACTCAGTCAAAGGTAGAAAATCATGTTTTATGTGATTGCATCTCAGATCAAATTATAAATACTTCTCCTGAATAATTTGTGAGCTTGCCCTGATCATTTAAAAAGACAGCATTCTATTAAAGTTATAGATCCATTTTTGTGTATTCTATGTATATATTTGTAATATGTGTATTATGTTAATGAGTTAACCAAATTAAGGTGGGGTTGAGGTTAATGATGATATCCTGCCTTCTTGCATGTAACTGTCAACTGCTATCAGTCTTTGCACTGGGGTGGTCAATAGTGTATCTGCATAGGGATGGGACCACGTTTACAGTGCAAAGATGGTGTGCAAGTGCCCTGTGTTAATTCAAAATGTCAGAGAATAGAGAACACTATAGATAAATGAAGGTGTATTGAAGTAAGCCATTCTCAACAGGAAATCAAAACCATACAGCATGACTTACTAAGGTACGAAACCCCACCTTGAGCTTGACTTATCAGGAATAGATAGAAGGAGCTTTGTCACTTTTCAGGCATGAGGAGCAAGCTAATCAGCTCAATGAATGGAGGTGCAAGTGTCAGCCAGCAGATGCCTCAGCAAGCTGTATATAGACAGCAGCCATGCAAAAGGCAGAAAAAAAAAAAAAAAAAAAAAAAAGAGCAGATAGTGAGAGCAAGCAGGCATCAGATTCTGTACCAGTGCCTGACTGCAGCAGGAGCGCAGCTGGCAGAGAAGCCAGCTGAGGAAGTGCCTGGTAGGCTTTCACACCTGAATGAGCCAAGCTCGTTGGTTGAGAAGATGACCAGTGTCCTAGTAGTGAAGATCTTGAATCTGGGGTCAGCACACTTGGCAGAGGGAGCATGGGATAGTATGCATTTGGTCCTCATGATCAGTAACATCCATAGGCAAACTTGTGTATTTTTGATTGTAGGATTGGTTTAAAAAATTAAAATATATTGCTTCTTAATGCTACTTTAATTGCAGAACACTTTATCTGTGAGAGCCCAGTGGCTGCAATGCAGCTGCTTGAAAGTTTCTTTGTTGTTGTTCTAGGATGTTTTACATATGCATGCATGGTTTCTCATGTAAACATGTCATTGCTTGGCAGTGCATTATGCTGGGCATTCTTTCAAGGCTTCTTGGGTTAACTAGGTTTGAGAGAATCTGAGTGGAACCAAGCAATATGGCTGGAGTTCCTCACAGCCTGAAAAAAGAGTCTACAGAATGATAGTCTACATGACTATTTAACCTTTCATCGGTGAAAGAAGGTTTTCTGGGTATGGCAGGAGTGTTTTAAGTCATCAGCACTAGCATATAAAATGTATCAAAAATGCACTGAAAGTCAAGATACTAAGATTTAGTGTATAGTTCATTTTACAGAGAATTCTCATTTCACAAAGACAAATTCTGTAAAGATGCAATGAGCGATGTCAACTGGAAACTGACATACTTTTATTTTGAGAAGCATGTATGTAAACTCTTCTAATGCAGTGAGTCAAACTTTCAGTAAAACCCGTGAAACTAGTTTATACTGCCTTTTTCCCCTGATTTTTGCTTATTTTAACTGTTTAAAATACAGTATCAATACTTGATGTGATAGGTAATTTCATCACTTACAAATGTTGATTTCATTTTTAGGTTATTCTTTTTAAATTCAAATATGTTTAATGCCACTAAACAAGTGCTTTGAAATAAAAATATTCAAATTTATAGTTGTCTTGAGGATACAAGGTTGAATTTTGCAAGGTTCCTTCAACTGCATTGTATTTTTGAGGGGTTTTGGTATTTTTTTTCTATCATATTCATCAGTTACCTAGATATCAGCATTTTCTTCTACAAGCAATTGTAAGTGCAAAATAACAGAATCAGAAGATAATTTTTAAATTCATCTCATGACATTAAAAATCATTGTTCCATATGATTTTTCAGCTTTTCTCTTGTTTTAAGTTTTTATCAATGTGTTTAATTTGTTTAGAACTATTATAAAACTGAAAGGAGGGGAAGCAAAAATGGAGGAAACAATAATAATAATAAAAAAAAAGGGAAGTTCAGGCTGAACCTGCATTGAAGTCCCTAACAACTTTCCTCTTTTCCTAAAGTATTCCAGTGATATTTTCAGTTTATTTCTGAAAACAAGGGCCTTTCCAGAAACGTTTGGAAGATCATCAGCTTCCTGTACTGTGCTTATGCTGATTGTACAGTAAGACAACTTGGCACTTAAGGGTACAGGGATCTGATACGGAATGGGACAAATACATTGTGTAGAAAGACATTTCACTTCTTCGTTTATTATGCAACTAAGATATTACCTTTACTGAAAGTGAGAAAAAGTATCAAAATATAGCAGTACTGCCCTTTTTCATTGCTGTCTCTGTACAGTAGGAGAGATGCATACGTGATTCTCCCCTTTTGTAATAATTACCTTCTACAGAGAATAAAATCCATTTTGCATACATTACATCCTGCATTTAATAGTACATTGAATATTGTACTCTCTGGGACAAAAGTGGAATTTCATAAATACATACTTTTCATAATGTAAGAACCATAAAGACTAAATCCACTGAATTGACCAATAGTTACCTAGCTTCACTGTTAGCAATAGAAAGGTGAAATTGTTTGATTATTGAGATTATTCTTGAATAATAGCTCCTAATGATAAATTAAAAAAGACTTTTATACAGAAAGTCAAATGGAACTCGCAACACTGGTTTTGTTCTTTGCAATCTGTAAATTCTGCTTTTTTTCATAACTTATCAGTGGAGCTAAAAAAGGCTAGATTCAGAACATCATTATGTATTTTTATTAAGAACAGATGGATTTATTAAGAACAGAATCCTTTGAGCTGTATATTAACTGCCTGCCATTCATGAGATGGCAGCTGATAATGTTCCTGATGGACTTCACTATCCATCTGTTAGTCCATCTATCCAATATTCCCTGGTTTAAGACTTGAAACTTCAAACAGCATTCCAATGCCAGAGATATTTTGTAATACGTATAGATTACACTAGATCACATTCGAGAACATTTCCTGTGATTCATCAGAAGTTACCCTGATTTGTATCATTTATTAAGAATGTATCTTAATAAGCTGTATACCTAGCTGTGCTATTTGATGTCCAGTGCTCTGATGAGACAATTTGAAATTGTGATATATTTGCTTACTGACTGATTATCATATACTAATTCATGAACATTTTAAACATTAAAATGCTAATTCATAGATTTTACTTCAAAATATTGTATTACTGTGGGAAGAAATGATTTTGTTGTTTTCAGATGAGGAAAATGAAGAAAAACTTCAGCAATTAGCGTGCCTGTCCTCTAGCTTGTATTTGGCCTTGGGTGATGAGGGATTCAGCATGCTCAGTGGAAAAGCTGTTAATCTTATTGACAAGTAAAGCAGCCATCCCACTAAAGAGAGAACACTTACTGGATTTGGAGGGGTGTGGTACTTATCCCTTGTTTTCTGTTGTCTTATCTATACTTGATTGAGAAAAGTGCCTTGAAAAAATAGAGCTTCATAACTTAAATGGGCTTGCTTTTGGTTCCAGCAGAGTTAAGATGTGCATTCTTTAGGAAAGAATGTGTTTTGTAACTCCCCTGTGTATTAAATATAAAAGGATTAACACCAGCTTATATAGTTACCAGGAGTTAAAGTGTTACTTAGAGTGCTAAAAAGGATGTGAAGATTTAGGGCTGCTGTACAATACGCTAAATAACACCTTATTAACTTGTAAAACATGTCAAGGCTTGGTACACCAGGTACTCCATCTGTGTAGAGCTGCCCCGTTAACAATACTGTAATTCTACCTACTGTGCTTGTGATAAAGCTTTGTAGGTACTTTCAGAGAAGATGCTCAGTGGTGCAACATACTTTATGAAGATACTTACCTAAACCAGATTTGGACTAATTTTAAAACGTGTTATAAGGTCATAAATAAGAATGATTATAAATCCAAGTGTCTGCTCTCCATGAAGAGGCTCTTAAACAAGGAATGGGATTGGAGGAGGGACAGAGCAGAAAACTCAATTGCCAGTGTCCTCTTCATTTGCACTTTAAATCTAATTTTTGGGGGGATTATTTAGACAACACAGTGACATTTGCTACGGCTATTTCTAAGAAAGCTGTTTAAGATGTTTGGAAATTTTTGATGGTCTTAAATATTTTCATGATTTGTGTGATGTCATAGCAAATAGACAACTTTGCCTGACTTAGTAATGTTTGCCTGCCGTTACTATAGTACATGTCATGTATGATCTATATCTATACTATAGTATACATCATTGGAAAGTTGATGTACCTTTCACTGTATTTGTTAACTATTTTTAGTGAGACAATGGGAGAAGGGACCCTGTATTTTACTCTTTATTACCTCCAGTGATCTATCTCCTTTTCCTTCCAGTTATGCTACTAATTCTCTCCTGGCTTCTGTTTTGCTCACGGGCTTTGCCATGCCACAACCATTCCTGATTCATGTGCCTCTCCACTGCACAAATTACTTTTACCCTTCTTTCTAGTACATATGTTCCTTCTTTTGAGGAACTGAGCTGCAGTATTTTCCTAGATTTGCTAGTGATCAGGGTAAAGGCTTTATTTTCTTTCTACTAAGTAACCTTAGCCATGGGTTGAAGTGGTTGTGTGTAATTTTTTTTTTTCTTGCTATTGGGAAATATCTGAGTTTCTATTCATTATGTGAAAGTCTTGGCTGCCAGAATAAGTTCTTGTTCCTGTTCTAGATATGTGGAAGTTACTGCTGTGCTAGTTAGGACCTGTTTTGTTGTCCTACAAGTCTACAAGCATGAAAAAGTGTGTTGTTGCCCACGCTAGCTTCTGGGTAGTCTTTGTTCCCTCCTTGCCTCAAGAAAAATGAGGCTCTATATAAAGGAATCATATTGCATTCACATAGTATAGTTTTACAGTTTGGGAAAACAATAAAATACTATCAGTATATTTAATTATTTCATAATCACACCATCCTAGGAAATAGGATTGTTGAGACCCTTTAGAAATTAGATAATTTAATCCCATGTTTTATGGACCTTTGGTACTTCCTGGGCATCAATCTTGAAAAACCAGTAACCTAACTAGGAACAGACCCACATATACAACTGTTAATTCTGTATGTCAACTTTGGGAACGTTACAGTTAGAAGCTGGCACTAGATGGCTACTGCAGCTTAGTTAAAATGTTTGTAACTGTAACAGTAAAAGTACAGTTAAATTAAAAAGATTATTTCACAAATATACTGAATTATGCCCTTCTCACAATCGTTATGCTGTGGCTTTTCTTTTTTCTTTTTTTCCTCTATGAAGCAGTAGCAGGTGAATTCATTAAAGCTACTTTAATGTACCCTCTTTTTCTGATTACGCTGGTTGATAAATACTCTTGAGTGATAAATATATAGCTTATTCTTACATGCCTACCAACCCACACCTCCAGTGATAGACTTTAACTCTTGCTGAGCAAGCTCTTTTGGAGCTTGACTGTTCCTTGTATTGCTGTAATAGTTTTCACAGTGCATAGTCTGTGGACATGGAGAGACAAGGAAAACCTTGGGTTTTCCTGCAGCCTTTTACTACATGATACCTACAAAACACATGGCCAGAGGCCATTCAGAGAGTTTTTAACAATGTTGTTGATGATGACAATAGAACTTTAAATTTGGGGACTGAACTTTTGGGGTTGATTTTGAAGTTGGAGTTGGCATCTAGCTCTGAAGTTAAAATTTGAACTTCTACCAGTATCCTGGGTGCTTTCATGGTGAGACTAGGTGCACAAAGCTTCAGCTGTCAAAGCCAGAGGTAGATTAAATGACTGCAAGCAACTTTCAAAATACTGAAAAGGAATAAATGGCAGGTTTTGTATGACCTCAGATGGAGCAGCTGAAAAGTTTGAATTGTTTTTTTTTTTTCTGTCAGAGAATAAAAACTTGGTGAAATTGCCCCAAACAAATAATATATAGTGGAATTCTTTTCTAAACATCAATTAAAAAGTGATACCGAACCTTTGAAGTTGATGTCTCGATTACTTTTGCATAATTTTGTTAATGTGATTAAAACAGTACAAAAGTAGTGTGAATTATGGCAGATAAACATCTAATTTGAAAATCTTTTGAAGATAAATTATAGGAAGCATACAGATGATGATTTTAAAATGAAAAATATGTATCCTTCTTAAGGAGACTGTTATGTCTATGTGCAATTTTATAGCTTCCTGTTACTGACTTTGATTGCTCAATAGCTCAGTTTTGAGTTAGTTACTAGAGAAACAAAAGTTATTAAGGAATTCTGTTTTCCCTTAAATATGTGCTCCTGCTTTTATTTGCAAGTTTCTCTTTACTTCCAAAACAGATGTTGCGTCATATTATGGGATCAGCATATGCAATTTGATAGCTGAGTCATCAGTGGAAAGAAAAGATAGAGAATGGGACAGGAACTGTTGCTTTCTTTACCTTCAGGAAAAGATAAAATATATTTGGTTTCCTTCATACTCTATAGACTTAATTGACTAATTCTTCTTATACTGGCATTTTACTTTCGCTGATTTAGTGACGATTCTGTCCTGAGTGTTCTGATGCAAGTGGGCCAATAGACTGCTATTTGATTTTTAGAAGGTGATGGCTATAAATATTTAAACTCCTTTTCTACCTATCTTTCCAGTCCCTGTGGAGTATCTTAATTTTAAGTGGCAGCAACCTATTTCTCTTTGTGGCATGGAGGTGCCTGTTTACCAATGACAGGGTCCACTGTCACTGCTGGCACTTTTTTACTTGTTTACATAAAATATTTTTTAAAAGAAAAAGGGAATGTAGTTCTTCACAAATTATTTCCTGGCCAGTTAATTGTTGATCATCAGAGAAGATCAATCTGTGAGAGATTTACTTTTGAATTTTAAAAGTATTATATTTGAGTCTATTTTAAGTTAACTTACTTTGAAAGGCACCTACAGGTATTAGTAGTTATAACAGTATGTGAGAACTGGAATTAATAGAGTAATGAAAAAACCCATGTAAAGGTTAAGGAGGATTAGGTGTCAAAAAAATTGTGCATGGATTCATTGATAAGTCTAGAACTGATACCCAAAATCTTTGCTGGTTTGAGCAGTAATTGAAAAATTGGTCTCTGCATTTAAGGAAGACTAAATGGACTGAACTGCCTTAGTTGTTTAAAGTTACTCTCTGCCATGTTGTGCAAAGCCATGACAGGAAAATGGGCTTTAATTCAAAATGATTAAGAAAAAAAAAAAAAAAAAAAAGGTGGGGGGAGGGGGAACCGCGAAGCAACTGAAGATGATTGTAAAGTTATGAGGTGGTCAGAAGTGGATTAATCTGGCAGCAAAACAAATGATCTCATTACCAGGAGGGGCAGCTAAATGTAGTCCAGATTTTGAGGTGGCTCTCCAATTGGCTTGCTTATTGAACAAGTTTCAAATCCATTCCATTTTCAGTAATTACTCAAAGTAAATAAAGAGAAAAGTTTATGGATTGTGGATTCACAAGTAGCCTAATGCAGAATTATTACCACAGATGATAGTTCACTGGCCTTATTTTATGGTGTACAATACCAGGTTGTCTTTGAATAGAAGCATGCTAATGCTGTGGAAGCAAAGTCAAGGGCATTGCTGTTTAGACACGATGCCTAGTGGTTTTCCCCACTCCAATAAGGCAATAACATAGTAAACTTTAAAGTGGTCCAAGTTCTGATCAGTAAAAAAGTTACCTGGTTTGAAATTGAATGGAAAAGAAAGATAAACTGTTTAAAGATTGAAGCCATTTATCTATGACATTTAATGTCATAGAGGGATTTCTCCTGATCCACGAAAACCCCAGTATAGCATATACGTAGCTAAACCTCGTCAATGATAAGGACATCCATAGGCTTATATAGCTTTGTTTCGATTATTGTAAGTTTATCCTTAGATCTAACAAAGGCCACTCATAAATTCATTTTAAAAGCTTTTTTTTTTTTTTTTTTTGAGTGACTATTATATAATTCCAAGCTCAAAATCAGCCTATGATAACAACTGAGTTTGTATCTCACATGCCAAGCTTTCAATCATGTTTCATCACAGATAAAGATGTTTCTCCAGAAACAATATAGATTAGTGAAGGTGGCTGAGGTGTTAAGAGTAATTTAGAGAGGAAAGCAGGGTCTGGTAGGTGTTTCCATTTTTATTGTCCTTTGTAGGAAAAAGTATATATGAATCCATATGTTAAAAAATAATTTTGAATAATTCAATAAGTTGACTTTCAAGTTCTTATTTGTCTGTTCCAGAAAAGAAATAGAAGAATATGTGTCAGTTATGTGGGATCTTGTATTAAAGAACTCCTGTAAGTTGCTGAGAAACCTACTCCTGAGAGCAGAAATTCAGTTCCATTCCTATTAAAAAGAATGCAGAGTTTTTTTTTTTTTTTTTTTTTTTCCTTTTTTAGTGAAACTTGGCTCTTAGAAAAAAAATCATTAAGCTGGGAACTGACCTTTGTAATCATATGGGTTATACTCAGTTGATTACTAAACTAAACTGACTTTTGCCTGCCCCCCAATCAGAGGAGCTGTGTTCAACTGATTCAGGAAATGTGATATTTTTTGCTTCTTGTTTTCTGTGAGTCTACAGCAAAAGTTGGTGGCTGCTGAAGAGTAATTAACAAATTCAGCATGGAAATGTTTTCTGTTTTTTTTCCAACAGAGCAAAATCACAAAGTAATGTTGAACTAAATGACACCTATTTTGTGAAGCAGGTGTTTTTAATCTCAAATGAGTTTGAAACAACAACAACAAAGTTTCAGTGTGAAAAAAATGAAACAAGATTTGACTTCTCCAAATTTGTTCGTGTCCTCCCCTGACCTCCATTTAAAACTACATGATTGATTTGACAGACCTAAAACTTAACTGAAGTCAGCATGAATCATGTGCTTTTGAGGGGGGAAAAGTGATGATGGAGTCCTGGGGAGAATGTTTCAAATAAACAGCACCACCTAACTCTATTTCTCAAATCAAATTTCAAGCAAGGTTATGTAGAAACTTACTTAAAGATGCACAGACCTTATCCTTTTATTTGCATTCCATTTAAATTAAGACTGCAAGGTGTTTAAAAAAAAAAAAATCAGGCTAAACCAGAAGTATTGGCTTAAGGCTTCACTGCTTGTACAGATGATATAAAATACTTTGTGAAAGTAGCTGCAATGTATGTCCAACTTAATTTTTACTCAGTGTAAATATCCTAGATGATATTTTGTTCTGTTACCATGTAGACAACCATTCTCTTTGATTCTCATGTCTTTCAGCTATTCTATGAACTGTTCTTCTGTTTATTGAATTTGATTTGTATTCATGAACTACATTTAATTAATATAAGCATGTTCCTTAAATAAGAGTGTTTCTAAAATTAAACTATTTATATAGATACAGGATGCTGCAGCTCTAGGTGGAACTCCAGTTCTGTACATTGGAGGACCTTTTTCTCCAAACTTCTCCTTCTTTTAGCCAGCAGATTTTGCAGGTGATTGCATCTTTCTTAGTACTTTCTTGTCTTCCTTGCCAGTGACTGATGATGTACAGTGGCTAAAGCTAGCCCTTCTTATCTGACCTTTATCAGTTGGCCTAAGAAGCCTTCAAATGTATTTGCCTTGTACTGGTGTCTCAATTTTTGTTTATTCTATTGTCAATGGGGTTACTTTGTGCATCTGATGCATGAGCTCTGGTAGATACCTTCCCAGTCCTGTGTGTGTTCATACATTCCTTTTAAAATTATTTTTAATTAAAAAAAAATCTTCGTTTTTTTTCAGTTTTGTTTTCAGGACTTTTGGGGAACTAGTACCTGCTCATTTTCTTCAGAGTGGTTTTTGTTGTGTATTGGTGTATTTCTCCGCACTGCGACAGTAGCTCGCTCCTTTTGTTGGTTCTGTGATCCAACTGAAATAGCATTTCAGCACTCGATTATGTTGAATCTAGCACCTGAACTTCTGAATATCTTTTCTAAAGCCCTGCTACTCGCATGGGCAAAGCACCCAATATGAGAGCGTACATGCGTGTGTCTTTCATGATGCCTTTTGTATCTTCCTGGCTGTTAGGCTTTTCTTTCTTTCTTTTTTCTTTTTCTTTTTTTTTTTTTTTTCCTGCAAAAAAAACCCGGAGACAAAATGGCATTCTTTCTCTCACTTCCCTTTTCACTGAAGTCATGAGCTGTGTTCTCTTTTTTTTTTCTTTGTTCTTTTCTTGTGCTTTTAATAATGCCCAGATAGTCTGCATTCCCAGCCTGTGTTATGCCATGCTGGGCCCTCTAGGCCCTGCCCTGCTGCCTGTTTCTGTTCTGCTGATTTTCCTTTGTTTCCCTGAGTAGTTCAACTCTTCTGCCTGAGCGGATCTTTCTGGTTTAGATTAAAGTTATTTTGGAGCAATATTTCTGTGTGCTGGATTTGTATGTCTTGCATTTCCTTCCCTTTCGTTACGGAATATTTACTGTTCCTGAGCAATGTGTAGGTCCTGGGGTTCTCCGCTCTGTTATAAGCATCTTTGCTCATTTGACTCTTGATGCTCGGTGTCTCTGTACAGACTGGGTCTTTCTGAGTGCACAATGCTTATCAAATGCCGGTAGCAGTTTTACGAGTTTCTCAAGTAGTACTTTTGGTACTAGTTCCCCCCTCCCCCTCACTGACATGCTAATTTCCTTAAGTTTATTCCTCATAGCCTTCTCTTGGTATAGACTCAGCTGTTTTACAGCTAGTGCCAGGTTTTCTGTTAAGGTGATAAAATTATTCCTAGTTATCCCAGTTGATTTCTGAGGCCAGGTAATTGTATGTGTAGGTGCCATTTTGTTTTCCTGTAAACGAGTCTTGTGGTCAGATTTGCCAGACTAATATTTTTCTCTGCCATTTTCTGGGTAGTGACTTAGGGAGGCTTCATGTTCCTGAAACCAGACTGGTGTGTTATTAACCTGGGGCAGGTATAGCTGTGGTGCAGCCCCGGGTTTCTCTATGCCTCTTACTGTTTGTTGCTACTTTGACCTGATTTTGTCAGAGCCTCTCGGAGGTTTTAAACTGCCTGTTTTAATGCTATATGTTAAAGAAAGGCCTGTGTTTATTTAACCGTAATTGCATTTCTCATACGTTGCCTGTTATGCTTCCTTTATTTTCTAAGTCAGTTCTAGCGCAGAGTTCAGATTAGTGCTGGAAACCATGTTACTCATTTACTTTTTGTGTTTTTTGGGGGTATGTTTTATTATCTCTGCTTTACTTGCGGGACAGATTCTGCTTGTATTTGGCATGTGTGTGAAGAATAATAATGGAATACTGGACAGCAATCATGTTTTCAAGAGACAAATTTTTGAAATGCTGCTTTTTGTGACGTATGTAAAATACAAGTCTCAGTGTTCTGCTTGTATGTTTCACAGTGCAGTAAATACAGCTAATTATATTTTTGTGTGCTAATTATATATATGATTATATATATATAATATATAATATAATATATATAATTATATATATAATTATATATATTATATATATATATAATAATAATTATTATATATATAAATACAGCTAATTATATATATGTGTGAAGTAGACTGTTCAGGAGGCTAAACTGTTTGGTGACTTGAAGGATACAAGCTCTTGTCTCATCAGGGAATATCAAGGGATACCAACTTTGTTATCACTTTCGGGGGCTGCGGGGGGAATGATACTTGTAAAGTTGGTACTGTTCAAGCAAACCCAGTGACATTTGCAAAAACTTTCACTCGCCCATGACCTGTTTTGTTATTGACATCTGTGCCTGCCAGGCTTGGTTATTCAGTGTGGTTTTTTTTTTTTTTTTTTTTTTTTAGTGGTAGAAAGCTTTGTTTACATGCTTGAACCTTTATACATGATTGATCATTTTGCAGGAAGAAGAAACTTTATTGGACTTCTACTAATTTATTATATTTAAATTTGGTCTTGTGAGGCACTTTTCTTCTGAAATTGTGTTATATTTGAATTTGAACAACCACTCTGGAAATAGTCCATGCTACCAAAAAGTGTACCCAAACACTATTTTTATGTTTGTTTATTGGAGTCTGAGGACTAGCTAGTTGTAGCTACGGTATCTTAGAATTGCAATGTGATAAGTTTGTCTTGCAGAGTAAGTACAAATTTTGGAAATGCACAGATTGTGACATACTAGGAAATAAAAGTTCAGTTGTATTACTTTTACTGAGGTAATAAATTGAAATATTACTGGATTTTGAAATAGTGTTGATGATGTGAGATGCAACTGTTGTGAACACAGGCCCTCAAATTTTTTTAATGGGCCATTATTTATAGACATGGCAGAAAATGAGGGCAAAAGGACATCAAATGTAGATTTCAGTGGTGGTTGATGGCTCAAGAAGTGGGCTTCACCATGATTCTGTATTCAGAACAGATTGATCAACTAGAGAGAGGAAAAAATTCTTTTTACAAACCAGTGTATCTTAGTCAATGCTCTAGTGTTCCAGGCCCGCTAAAACTGAGCTAATAAGAAATTAAGAACTATGCAGCTTGTGGAACTGGGGAAATTTTGATTTATGCCTGAGGAGGAGTGGGTCAAAAGTCCCAGTCCAAATATAAGGTTGAAATATGAAGCCATCACATTTGCATCCATCACTACAAGACCCTTGATAATTCTGCAGGAAGGTGCTTGTCAATATGTTCACTGCACCTTGGAATTTATTAATAAGGAGGGGGAAATTATAAATAATTTTGGGGTAAAACAAAAAAACAAGTTTCACAACCTGAATCAATGTGCAGCATTACTGGATTATTATTTCAAAAATGAGGTGGTTCTATGACTAATATGAGTTTGCACAAAATCACATTAAAGTGCATTTTGGGACAAATGGAACTTCAGTATAATTTAACCAAGCAGGTTTCGTTGGACTTAAATAGAAATTGTATAAGGCTTTAGGCCCTTCTATATTCATACATGATTTAAGAATTATTAAGATAGCTTTCCAGACCTGCATACACTGGTAATAAAGGTATAGAGGTACCCAATTCAAGAGTAATCTGTTGTTATACATAAACTTCTGTAATTGATGTGTAGTTTTTGACCATATTAGAACTCTGTTTATACAGTTCCTGCAAGTGTTAGAAGCTAATATATTCATGAATAGTTTTTACCAAACTAAATATTATAATCTCTTTAAAAACAGATATGTTCCATAAAGATAAACTTAGCACTTGATGGAATTTAGATTATTCTCAGTGCTAAGCAAAAAAGAGAAAAGGGGGAGGAGGAGGAAGAATATTTCTGGAAGATTTGAATACAGTCTTCTCTTGATCATACAGAGGTCAGAACCAGCAGATATGGTAGTACGGTAAGTACCATTATTTCAGAAAGATGCAGCAAAGCGTTCTTGGCAAGAGAGAGAGAGCTGGAGCCAGAGCTGGATGTCAGCATTCCCAGAGCAGTGTTTGGAATATTCATTTACTCTGGGCATTACCTTATGCACAGTACATCTTGGCACTTTAGTGTAGCTGCATAATGATACTCTAATGATGCTCTTTTTCATACTGGATTAGTTTTTAAAGGCAGATACTGTGCATTCATCTGATCTGATGGCAAAATGGAGGGACAAGCCAGGGCGCTTGTGGCACATGTAGTCCTAGCCAGCAGCCTCTGCCTGCCTTCTCCCTTGCGTTTCTATGTTTCTTTTTTCAAAACCTACGAACGGGGGAAAAGAATGGTCCTCTACTGTACCCTGTGGTTGGTGGGGGGAGATGTTTTTTCATTTCTGCCTACCTGGGAGGAGTTACAAAATAGAGGGCTTTTACTTGCCCTTTCAGGAATGAAGGGGAAAAAGGGATTGGGGGGGTGTATGTATGTGTATTTATTTATATCAGATTTTGTAGTAACAATAGAGAACTCAGCATAACAGCTGTACGAGCTCTTATATAAGCTTGTAAAGAAATGTGGAATAATTACTGCAGTCAGTTTCTTTCAGTATTACTGTAGTAGCAAATATTTTTTATTCAAGAGCAATAATGTTTGGCAGCTAAAAATGGATAAAGACATAACATTCAATTCTGTGCTCCTATACCAAGAACTTATTTTAATTTCCTTTATATTGTGACCTAACAATGGCAATTCAGGAGCAATTGGTCAGTGATTCTAGTGTACTTCCTTTTTAAATATAGTCAAGATAAAGGCTCCAGTGCCCTGTTGTGACAACAGAAAGTAATTTAGGTCAAGGCGACTCTATTAGTATGGTTCAATCTTTTTGCATTGCCCTGATTCTTTTGCTGCAGATGACAACTGAAATAATAACAACCATATTTAAAAATACTCAGTGTGGATTCACAAATCTGATTATGCATTGTAAACAGGAGCTCAAATTTTTCTTGCAGAATTTCTAATTGCCACGTACCAGCTGTATATAGTGTGTCAACTGCATTCTTCCTCCAGTGCTCCCTTCTGCTCCCAGTCCTTCAGAAATCAACAGAACTCCATGAGCAAATTGCAATGGAAAAGCTAGAGTGCGCTGAAGAGTAATTCCTGTTTTAAAGTATGGGAGTGATAAAGTTACACCTATATTTCTGAATATACTTGCAAAAGGTTGGCCTTTCCTTCTACAGCTAACAGATCCCATTTGCTAGCCCAGTGGCTAATAATATACCCCTGTATATAAACAAATAACATACTGTGTGTTTGGTCCCTCAGTGATCCCTGACAATCAGGTCATAGAGTTGTCTTGTCAGTTCCATTCTCAACCATTTTTGCTTTGTTTTACGTGAATCTGCATTTCTTTAGATGGTACAATATAGAGAAATAATACATTTTTATATTACTTCTACCTTAGTAAACTTGTAATACTTGAAACTATTTTCTTATTTTTACTTTACATTTGCTTAAGTAGGCACTGATAATAATACTAAGATTGTATTTAAATATTTCTATTCAAAATCTTAATATCATCTTTGAATATGTATATAATGAAAAAATATGTTTTTCCTAAAAACGTGTAAAGTACTACATTATTGTATTTGTATTTCAAAGCAAATATTTTACTGAAATGTGTCAGTTCATGATGTTAATCTGCCTGGCTCAGTTTTGCTTGCTGTGGGCTCTTGTTTCAAATATTGTATAAAGACTAGGAATCTGCATGTTCTGAAGCAGCAGTGTGAAAGAACCTTAGTAGCCTAAATTAACATTATTTCAGACATTCACAGCTTTGATTGCACTAGCTGAATCACCGTATTTATTCAGGTTTCCCAGCTTGATATGGTACTGACTTGCAAATACTTACTAATGTGAGTGATTTTGTGTGTGACTTCAATGTGTGTATATGTATTCTTTGACATAGTTAAATATTTTATTAAAAGCTTAATTGTTTAGATCTTAGAATCATAGAATCTGGAGATCATCTAGTCCAACCTCCCTGCTCAGCAGGGTCACCCAGAGCATGTTAGACAGGGTTGCACCCAGGCAGGCCTTGAATATCTCCAGAGCAGGAGTCTCCACAACCTCTCCGGGCAACCTGTGCCAGTGCTGTGTCACTCTCACAGTGAAGAAATTCCCCCTCACGCTCAGGCAGAACTTCCTGTGCTCCAATTTCTGCCCATTGCCTCTTGTCCTGTCACACGGGACATCTGAAGAGAGTTTTGCCCCATTCCCTTGACACCCTTCCTTCAGGCACTTGTACACATTGATGAGATCCCCCCTCAGTCTTCTCTTCCCCAGGCTGAAGAGGCCCAGCTCTCGCAGCCGTTCCTCATCGGGCAGGTGCTCCAGCCCTCTGATCATCTTCATAGCCCTACGCTGGGCTCTCTCCAGTAGCTCCATGTCTCTCTTGTCCTGGGGAGCCCGGAACTGGACGCAGTACTCGAGATGAGGCCTCAGCAGGGCTGAGCAGAGGGGCAGGATCACCTCCCTCGACCTGCTGGCAATACTCTTCCCAATGCACCCCAGGAGACCATTGGCTTTCTTGGCCACAAGGGCACATTGCTGGCTTACGGTCAACTTGTCATCCACCAGCACTCCCAGTTCCTTCTCTGCAGAGCTGCTCTCCAGAAGGTCAGCCCCCTCCTTGTACTGGTGCATGGAGTTATTTCTCCCTAGGTGCAGGACCCTGCACTTGCCCTCATTGAACCTGATGAGGAGTTGCTTTGGAAAGGTGCATCACACCATGCCTATAACTAATGCTGCTGAAGGAAAAGCTGAATCAAGTGTATGAATGTACATCAATCAGGTTTCAACAATGTTGTTACAGTCGGAAGGTTTTGTGTGTCAGTAGGTGTCAGCATTCAGTTACTGTGTAATTGAACAACATGATTGAATACTCATAGCAACATGCCTGTAGAATTAATGCCAAGTACTCTACAAACTGTGATTTAGGGTATGATTGTTCCACTAGAAGTTTCTAGATACACAAAGAGGAAAGGATTACTTAAAGCACTCTTCAGTGACCAAAAGTCTAATTTTCATCACTAAATAACACTATACTACTTCACATTTATTTGAAAGTGCATAATACAAACATAAGCACTTAACTGTGCAGACTGTTCCGTACTTGCATCAGTACGATTGCTGTCTCCGCAATGCGAGGCATTGGCTGTTTTGTCTAAGGATCTGGGTTTTGGGATGTATTGTTCATTGCCCTTGAAAAGCAGAGAGAACTCAATCAAGTTTTTGGGATAAATCTTTGTTTGCACCTCCCTTCTGACAATGTTACAACCCTAGTTTGCTTTCCAGGTCTGTGAATTTTGTTTAGCATTTGGTTAATTGGATAGGTTGAGTATGAGGTATGCTGTTGTGGTTGCTTGCATTTGGGATATTGCAGTCCAGGTAGCTGCAGGATAAGAAGTTTATTTTAGAGGGGCTTTTGGAGATTTCTTTGACCATAAGGGCACACATTAGCTGGCAAAGTGGAGTGGTAGGACTGTTGTTCTCCATACTGGTTGCTGCTTATTTTCGGGAAAGATGCTCTGAGGAAGAGCAGCTATTTGTCTTTTTAATGTAATGGCTTCAGTTTTGGCCTGTTCTTACAAGGAAATCATATGATGACATAATTGATCTAGAAATAAAACAAGGTATAGAAGGAAGCCCTTTTGTATGAAAAAACATACAGTGTGATTTTTGAGGTTTTAAAAAGTACAATGGTTGTTAATTCTCTTAAATTAATGCCCTGATTTTGTGCGTGCGTGTGTAACTTCAAGTGACCAGTTATTGGTATATAATCCTGTTGTGAACCAGGGCCACCTCTTCATGTAGATCAGCTTATTAGATCTGATTAATTTACTCTGGGTAATTTGCTTTGTGAAGAAGTAAAATCCAGGTGGCTTTCTCTACAGTTGTTTTTATATATCTGTTGTAATACTGTTTACCCCAGCAAAAGCAGAAACTTAAAATGAAAAGGCTCAGATACACTTGTTTCCTTCCTACTGGTATCTCTTTCTTATTCACTGTAACTGCTGACAGTTGAAACAGCAAAAAAAAAAAAAAAAAAAAAAAAAAAAAAGCTGGAGCTGTGTTTGCTTTCTCTGCAGCTGTTGAGGGCTACCTTTGGCTCTGTAGCTGGTCTCTGCTCTTTCATTCTGCTTCTTAAAACATCACTGTCTGGTAATTTACTTCCTTTTCTGACCATGCCTTTCATGTTGGGAACATGATGTCCTGCTTCAGTACAAGAATGCTGGGTGTCATTTGCCAGTTGCAGTGTGTGTCCCTAGGTGTACTGCTTCATTTCTATCCACCTCGGTTTCTCCAGTTGTGATTAAGAGGTCAAATAATTCTTTTGAAAGGTTTACATCTAAAAGGAAAAAAAAAGAAGTTAAGCATGCAGTAGTGGTGGTGATGGTATAGGAGTTTGTTTTTACTGTTTTAAAATACTGATGAAGGAAAAGAATAATTACCAATTATTCATCCAGTGTTCCTGTTGACCATCATACTGCAAGAATATAACTGGCATCAGCATCTAATCTCCTTACAGGCTTTTGTGAAAAATGCAAGATTATTTCCTTTCCCTCATTCAGCTTGTTTCTAGCTCATTTTACCTTGCTGTTTCTCTAAAGAATGCCAGTTCAGCTCCATGACTCCGTCCCTTCCTGGCTGAGACATTCATTCCTCCTCAGGAGTATCTATACTCTATTCCTCAGTAGCTCAGTATTATATTTTAACTTCAAAATAATGATTTAATTTAAAACACTAAGACATTCTCATCTTTAAAATATGCTACATTTTACTTTGCTGTCTGCATTCAGCAGCGTAATGCAAGCAGAACTGAATCAGAAACATTCATATTACAAAGTGTTGTGTTTTAATGGAATCATTATTCTTAGGATGGAACATAATAGTGTAATATCTTGTAGCATCCATTTTTTTCATCTGAATTCTCTCATTCTTAAATATCCTCAGAGGAAGAGGAGAACATCTTCTTGTCAGTGCAGAAATGGAAATAGTATGGGATATTGACATTTGTCAAAGTCAGGATGGTTTATGTTACAGTTTAGGCAAGTACAGCTGTGAATCGTGTTATAATGAGCATGATGGAATCATTTAGTAATTCCCTCTCCTATTACCTAGCTGTTTGTGCCACGTTATGGTTGCATATAATGACAAGTACCTCTTCAGAACCTCTCATGAATATGTATGCTTAGGCAAAAGAAATGATGTGAGGATGCATTGAAGACCACTAGTCATAGTCATGATTCAAAGAAAAAACTCATAATCCAGAAGTGGGGGTAGAGAAAAAGTGATCAAAGTGTTTGAAGTTTTTTTGTTTGGGGATCCACTAGTAGTTGGGAGAAAATATACTGCATTCTGAGTATTTTAGTTTTTCTTCTGCAGAAGTCACATAGGATAAAACTATATTTGTGTTTTCTTGCAACTGAACCAAAACTTTTACCCCCCCCATCCCCCATTTTAATACAGTGATAATTATGAAAGGTGCAAGATGACATATAGGCTGTGTGCTTCTTACAGGATAATACTTAATTGGATTCATCTTCCTTTGCAATGGTGGATTACATTTTTGAGAATGATAATTACTAATTTTCAAGTTACTAGCAAATGGAAGTATGTACTTCCGTTGTACTACTACCTATGATATGTATCACTGCCTATCATCATCTTCAAGAACAGCTGTTGGTGTATTTTCTAGAGATAATCTGTAACTCAAGAAGCATTATAGAAGTATCTCATAGTGACATTACTTCTGTGACATTGCAGTTCTTTACCTAACACTCCTTTAAAATATATTGCTTCTGTAACATGCTGGCAGGGCTGACAGAAAAACGAAGAATCTGCATTAGATCCAAAACTGACACATTCTTCTGCACCATAATACCTTGACTCTACCGATACGTGCTCTTTGCTTCCCTCCTCCTGTGTTTAGTTGATGTGATGTTTTGTGTATGCTAATCTGGCGTAGATTCTGATGGCCACTAAGGCCAGTACTTCTGCAATGTTGCTTAATTCTCTTTTCCCTCTCTACGTGTGCAGTTTACCAGTATGTGCTTGTTTGTTTTCCTGGCACCCCACTTATATTTCACTTTTCTTTATCAGATGATTTACTGCTTCCGGACAGAAGATGAATGGTTTGCACTTTGTACTTTTAAATCAAACAGAATGGAAAAGACTGGTTTAATCATGTTTTATTCCAACCCCACTTACCTCTATCACCTATTATTTAGCCTTGTCAGGAGTGATATGTCTGCAGTATCCTATTTGTGGTGTTTGCTTGCCACAGAATCACAGGTTTTGCTTATTCATGATTCTACCTTTGTTTTACAACAAAAAATTGCTCTCTGAGCAGTTCCTCTGTGATTCTGATGACTTAAATCATGAGATGGAGTTTAATCAAGAAATGCAATTAAATAATAATTTATATTTCCATTTAAGCCTGGTCATATTTTGAACCTGAGTTATAATCACTGTTAGGTCTCAGTTCAACAGGATGTTTACACATACTCTTGACATTAAATGTATATGTAGCTGGAAAGCTTGAAATATATTTTACCTGAAGATGATAATGATGTATTTGGACTAGTGTTTATTTTGACATATGAATGTATATGTTGTTCATTCTGTGTCTCTGTGTCTGAATGCAAAGAGGAGCGCATGTGTACATGTATGTGTGTATATACATATATATACACACACACACAAATACATACTGGATTTTGAATTTCATGGTTGCAACTTCATGAGTAAATCTAATGTTTTGACTCATACCTGGAAACAAGTGATCTGTTATTTTCATGGTCAAAAATACAGTATTAAAACTATCTCAATGTAGTTTGACAGTGCAAAATATTTTAGAACTAGCTTCAAAAATTTTCAGGGTGGAAAAGTTGGATTTGAAAATGAAATCTAAATTTCTTACAATTATTGCTGTATTTGTGCTTCTTGTGGAGAAATCAAAATAGCAATATTCTCATTCACTTGTGGAACTAAATGGACAGAAATAGACATTTATTTTATTTCAATAAAACCTTTAGTTTTGCAGACCAAAAATACTTAAAATAAACTTAGGCCATGGTATTCAAATATAAACAGAAATAAGAAAAACATATCAAATAGTGTTTTTGATAGATGTATAAGAGTCATATTTTAAGTTCAGACTATACTGGATAAAGTATTTTCACTCTTTTTTATTATTGTATAAACTGGGAAGTAAAGACATGGGATTTTAAAAGTAATCCTTGTCATCAAAAGCTTTGACTGTTTTTGTTCATCGTATAGATGGGATGTCGTATCTTCTTTTCTTCAGAGGTAAGCATGCAGCAGAATGGGTGCAGCAGGGCTGAGCAGGGGGCTGCAGGAGGCTGAATCCTGGCAGGTTTTCTCCAGGAATCTGTCACAAGACTACTTGGGAGGTACAGATTTGTGCTTGCTTTAAGCCAGTGTTTAAAAATGCATGTATATACATGGTGCATTGAATTTACTCTTCACCAAAAGAAAATCCCTAACAGAAGCGAAGTGCGACAGAGTGTTTCGTCATTTCTTCTTTCTTGAGCTGTATTTGAAGTGACATGATGTGGGTAAAAGAGCTGACCATTAAATGCAGTTTGGTTTTCAACCTAAAAGCATATTGGAACTTTTTGCTCTGCTGTACTGAGCTGCTTTTAGTGGTAAAGCAGTTAAAGATATCCTTTATTTGATAAGCTGGAGAGCACCATTAATGTAATTTTTGTTCTACGTTTTACCTTTTGCTGGAATACTTAATGGTTTAATAGTGGCCTGAGCAGTATTGTTTATGGTTGTGTACAGTTTGTTCATTTTTTTTCACTGGAATGTAGCCCTTTAAGTAGTACTATGTGTTTGTAATTTGTTTGCTCTTTTATTGCTTATGAATCAAACAACAAAATAGGTTATGTTTCAAGTTCAGGTTCTATGTTACCATTTAACCGTGTGGTCCCCCTTAGTGAACTATGCTAAATTGAATTACAGGCAACAGTTACAATCAGAGTCCTGACTGAACATGAATTTAAGTTATGTGATGAACTATTTTTTTCACTTTAATATTTTAATAGCTTTTCCCATGATCTAGCTACAAACCCACTCTTTTTATTTTGACCACTCATCATGATATTATGTAGCAATTCTTTTGCAGCAATTGGTGGAAACTTATCTCAATAATACAGTATTTTGAACTAAAATGCAACTTTGAGTTCAGTCAGGCTAGTTGAATTATTAGCCACTTCAGACCGTGAGCTATTGTGTGGATCAACATGGAAGTGATTCATGCTGGAGTGTCACTGGATGGCTGGAGAGACTGGCTGAAGGATGTATATCCTTTGACCAACTAAAATAATTTTAACCAGTAAAAGTAAAAATGCATTTGTTTTAAGGGTCTTGGCTTGCACAGTCAATAAATCTCACACCTTTACTTTTTTCCACTGTTGAGCAGTATTTAATTTGAACTTTATTTTGATGTCATGGGGATCACTCAAGCCCTAACTTGATGTTCTGGTTACATATGGCATTACTTTGTTATGCTTCAGCACTCATAAATGCAATTAGTGAAACCTCAAGTTTTTCATTCTACAAAAATAAGTTAAAAGATTGTAATATGTCTTTAGCAATTTATTGTAATGTTTGTGAAAAGTGCCATGGGATCTTTAGAGACAGCAATTCCCAATCTTAGTTTGTAGGCAGGTGATTGTAGTAAGAAGCAGTCCAGAGGTTCAGCTATCAAAAGCTCAAAGTTTGCTCTTTCCTCAGGAGAAAGAAGCAGCAGAGACAGGCACTTTTAGTTCAGGAGATGCTGAGGCTAGGTGGTGCGAGTAACTCGTGCAGTCTGTATATGATCCACATAATGTGTAAGAGTAGCCTTGTACCCCTTAGAAAGCATTTGAGGGCTTTATCAGCTGTGACTGTTGAATACCTCCTGTGTTTTGCTGAAGCAAGACCTGATTTGAAACTCAGCAGAACCAATTGGTTGATGACGCTCACTGTGTTACTAGATTGTAACTCTTCTCTTGCTATTTTTCTTAGGTTATTTGTTGTTTTCAGGACTCTGATGCAGCTGCAGTCATGTCTTTAATTCAAATCTTTGTGACATTACTGAGTACTTAAAGGTGGGAATTCAGGCTTTTGAGCCTCATGTTACATTGGAATTCTTGTCTAATAAGTGAAGAAAATGTCTTCTGGTGATGCTTGTCTTTCTCCAGTGATTACGGAATACCAGACACACGATGTATTTCAATAATCAACATTGGGATGAAAATTATCTTGCATGTCTAAGAGGGACATATTTCTGAAAATACCACTGGTAATTGTAGATGGACCAAGCTATGATGCCCTCTGAAGAAATTTTTCGAACTTGCACATATTACAGTCGTTTTTGCAGTCATCTTTGTCATACAGCACACCTAGCTGTAGGATTTGTTCTTCTGTAGTTACTATCTTTGGAAATAATAGAGCTATAGAAATTTCAGTTATGAAATGATGGTTTTGAGTATAACTCCTTTGATCCAGTTTCTTCTAGAGCATACTTACAGAAATAATTCTTGGTTTTAGAGCTCTAATTGTCTTGTTAGATTGTTGCTTTTGACTGAAGGAATAGATTGACTTTTTTTTTTTTTTTTAACATTGATATCCAAGCTTTTTGTGTCAGTTTGATCTGACAGAAACCAAGATTGATCTTTGATTATTAGACCACTTCGTAGTTCAGTATCTTTGACATGTAGGGGAAGTTTCACATATTACCCTTGTTTTTATCCTGTTTAATGTTTTATTTTTTCGTGCATTTATCCTGAATGCAATACAAAGTTGACTCTAAAGCGAATGAGTCCTGATTAAGATGTGTAAAGCTTTAATAAATGTAGTAATTAAATTACCCTTGTTTGATTTCTAGCATTTAGGCAACACATAACTTGACTTCCAGCCAGCTCATACCTGTCTCGTAAGAAGAGTTCACATCACCGTTAAATGCTGTTCTGAGAATTTCTAGTAGAATAGTTGCTCCCATATGTTCTCTATTTGAAAGCATAGTGCCTAACACTCTTAACTTCTAGAGCCAGCAGCTATACCTTTTTGATGATCTGTTTTTTTTTTTAAGGGAAGAAAAAGAAGCGGAGCTCCTCAGAGTAGATGTCTTTCACACAGACAGTAAATGAGTGCCAGATGGGAAATCTGTGGAGGGCCTCACATTTAGAGTTTTTAGTAGATCCCAAATTTTCTGTTTTGAATTCTTATTGCTAGTAGTGAGGGGACCGTTATACTTCTAAGTTCTTCTTATTCTAACGATTTTAAAGTCACTGTGTTTCCTGTTTAAAAAAAACGAACAAACAAGCGAGTCTCTAAGTATTCTTGTTAAATTTGTTTTCATGTGCTTCAAGGGACCAAGTAGGTTATGTCCATTTGCTGAATGCTGACTTGTTTTTCCTTGCTACTTGCTTCATTCTAAAATGCCTGTAAAGGGGTAAGGCAAACCTATGTAGGCATGTAAGTGTGAGAGGGACAAGGAAAAGTAAAACCTTTCTCAGTGTCAAACCTCTGTGTTGCCTTTTAACCAATAATAAGAACACATGGTTCCAAAATAGGAATAAACTCAAACTGCAGTTTTGCACGTGATTGTCCTTTGATTACTCTGCAACAGATGAAGGATCTAATTCACTGTTACCATCATTGAGTAACGAACCAAGTGCTAATTCCAGACTGAGCCTGGACATTAAATGCCACCAAATATTTGAGATTCACTTCTTCAAATCCAGAAGACAGTTGTCCAGATCCTGAAGACTGATTCAGACCAATCTCTAATATGTGTGTTCTCTAATGCACTACAGGTTAAAACAGTGATAGTTTTGCCATTGATTTCACAGGGCTTAGAGTTCCTTTAAGAAATATGTAAGGTGAAAATGGCATGGTTCTTAGATTTCAAGTGCATAGAGAAGTGATTTGGAACAAAATTTTCCATTGTTTGTAAAATTGACTTCTAAGTAGATGAATATGACTAGGAAATATTTTGCAGTCTGAAAATGGCATAATTATTCCATTTTTCTACCATCTATGAATAAGCATGTCAAATGTAGGCAGCAATATAAAGATAAACCTTTAGTCTGTTTTTATCCAGTAACATTCAGTACGTTGCCACTGAAATTTAAATATGTTCAGACTGGTGTCTCATCTCCAGTGAAATTATTGTATAGTGCATATGTGATTTACCACTATCTGTAGTACTTCTTCATCACCGTTACTAAGACTCTGTACCTGTAAAATTTGAGGTTTTTCATTGCCTGTGTTTCCCTCTTTAATGTGAATATATTCCATCTTGCATTCTTCTCCATGAATTTAGAAGTGAAGTCTAAATGTAAATCAGAGTATTCTTGTATAGGAGGAAAACCTGTAATAGTTACCATGTAAAAAATACATATTGGAAACTAAAGGGCTACTTACTTGCATGTGCGCATATGCATGCATGTGCACACAGAGCATGGGTGTGCAAGCATGCAGGCTGGAATGGATGTGCAAGCATGTGAAGTGTGTATTGAGCTAAGCTTGCAAGGCCTAACTGGTGTCACTGTAGGACTCTTCTCTTGGTGCAAGTCGCTTGCAACATGTCATGGCAGTATGCTGGCCAGTAATTGCTTTGACTAGCATAAGTAAATCGGACTGGGTGTCTGTAGCAAAGAAGAAATTAGAAATAAATTCTAGCAATAACTTTACTGAGGATCCAATAGTGAATGATTTACAGATTAATGATTGCAGCCGGTCTTGGAAAGTAGCAGTTTTGAAGGAGTGTGTATACCTTGTCAAATACCTCACTTTTTATTCCACGGCTATTTTTTCCATTAAAATATTCTCTAGTCTGTCCCAGTCATTGATTCATGTCTGTTTGCAAATCACTTCTGAAAACTTATTTCTTCAGTGGTTTTATCTAATTTCTTTTTTCCTCTGCCATTGTTTTTAACTTTACAACTGTAGTATATAACTTTGTAAATCATTCTGTGAAATAAATTCTGTGAATTATATTATGTAGAACAAATGTATTGAATTGTGTGAGTAATTTACCTATAAATTCTTGGTACAATGCTCTTCAAGTAGGTCTGATACTAGGCAAGAGCAAATGTTGAGTAAAATCACTCATCAGTGGAAAACTGACTTGAACAGTCACTATTTGGTTCTGTCTGGATTAAATGGATTATTCTGGCTACCATGGGAATGCGAATAAACTTTTTGTCTTCAGATTTGACAAAGCAATGTATACTGTGTACTAGGTCTCTGAACTGAGGACTGACAGTGTTTAATCAAAGTGATAAACAAGGGTGATACTATCTTTCCAGTAGCACACAGTGGCTGCAATATATAGCAGAGGTAAATTTCAGGCGGTAGTTATTGCCAGTTGTAAATGAACTCTTATTTGAGCCTGTTCATAGTTTTTTCTCTAGTGTGTGGTCTGTGAGTACTTTGGAAATTAGGCCTTGTTTGTATGCCATATTTACAGAAAACTGCACATCAGAGTTAGCCATAACCTACTATAAGTTGAGTCGTATGGTATTTAGTTTAGTTCCTGTTAAATGATTTATTAGTCAATGCTACGTAAATTTCAAACACTGCAGCTTAATACACAAATACTGTTCTGCTTTTTGGGCCGGGGTAAATGTAAACAAATTAATTTGGTACGTTAACATTGACATGCATTTAATTTAATAAATTGCAGGGCCAATTATATTGTTAATGTCCTTCTAATTACAGTGGAGAAGAGTTATTGACTCAGACTTCATAGCAATACTTTCCTAATAATTTTATAGATATTTTAGAAAATGAAAAAATTTAAACACTTCTGTGGGTTTTTCTTTCAGACATTAGCCATTAAGACAGTCCATCAAGAAAGTACTATTAATTTAAATGAGCATGGTGTGTGTATATATATTTGAGAAATGGCTCATTTCATCTTAATGTGACTAAATATTCCTTAATATTTATCAATCAGTATTGCTAAATTGGAGCCAAGAGGGAGGATGGAAAATGCCTGCTTAGGGCCTGATTCTGGGAGGGTGGTGTACCAGGATTTGTTTATGTTAGCAGTATTCGTGTTTAAACTTAATCAAAATACTGTTGTTCCTTTCTGTCTTATTTACTACTTTTCTTTGGCTTTTACAGCATTACTGTTAAACTCAAGTCATTATGTGTTATAAATACTTAAAAGTACTTATGTATTTGAGATTTACTCATGTCATAAGATACTGAAATTTACTTTCTAGGCTTTTTTTTATCATAATTTTTCTTCTCCAGATATTGAAATTTAAATACTTTAGATGATCCCACTGGTCTTTGCTTTTGTGTGTGTGTGTGTGTTTTCTTTTTTTCTCCATGGCTAATCCATTGCTCTAAATGAGGCTTTTGTTTACTGCAGGAGTAATTTCTCCATTTCACTCTGTCACCATTAGCATTCATAACTGGGCAGTTTAGCTGTGAACTGTGAAGTCTAAGTGGGGGAAGATGCTTGTACATTGCGGTGTAGGTTGGCTGAGGATGTGAGCAGAGGTATGCCTCTGCCCTCCTAGGTCCCTGCCCTAGGTGCAGAGGCATGGAGCAAGGAAAGGGATCTGCAGGAGCTCCACGCAACTGCATGGGAGAAAAAGCTGTGTTTCTACTAAGAAAATTTTCCTAATGGAAAACTGAGTTCAAATGATTTCTCTTGTGGTGTTCATTGGATGAAAAGTTGCATTCATGTTTCCAATCTGAAACAAAAGGCCAAAAGCTTTTCAGCTTAAGTGTTTTATTTTTTTTAAATCCTAAGCCACTACAATTTCAGTTCCTTTTTTCTTAAAGAAAAATTAAAGCTTTTTTAAAAATGCTACACTTTCTGACAATCTCATATCTTGAGTATAAGGATACACAGTTATGTTTGTCTCTTAAAAAGAAACCTATATGACATTTTTGAGTGTGTCTTGTGTTGATTGAAGGGGCTACCATAGACATTTTTCTATTAGGAAGGGCAATGGGAAAGAACCTACAGATGACTGTATGTTTGCCTGCCAAGCAGACTGCTTTATGTGGGAAAAATTAAATACATTCAACACTTGGGAGGATAGTCATTCCAGAATGTCATTCTGATTTCTTACTGACAAGTAAGAAATTGCTACAGAAAGAGTACTATATGTTGGCATTTCAACTAAATGATATTTATAATTTTTCTCAATTTTGCTTGGCTATTATGGACTTGATATCAGTCCATTTGAACAGGAAAAAGGAAATATGTGGCCTTCATCTTTAACTTCATGCCCATTTGTAAGAAAATAATAAAAATGTGGCCGTACTGAACTGGACCTGTTTAGCTCATTAGTCTGTCTCTAGTGATGACCACAGTATAGCAATAGGCTTTTCCAGACTCCAGCAATTTGCAACTCTGGGATTTCCTAGTCTTTTAACTTTCGTTTTAATGTTCCAATTACTACAGAACAGACCATTTTTACATCTACTCCTGCACCCTGATCTTGACCTAGAAAGACAATGATTTAAAATTCCAAGGACCAGTTAATCTTTGACCTCTTCAGGGAAGAGAGAGCAAATCAGATGTTCTTGTAATGTAGACATCTATCTTGTAGAAAACAATCTGAGATCAAAAGGTGAATGAGGAGCCAATAAAGATTTTTTGGAACTATTTCTGCACTTGTGAGATATCTTTTGAACAGAGGGCAGTTTCTTGGAAAACAGCTTTTTTTTTCCCCCAAAAACTTCATGTTTTTTATGGCTTTCTTCTCAGTCTTTATTATGGACTATCTTAAATGGAAATTTGAGTCAGCCTTGTGGGTGAATGTGAGTTTATGCCTGGACTTGATGCTAATCCATGTCAGAAAGCATTACATTATATTACATTACATGTAGAAGAACTTTTTCCCCTTATGTGATAGTCTGGTTCTGTGCTAGTTTGTGGTGACACCAGTAAATTACAAAAAGAAATTTTCAGTGGATGGTTCTTTGGTGTTTTTTTCTTTATTAGTGTAGACCAGACTGAAGGATGTGTTTGGTCACCAGGAATTAATTATTAAGGAGGGAAAGGTAGATTCATTTTAAAAGCAGATGATTCTTAACATTCATGGCAAACTGGCAGCAAATCAGTTTGCCTCAAAGTGTGTGAACTTTTATCAATAAACAGCTGAGTAACAAATGAAAATAAATAATGGAAAGAAAATTACATTAATTGACTTTCTGAGAGAATAATACGGCCTTGTCTTATCAGTCATGAAAGAAAACAAAGGGGGTAAAGTTTTGGGATTTATTCCTGGGTTTGCATGATTTACTGATTTATGTGCTATGTTGCATCTGTTCATCAAATCGAAGTCATTTCTATAGGGAATAATGAAAACTAGTAGACTATAGAGCGAAATTTGTCAATGACCATTGTTTTGTGCAAGGCAAAAACATTTAGATCAACAAAACATATGTGAGATGGGACTTTAAAGACTGTAATGATCTAATACTTCTGTGGTTATAGATGCCTTATTCAGTCTAAAAGAATACAAAGCAATTAATAAGTATGCTACTTACTGTTTGCTCTATGGGCTTGTGTTGATAAACTGATAGGTGTGGATAAAAGCCTGGAGAGAATCATGAGTTTTTGAGTCTTTCAGACTTTAAAAATTCATTAAGAGATAACCATTCCAGGTAGAGCTCTGACCACCTGATGAGTTGGCTATTAGTCCTGTCAGAAATAGGATTTAAAGGCTTTCATGTGCTTGCAAACCAACCACTCTTGAAACGTGTGAACTTTCCTTCTCTCCTCCTCCCATCCCACCTTATGCATAGAAATATCAGAGGACTAATCCTGGAAAATTCTTGTATGTTTTAAATAATTGCTTTGTAACTGTTTTTACTATGAAAAGCCTAGTGGATTAATGCGTCTCATAGATAATGTGATACATAGAAAATATTTATAGAAAGCTACTTTTCCATATCAAAGGAAACAGGAGAAATCTGAACTTCAGTGTTTTTTATAAGCATGTAAGATGATGGGCCATTCTTTTGAAATCATCCCCAAAACAAATAAGTTATAATACTGATAATTCATTTTAGAATGAAATAATTTGCCATATAACTTTTGACAACTTAAATATACCCTTAAATGCAGTTTTGTTTTGTAGAAGAAATAAAGCTTCTTTGAAACAAACAGCAACATAGTCTAGTGTTACTGCATGCATTATTTTGAATCATGCACAATTATAAACTATAAAACATGTGGAAAAACATGTTGATGGATCCCGGCACGTTAAACTGGTTTCTGCTATGAAACATACCATTGCATCATTAAAATAAGTTCTAAACGAAATTAAATGTGCTAAATGAACTTAAATGTACTATCATTGCTATGATTAGATGTTGTTATTACTGATAACTGCACTGAATTGGCTGTTGAAGTTGGTGCTGTTTCAGGAATACTCTTTGATAGGGTTTGTTCACATTGATGAACTTCAGCACAGTTCTTAATTTGTAAGCTACATTAGTGACACAGTTCCTGAAAATTGCTTGGAGGCTTCCCTTTATTATCCTTTTATTAGTATAAAATGGTTTGTTTCATTTTCTTTCAATTTTTAATCTGCCCAAATCTGTACAAGATTTTGTGTGCTCCTGGACATGTTTGGTTGTGCAGTCTCTTTTGGCCTTGATCTTCAGATAACATTGAAATTTCTGAAATATCTGCTTATAAAAATGGAAGGTCACAGTTGGTATTAGGCTTTTCCAAATCAGTTCTATACCTTTTCCACACCTGTAAAACCTCCTCACTGTGGGAATTTAATTCTGAATCTCAGTTGGTACCTGGTCAAAACTATGCCAGTCCTTTTCCCAATTCATGTACTAAATTTCTGGCTATGACTAAGGTTTCCTAGTTTCTGTTCATGGTCATTTCATCTCAAAATTCGTGCTATAGGTGGGAGGGTAGTTTTTGTTTTAGGGTGCAGTTCTTCCTAGCAGATAAAACATCTGCTTTTGTTGAAATAAGTCTAAGTCTTTCTGCACATGCAATAGAGAGAAAATCCTGTCTGGGTGTTATGCTTAAGTAATAAACACCATTATCTTGTCAATAAGCATCAACTCATGTTCAGGGATATACAGAATGCTTAAATGTTAACTGGAATTAATTAAAATCTAAAAAGAGGTTCTGTTGCATGCAAAGATACAACAATAAATAATTACATGTGCTTTCAGCATTGCAATTATTTCACTTTCTTTCAGAATTTGGTATTTAACTCACCAGCGGAAAATAGTGTTAAAGGTGTGACAGTTTTGCATAAACAAGTATTTTCCCCCTAAAATAATATCCATTGAACCAAATACTATATAGAGCCATACTATTAGTATAGATGTTTTCTGTATAAAATGCCTATAGAAAAGATGGTGATTTTGACCAATAATCATGTATACTACTAGAAGAGAGAGATTATTGCATATCCTGTTGGTGCAAATTTAGATTTGTATTAAATTTGTGGTTTAAAACTCTGTATTCTGTTCTTCACAGTGAATCCCTAATGTTGTTTTATGCATGTTTCTCGCTCTCAAATTCTGATTATTCTAGCAGCTGTTTTCTGACTTACCTTTCCCTTTTACAATGTAGACTTGACTTAAGTTTTGCTAACATGCTATGCATGGAGTTATTTATACCCGTTCTTAAGTATTCTTAACCTTCTCTTGTCTTTCCTTCTGTCAGTATAGTTCGGATCAATCCTCTGAGCCATAGTATCACTAAACATTTCAAGATGAGTTGCTTGTCAAATATGATCCCAAAAGGTCCTCCAGAAGTACAAAATAGTATTATTCATTCTTAACAACATGGAGACAGAGCTAATGTTTAGTTCAGGTACCTAAGTTGGCTGCAAAAATACTGCGAACGGCAACCTTTAGAAATGCTTTACTGAGTCATCTTTGTCCTATTTGAGTGTCATACAGGTCTTGAAGGGAAGAGAGGAGGATAAGACTGACTATTCTATGTTCCCTGCCTTTTAGACTGTAGTATGTGTGTGTTCCACTTCTGTCAAACACCCTGACAGCTGTTCTTGCTGCAATCCTTTATAGAGAGTTTTGAACACCTGTGTGGTGTTGGCCTGCCTAATATTTTCTTTCTGAGTTTTAGGCTTAATTGGAATCTGTGTAGACATTTCTTTAGTTTGTTGTATTGCACAGCAGCAGAATAGAATATTCCCTCCCATGAATGCAGACTCAGGAGAGGACTTCAAGGCAGATAGCTCTGTGAAGACCCTTGCCAATCACAAGCTGTTTCCCCCTCCTTTTTTGAGGGCAGATTGTTATCCGTATGCTTCTGCGCTGACATAAATCAAACTCTTCTGCCAGGTAACTCCTCCCCATGGTACCTCTTAAAGAGAATTTTCTAGTTCAGAGGCTCTGCAGAAATCTAATGCATCTAAACTATATTGTCCTGTGAGACCTCTGAGCCTGTAAGGAGTTTATTGCTGGAAGTCCCTCGATCTGTAATTATAGTGAAGCTCTGCATGATGTGGATATCTGTCCTGGTGGAATTCTTTGCAAGGACTGGAAAGAAGAGAAGATTCTTTTTTTTTTTTTTTTTTTTTTTTTTTTTCCTTGCCTTTTTTAACACCTTTACTTCATGGTATTCTCCCCCCCCCAAAAAAAAAAAAAAAACTTCATCTGCCCTATAGACTAAACCGCTCACACACGAGCAGAAATGTATGCTTTCTTTTCTTCCTCCTTTCTCTAGCTAGTATTTTAATGAAGAGCCTTTCATTCTTCAGGACTAGTAATTTTGGTCAAGATGCAGTTTACTGGAATAGCCATATATCTAACACAAGTGCTCTTTGTGGAGAGCTTTCCCAGAATGCTATTAACAAAGACCTGAATATGTAGCTACTCCAAAGTCCTGGTCATTTTAGCTTGTCAGAATAGATGACTCACTTGAAACTTAGATGGACAGGCGGACTTGCTTGTATTTAGAAATGCAGTCATGGCTTTCTGTTGGAGACAAGATTAAGAAAAAGAAGTAAGAATGCTAATTTTGGAATAGATCATTTTTCTGTACAGCATAGAAAACTTACTAAGAACAAAGTAATAAGGCAATATAGAGTTAACAGATGCTGAAGCAGCAAAATAGAAGACTGAAGATATAAAATAGAATAACAGTACAAATCTGAGGAAACAAGGCAGAAAAAAGGGAAAAATACATACAAACCTGGCTTTCTATAGGAAAGAGAGGTCATTCTTCATGTCTGCCTGTAGTACAGAGAAAATAGCATATGAAAACTGAGAAATAGGTACAGTCTACCAGCATATATGTGAACAGACATCCAAAATGTAAAGTGTATTTGAACATGGATTCCAGCAGTAATCGTTTCTGCTCTTGGGAAAGAATGGATGTAGGAGTTTGGAGGTCAGCTGCATTAGGGAAAAGAGCAGATGCATACAGATGCCTATGCATCTGAGTACCCGATCTGAATGAGAATCTATCTTGCTTTCTCCAAAATACTGCCCAGCCCATAGTGCAGATATCATGTGTATATTTACTAGAACTGAATTTTCTTTTTTCCTGAAAGTGGTGATTCCATGTGGAGCCATACAGATATCCTGTGACTCCTGTTGGAATTAGAGGTTGTCTAAACTGATTAGATGCACTTGAGCTGTGTGCTGTAGGAGAGCATAAAGCACAGGTGTGCTGTTTAGAAAGTGATAGGCTGTGTGATATAATTTCTCTCCCTCTGCTGGTTATTCTTACTTACAAATGTGGGATCTCTGTCTTTGTTTCAGCAGTACTTCTAGCAGTCCAATTTAAAATAATTTCAGGAAATAATTTTCATTCTCTTCCTAGAGTTAAATTTTTCTGCTAATAATTTTGAAAGCTTGACTACAGTTATTGATATGATTGTTTATTTCTAAGCGATGAAACAAAGATATTGCAAAATTAAATCTTCTGTTTCACAGGCATTTGTTTGAATGATTTATTTTACTCAACAAAATCTTGACAAGTAGCTTTAAGATTTGGGTAGCTTTAAAGATATTATCAGATAACTATTTTATTAGAACTGGAACATAGAATTTTTTTAATTACTGTATTCTGTTTGTTCATCACCTTAGGATGTTTTCCCTTACCAGCTCAAGAAATCAGCACACCCCTAGGCAGGCTATAAATTATAAAATACTGCCTTCAGAGCAAGTATCTCAACATTTTGAGTGGATATTTACTCAAAAGAAAAGAAGAAAATGATGACAAATAAGAATTTGCTTTACCACTTTCTTTGAATTTTCTTTCTTCAAAGGCAGCTAATTTGAGATGAGCATTTGTAGACATGGCAAACAATGGAGAATATTTATGGGAAGTGAATTTTAAACTCAAATATGAATATTAATGCTTGTGAGCTGAATCTGCGTTTTCTTATCCATGAATATACCACAAATATTGCAATGCAGCTTAAATATCTGTAGGTCCAGCAAAACTGAACCACACTGTGAAATAGGATAATGACTATTGGTACTTAACAGCTTATAGGCTGTTGATGACATTTTACGTGGATGAGTAATTATGTGTGGATAGTTGCTGGCAAATCATATGTTTAGGAACTTTCAGATGACCTGAGAAAACTTGAAGAGGGGAAAAGATTGTTCATATGTTACTGAATAATAATCAAATTCACTATTTGTGATTTCACTCAATAACTAGTTTGTTACTATTTCAGCTCACAGCTACTGTGGCTGACCATATTTATCCTAGCTAACTGTACTAATTAAAATATTTTGACCCAATACAAATAGATTTCCTGCTTATGTTGTAGTTTCTAAACTGTACAATGAAATAAGCTGTTGAAATGTCATAATATGACTGGACCAGAAAAAAAGCACAATCTCTAGTTGGTTGTTCAAAAAGTAGTTAGAGAGGGGAAAGTTGGTGTGTGCGAATGTTTTAGATTTGAGTAAAGAAAGGAAAAATGGATTGGTAACAGCTAAAGCAGCTGCAATTGGGAGGGGGGAAGATGTTTTTGTTTGAGAAGCTACCTTTGGGAGTTAGTTTGAGGTTACGGGGACAATAAAATGGATGAATTTGGTCAGAGAAAATGTAATGCCTGTCTCCATCCACCTTGGCCCTTGCCACTGACAAACAATTTGGCTCACAGGAAAATATATTTTTTTTTCTTGACAACTTTGAGGATTTGTCTGTCTGATTTTTTTTTGACAAAGTCAGGATCAATGTTCCAGCAGACTTGCCTATGTCTTATAGCCTTCTCATGGGACTTGTGTTGCATCTATCAAGGTGGATGAATTCTTTTTGTAGATAAGCAACCAAAACTTTAGACAGTATTTTTTCCTTAGCAAAAATAAGTACCTTGGAGTCTTCTATTCCAGTGGGGACAGCCAGAATTCAAAAGCTGGTTGTAGATTATCCAGTATTCTGAATAGCACTTGGTAAATGAAGTCTCTTGCTATTTTATTGACCTTCATGAAAGTAATGAGAATCTTCTCTTAATGTAGTTTCTCTTTCTGTTGGCTACTATCAAGTGTTGAGTCTTGGTTATTGGTTCTGTGACCTCTGGTTATGGTGAAGTCATCTGTTTTGTCTCTGATGTATTACTCAGACCTCTTCATTTCTCCTCCCCCCCCTTTTTTTTTTTTTTTTTAATAGAATGGCTTTTATTTAGAGTCATGGAATAATAGGGTTGGAGGGCCCTGTGGAGGTCATCTGGTCCAAGCCTCTGCTCGGAGCAGGGCCAACTTTGCTGTTGGATGTGCTAGGTTAGGTTAAGTTTCTTATGGCCTTACTCATTTGGATTGTGAGCATCTCAAAGACTCCACAGGCTCTTCCAAGGTTTTTCGGTCTTCACTGTAAAAATACAACAGGTCACAAAACTCCCTCTCACAGAATATCCTGGCTCTCTATTAGATGCTGTTTTAGGAATGAGAGCTTCTGAATCCCAGACTTCAAATCCCATGAATACAATTAAAAAGAAAGTATTTTTAGTCTTTTCATTTTGTCTAGGCATTATGAGTTTGAAAGACAACCTTTTGCAGAATTTATGAACTCTGTTTGTAATTCAGAGCTGTTCTTTTAATTATATCTGTCTGGCTTTGTAAGAGGTAGGAGCTTTGACATCTGTATCCTTGGTGTGATACTATTGCCTTTCCCCAGGATGCTTTACCTGGTAGTAAAAGGTTTTTATTCCATTTCTATCGTGCGTCCCACTGCTTAAAGTGTATAGGGACTTTAGCAAAGAGTAATGTATGTTGTAACTCTCCAGAATGTTTTAAATTCTACTTGCTTATTCTGCAGTAATGCCAAAAGGCCAAGAAGTGGTATGTAAGTTCTCTTGCACAAAGAATACTGTGTACAGTAGTGCAAGCACTAGAACTTCAGCGTGCAAAGAAAGGTAGTGGAAGGACTGGAGAAGTAAACAATGAGTGTACACTCAAACGGGCTTGCAGAACACTTGTATACATTGTCTATACATTGTTACTGCTATGTTTTTATACTTTAAATATGTGTAAATAAATACTTAGGAAGAATTTTCATTTGTAGTTTTATTCTAGGAATTGTTATATTGAACAGGCAGCTTTGCATATGTGGTCTTCAGAAGGTTTTTGAATAGGAGAAAACTGCAGCAGCTTTCTGAACTGATCTAGGAACTTCTTATTATAATTCCCTATTCATAAGCTTGAAGGATCAATATCATTATTGTTAATGGGAATTGTGTGCGTGACTCAAGATGAAAGCATCTGCCAAATGTTGAATCACATTCAGTCATAACTGTCTCAGTACTGTATTCTTAGAGCATATTCTCAGCTAAGTGTGAGTATACAGGGCACAGGCATGTTATATATGAATTATGAATGACACACATAATATGAATTATGGTGACGTGCTACAATTAGGTGTTAAGCTGTTTCCACGAACTCCATTTAGAATTCAACTTCATTTTTTAGTATGGGAAACAATGCAGCTGAAGGTCAATGAAAAAATCCTTTTGTACAGTTCAAAGTGTTTCTTGCTTTTTTAATATAATTTATTCCTTGGGATATTCAAAGGTATTTAGATGCCCAAAAGTATAGATGAATGTGTCTTGAGATTAAGGCTTGCAGCCCTATGTTTTGCATCTATGCATCTTCTAAATGTTCTGAAATGCATACCAATATTTTGATAGTCTGGCTCTTGAACATTATATCGCGATTTAAAACATGTGGTCTGACTTTAATAAATGCACAGTATAGGTAAAGATGTATTTATCTTGTAAACACATTTCTACTTGTTGGATATACTTGGTGATCTTGGTTCACCAGAGCACATAAAAGAAAACTGTATTAATCAGCTGTATAAAAGTGATTTTATAGTACAGATTGGCTTGCTGGAACTGAGAGAGCATTTTGATTTGTATTTTCTCAGTGGAATAGATTGATGTGACATCTGAAATGACAGTCAGGAATAGATTCTGAACTGCCACCTTCATCTCTTAATTAGA